>NC_143399.1:62868837-63539775 GCF_052110815.1 Crocodylus siamensis
GCCTTCTAAGTTTACTAAAGTTGGCCCTTCTGAAGTCTAAAACTGTAGCTTCATTGGATATTTTTCCCACCCTTCGCTGGATAGTGAACTCTACCAAGTGGTGGTCTCCCAGGTTACTGTGTAGTCGCAGGTTCCCAACGAGATTATCCACTGTTGCTAAGACGAGGTCTAGCAAGGCACTACCCTTGGTGGGACTGGATACCACCTGGATTAGATGGAAGTCCTGCACGCAGTATAAGAACTTATATGAGTGGTTTGTTTTGGCTGTCTGCTCCTCCCAGCATATGTCCAGGTAATTTAAATTCCCCCTTGACCACCACCTGCCTTGCCTGAATGGCATCTGAGAGCTGCCTGGAGAATACCTCGTCTAGCTCATTAACCTGATGAGGAGGTCTTTAGTAGACTCCCACTACCAAGTCCTTTTCCCCTGCCCACCCCCTCCCCCCCAGATTCTTACCCACAATACCTCGATATTCCCCTCTTCTACCCCTGTCTTGATGATAGAAGATGTGTACTGCTCCCTAACATAGAGAGCTGTAACCCTGCCTTTTTTCTCATTCTGGCTTGCCTATACAACCTGTACCCCTCAATGCCTACCACCCAGTCATATGTAGAATCCCACCATGTTTTTGTTAAGCCAACTAGGTCATACTGTGTGCTAGCAAGTAAGAGTGTGAGCTCCTCCTGCTTATTCCCCATACTCCTGGCATTTGTGTAAAGACATTTTAGCCCCCAAAGGGTGCTCTTGGCTCCCCTTTCCCTTGATGGTTAGTGTGCCCCTTAGTGCTTACCTGGTTTAGTCTGATGCCTTGTTTGTGGCTCACCAACCCTGGGTTCTCGTTGACCCCTGGTTCCCTGTTCCCCATTGGGCCTAATTTAAAGCTCTTCAGAGGAGATCAGCCAACCTGCAGGAGAATAGATGCTTATCTCTAGGGGAGAGATGAAGATCTTCCCTTCCCAGGAAGTCTCCTCCCTCAAAGTGCTGATCATGTCTGTAGAATTGAAAGCCCTCCTGAAGACACCATGTCTGGGGCTGCTGGTTGACTATCCTGATGCAGGCATCCTGGCGCCTCCAGCTGCTGCCAACTGGAAGGATGGAGGAGAATACCACCCGTGCCCCAGACTTCCTGAGCCTGACCCCAGCTCATGGAAGTCCTTCATGATGTGGTCTGGACTACTCCCAGATGCATCATTTGTGCCCACTTGGACAAGGACCATGGGGTAGTAGTTGGAGGGCTTGATGAGATCAGGAATCTTTTTGGTGATATCACTGATCTTAGCTCCAGGCATTCAGGAGACCTCTCTTGCCAGAGGATCTGGTTGGCAGATCAGCCCCTCCATGCCTCTCAGGATTGAATTGCCTACTACAATAACCCAGCATTTCTTCTTCTGCCTAGGCAACAGTCACCCAGCCTGCCCAGTGGGGGTTGCAGGGACCACCTCCTCTGCATCCTCCTCTGCTGCCTCCTCCAACAAGGCTGCCAGGGCCCCATACCTGTTTCCCAGATGCTCCTGCTGCCTGGGTCTGGAGGTGACCATCTTCCACTCCTCTGCTGCAGATCCCTCTCATGGGGTTTCACCCATAGGTACCTGGAGCTGTAAAGAATGGAAATGCCCATCAATCACAGCCGCATCCTCCCTGATCCCCCTCAGCCTTCTCACTGCCTCCTAGAGTTCCCTCACTGGCTCCTCCAAGGCCCAAAGGTGGACACAAGAGGGACAGGTGAGGGGTCTTCCACTCTCTCCTCCTACCCCCAATGGCAGGGTCCCCGCCAGGCCACCCCTACAGACAGGGGGGCAGGGCGTCATCTGGGTGGAGACCTCCAAGGAGCCACAGGTGGGTGGAACCATCAGGAGAGGGTCCCTAGCAGCAGAACTCCATGTCCTTACCTCAGCTGCAGAGGTACAAATCCTCATCACTCTCCTGCTGGGTGCTCCTTCCTGTCTACTTCTGTGCACCTGCCTTGCGTGAATGCCTGCACAAACACAGGTGCTCCTTTATAGAGCTTGCCTGTTTGCACACTCTGTTCACATGAGCAGCTCGGGAGCACAGCTCTCTGCTGGCTCACTTAAGAGGGCTCCAGGGGGCTCCCCCTCCAGATCCTCTGCAGCTGTGCTGGCTCTCCATCCCACTTACCTGAAGGATCTGCCACTACCTCCACCTCCACTGCTAGGGGCTTAACCAAACTTCAGCTTTTAAGGGCTGTGGTTTGAATTTCCTGCACTGGCCCAGCAGCCAATCAGGTGGCTCTGGGCTAAGTCAGCCAGTCAGTGCCACTCCTTATGTCTCCTACCCATGAGGGAGAGCTCCGGCTCCTGGGGTGCCCATAGCTATTGCCCCAGGGATCAGTCTCAGGGTAGTCCCCATTCACCCAGGGGGGAAAGTCCTCTCTCTAGCCTGCTCCCTGCCTGTGCCCCATGGAACATGCCTTTTTGTGTGTTCTGTTCTTATGTGCGGCTCGGGAGCATGACTCCCTGCTGGCTCACTTAAGAGGGCTCTGGGGGGCTCCCCTCCCAATCCTCTGCAGCTGTGCCAGCCCTCCACCCCAGTTACCTGAAGGATCTGCTGCTGCCTTTGCCGCTGGTAAGTCCAGGGGGCATACATGTACTGGAGGCACACGTGCACCCACTCTGTCCTCAAACCTCAAATGCAGTGTTTCAAATGTGTTTGAGGTGCTGCAAACCACATGTGCATGTTCATATGGATGCATTGAGTTAGTTGAGGGTCATGTTAAGACAAAAAAAAATGAAGGGGGGAGGGAGAAGAGGGCAAGCCACTCCATGCTTTTATCTCACACTGTGTTGGCTTTATACATATTTTTCTAAAGCACAATAAATAATATGTTAGCTCTGATTTCTTGTAAGTTTTTCAGAAGACACGTATCTTTCTTAAAAGATCTTTCCTAAAATCTGTACCATTTTATACATACTTATATAAATAAACTTCTTGAAACTATTTCTCCTCCCTCTAATATAAGTCATAAATAAAACATGATTATGACACATCTGCACTTATCTGAAGAACTGACACCTGAAGAGCTGGACAGCAAACTGTCCCTATTCCTGTTCACAGTATATTCTTTAATTTTACTCCATTATTCCTCACCTTCTTTTTAGGGAGTTTTGCCCTTGTGATGTGTTTGGAACAATCACAGCTGCTTCACGGAAATAGCAGTGCTAGTTAGAGGCTATCATACCACACTTGGCTTTTGAGAAGATGGTAAATATGTTTGTTCTATATGTTTAACTTTGGCCAGAAATTAAGGGTTGCTATTGAGTGATAAAAAAATTAAATCTGCAGTGTTGAATAACAGGATATTTTTATGACAAAACCAACTAGAGAAGGATTTGAATTTGGGTTAGCCAAACTTATTGTCGCTTATTTTCTAGACAGCAGTGAGAAATTATCTCATGATTTAACTCTCTTTATTCCCATACTTGGACACAGGTGAGATGATATAGGAAACTGCATTTTGAAAGGAACTGTATGACTAATAACGCAATAATGCAAGTCTCACAAGACGTGATAATACTGCTGATCAGGCTCAACTTTCCATAGAAACGGGGGAAAAATGATTATCTTCTGTATGAAAAGCAAAAAGAAAAAAAATTCAATGCAAAATAGATTTCCATTAACTTATTTAAAACTAAGTGGATAATGTGACTTCACTGCTGTATGGAATCTGTTGTGTGGATGTTTGAGAAGACATGGCATTTCCACCATGAAACAAATTCCCATAGCTTACAGTTCATAGCTCTTTCAAATGATATAAGGTCAAAACCGTTTATAAAATCTGAAAACTAGGATATACAGTTAAACAGTTATTTGAAATTCCTCCTCTTTATTTTTTTTAAAGCTAAAAACATTGCTCTAAAATGCAAATCTTTGCCCAGTTTTCTGCACTGAAATTCAGACAAAGCCTGGACATGTGAAAAATTCTAATAAGTCTTATTAAATGATCTTGCAGGCCTCCAAAATAACACAAGTGACTGACACTCATAGGCCTCTAGCTTGCCTATGTCCAAGAAAGCTGCATTGCATGCCACTTCTCTCACAAAGTGATATGACTTGGCATTCACTGTCTTCTCTAAAAATATACATTTTGAAAGGTTTATTTTTTCAAATCTTTTTTGTCAATAAGCTACCTTCTGTGGAAAATAACCTTCATCGGAAATAGCACCTGAAGTAAAATTTTCCAGCTGAGTAAGAATGCTATATAAGCAGTGTTTTATACTAAAAATAAACACAGAAATGTACTTGGACTCTTTTACTCTTGGAAAGAACTCTGTCTTTATTGTTACTTATCAAGGCCTGTACTTCCAGTATAGTACCCAAAGAGGATAAAATATTTGTCAGTTCCTTTCCATGTGAAAGTAGCCATGTTACCTGACTTTGTGGGGTTTTGACTAAAACTAACTGTTTCACCAACAGGCATGATTATCATGAGATAATTGGACCCAGGAGAATAAAAGCATTTGGCTACAGCTTGTACTGTATACCATTTCAGAGTGTAAATTATAATAATCACTTCACAATAAAACAAGTTAAGCTACACCTTATTTCCCAAGTAGCCTGAGGTTAGCAAAATGTTTTTGGATACCATTAGCAGTTTCATTGCTTTTCTACCTTAGGGAGTCTTTGTATTAAACCCAACTTGATGAATAAGTGAGATGACTTCAGAGTAAGATTAACAAATTGAGGTAGGTCTGAATTTTGTTCTACTTTTTTCCATTCTGCTTTTTAAAGGAGAAATCCATGTCTGCTATTGTAGCTCTACTTTTTTCTTCAAAATACCACCCATTTTTCCAGTTGTTTAGCATCTTGCATAACATTTTTGTAGTAAATCACCCCAGCTATGTGCATTATGACTAACATTAGACTGTCCAAAAATGGGTGTATTTATGTAGGAGTGTATTCAGTAAAGGAATGAATTTGTAGTTCAAATATTAGTTGACTCTTGCACTTAAAAATAACTCCTTTTAGTTATCTTTTATTCTTGTTGTTATGGGGGTACACCCCTTGCTTGCTTGCATCTATAATTACTATACATGGTGCATGAGAACTGAGTCTTCTCATAATTGAATAATACTAATATCTTGTGAGGTGACACTTTTAAAATTTATTTTGCTTGTGCTGTCACTTAAAGGTACCCATTAGTGATCAAGACTTCAGTGTTCTAGGTAGTGTAAATATATTCTCCAGAGAATTTAGGTTGTAATTTCCAAATATAGCTAAAATAACACAACAACCTCATAAAATAATGGGGAGATGGGAGAAAGGAGCAGGTAGCTAAATATGTAAAGTGATTCTGAATATTTCTGCATTTTATGATATAAATTCACTTAATTTGTACTATTTTGTTCGGTTTTCGTCGTCCTAATAATTGTCAGCTCTGGCTACCTAAAACCTAATGGCAGCCAAGAAAAATAGTAACAATAACAAAACACTTCAATATCATACTGCAACATGCTGGACAGGGGACACTCCATGAATCATGAATTTTTGTCTTTATGAACTAGGAGGAACAAGGCAACCTAAAACTTCACATTTATTGTATCCATCCATCAACCGTAGTGGAAGGCTTCCAGACTCCTGAAGTTCACTTCAGTGCTATAGAAATGGAGGCCATTAAAATACCTAAGATACAAATATCCTGATGATATACAAGGTCCATGTCAGTGAACACCTTCACATAACCCCACTGAATTGAATCTTCCTGTATGCAATTCATTAAAAGTTTGAAGCTTAAATGTGGAAAATCTTAAAGAATCTGGAGAAAAGAGAAATATATCTCTCACATTCTCCTTTCTGTACTTGGCTCATTTGTATGGTATTGTATGGTATTTTATGATACATTTTAATATAGATAAATATAAAACACCATGTTTTTAATGTATTTCTATCAGAAACCATCTCCAGCTATGCATGCACCAAAAGCCATACCCAGTGCTAGCTCTCCCTAATTGGCAAAAGTTTTCAAAATAGTACTGGTATGTTGCAGGGAATGCTGGAGAGAGCTGTTAGAGGATTCCGTGCCATAAACTACTGCATGCGTGTGGGCTTTTGTCCTTAGGAAACATCTTGATTTATTCTTCAATTCCTATATCTCTTTGTGCTATTTTCTGCTTTGCCTAATATAATGTATTGTACAGATATGCAACTTCTTGCTGAACACTCAATGGACTACACCAATGTGGGCCATGAGTTATCCAGGCAGCATGTTATGTGGATGCCTTCCACATTTACACCATGTGCCTGTCTTCCTTGCCCTCCCCCACCCCCCCAACCCCCCAACCCCACTACACTATGTGCCCATGTGACCCTCAGCTTTTAGGGCCAGGTGATGCTATACTGTCCCACCCCTGGAGATGCTGCTGCAGCCAGAGCAACACAGGACAGTAGCAGGAGACTCAGGAGACTGGAGACCATAATATAACCCCTGGTAGGCTTCATGTGGCTCATAGGTTGTCAGCTGAACACCCTTGGTGTACAGTATTGACCAGATTGGTACTCTGCTCAGATGTTAGGAAGACTGAGGGAGTGGGTGGTACAGTCACAGGTATAGTTATCACGCGCAAACTTATACATCGGGTGACAAGGCAGAGAACCAGACTCTTGGGCTCAAAAATAGGCTTTGGATCCTAAGACAGTATTCAAACAGTTATCAGTATGCTATAAGAAAATAAGAACATTAACTACAAAATTTTACAAGATTCCTTTTCGTTTTTAATCTCCTGAAATGTACATTCTCATTCCAGACACTGCTTAGTAATTTTTGGATAAAAATTTGGAAGTTGAAAATTAGCTGAATCTCTGACTTTTCAAGGAAAGTAGAAATTTCTCCAAAGTTTTAACTGGGTAATGCTTCTTAGGGCCACAGTGAAATTTCTTACCCTTTGTAACCACCTAGCTACGGGCCATAGCACTCTTCTAAGGTCTGGGCCAAGTCTTTTTCTCTAAATCAGGAAGGTTTGTTTGGCTGTATTGTTTGTGAGAACTTTCAAAGTCTTGGTTTCTGTTCCAGTGTAAAATGGGCAAACATATTAAATCTTCAAGTTTTGTGGGTTAGGGTAACAATTTCTACCAAGGTCTAATCTGGATAAGACAGAGGGTGGAGTTTGAAACAACTTGCAGAAATAGAATCCTTTAATTCTGACATTCCAATATAAATCGAATTCCAGGGTTGCTCCTGGATCAAAGGATGGTATTGTCTGCATGTGTGCTAGCTGTCCACAGAAGAGATTAGCAGTGAGGATCCCAGTAATGAAAAAGTTACATAGTAATTAGCACTGCTTAGATGAGTATGACTGCAGTCATGCAAATCCTATGTCTTCTGCTATTTATAACTGGCATTAAACAATTCTTCAGGCATTAATCTTCAGTCCCTTAACTTTTATTTAAAGACATTATAAATACTGTTAAGGTCATCATGCAAAAAGTCACATTGCTTAAACTGAGGATGCCTCTAAAAGCCCAGAGGCACCATGAATGCTTGGATGTACCGACACTTGCTAGATAATTTTAATGTTACTGCAGTTCCACTTTGACAACTTGTAACAAAGTGTCATCCTTATCTGTGTAAAAAAATGTCTTTTTAGCTCTAACTTTAATGGTAATTATCTCCATTTCCTATTGTTCATTTAAAAAGAAAAAACAACAAATCTTTATATTAAGGCCTTATGAAACTCATCCATCTCATTCCTGTCTTTGCACCCTCCACCTTAACAAAATCATACTTGATTGTACCCGAGCAGTGTTTCTCTTCAGAGGTTCACCTTCCTGTTTTTGTATGTTGCGCCGAAATCCATGAGTAATTGCTTTAGAACGCTAGTTACAAATTCTATATAATCTGCTAATTCTGTCATGAATAAGTGTAAAGCATGCCGTGGTTCTATGTACCTGTTTTTACAAATTTGAAAAAATGCCCCAAAGGAATGTGGTTTTTCTCAATTACAACATAGCTTTGGTTACTGACCAGAATGTAAGCTTTGTGGCACATGCAAACTGAAGTATGAACTATGAACAGCTTCCATGGTTCCATATCAGGTCATATAATGCAACTATACTGCTATTCTGTGTTGCTGGAAAGGCTCAGAGCACCTTGTCTACAAATAATAAATTAGTTTCTGTCTAGTGTGCTTATTTTGTAGATGTATTTCAGCAGAGTTTGAGGTAAATGCATTTTAACAAAGATTTCAGCATGGAAAAGTATGTGAATTTATAGTGTATATGGTGTATAGCAAATGAGAGCAGTCTGTCTTGGCTCAAAACATCAACCATTTCTTCTGCATTGTAAAAAAGTCTTGCTTTTATTTGTTTTCCTGTAATAAACAAAAGCAGAGCTTTTCTAAACCATGGAAAATAGACATTTGCAGGGTGAATATTATTTCCTAGGTGGCATTACTTAATTAAACTGAAGTATTTAGAAATAAAGACAATTTGAATGAAAACTATAACAGACATAACACTTTAAGTATTTAAATAGAAAATTCCTAAATTGTAAACTTAATGTGTGGCAATACACAAACCAAATTTAATCCCTGCTACAACTGCAAAAGAATGTTCTTTTCCTAGTCCACCATCTCTCTGTCTCAACAGTTTCATAGTTTCATAGTTGTTAAGGCTGGAAGGAATCCTACAGGTCATCAGATCTAGCCCCCCTGCACTTGGGCCTGATTAGAGGAATTAAGGTGTCTGTTAATGTAAGTATGATCTTGAGTCTATATCAGTAGCTAAAACAAAAAAAAATGTTTTTAAACTTGTTTTTTATGTTTCCAGCCATGTGAAAATTATGCAGCAAGTGATCCACAATTGATTTTTCTTACTGATAGTGTCTCTGCTTAAGCATGATAAGGATCCCATCATGATTAGTCCAAAATTTCAGACATATGTTTATGTATGTTCCCTTGCCTGTACTTTTATTTGTTATAGTGCTTTAAACACAGGTTTCAGTCCTTCGTGGATTATGTGCACATGTTGCTTTACTGAAGTCAATGGTACTTTCTATATGCATAAAGCAGCCTGCTTTACCCAGATTTTTTGTGTGTTTTATTCAGAAGCTGGAATCTTAGAAGCAACAGAGGTAGGTCCAACAATAAAAGCAAGAAAAATGAGGTGTAGATGTTTCTTTCTCCCTGTAGCTGGCACGCATAAAAAAGGACGATTTTAACTTTTATGGAAAAATATTTCAGCAACCTACTTCTATCAATCTACCTGAGAAGAATTCCTCAAAGCAGGACGATGCAATGCTACTATGTTTTTGTATTAGTATCAAACTTTGGGCCATATTGCATCATGGGCTGACACATTCACTTTAAATGCCCTGTACAGTATGCAATGCTTTCATACAGTGTATGCAGGTGGGTTAAAGATTCTTGCAAATTCTCCTTTAAGGACATTTCTTATATTAGTGGCTACTATGCAATTTCTGGAATTACTTTTGGGCTGCATCATAAATCAAGTATCATTTAGCCTCAATCCACTATATTAATTTGTAAGCACAATTGTGTGTTTATTGCTTCAGGAATAGGCTGGGTCAGAGGCATCAGTATTATGTATACCCACACAGGGCTCCACGTGGGCCACATCTGGACCTAATAGCAGTAGTGGCAGCAGCAGTGAAGCAAGTGGCAGTGGGGCAAACGATGCAGGGATTAATGCAATTGTCCCTGAACATCCCCCCCCTCACCTCCCCTGTTCTTTCCATACCACAGACAGCTGCAATCACTTGGAATTTTGTCCAATCATCATTAGGTTAATAATCAAATTCAGGTGACCACTTTGCAAGGAAGGATATGGATTTTAGATGATCATCTTTTACTGGATGTTTGTTATAGTGCCATCTTGAGTTGCTTTATTATGTATATGATACAGGATAGGATGAAAGTTTCAATGAAATCCTTAATATACACTTACGTGATTTCTTCACCTTCCCTGGTGTATAAATATGTACTGCCAACAAGTTTTTATAATATTCCTTTTGATTGAGAGAGTTAAAGGTTGCATCTGCATGGGATGCTAGATGTGCAATAGACTCATTCTACTGAACATTAGCATGTCCCCGCAAAAGCCATGCTAATGCACAGTAAAATTAGTCTACTGCACGTTAACATCACTTAAAATGTGTGTACCAGTGCTACTGAGGAGTAGCACCAGTTACTGTGCATAGAGTCAATACCTGTTATTACAGGTACTAAAATTAATGCACTGTAACTGTTGTGTATTAATGCACATGTAGATCGCCCCAAGGATGATTATCTTTTGAACTGCAATCTTTCACTACAGCACCCAGGAAGGATTAACTTCACATCCCAATTTCCTTCAGCTCTTTCTCCTTAACCAGTAGATTTGTAACTTGAGGAAAAAATAATTTTAGGTTGTCAGTGAAACTTATCTTTCAGCTGCAACAATCCATTAATCTCACACTTCTGTCCCAAATTCAGCTTTATCAAATTCTTGGTTGGTTTTCTGGCAGACTGGTTTTCTAGTTGATTACTAAAATATGTAGGATACAAATTACTATTCAGTCACATGGCTGTGGTTTAGCAACATCCTGGAAGGACTATTAAGTCATCTTCCTTTTTTGCAATAACAATTAGGGAGTATGGCAAATGATCCTATTTTTGTCATGTTAAATCAGCGCGCATGAATCTAGCTATAGAGTGGGCAGCCACCTTCAAATTAGCATCAGTTCTCTAATTAGGGGTACTACATTGTACATTTTGATTTTTCTACTTCAGAGAATTACATCTCATCAAAAAGCTGCTGGGCAAAACCTGTTCTATTTTACTTAAACATGTTAATTTTCTTTTTCCACCCACAAAAAAGGATCATCTTCAATGTACAAGGTCATGAAAAATCAGTAAGAGATACCCCCAAGAAGATTTTTTCTTATCCCTTAATCTAAAGGACAAATTCAAATTATATTAATCATGTTCATAAATCCTGCTTATCTTAATAATAACATTCTATAAGATCATGTAGAGCTCTTCAAAGATCTTATGCAGAAATTCATATACTCCTTGGGACCAAAACAATGTCATCCTGTGTCCTTGAATGGTGCAATACAGTCCTTTTTTATTTATTTGGAGCATTTGGATTCTCAGGATTGCTAAACTAAGAGCTCAAAAATCACCAGATAGGACACAAAGTACCATGATTATGTGTTGGTTTTTTTTTATTTTAAAATCTTTAACAAAATAGGATGCATTTAAAAAATTAAAACAGATTTTCACAATCTCTTGATTTTAGAGTTTGGATCACTGAGAAACTTGTTAACTCTCTCAGATACTACAAAAAACTAAGAGTTGGAAACAATGAGGAAGAATGTGGTAAGAAGGCATCTTTCTCTGTTCTTTAGGGTGATGTTTTCTGCCTTGAACAGAGGTGAGTGGGAAGTGTTTTCCCCATCCCACAAAAACTTTTCTCCTTCCACACTAGGATTGTCTTATGACCTTTCAAAGTAATTACAAATAAGAACACACCCAGTTCAGATTACGTTGGTGGTCAAGGAATTCACCTGGGATGTGAGACTTGCCAGCTCAAGTTCTGGGTCTGAAGTGGGTAAAACAGACACTTGAATCTGGGGGTCTTGTAGTTGTTAATTTAAAGTGACTCCTGGAGCTCTTAACACCTGGATTGTCTGCACATTAACACCTGAAACTAGTTGTAAGCACGTTTTAGGAGGCTTAAAGTTACACCACTCTAGAGCAGGTTTCTCTCTGATCTGTTACCCAACTCATGCTCCATAATGTGACCACTCCCCACAGATGACTTGCTTAAATTGCAGTTCTCCAGCATCCCAGTATGCAGTGTCCTCTCCCTCATGCTCCTGTTCTTTGTGGTCAAACTTTACAACCCTTGAACTCTACTGGCCAGGGAATGGTTCTAGAACTAAGTCAAGTCTAGTACTAAGTCAAGTCAAGAATATGACTTTTTCGCCCCCAGAGCTGCAACCCTATACAAACAGCCTGAAGAGCACATGCCAACTAGCAAGCAGAAATGTTTCCTTGACCTCCAAATCACCCATCTTCTCCAGCTTGAGGCAAAGGATGCCCTTTGCCCCCACCCCCTCTGCCTCTAGACACTGTCAGACAGGCATCTAATTGGAGCTGTGGTGAGGCACTCAACCTCATGACAATCTGGGGAGAGGAGAGCACCAAAGGCCAAAGGCAAAATCAGGCCATCTATAAAAGGATGGTGGTGCAGATGGTGGCATGGGGGTATCAGTGAGTATGGATTCAGATCTGGACCAAAATAAAGTCCCTTAAAATCCCTCTATATGAGGGAGAGGGACACTAACTGGGTGTCCAGGGAAGCTAGAACCGTGATCCTATTTCATGATTTGCTTGCTGAGATCCTGGAACTGGACCATGCTTTTGCTCTTCACCACACAGTGAAGTGGACAACTTCAGGGCCTATCTACTGTGAATACTATGATGAAGAAGAGGGAGATTGCAATGTGGTAGCCTCCTCCCAGGAACAGCCACTTGTTGCTATGTTTGCTTGTTCTGAGGATTTGCTATCCTCTTTGACATTGTTCCTGAGCCCTGTTGCTTAACCTTGGACTCAGGAGACCTAGGAGGTGGACCAGGGACAGGACTGAGAAAGCTTGGATAAGAGGGACATCAAGAACTCAGCAGAAAACCTCACTGGTAAGTTAGGGTTTGACTGTGGGAAAGAATGGCTGGTGTTTGACCAGTGTTGTGCTTGGGAGTTTTGAAATGTGGTGGATGGGGGCTTGGAGTGGCTTGGGGCTTTGGGAAGTGCATCTTGGCTTCAGGGGTCTCTGCACCCTAGTTTGAGGGTGGTTACCTTTGCCTGCTGTTGGACACTCTTCTTTCCTGTCCCAGTCTCAGGTTCTTGGCACCCTGAGTGATAATGGTTGGAAATCCCACATAATCTGCAGGCTGTTCTTGAAAACTTTCTATGGCTGTGCTACAGCTTTCTTTCACTAGAAGACTACCTAGCATTGAAAGAAGCCATTGATGATGTCTTGCAATATGAGCCTGTTCCAGTGCAGAAGTTGTGCCCAGAAAGGATCACTTCTTGTACTCAAGGCTGTCCAGACTAACTAGCTTCACTCTGCCTCCTTGAGTCTCCCACCTGTCTACCTGGAAATCCTTCACTTGCTCCTCACTGTGCCATATTTATAAACAAGCATGGTGGGGTGCTGAAAAGTTTTGGAGTGGGAGAGATCCCTTGGATAGGGAGAGGAGCTGGAGGAGAAAGGGGAAGGAAAGGGAGCTGGCTGCTAAGTGGAGCCAGCATCTTTCCCTTGCTTTGTCTGTTTAGAGGGGTGAGGAGACTGCCAGGAGACACTCGCTGGAACTTCACCCCTGCAGCCCCAAAGAGTCCCCAGCCCCATATTGCTCTCAGACCTGCCACTGCTCTGGCAAGCTTCATACACTTACTGATATTAGATAACTGAAATTTTCCTATTGCTGCTCCTAGCAGCATTGAGGTTGACTGGCCAGGTCACAGGGCACAGACCAGTCTGGAAGTGGGGGTTGGGAGGTGTGGGGAACAAGGCAGGGGGCTGGATCAGGCTTTCCTATTATGGGCCACTCAGTGGAGGATTGGGGACTGCTGCCACAGTGGGAACTGTAGCTATGGCTTTTACCCTTCCCCAGCTGTCTGTGGCCAGTGCAGCCAATGCAGGTATGTGTTCCTGCCAAACCCCAGCTCAACCCTGTGACTACGCAGTGCCCAGTCTCCCCCCCCCACACACACACACCACGGGGAATGGTGGAGATCCCTGGCCATCCCCAGAAAGCCCCCAACCCTGGCCTTGCTCCAGCAAGCCATCCTCACCAGGCATCATTGTAGATTTCAGAAAAACCAGGCTTATAAGCAGTTAATTAAAACTTTCCCTAACTAGAGGCTGGCCAGCCTGGTTTCAGGGCAGAAACTGGTCTAGGAGTGGGAGCTGGGATGGAGGTGGGTAGAGCAGGGGGATGGATAGGGCATTCCCACCCCAGAATTTACAGTGGAGTAACAAGGACTGCAGCTACAGTGTTCCCCAGACCCCAGGTACATACAGCCAGTGGGAGTACTTTTTCCCACGATCCTCCAACTCATCCTGGTGATTTCTCAGTGCTCACCACCTCCCACTGAGCCCCAGGGAGGAGACCCAGAGGTTGGAGCTTCCTCCCCACTCCCAGCAGGCCATGGTCATAGTGTCCAATGGGGGCACATTTTTTTCCCAGCTTCTGGTTCATCACAGCAACTGCCAATACCCAACTCCTCCCCGACTTCTCACACCATCCTGAGCCCTGGGGAGTGGAGGCAGAGGTCCAGATTAGGTCCTCACAAGTTGGGGCTTTCTTCCTGGGACAGGAACAGTAGCTCCCTCAAAAGCACCTTCCTTCACTGCTCCCACCTCCCAGCCACCCCAAAAAGCATGACTAGCATCCCCCACACCCCAATCTGAAATCCCAATTTATTAAAACATGATATCTTCTTTAATTTACTTCTTTATTTCTTTTTAAATCCCTTTTTAAAATTCTTTTTATTCTACGCTTCAGTGGCTGACTTCATTCATTTCACCACCCTTCCCCACCCCCATTTCCTTTCCATCTTCCATTTCATTACCCACCCCCCATCCCATCAACTCTCTACCTCCCAGGTTATATTTCCATCCCCCAAACCCATTTTACATCCCCCCACCTGGAGTACAGAAAGAAGCCTGTCCTAGCTCACCAGCCATTTAGTGGCAACTCACAGCTATAGCTCTTAGTCCAGCCTCTATGCCCCAGCCCTCCAGTAGCATGTCATAGCCTTGCAAGTGGGGGACAGTCAGAGAAGGTTTTTAGTCTTAAGGTGTGAGTACTCCAAACCTGAGCTAGCACTAATACTGATCAACATTTGAGTAACGCAAAGTATAACAAGGCCCTGGGTCTCTTAAATTAGCTGAGTGTCCTAATCACCAACACATTCTTATCTAGTTTTGACCCCAATTCCATGCTGGTCCTAATGTTGTTAAAATTCTTATTTCTGTGAAAATTTTCAGTTGAGAGAGTCTTGCTAAAGAAAACATATTCTGGGCATTTTCTTTAAGGAATGGAAAGTAATCATTTATAGCTTTTAGTGTAAGACAATTTGGAGTTACTACTAACTTTGGGCAGCTGTGATGAACTACTTTCTCCCCTAAAAGAGAATGTGGGAAAGTGGGGGAGTGAAGAGAGTGATCCTAGCATCAAGTGTTAGGGAGGAGGAGTCTATAGAAAGCAGGTTTTTAACCAAAGTTCAGAGGGAGGGAGAATTAGAGTCACAGCCATATTATTACTTTAACAGAAGGAAGTCTACAGTACTTGTAACTAGTCAATTTTCCTCTTTTATATAGAAAATGACATATACTATACCTAGTAATCTAATTTTTCCTGTTCTTTACTTTAAATAGTACTGGATAAATATTAATTGAATTCATACCACTTCTGATTGGTTTTTTATCCGTGTGTGTATAAAAGATCAAAACCCCCTCACAGTATACCCAGGAAACTTGCTTCTATTATAACATATCCAAAGTGTATAGTATGATTGGTTGCATGCCCTTGTAGTGCATCATTCTTGGAAGCTTTGCCTTTTATTAGCAGAACAGAGTTACTACTAGGAAAGCTCACTGTAAGCTCCACTTTAAAAGGGCTAAGTAGCCTTGATGCCCAATGAAGCTTGTCTGCTTAGTAAGCTAGTCAGAGCTTAAGGTAAATCTTGAGAAAATGCTTTTAAAAAGTATACTCCTACACCACATAACTTAATAAGCATTTAGATTTAAGGTTTATTGTTTACGTCCTTCATAAGCTGAATCAATGTTAAGAATATGTACCTGACAAATTCTGCAGTACAAAAATGTTTGCCTTATTTAGTTAACAAATCATGACTCCTTTTGTTCATAGGACACTATAGAACCCCTAGCATAGCAAGGCAATACTGTGATACAGAACTTTGAGAATAAATATACTTTCTTCTGCCAACCAGGGAAAATTGCCTAGCTGCATCAATTTGGAAGAAATCTTCTCTAGTATTTCCCAGTATGAACAGGGAATAAAAAATGCAGCCAATATGTGAGCTCTTTATTAAGCAAAGTTGAAATGTAAATATTCCTTTTACTCTTCATCTCTGGAATATTGCAAATGAGCATGCAGGCATTGGAGATTCAGAAAGTTTACAAATCAAACTCAAAGAATATATTTATGTGCTGCTGGAATCCTGAAAATTGCATTTATCTAAAACTTGCATTATGTTTTTAGAGCGTAATCGATCGTTTACTAAAGATCATGTCTCATGTTGAACTTGACACTTACTAAGTACGGTTAAAACACAAGCAGACACACATTCAAGCAGTTCAGTATGTGTTAAGCACTATTATGGCATTGAAAAGTTGTCCCTTTTTCAGGTAAGATCTAAAATACTAACTTTAATACATCACAGAATTCCAGTGATTTACAAACATTGCAAGTTAACTACACCCTAACAAAATGGTTACTTATGATAGTTGGTCATTGAATACCAGTCACAGATCACTTAAAAATAAGGATCTCTCTCTTTCTCTCTCTCTCTCTCTCTCTCTCATAGTCACAGCCTGCGGCCTCCCAGTTAAGGTAAAAATGTATGCCAATGATGTGACTGCTTGTTTTTATGAGCACTGAGGGTCACATCTATTCCTTACTGAGGGTCAGTAGACCTACAAGAATGCCTCATCAGCCTATATCAACTGGGCCAGAAGTGACACATTTCTGTTGGGCACCTGGGCCAGTGCTCAGCCCCAGACCTACTTGAGGACTTGTCCTAGCACCATGATGGCAGCTGCTACTCTGTGGCAAAGGTGGGCCATCCTGGACCCACCAATGGCCCTGCTCAAAAGACTCTAGAAGTGCTTCATGGACTTTTTCCCTAACAGGCACCACTGGCTCCAGTAAGCTGTTCAGTGGAGTGCCTAATAGGCAGTGGAGGTCAGGGCCTAATCAACTTGATGGGCAGGGAGTCCGCCTTCTGCCTGAAAGCCCTTTGGCATCCGCTCTTTGATGGAGATCACATCCCCTGGCAATAGATGACCTTTGCTTACCTGATTCAGGTGGGGGACCTTAACCTTGATTGGGAACTTTTTCTATTGGATCCAAATTGCCTTGGCTGAGATGCCCTGCTGCCCTTCTACTGCAGCCTATCCCAGGACTGGTGGGCCTATCTCTAATTGAGACCCCAGGGTGGGCATCTGCAATCTCTAGAGCTGTTGTAGGAACCCCCAGTCCATAACTTGGACTTCCAGTAGGGGACACTGAGCCTTACCTCTGGAATCCTGATTGCTTCCTTGGTCCAGTTGCATGCCATCAAGATGACCCACCTCTTTGAGTCAACTCAGTTTACCTAGATCTTGGCCACTCCCCAAGGATACACTTGTTGCTGTAGAAGATCACCTCCTCACATGACAAGCCTTCTCCTATAGCAGCTGACTAGACAGACCCCGCCTCTATCACTGGCTTTTTCTCTGGCTGTGGACTGCACTTAAAGTGGCAGTCCCTCCTCATACCGAACAAGAACAGTGGTTGAGATCCAGTCTGGGAAGGCACATGGAAAGTCAATGTACATCATGCTGATGTGGAACCCTGACATGATCTGCAGGCAGTGCATAGTGGCAGCAGCATCATAGCAAACTCACCTGGCCTGGTACACCCTAGGCAAACTACCCATCATCAAGAAAACTGGCAATCGCTAGTCCTGGTTGCTGATTGGGACCTGGCCATGGGCACTTTTGCCCTCTGCTTAGACTAGTGGCATCAGTGGCCTGCCTTTTCTAGAAGGAACAGGTGAAGGAGCCTTTCTTCCATACCTTCCTGGACTGCCTTTGATTGTAGTAAAGCTTTGCTGGCTTAGCACCCTCACTAGCATTCTGAACTTGAACTTATTTGACACTGTGTACATCTTCTCTATCATGTACTGAGCAGCTAAGGGGAGTATGATTTGCCTGGCCAATTTCCTGCTGGATCAGGCCATGATAGCAATTCTGAAAGCTGCAGAAATCAGCTTACAGGGGATGATTCTGAGGATGCCTTCCACCTCTTTCACCTCCTGCTTCAGGCACATCCTATTAAGAATTTCGACATTTCCCCATGCAACAAAATATGAACTAGTATATGTCTTGCTGGGCCATAGAGTGGAAAGTGGAAGACAGATTGCTTATCTTACATGTATAAACCCATGAGTGGCACGGGAGAAGGAGTTTCATTCTCCAGTGACACGGTGTTTTTCCTATACATGTTTCATGCTCACCTCCTGGGAGGGCCACATATCTTTGCCCCTTCACCATTTTTTTTAATGTTTGTATAATAATAAAGGTTTAATATTTTTTTTAATTAAATCCCCCTCCAGGAAATCAAATGTCAGCCATCCAAAACTAATAGTCCATCATTATAGTTTTGTTTACCATGGAACAAAATCTTCCTTTTGCTGCTTTGTAAAGGTCCCCGGGAGTAAATGCTACTGCTGCATACATAAATCATATCCTCCATCAAGTAACTTAATGATGCAACAGAGGTGGCATCATTAGGCATCTAAACAATATTTTGCCTTGGAAGGGATGAAAGCTAAATTTACTAATTATAAAAAAAAGAAAAGAAGAAAAAGAAAGAAAAATAAGGGCAAGTAAATAACATTAAGTGAGGCTCTAATTTATCCTCTTATGAAAAAGTGAGCTGGTATTGCCAATCTTACTGACATAGGAGTCAATGACAATTTTTGGTAATGATTTTTAAGGTAACAGGATTGGTCTTGATTGAAAAATAAGAACTAATATTTTGTTTGCTATATTTATTTATAGGCATAGTTAATAGCACTACCTGCAAAATTGGCTAGCTATATACTTCTCATCAACCACCCCCCACCCCAAAAAAACCATGCTCTGAGTTGATTATGGTTTTGTCAAATATTAACCTTCCAAACTGAAATTGTATAATGAAGTACACATGCATGTATTTTAATAGGAATGAATTGTCAAATATATATATTTTTGTACCTCTTCAAAATCTCTCCCAAATCTACGTTAAATTTGAAGTGTCTAGGCTTTTCAAACTACATTATGTGTATAGAATTTAATTAGCAAAATGTTTTTGGCATCTAACATTTAGTAAGTAATGATAACTTCTCATTGAAGAGTGAAATTAATAGCATTAGATCAGTGGTTTTCAAACTTCCTACATTCATGGAGCCTTTTCATATCACTTCTTCTGCCATTGGAACCTCTACCCTTAGCCTCGGAGTATACCACCCCCTACCCTGCTCTGCTACTTCCCCCAGTCTTTTTGTGAAACCCTTGATGACTTATCAGGGAACCCAAGGGTTTTGTTGAACAGTTTGAAAACCACTGCATTAGTCTGTGTGAGGATGTGTGCATATACATGTGTATACATGCAATCACAGAAATTACTCTTATAATACATCATATAAATACTACATTAAATACTAATGAATTTGAAAGGTAAAGTTAAAGGCCTTTTTCATAGTTTCATAGTTTCTAGGGTCGGAAGGGACCTGAGCAGATCGTTGAGTCCGACTCCCTGCCATGGCAGGAAAGAGTACTGGGGTCAAACAACCCCAGCAAGGTGTACATCTAGCTGAAATACTTTTTTAAAGGCCATTATTTTATTCAAATATGTAATCAAATCTTACCTTCTTTTTTCATGCTGGAAAGCATATTTACATGCTTTTGCTAAGTGTGACCACATTAGCACATAGTAGCAAGGGTACTATTACCCTGAAAGAAGTATGCTTTGTAACTTTCTGGTGCCTCTTTCCCCCAAAACCTACATGGGTTTATGTTGGCAATGGTATTTCTTATCATCTCTTACCAAATTATAATCCAACTGCCTCATGAAGACTCATAATTATGGCACATTAATGAATGTGTAGATGTACCCACTAATGGCCAGACCTGGAGATGGGCGGAGTGGGAACAAGTAAGCAGCGCTTGCTTCTCAATTGCCTTCCCAGGCTTGACCAGGAGGAGATGTCAACATGGACTAAGCAAATAACACTGGAGGCTAAGTGGGGCCTCTGGACTTATTGGAAGGGATGGAACAGGGATTCTGAAAGATTTGGGATTAATAAATGACAGTAGCAAACAGAGTTCTATGCATCCTAAAGCCTGGATTATTTTTCTTTATATTACACTTTTTATCCTTCCAAATTGAACTTCACTTTGTCAACACAGGGCCATATTTTTAATGTCTCCAGAGATCCCTTGTTGATTATTTTTCCCTTTTCTCATTAGCATTTTCAACTCCTCAGTGTACTGTCATTTGTGAATTTAATTAACTGTCTGTCTATCTAGTTCCCTAGATCTCTGATGAAGTTCTTGGACCTGTCCCCATGGAAGCAGATTAGGCAACTAAAGCCAATGCACTATATCTCTGTGTCATATCTGTAATCCAGTTTCATTTCAGTGCCAATACATAAAGGAATGCTTTGGAATGCTTTTTTTGTTTGTTTTTTTTGGTTTGATAAAACAAGATGGTTTTGAAAGCTTAAACCACTAATTTTCAATTCTACTAAATCAAATTTACTTAGGGTGATGTTTTATTATCCCCTGCTGAGACCGTTCATGATTTATTATTCCCTAAACCAGAAACACTCAGACTTCTTGTCATTCTGTCAAGTGAATATTGTATATCTGTTTGCTTCCTCATGTCATTTGTGCATTCTCTTTTTGGGCTTTTTTGTGGAAGGAAGAATACATGTCAGGACTACTTGTGCAGACATCTTTTTAATGATCACCTTGTTAATCTATAGTCCATACCTGTTTCTAGTCCTTGGTTATTGATATTGTGATTAAAACAAATTCATTTAATATTATTGCTTTTTAAAAAGCAATTTTGTTACTTATTTGTTGATAGTCTAAGATGTACAATGGAAACTATAATGGGAAGCACTCACTTAAGTACTCTGCTTTTTACACCTGAAACACATGCAGGGGAACAAAGGACCTCTGAATTCCAGGAAGGAATTAAGGAAGGATGGAAGAATCAAAGCGTGAATGTGAGGGAGTGAGGAGATAAGAGACTGATTCACAGATGATGGGTAACTTTGGCCATCTTTATCTTAAACGTGTTGTCATTTGGTATAACTTGCGCTCTCTCTTTCCTGCTAAAAATGCAGTGTAAGCCAAACCAATGACATCTGGATTTAGGTGTAAAATACAGTATTTCAGGGTCCCTGAGCCCTGCTGAGCTGGACTCCAAAATTATATGTTAGGTATACCTGGCCTCCCTATATTAAGCATGGGAACAGGTAGGCACCTCAGAATGGAATTCACCAAAAGAAGTCTGGTGAGCTTCCAAGAGCTGCCCAACTGGAAATGTTATTAACAAGGATATGGGGAGAAATAGGGCTTAGACGCCTCTCCCCCCACCCCGCCTCCATTGGGATTCATAGATTTTCCTGAAGGTAGGAGTCTACCTTCTTGCTTTCAAAAAATTAAAAAGGATCACTCTTTCTTTTAAAATACAGATAGAAGAAGTTGATGGGGGTGCCCCTCATTTGCACAATAGCTCACTAATTACTATACGCTCACCTTGACTGGGCAGACCTCCCATCTCTACCTGGAGGTTCAAAACCACATCTCCCACAAAAAGCACCCTAACTACCAGCTTACTGGCATTTTGTAGGGAGTCTAACCTGTTCTGTACATTCTGAAATCCTACATTATATATAAATCCCCTAAACGGATACAAGCAAAATTCTGAAAGCCTGTGTTCTGAATCCCATTAGCATTAGGCTTTAGTCAAACACAAAACATCTATCAAAGTGGCAGTACTTCTCTTCATGGCTATAGGCAGAATTTAAAATTCTTGGTAAACTTTAATGTCCAGAGATGCCTATACAGTTTAGGATCTGGGGTTAGGCAGTAACTGAAGGGAGTAAGAAGAATCAATTCTGGATTGAGGCTCCTTACCTCTGCTTAAATCTTTTGTTGAGGTCTGGCTTTGAATAGCCTTTTTTGGTCCTCCAGATCTGTTGCATTTTATGTTGTTTTCTGTTAAAAATGTCACTGTAGTTATCTGTTAGTATGGGCAACAGAATGCATAAAAACTAGGACAAAGTTTATTTTGTTCACTGGCTACGTGCTGGTTAACCTTGCAACTGGTAGTACAAAACACTATTTTGGATACTTGGGAAGTATCCAGTATTTGGTGATACTGTATACATACCTTCACAATTTCCTTTTTATTTCCCATTTGTAATAGAAAAATGACAGATATGTAACTCAGTTAAATGAAGATTTTTTTCCCCAGTCAGTCTTAAAGCTACAGCAGATGTGATTATTACACATCTAGCCTTAAGCTGTAGAAAAAGAATGAGCCCATAATGGAAGCAAAAGCAAATGATGCAGTTGGCTTCTCATCAAGTTATGAAAGCATCCTGTAAGCAGAAATGCTATTAATTAAATCTGAGTTATACATTGAATTTTTGTCTATCTTTTGCAAAAGGCAGGTTTAACACACTTCTTTGTACAGATGTGCTAGTTAGAGGCAGACAAATCCAAAGTATGGGCTAAATTCTTTTAACCTCATAATTGATTCAATTCTTGGCACTCTTAAGGGCCATGTGACCCTTTCAGTTAATGGTAATGCTTTCTCTTTTACCATAAATAGATTGTAGTCCCTCATTTGTTTCACATGGCCCATCAAAAGGCCATCATATTGCAGTGATATATGGTTTTGAATCTGAATCAGTTAGCTAAATGCTAGTGATTCTATATATCATTACCAATCCCATAAACCATCCAGCTTCCCTACACTAAAGAACACCGTGTGATCATACCTGTAATGAGACAAGTCATTTTTACCTTGTTAAATAACAAGCTTCAAAAGTGGAATACTCTTCTTTCATTTTTCAGATGCAGTTAGTAAACCTGAAGGGGCTTACACCTTCAGATATTGGTAAGCAATCTGAACTGAATATAATGTCTTCTGGAACTGACATTAAATTAATTCACATAATGAATTATGCTAATGTTTGTACAGTACTTTGAAAATTCAAGGTATTGTGCAGGTGAACTAAAAACAGCATCTTATAGTAACTCATTTAAAAAAGGGGACTGTTTTGAACACAAATGTCTTTGTTTTAAGTAGGCTGAAACTTTCATTATTCAATCTGCAGGTTGTAAAAATTGAATTCTGCCCAAAGGTATGGGGTTAGTGAGTGTAGATTTTAAGAAAAAATATTTCTTATATATTGAAGATAAGAATAGGGAAAACCTGTACATGTTATCTGTTACATATCATGGCTAATGATATCGATGTAGGTGCTACAGCAGGGTCTTCAGTATGGATGGTGAAAGCCCTCCAAGATATAAGTGTTTCGGATCTGAAGCTCATGGCCACAGGTGCACAGCTCTCAGTGCCCAAGCTACCTTGGGCATGTCTATATATTTAAATTGCAGACTAGACATACCCTAAGGAGTGAAATGTTTCCTTGTGATAAAATAATTTGGTTTGATTTGATAATTGCTTATATTAAAAATCCCTTGAATTGAACTGAAGATTTTCTGTGCACAAATAATGCAACCTTCCACAGCATCTCTCATTAGCTGAACAGGAGTTATACAATGTGACTCCAGATAAACTTTTTTAAGGAATGAAAATAGTTACTCATTCTAGAGACCTCCATAACTTTCTTCAGCCCTCCATAACTTTTCTGTCTAGTTGGCAGCCAGTATCAAGTGGAGTGCCCCAGGGGTCAGTCCTGGGGCCAGTTGTATTGAATATGTTCATCAACAACCAGAAAAATGGCATAGAGTGCATCCTCAGCAAGTTTGTAGTTGACCACAATTTTTGGGGTGTAGTAAATATGCTGGAGGGTAGAGCTAGGATTCAGAGTGACCTAGAAAAATTGGAGGATTAAGCCAAAAGAAATCTTATGAAGTTCAACAGGAGCAAGTGCAAAGTCCTGCACTTAGGACGGAAGAATCCCATTCACTGGTACAGGTTGTGAGCTGACTGGCTGGGTAGCTGCTCTACAGAAAAGGACCTGGGAGTTACAGTGGAAAATAACCCAAAATGAGCCAACAATGTGCCCTTGCTGCCAAGAAGGTTAATATATTAGGAGAGGTGTTGCCAGCAGTAAATTATTATTCCCCTTTATTCAGCACTGGTGAGGCTACATCTGGAGTACTGTGTTCAGTTTTGGAGCCCTCACTACAGAAAGGATATGGACAAACTGCAGATAGTCCAGCAGAGGGCAATGAAAATGGTGAGGGGGGCTGGGGCACAGGACTTAGGTTGAAGGAACTGAGATTATTTGGAGAAGAGAAGAGTGATAGAGAATTTAACAGCAGCTTTCAACTACCTGAAAGGGGGGTTGAAAGAGGATGGAGCTAGACTGATCTCAGTGGTGGGAGTTGACAGAACAAGGAACAATAGTGTCAAATTGCAGCAAGGGATTTTGGTTAGATATTAGGAAGACTTTTTTCACTAGGAGGGGAGTAAAACACTGGAACAGGTTACCCAGAGAGGCTGTGCACTCTCCATCCTTGGAAGTTTTTAAGACCCAGCTAGGCAAAGCCTTGGCTGGAATGATCTAGTTGAGGATTGTCCTGCTTTGAGCAAGGGGTTGGACTAGATGACCTCCTGAGGTCCCTTCCAACCCTAATTTTCTATGATTCATTTTCAGAGTCCGTGATTGAGAATGGCAATGAGCAGAACTACTAACAACAAATCTCATGGCTGGGGTTACAGCATCTTGGCCTGTAAACATAATAAGATATTATAGAATCATTCAAAACTTTCTACTGTTTTGCTTCCCCATATTTCTGTTTGTGGAATAAATATTAAGAAGAGAGCCCTGCTTTCATTACTGCATGAGCATTATGTTGAATTACAAAGTGAATTGTAGGACTGGGCCCTACAGAAGAAGAACTCTTGTAAGAGTTCTGCTTTCCTGGAGATCATCTTATTAAAAAAAAAAAAAAAGAGAGAGATTCGCTAAGTTAATGCAACACAATATTCAGATGGAAACACTTGAGTGGAAAGTTGTTTAAACCAGAAGTTAAACTTCTTGCTGCAAAATACTTGGTTTTCCTATAAAGTTTAAAGAATGCTTTTGATGTAGAAGATACACATGCTTAGAGGCACGCATGCTTACCCAGCACTCTCTTGGAATTGTAAAGAGTATGAAAGCATATTGCTAGTGAGTGTGTAGAGAACGGTAGAATTGGTGTATTTTTATTGCATCAAAAGGCGACTAAATTTTAGGGCCCTATTTCTACACCTTCTATTACTTGAGCTAACTCAGGCTAGCTCTCTGCCACTGTTACTCAACTTTTTTAGACTTAAGGCAGCCCTCCATCATTTTTCTCAATTTAGTGGCGCCCTACTTTAAATTATTACCATGCATAAAAAATTACATGACTAGAAACACAGTTTTTAAACAAACTGCAAAAAATCCAAGAATAACCATAACATCATTAATGCAACACTGTAGCCTGGTGGTGCCCCAGTTGATAACTGCTGCTCTACTATTTATGGCTTGGGTCACCATGAAGTCTGAACACCCCAAATGTTTAATATGTCTCCTCCAGGAGCAACACCCTGAGAACACATTGCGGTATTATTAGGCATAGAGGATAAGATTCTATTTTGCTCAAAAGGTATCTAAATAACACTTAGAGGTTTATGTGTGAGGTTTAAAAATTTGATTTCTTGTTAATGAAAAATGAGATTCCTTCTAACAGTGAGGGCTTCATGCAAAATCTCTTATATACAATAAAGTCAAAAGTTTCCACAGCCTGATGGAAACTGTTTTTAGCCAAAGTTATTGTGTATCATATTGTCTGCTCCACTGATGGGCGGTCCATGCCGTGGGTGACATGCCATCTGCAGATTCAGTGAGCTTATTGGCCTGAGTGGAGAATGGAACTTCTGAAACTTCTAGCTATAATTGGTTTTCTCACTTGCAGCTACTAGGCTGCAGTGCAGAGAACGGTCCAGGTTGTTGGCATAGCCATACTTCTTGGACTGGATGTCAGGCGGGTCACCAGTGTACACACTGAAAAGCAATGGAGAAAGTACAGAGCCTTTCAGGATGCCATTCTTGAGACTTCTAGAGTGGTTTCCAGTCCACCAATGGTCTTGAGCTTGAAACTGCGGTTGTGAAATCTGAGCATAATAAAGCTAATAATAGTTTTGTCAGGTGTCATTTGGAAGAGCTTGTAATAGAGGTCATGGAACCAGACAGTTTCATATGCAGCAGTGAAGTCCACCAAAACAGCACTGACCTTTGCCCCAGCCTCAAAGCTCTTTTCGATATCTTGAGCAAGGAGAATTGCCTGCTCCATTGTTAACATTCCACGTCTGAAACCAGTCTGGCCCTTAGGTAGCTGCAGATTGATTATGGGGTAGACTTGAGTATGAATGAGGCATTCTAGTAGCTTGTATGGAATGCACAGGAGGGAGATTCTTCTGTAGCTCTTTGCATCATCCTTGGGCTTGTTAGGCTTTAGGAATGCAGTGACTGTGGCCTCTCTCAAAATGCAAGAGATCTTGTTTCATTTGACGTAGTTGGACATGAACTCACTGTCATGGCGTGGGACCTAGGAGCAGCCGTGATCCCACTAGCGCCCCCGGCCGTGTCAATTAGGTGATCCAGCACCCTTTACTCCCCCGCCACATCTTTGATGTTATGAGGTTCAATATGGGAGGCTGCCTCTTATCACCCTGGACACCGCTGATGCTATTCCTCCGCTCCAAGTGGGATGCCCCAATGCACCCCTGCCTTAGGGGCAATGCATGCCTCCTACCCCCCCTTCAGCATGACCCAAGCCTCGCAGCTTTTCCTGGACATTATCAGGTCCTTGCCCTTTGGTGCCCTTCTCTGGCGCCCCTGGGCTTGCCACGCACCCGTCACCCCTCTCTGGGGCCTGTGCCGCGCTGCCCACGCTCCCCTGCCCTCTCTGGGGCCTGTGCCGCGCTGCCCGCGCTCCCCTGCCCTCTCTGGGGCCTGTGCCGCGCTGCCCGCGCTCCCCTGCCCTCTCTGGGGCCTGTGCCGCGCTGCTCGCGCTCCCCTGCCCTCTCTGGGGCCTGTGCCGCGCTGCTCGCGCTCCCCTGCCCTCTCTGGGGCCTGTGCTGCGCTGCTCGCGCTCCTCACCTGCACTCGGGCTTCCCAAGTTTGGGTTCAGGTGGCCATAGCCCTGCCTGGCCCCCAGACCCGCCTTCTTGGGTCTAGCTCACGCTCCTCCTGCGCTTGGGGCTCATGTGGCCCGTAGCCGGGCCTGACCCCCTAACCCTTTTCATGGTCATTCACCCCACTGGGCAAAACACCGCCCTCACAGGCTGGGGTCTCTAAACCCCACATACCGTGCCTCTCCGGCACTCGCTCACTGTGCCAACTCTGGCGGCAATCACTGTGCCACCTTGGCACTGCTTGCTGTGCCCTTACTGGGCACCAGGAACCCTCAGATTATTGGGGAGCTTCCGTGAGGCCTCCTCGCACCCCTACAGCCTCACCCGGTCCTCTGGTATAACCATAACTAAACCATGAGCCAAACGGCTGCAACATAACAAGAAGAAGCCTCCTGGCTTATAGTGTAAACTCTGTGCCACGCTGGCTCTCTACCATACCTCCTTTAGGGTTCTCCCTACCCTGTATCCTCATGCAGCCAGTCTGGGTACTCAGGCTGCAACCATCAACAGTGTCTGCTCAGCTCTCCCACAGAGCCCCTTCTCCTGCAGCTGCCAAAAGGGAACTGCCCCTAGGCTTTGGCCTGGGCTGTTTATAAAGGCCTGGCCCTGCCCCCTTCTGGTCACATGACCTGCCTGGTTGCCCCAGCAACTGGCACCTGAGCAGCTTTAAAGTGTAGCAGCTGCCCTTATTTCTTCCAAGACACGGGGCACCCAAGTGCCCCCGTGACACTCACGAAGCCAAATGATCATCATCTTCCCCAAGTTATGAAGAAGTTCAGCACTGTCAGGGGTAGATTGTGGCAAACTTTTTATGGTCTACCCTGTTAGTACCTCTTTTTGAGGGACGTTAATGCCTTACTTTTGTCATTGCCCCTGCATTTGGATTGTTGCCTATATTGAGAAGAGGGAGGACATTTTGCCAGGGCCTGCCCAAGGAAGGGAGTGCCCACTTCCTCTTCAGAAAACTCCCTGGCTCAGCCTCATAAGAGGGTTATTGAAAGGGCCCTCTGTTGACCATTCAGCCAGCCCCTCTGACTTGCATTAAATACTCAAATGCCACCAGACCCTGAAACTCACCCTTGATAATCACCCTTCACCTGTACCACCAGTCTAGGGTGGACCTGTCTGTTTCAGCCCTCTTTGACACAGAGGACCCATGGTAACTTCATGGATTTGACCCTAGTGGAACATCAGATACCAACCAAGCCAAAACAGAACCCCAAAGTTGTAGACCCTGGATGGATCCCTACTTTTCTCAGGGCCTAGTGCTGGCAAAATGGTTCCATTAGGACTAACAATCAATAGGTGACCACTGAAAGTCTCTCTGTTTTGATCTGATTAGTTTCCCTCATGTTTTGGTCATCCTGGGGACCCTTGCTTCTCCCTCCATAACCTAGATATCTTATGAGGGTTGAGGGATTTCCATTTCAGTTCATCCTGCTGCTTGCACTCTTGCTTAGAAGAGTGTCCCTAATCCAACACTTAGGCCAGAGGGAGGTTAGTTGCACTGATCAGAGAAGATTTGTGGCCTGCCTTAATGGCAGTACTCATCCCACAGAACCTGACTCACCTGTCCTTGCCAAATATCAAGACTTAGCAGAGATTTTTGACCCAAAATGAGTGGAACAATTCCCACCATACTGTGCTTATGAGTGCTCTATTGTTCTTTTGCCAGAGACATAGATCCCATCTGGGCACATTTATTCCATCTCAGAACCCGAACCCAAGGCTCTCAAGGACTACATTGCAAAGAACTTCTGTTAGGGGTTCATCAGGCCTTCTCTGTCCCCAGCCAGGGCCCTGATATTCTTTGTGGCCAAAAAAGGCAGCTCTCTGCCCTGAAGTAATTACAAGGTCCTAAACAGTATAACAGATCAAAGCCGTTAGCCACTGTCCTTAGTGAACAAATTATTTGGAAGACTTCATCAGGCCAAGATTTTTCAAAGTTGATTCTGTGGGGCACCTACAACCTAGTCTGTATATGGGAGAGGAATGAGTGGAAACCATGTTTGAGTCCTGCTATTGGCATTTCCAATACCTGGTTATGCCCTTCAGACTCTGTAGTGACCCTGCAAAATTACAGCACTTGGTAAATAATTGGTTTTGAGATATGCTAGAACAATTTGTTAAAATTTATGAGGAAGATGTTTGAATTTTCTCTGATGATCCAGCCCAGCATTCAGAACATGTTTGTCAGGTTCTGCTCAGGCCCAGAGAAAACCAACTTACATTAAGCTGGAGAAAAGTAAGTTTGGTAGAACCTCAATTGGATTCTTAGATTATATAATTTCACCAAAGGCCTAAAATGAATCCATTCACAGTAACTGCCATCACCAAATAAACCACACCATATGATATTAAGGAGATGCAATAATTTTTGGCCTTTGCTAATTTTTATGGACATTTTTTGAGAGGTTTCTCACATCTAGTAGCCCCACTGACCACCCTTCTTAAGAAAAGGTTATCATTTAAATGGTCCCCAGGAGCCCCAGAAGCTTTTAAAATGCTAAAAAGGGCTTTCACCTCTGCATATATCCAGGTGCACCTGGATTCCATGAGATCTTTTATAGTGGAAATGGACTGCTTGAGCTGTTCTATAGTGGCTTTAGACAGAAGCCTAATACTCTGACAGGGCACCATGCCATTATTTCTCTCATTGGTATGCCAAGATGGAACTTCATTATACATATATCACTGAAACTTAGAAAATAAGGAGAGTCATTCTGGAAAATATAGGAACTTAGTTATAGTGGGGTGTTGGCAGCTGAGGACATTCTTTATGAAAACAAAGCCCTCAGCCAAATTCTTGCTGATTTATGCTCTGCAGCCTTATTGAGGTCTCCAGCAATATGTGGAGTGTAATTTAGTGGTAATCTTAGTCTATGGGGAACTCCAATAACTCTCATCAGTGTATAAACACAGTTTGCAGTTGACCACACTCTCTGTGCTATAAGGGAAAGCTGAGTTTTCTTGTTTTTCTAGCTTGTATATAAATGACCCTTACCATTTAGAAAAGCACAGTGATATATTGCAATGCAAAAATATTATATTACAATGTTCAGTTTCTGTATATTTTAAAAGCATATTTCCCAAGTGTATGTGAATACTATGGGATATTTTTTAACTTGAATCTAAATCTTTAAACAAAGAGCTACTCCACTTCATGTCACCTCATAAATTTTAGAAGGACCTGTCATACTAAATCATCTACTTGTGTCATCAGTTTTGCTTAGAGTCATATAGCACTCAGCTATTTCTTTATTATATAAAAACTAGTTATAAATTAAAAATGACCAGAAAATGAGTCACAACTTAAAGGAAAAAGTCAATCTCATCTCTCTAAAATGAAGTCAAATTAGAATTTTGGACTTGTTCCAATTCTGTGTTTGAAGTTTACAGTTTTCAGGCACTTCTTGATACATTTTCATATCTTTCCCAAAACAAACATTTAGGACTGCTGAATATTTATATCTTAGATTTTATTTATTTGACTTCAATATTAACTTTGGATCTGACATATTTTATATGCTTCGTTAACTCTTAGGTTGGTATTTTTCAAAGAAACTTAAGGCATTTAGGCATCTAACTTCTAATAAGGTTTGAATGCCTAGTTCCCATGTGACTAGAATTTACAGAGCAGCGTATCCTCAAAAGCTATAAAAACTAACCTTAGGTTTCCTGCTAGAATTGCAGTGAGGACCCATGTTAATACTTCACTTACTAACAATGCCTAAAAAAAATCTGTTCTAGCAACCCCATTCAATATTGTTTCTCCTTGTGTTCTAAAAAGAGGGTGGTAGAAGAAACCAGTGCTAATTTCCAAGTGACTGGACCATTTAATTGAAGGTGAAGCTTCTTACCAACCACTTGAGGGAACTTGGTGGTGGGGGGCAAGGTCTGCAGGGAAGAGTTGGTGGGATTTGAGATGGCTTGGAAGGATTGGGGGGACTAGCAGGGTCCATGGAGGTGCTTGGGAGGCACTGGGCAGGTTGGTGGGATAAAAACAGTTCACTATTCCTGCCAAACCCTCTTGAACCTGCTGAACCCCTCCCCTGATGCCAATGAACTGCCTCAATTGCACAAACCAGTCCTGGGGACATTTTTGCCAATGTTCACCAGTTATGGGAGTCTGATTGTAGTAAGTTGGGATAGGGATAGGGGTAGGGATAGGAGGATCGGGGAGCTGGTGGCTCCATGGGGGTGTGTGGGGGGGATGGGGGCATTCTCTCCCGCCCCAGAAGCAGGGACTATTTTTAGTCCCCCAACCCCTCCACCCCCAGAAGAATAAAACCCACCATGAGCTGACTCCCCCATCCCACCAACTTCTTCCCCCACCCTGATTTATTTCCTCACCTACCAGCACCAGCAAATGCTGGTAAAATTGGCATTAGGAGTGCCTTGCAGGATGGGAAGTTTGATGCGGCTCATCCATGTGGGAGCTGTCCTTCTGGGGGTGGGGTAGGGGTTGGGGAGCTAAAAATAGCCCAGTTCCTGGGGTACAGTAAGAAAAATGCAGCCCTGGGGCTGGGGCCAGAGGCTAGGCTTTCTTAGCCCCAGAACCGTGCTGGAAACTTTACAGAAGTTCAATTAGATTGGTCTTGCTGGACCCGATTTAAATTAGACTATCCCCAAAGTAGGGTTAAATTATGTTAGGGAGGCTATTTTTAGCCCAATCTAACCTTCTTAATATTTGTACAGGTTGCATTAAATTAATATAACTAGGGATCTAGTAAGGCCCACACTTAAGCGAACTACTTTAGATCAAATGGCCGTTCCTTACACAATCTAACTCCCCCCACCCAACCTCCTTCAACATTTGTACCTAGCCCAGGACAATAGTTTTGAATACCTGCCTCACCTTAACCTAAACCTCAAGAAGCACCAATAGTTAGCATGTTTTAAGGTGGTCCACAAAATACTAGGAACTTCCCAAATTCTACTTAAAGACCAAGATGTGGCATGTGAGCTGGAGGAGACCTTCCAAGGTCAAAACTCTCACAGTGCCCAAGTGGAGACCTGGATCCAGTTAGCATGGTCCTGAGCTGCCCAGCACTTATTTGTCTGTGTCAGGGAATCTCTGCACAGAGGTGCGGTCCTCTGAGTTCCAATGACATTCACCTGCCTGTGCTCAGTGCGGAAATCCCTGGCCAATCAGTCAAACTGAGGGTTCCTCCTAATTCTCACCTGCCATGACTTGGTGAATTATTTGATTTCTGGGAGGGGTGTTATTTACCTGGGTCTGACTCTGGTTGTAGGTGTCCACCTGTGGGACTTGGCTTAAAAAAAACAAAACAACAACAATAAAAGAGAAAAGAAAAAAAAACTCGCTTCCCCTTTGTGCCCAGCACAGCTGAGATTGCAACCTTTGCTGCCGCCACTTACCGTCCAAACCATCCAGGTGATTGACATGCTACCATGGTAATTAATGAACTGCTGTGGTGGTTTAACCCCCTCTGTGGTTCCCTGAGGTCCTCCAAGCTCTTAGACCAACTGGTCAGCCATCCTGTTCCTGATAAATCTCTTCAAGCTGGGTGATCAGTAGATCCACGCAGTCCACATTCGCATTCATGCTCTCGTTGTCTCTCCCTCTCATCTCCTCCACCACATCTCTTCTGAATCACCCAGCTGGAAATAGCTCCCGGGGCATTAGAGGAGCCAATCTGGCTCATGTGCTGAACAGATGAAGCCAGCTTCCCATTCTGCAGCACGATCATGTTCCTCTCAGGTAACCCGCAGCTGGGACCGTTGGGCTCACTCAGAGAGGTGCCATCAGCCTCTTTACAGTATGGCACAGATGGGAACACAATGGATGAATGGGGCAGCAACCCCGGATGCTCCCTTTTAGGGGTGAAGGAGGGGTCACAAAAGCAGTAGTCACCACAGATGCATGCCTGTGCTGCTGGTAGCCTAGAGCTTCAACTAATTTATGTACTGCCAGTGTCCTGTTACACCTCTGAACATATCCATTCCCACAACAAACAGCTTTGGAGGACTGTCAAGGTACTTTATCTATTTCAAAGGGCACTGCTTCTCCAGTATTCTTTTACTGTCCTCCAGCTGATTTGCATACTGGTGCCATTTGAATTAAAAGCCATAGCTGAATGGTTTATTCCTAATTTCCTAAAATAAGTGGATTGTAAACCATCCCTTATATGAATAATCTGGGCTCTACTGCACATTGCATACTGCTGTTTTCAGTTCTTGGGGAGAAAAAAAGATTAATTTGAAGGCAAAATAACCATGCATTACTTGGCAGAGATCATTTTACTCTAGAACAAAAATACTTTAAAAAATCTGTTGTTGTTTTTTTTAAATGAGTTTACCAATGATAGACTAAACTAATAAAATAATCCTCCAAGCTTACTTGAAGAGGTCTAATATAATGTTTTTAACAATCTGTAGGCCAGATGCAGACATTACTTTTATAAGTGATTGGAAACCAGTCTACACCCATCACAGGACAGAAGTTCAGCACACAATATTGGTCTATATGCCTAACAGAATAGAAGTTTGGCACACATAGACTAATTTAAAATGGTGGAACCTGATCTAAGATTTGCCTACCCCTTCTCCTCTCCACCAAAGCAGAAGTGTGCTCTATTCATTACTGATCTAAACTATATCACTTACAGAAAACTGTATAACTTAGATTGATTCCACCTCAGGCTTTTTAAATATCTGTATATAGCTTTAGATACTATCAGTTGAATACTGTTGTCTGTTAGGCAATTCTCTTACCATTGTAGTAACAAGGACATATTGCTGTGTTTTGGGGTTTATTTATTTTTTAATGTTATACTTTGTAATTAGGCCTTTAGGCCTGGATGCAGGATCCCTTATCCTTCAAACAATTGCTAGCTAGGCAGACATTTACTTTTATACCTCTATAAAACAACACAGATCTCTTCATCTAGTGGCCAGATGGTTTTAAGCTATCTTTTTTTATATCCAATCTTGGCTTGCTCTAGGATGCTTAATATGATATAAGACCTAACACTGTCTTCTGTAACCACAGTCTTCTGAACTAACCTCTGCCACCCAGCACTAATCTGTTCAGTAATGCCACCATATTCTCTATACCAGGGGTTGCTCTGGTAAACTGTAGAGGGATGAGCCAACCCCTACAGCTGCCCTTAGCAGTATTATTGTATCAGAAATTTCCCATGCTTGGAACCAGGATTTTAGGACTTCTGTTCTGCCCCAGCTGTTATGTTGTATAAGGGACTGGAGCTTTAATATTGAATTTAACTCCATGACTGTGTATCATTTTGGAAAATTGTCCTCTTAGCGCAGATGAGCACCTGCTGAAGGCTTAGAACATTATGGAAGAAGCAGGTCACTAAATAAAAGAAAATATAAAAGGTTAATGAGGTCCTGCATCGCTTGTTCTGAGCAGCTGCTCAGAAACTATAAATAACAAAATCTCATGAAAAGGCATTGCCTAGTGCCTTGGGATCCTTGGGATCTTTTTTGTCAGTCCCCACCCCTTTCCAATGTCTTTTTATAAGAAAAAAACCCCCAATTTAATGGACTGTAGGCTTAATGTATATTGCATTCTAAAAATAAAACCTAAACACCACACTATTAGAATAAGATCTTTAAATTTAAAAATATATTGCCAATGAGTCAAAGTTTTTACAGTGAAAACTTTCATTTCATAATGACTCATAACACTCAGACAACTAAGAGACATTTTGCATTTCCTGTTTTGCAGGAAATACGATAATCCTTGAGACTTGCCTAAAATGCTAAAAACCTAGTCTGAAAGTTAAGATGCCACTATGACACAGGGTCCCAAAATGGCAAGAATACTAGACTGAATATTTCAGACCTATAGTACTCTAGGGATACTCCAAGATACATTGTTCTTTCTTGGTCAAGGGAGTATTTACTATGGAAAAGGGAAATGAGACCAGTGAGACCCTCAGATGGATGGGAGACTTATGATGTATATTTTTAAAGTAGTCATTTGAAATGCAAAATAATTCTACTAATTAGACCAATATCCTCTATAGTAAAATGGTTTTATCACCCAGGTCTTTTATCATTTGTCTTCTCATATTTGGAATAATGTTTTTAGGTTTTGGTTCAATTTTTAGGCTTTTATGACCCATCCAAATTTATGGTCATATCCTTTAAACAAGTGTCATATTATAAACTTAAATTTTTCTGCCAAGATTAATAAAGCTCTTTCAGCCTCTGTTATAGTGGACTGGCAGAATCTCACATATACCCCAGATAAAGTATATGCATTTTTCTCTTTCTATTTAAAAAAAAAACAAAATAAAACACCTACATCTTTTTTTTTTAAAAAAAAAAAGCTTGATCTAGGCTCCAGATTCATGTTATAAATCATGAAAGTAAAAGCTACTCTATGAAACTGGTGAATTTTTTGTGTAAAGCCAGATGATGTATTTCTCTACTCAGGAAAGTAATCTCTTGAGGTTATCCCACCTCTATTAGTTAAAAAACAATTATTACCAAATTTGATTTGGGAATTGGCATTAATGCTAGTGCACCAACAAAGTAAACAAACTGCACATTAAAGAGCTAGTTACATTATAAATTGTAAAATAAAAGGGGAAAAAGCAATAGAGAAAGTTTTTTTCTTGTTTTTTAATCTTCTGTTATAATTTACTGTGTATGGTGGCAATATATTAAATGACTGTGCAATAAAAGGGTTACTATAAACAATGTAGTTTTGTTGTACATGGTAGAAACTAATAAAGAGCTTAAAACTATTAAATGACTTGACAGTGTCCCTTTAACTGACATCCAAAAATTAATACCTTAATATCAAGTCAGCTCACTTGGTAGTCACTTGAGCATGATAAAATTAACAGTCGCAGTGTGAATTAGAATAGCAGTATTTCCTAATGAATGCCTGTTCTTCACAAAGATAGGGCTCTTCACAAGTCAAAAGTTTCTGTCCCTTTCCTCATTCTCAAGAATGTAACTTAGTAAAGATGACATCTTTCTGCATGATTTAAGAAGTGCGTTCCCCCACTGGATGTATGCTTCCAATAGGTAAGATATTGAGAATGTTTAATGGTTTTTTGGAGAGTGACCTTTCAAAACAGAATCACATCATCCTTTTTCCTTTATATAATTATATGTGAATAGTAAAAACATGGGACTACACTGGAGAAGCTCCTAGGATCCCTAAGCAGAATTGAATGGAATTTTTACATTTGTAGGCAAACAGTCATAGAAAAATGCACTGAAACACTTATAAACTGCTAGGAAATCATTTAATAGTGTTGTGAATCCCTTACCCAGCTTTTGTCATTTCCTACTCTAATGGTCAAGCCAGTCTCTTCTAATGGTTATCCGGTGTGGTTATACCTTTCTGGGCAGCCTCCTTTTTAGTCTTATCTGTCAAACTCAATAATTTGCATGTTCATGTAAGCCCTGTACATGGGGTTAGACTTGGACTTCTGAATGTAGATTCCCATATGTGCCCTAGAAAACTGAAAATGCTACTCTCTATTTCATGGAGATACTAAAACATGACTTTGTCAGTATCACTTAGAAAGTGAAACTTGTTTTGCAAAGCCTATGCTCTGGGGAAAAGCATCTATTCCCCTTTTATATTTCCATTATGACTTATACCAGGAGCTTTGCCAACTCGTTAGCATAAATGCTTTCTATTTTATGATTCTGGAATATAGAAAAGACAGATACTATCAGTGGATCTGAAAAATTAATCTCTGAGGTTATGTGACCTATTAACTTGGGTGCCTGGTTAGTAACAGAATTCTAAAATAAATCCTTCTGCTCTCACTTGGGCAGCCCATAATTAATAAAAAAGAAATATGGCATAAAAGGACTGTAATCAAGATGAGCTTTTTATGGAACTAGTTGCTATGCAAACATGGGTATATATTAGAACACTGTATTCACTATCTGTATTAGTTCACCATAGCTCTCCCAAGCCAGCCACATTTTCTGAAACAGCAGAAATAATGTCATTGCTGAGATAAGGTCATTTGGAAAATGTAATATAATATTTCTCCACTCAGGTATGAGTCATTCTGGACATGATTAACCTGACAAGGAGCTCTTGAAAACAGAAAAAAGTTGTGTAGACTAATTCTGCCCATTTCAGTGGTCTATTTCAAAGCATGGAGTGGCAAGAATCTGCACAACAAGATTAAATCTAAACAAATTTACTAAAGCCTCACTATAATCAAGAGAAATCTTTTATCATCTGTCTCCCCATAAATTTCAAGTGAATTATTTTGTTCCGTTCTGAAACTAACAAACCTATAACTGCAGCTTTTACCTTCTTCATATAGTAATATTCTCTATTTATATAAAGTTGTAAATCTCAATCCTTGGATTCAACTAAGTTGCTATTCACGTCATATTCATACTTCATCACCCCACAGGTAAGCTAGTTTTTAGCTCTTGGCACAACTTAAAGGATTTTCTGTAGGCTGCAAAGGGACAGACTGTATTAGTTTTATATCACCTAATATCATGCATTTCCATAGCTGGTTAGTTAACTTCATGGCAGCTTCCTTGGATGCAATAACATGAAACAACCATATAAGCCCTGGATTTTCCTACTACATTATTCCATACCTGAATTAAAGCCTTTTTTTTTTTTTTTTGGCAGATGTGGAGGTTATTAGAACTTGCTGAATGAAATTGCACAAAATTCAAATTTGTGTGTTGAAAGTTAGGTTTTAAATTATTTTTATTAAGTTTTCAAGTAAGTATATATTTTTTCCTCTAGTGATTCCAACACTCAGAATTGTTTGGCTACTAAAGCCTGGACTCAGCAAAGCTGTTAAGCAAGGGGTGGGTAAAATACAGCCCACAAGCTAGATTCAGACAGCCAGGTAATTTCATCCATCCCAGGGGCAACCACAAATTAATTGTACCCCTCCCAGCCCCCGCACCTCATCCCAACCTCATATGCGGGAGGGTCCCAGCCCAGCCAGCACACACAGCTTGTGGATGGGGCCTCTGCTGTCACTTGTTCAGCCACCAGGGGACCGGCTTCCCCGGCCTCCAGTGACTCCTTGTGTCCCTGCTGCAGTGCTTGCTCGGCACCAGGTAGGGAAGCAGTGGTAGGTTGGAGGGGGGGAAGCTGCAGCAAGGCAGTAGAGTGCGGTGTGGAGCTGGGGCTGCACATAGTGCAGGAGGGGAAGGCAGTGGGCTCCATCAAGTGGCACTTGCCCCTGGTGTCACACAAGTCCCAGGAGCTGCATGTGAATTGCGAGGAGCCGCACGTGAGACAGGCAGGATGGCCTGACTCAACTCCCTGCTGCCACATGCAGCTCCCAGAACTGACTGAAGCCATGCGCTGCTGGGCACCTGCACCTGCATGGCCATGACCACTCTGAAGGCCTGCCACCTGCTGCTGCTGCCACCAGCAGCAGGAACTGTGCGCCAGGGTGGGGATTGTGTGGTGGGGGCCCACACCCCCTACACAGTCCCTCACACCTCACAACTCCACACACCCACATCCTGCCCCAACAACCTTGATGCGTATACATACCCACATCCCACAGCATACCCTACACCCTACCACACACAACCATATACACTCACAAAATCCACACACAGCCCATACCCTATCATACACATATACCCACGCCCCATACACTGCCCCACATGCAATATACAAGAATAAGACTTTATTTTTAGCAATTATGCAATCATCTCTATATACACTATGCAAACACAAATAAATCAGGACAAAAATATTTTTTTAAATAAAATTAAAATATGCTATGTTAGATGTTTGACTTTTAATATATGGTTTGTATGGGGGTGGTTTCTGATTCAAAGATGGCAACCTTCCCGCTCGAAATGTGTACTTCCAGGGGCAAGGGGAGGGACTTCCAGTGGCAAAGGTCAGTGGTTAGGAGCAGGACTTCTGGTCCCAAGATAGTTACTAGGGAGCGGAGCACCTGTCAAGGTCTGTGGTTACCTTTGCAGCACTTGACAGATCACCAAAACTCATTAAGTAGATCTCCAGCCAAAATAATTTCCAACCCCTGTATGAAGCCTATATAATTCTCAGCAGTCATTTCCACATTTAACAGCCTGCAAGGAATCTGAAGGGTGAAGTGCAGGCTGAAATGCAGAAAAGTCTGTCTCAGAAGCCAAAATATCTGTCTCTGTGTGCATCTACATATGCATTTAGGGGGTAGCAATAACTTTCAGAGCTTATTGCTCTGCAGTTTATTGGTCCTGGGAAGCTCCTGTGTGCATGGTTTACATGTGCGCTTAGACAGCAGCACATTGAGCTGGGTTGAACTAGCTCCAACTGGCAGGGGGCCCAGGGGATCAGCCTGGCCTGCCCAGGACTACTCCAATCTAGCTCAATATGCTATGGAGGGGATGGGTGGGGCATAAGTGTACTTTAGCATAGAGCTAGATGTCAGGCAGCCCTCACATTGAAACACGCTCATCCCCCATCCAGACCCATCAGTATCTACACATGTGCTGCCAGACAAAAAAACCAACTCTGCAGAACAATAGTACTTGTATTTAATCAATTAGTCAGCTGCACAGTTACTGTCTGATATAGACATGCCCTGTATGAACACGTTTGAAATGCTAGGTGAAGCTGATGTAGAGTTTCAAAACTATGGAGTCTTTTCAAATGATCATCCATAGTAAAATGCATGCACTATTTAATAAGTTTTATCACTTTAATATGTTTAATCACTTTGCTAAATCAGAATCTTATCTAGTTATCTGAATATCTGTTCATGCATCTAACTAGTTAACCAAACTTTGAATTTAGCAGTAGTTTTGTGTAGAATTCCACCTAAGGGTAAGGAGGGAGGAGATTCTTTTTTTGATTACATCTCATTCCCAGAGTATTTCTAGTTTTATCAAGGCTATTATTACAAAATCAGACAGTTTCATGAAAGTAAAATGTGTTTTCAGAAATTGGTTTTCAGAAACAAGGAGTAAATGTATAGCTATAGAAATTTTTGTTTTAAGATTAGGAATTATACAGAAACATTGAAAGGAACTAATTAGATCAAGTAAAGTTATAAATTGTTAAGAGATTATTTTCATAGATGGCAACATAGAGGCAAGAACAGAATTTAGCCCAGTATAAAGAGTGTCTAATAATAAACATGTAGGTCTGTTCCAGAAACATAGGGAAACATTTTAAGGAGGGAGAGCACTGAAACAAGCCTGTCTTCATTCTGCAAAAAATTGCCACTATATAAACAAAGTAAATAAATAAACATGTTGAAGGAATAATTATATATTAACCAAGAGAAAAATAAGTATTGATCCAAATTAAAAACAAAACAAAACAGATTTGGAAGTTTTATTTCTAATACAATTTATCTTTTATTTTTATTGTAATGCTCAAAAACAAATCTTATCAAACTAGCCCAGGAATTTACCTTGATGAGAATATAAAAAATAGGAGGTGACTCAGTCATAAGCAGGGATCCTAGTTTACTCTGTCTAAAAATCACAAATTCTTTGATTAAAACCCCCCAAATCTGCATTTTTCCATGATTAAAATGAACATCACTATATGTATAGGTATCAGCTAAACACAATGTTTTATTGCTATACTTACAATTTTAAAGCAATTTGGGAGTGTACCAGTGCTTCAACCACTATATTAAAAATTCTAAATACCTATAAATTTTGGTGTTTGATTTTGGGTTTTTTATCATGGAAAATTAGAGGTCTCCCTGCCCTCTTCCCTCATCAGGATGTGGGTTCAGTTGCAGCTTTCCCCTCATGTCTTTGGGGTGCTGAGCAACCCTGACACACTGATGCCCTGCCCATGTCATTGCTCCTTGCTCCCAAGCTGCAGCCCCCCAGCCCTGCTGATGCCCCTCACTCCTTACTCACAGCTCTCCATCACTCACAGCTCCTCCAGAGGATGTCCCCAGCTGCAGCTATGGGGCCAGGGATCTGGGCCTGCAGCCCCCTACCCACCCCCAGTAGCAGCTGAGCCCTGGCTGCTACCCATGGGAAGCATCACCTGCTGCAGTAGAGCAGAGCATGGAGCCCAGCTCCTCTTCTCCTGTTTGTGGCACAGCTAAGATGGAGCCCACTGGGGGTAGATATAGGCTGAAGGCTGTGGGCTTTGGGGTCCCCATGCTGCTGCCCTCCCCACAGGGCCTCCACAGCTCAGCAGGCGGGACCTGGAACAACAGGACAGAGGAGGGTGGGGAGGCTTGGTGCTGCTGCTGGAAGCCCTGTGCTGACATGGTGAGATGCCCCCTGTCCACCCAGCAGCAGTGGTGGGTACACCTCCAAACCACAAATCCTGCTGCTGCTGGAAAGGCAGGGGGTGCCTCACAATGGCAGTGTGGGGCTCCCAGTAGCAACACCAAACCTCCCCACTCTGGTCTGCCCTGCTGCACCAGGTCCCATCTGCTGGGCTGTAGAGGCCCCAGGGGGACAGTAGCAGGGTGGGAGCCCCAAGTCCTCAGCAGGCAATCTGCCCACACCCCATGCACAAATCTGCAGGGCACTTCCCACAGAAGTGTGTGCAGTGGTGGGGAACCATCCGCCTTGCCGCCACCCTGGGAAAACCACCCATGGCTCCATTCTGCTTCCTGCCCAGTCTCTGAGGCTGCACATTCCCTGAGCCTCAAGCCCCACCCAGCACCCAAGATGGGCAGCAGCCCTAGCCCAAACCCTCACTATGGTGGCCTCAATCCCTCTCCCCCCGACTTACTTGTGTGGAGCTGCAGGAGCTGTTCTCTAGGCTGCCAGGCTGCCATGTGCATGTGATGTCCTGTGCCTGACTGCCCTCCTCCCATTCCTCCCAACTCCTTGCAGGCTAGAATACTGTCAGCCTGCAAGGGAAAAGCCACCTGTTCCTGCCTTTTTATCCTTTAAAGGAGAAAACATTGGTTTTTCTCCTTCAAAAGAGAAAATCCAAGTTTGTTTCCCCTTAAAATGAGAAAATCCAAGTTTTACCACATTTTTTCCAAGGCAAACGGAAGACCCAGATTCCTGGTCATGAGACATGTTACAGACTGCTGCTTGGAACGGGATAGTTTTCTGTAGAGATCATGTTGTTTCCATCTGTGTGCTCCTTAACACAAAAAAGATTTTTGCTTTTAGATTCTACAGGACAACATACAAAATATTGCAAATAGTATTTGTTTTGAATTAGTAAGCTGCAATCAGTGTGTCATCACTTTAATAGTCAACAATTGTTTTACATCTGGAGCTGCCAGAGAAAAATCATGCAGAGCTAATTATGCATTTGACCTACTTTACAATAGTGGTGTGTCATTTAAAACTGATTTGATGTAACACACCTCATTGTACAGAAACACTGCAGAATAAAATAAGTATGAGTGGAAATAAGGAAGTTGATGGAAATGTATGTAATTGGATAGGAACAGTGAGAGATTAAAAATGGGTCTCATGCATTTGAATATAGTAGCAGAACTGTAAATTGATATGATAGTATACAAGTTTTAAGCAGATGATCAGGAGAGAAGTATTCACTGAATTTCAGGTTTATTTCCTGGAATGTGCACTGTACAAGGGCCACAAGGAAGGGTCCAAAATTAGGTTTAATGATCAAATCCTTACTTGGACAAAATTTCAAATGGACTCAATAAGAGAGCATTGAATGAAATTAACAGTCCTTAATTTCCAAGATGTTATATCTAGCACAATAGCAATATAAAAGAAATAAAATGGCAACAGATAATGCAAGAATATAGAGCATGCGTAACCTAATAAGACCATAAGGTTGTTTTCTTGGGCAGGAAAAATATTCTAGAAGATTGGGAATAGGCCTGGGACTTGGGGAAATTTAGCTATTGACTCGTGTAAGGTGGGTTGGGCCACTTCCCTCTTTGCCACTGCTTCCCTGTTTGTTACTACTAATCTGTATTTTTATAACACACTGGGACTCCAATTTCAGCCATTACATGCTTCTATGGGATATGCTGTTGGCATGTCTACACTGTTTCAGAGAGTGCTGAGAAATGCTTTCTTGAAAATGTACCACATTCAAACAGACCATTTTCCACTTTCTTCTGCTCTGTGTGCACTGCATATGTAGGAGAAAAAAATCCCACCATCTGAAAAACACATTTGGTGCATGTCAAACAACGGTTAACAAATGTTTGATTCAGCTCTATGTGTGTTGGAAAAGTGTGTAAGGTCAATTTTCATGGTGGGCTGCTGACAGCAAAAAATAGAATGCCACATATACCAGAATTTGTGAAAGCAGACAGCCAGGAGTGAGATGAAAAATGCCACTGTTTACTGCTGGCTAGAAAATGATGTTTAGAGGTTTGCTTCTGGGAAAGATCGGCTTGTAGGAAAGCAGATATGTATTAGAACAATGCTCCAGGGCAATGGCAAGGGTTAATTGATTTCTAAAAGCCTGTTTGTGACAAAGTTCCCTTCAAGGCTCACTGTGTCTGAAGCCAGAAGAGACACAGGCTGGGAGACTAAATATATGTACCACAGTATAGAGATGAGGGACTCTGCAGGTAACAGTGCCCAACTGCGGGACCCTTAAGATTTCTGGCTTTGGTAGATGGACCAAAATAGGATGAACAGGTAAATAAACAAATTAGGATGTATGTATGGGATGGATTTATGAAACAAAGAAATATGCTGACAGGACAGAACATGGACATTATGATGACCATAAGGAAACCAATCAATGATGCCCAGAGATTAAGAGTCATCACAGGGGAGAAAGGATACAAAAGGAGGGATTTCATAGCAGCAAAAGGTCCCCAGGAGGGGAACCCAAGGCCACCATGGACAGAGGGCATACTACCAGTCCATCTCACTCACCCTACTGGGGGCGAGGAGGGGCTTGGCCCTCAACCTCCAGGATGCTGACATCTGATATTCAAGAGAGAACCTCAGGATGAAGCTTGTATACTGGCCAGATGTACCTTGACTCTGTAAAAGCTCTAGAACTGGTAGATATAGAATAAAATTTGCCTATTATTGAATGGAGAGGTCATGGTCAGCCTGAGGGTCTAAGTCTACCTGGAACAAGGTATCTGAGTCATAAATCCAGTACCAACATTTACTATCTTTAAAATTTAGGAGTAGTGAGGAGCCACATCTACTTCCCACAACATTAAAATCTTAGACTTTTCTCTGCTGTTTTAAAGTAGTAATTTTTAATAAATGATACAGTTCCTAAGCAACCTGTAATAGTACAGGAAACTTTATAAACTAGGGGCCAGATCTTTAGCTGTATTAATAGAGTGAAGCTCCACTGCAACTTGTGAATATAAAATTACCTTTTTATCTTTGTATATAGTTTTATCTTAATTTGATTTTCAGATCTGCAATCGAAAGTCAGAAATTAAGTTTTGCTATATAATGCAAAGAAAACAGGGTTTACAGTTTATCTTGGATTACTGGTGGCTCAGTCTCAGAAAACATGATTATCTTGAGGGCTAGATGTATCCTTTGTGAGTGTTTGTATCATAAATGAAGGTTCCCAAACACAGTTGAGGCCTTAGGTACCACTAACAAACACAACATCACATATATAATGCTATGGACTACTTGAATGGGTATAGTAAAAGGGAAGTGAAGCCTGATTCTTCTCCCACTGAGTTAGACTTCTAACAATTAGTATTGAGAGACCAGATGAGGATGAGATCTTCCCCTTAATCTTTGAGCCTTTCTAATTGTGCTACTAAGGACAATAATTTGAATTAAATAATATTAAAATACAACCGGTAAGATAATAACAAACTGCTTGGAATTTAAAAACTAGCATTCTGGTTTCTTTCTATGTTAAATAACAATGAAATTAATTTCAAATGATGATAGACTCATATATACATATGGCAGGAAAGGAACTCAAAAGATTCTCTTTCTTCTAGCACTGAGGCAATATAAAATACATGCAGATCATCCCTGACATCTATTTGTCAAACTTGTTCATAAAAAGTCTCCATGAGAGAATAATTCCTCAACAGGCAGTGTTTTCTAGTGCTACTAATAACCTTATAATCCAAAACTTTTACTAACCTCAAAATTAAATCATCTTGGCTTTAAAACTGATTTCTTGTTTTCCCTATGATGGATGTGGTAAGAGTTGAAAAAATGTCCTCCTTATAAAACATCTTATACTGAAGGATTGCTCCAGTATCCTTATCCTTGAGGATTGCTCTCATTTCTAAACTAAATGAACAAAATTTCTTCAGCCTTTCCTCATATACCAATATTAAAAATTACCTATTATCATTATTGCATTGTTAGTTTTCTTAGATTCTCACCAATTTACCTACATCTTCCTTGAAGGGCCTTGTTACAGGTTAATTTTGGCCAGAACCTGAAGGTCTTAACCCCTGGATTGTCCACACATTAACACATGAAAGAAGTTTTAAGCACTCTTTAGGCAGTTTAAAGTTATACAATCCCAACCTTGTTTTTATCTGATTTGTGTTACCCGTCTTGTGTTACACTAACATGTAGGCACTCTAAAGCACATTTCACCTACCCCTACTCCCCCACTGGCTTGGATCTGGCCCACTGTCTCCCCACTCCTGCCCCTCCCATTGTGTCACCAATCCCTTAAAGTGCAATGTGTAATAAAGCCCTAAATTTGGTATCCAAAGGCAGAAAAAGTTGATGCTTCTCTAGTGACAGATTAATTTAGCAGAAGAATTAGCTCTTGTGCCCTATATAGCACATCTATCTCAGAATGAGCTGTGCCTTGTTTTTTTGCGACAGCATCGTATTGCTGATTCATGTTTAATTTGTGCTGGGCTAAAACTTCCATGTCCTTTGTTGCTGCTGTACTATGGTTTTATTGACTTTTATTGTCATTTTATTGTCACTGTCAAATTCATTTTGCACTTGTCTGTCAGAGTTATCAAAATCATTTTGAATTGTGATCCTGCCCTCTACATGGCCTGCAAACCCTTCCAGTATGGGGTGGCCACAGAATATCTCAGCATGGTTACAGTTTCATCATCCAAACAGATAAATAAAATATTGCATAGGACTAGGATCAGGATGCATACCTGCTGAAAGCAATGAAGGCATTAGCTGCTCTCAGCTTGCATATCTTCCATTACTCTCTTTGGTTCCATATTTTGTTTCTCTTCCTCTACATCTAATGCATTTGAATGGCCATTTTCATTTTGCCTTTTATGTCTCTTGCAAATCTGACTCATTTATTCTATCATCCCCATTTGCTTGTGCTATTTGTCTATGCCCATCCTTCATCATATGTCTTATCAAAGGGTGGGTGATTCTTTTGGCTGGTGGGCCACTTAATGAGTTTTAGTGAGCTGTTCAGGGCTACATACATAAAATCTTTCAGAAGGTATCATTTTAACAAATTATAGTATGAGATTTGTTTTTTAATCTAAATATCAAATAGCTACTATAATGTTTTAATTTTATTTCAAAAATATTTTTGTCCTGATTTGTTTTTCTCAGTCTCATGTACAGAGGTAATTGCATAATAGCTCAAAATAAGTCTTACTTTTGCATATTGTGGCACATGGTGGAGGATATGTGTGGTAGGGTTTGAGGGGTGGGTTTGGGGGATGTGGGGGATGTGGGAGGATTTGGGGTAGGTGTGGGGGTGAAGTGTGTTTGGTGGGGGTGGGTATAGGTGTGTGGGAGGGGTTGTGGGGAAGGGTGTGGAGTGTGTCTCCGGGGTGGGTCTGCATGTTTGTGTGGGGGGCTTGCCACACAGTAGGTCCTGAGTGGCAGTCTAAGTTGTTGTGGGGAGGAAGAGCAGGAGGGAGAGGAGACTGGGGTGGGGCTTGCAGTGGGGAGGCCTGCACCTGTCCTGTTCCCACCAACAGCATTGCCCTGGCTCTAGCCCTGGCCAGCATGCATAGATTCCCAGTACTTGCCCAGGTACTGCTTGGCTTGCTCTGCTTCCAGCAGCTCCTCCTCCTTATCCTCCTTCCCCTAAGCCATGCTTCCAGCAGCAGGTAGCATGAGGAAGTGGTGGCAGCCATGAGGGTGCATTCTGGGCACAACATGCTCAGACAGGCAGGGGAAAACTGAAGCTAGGTGGTTCCTGCTCTAGCACATGGGGCTTCAGCTCTCAGCTGCCATCCACCCACTCCACCCACCTGGAGCAATGAGAGGCCAAGTGGGTGGAAGGCAGTTGGGAACTAGAGTCTCACACACTGGAGCAGGAGTTGCCTGGCTGCAGCTTTCCCCCTACCAGACTGGGCCTGTGATGCCTCGCAAATGTCCCCCCACCCCGCCACTGCTGATTCCCTGCACTACAAGCTGCCAAAAGCAATGCATCAGAAGGAGGAGGAATAGGAGCCACTGAAGGTGGGGGATGGACGTGTGCAGGACCCAGGCAGCCCCCAGGAAGCTGTGCACACAGGCCAGGGCTGGGACCAGGGATGGGGTGGTGACATCAGCAGTGCAGGGCAGATGCAGGCCAGAGCAAGGTGCAGGCTGCCTCTGGAGAGAGCGTGACTGGCTTGGCCCCATGCAAAGCACCGTGGGGGCAGCTGTGGGTTGGATACCACCAGCAGGCTGTATTTTGCCCGCCCTTATTTAATCTCCACTTTTTTGCATGACTTTTTGTTTTTTGCATTTCATGTTCTTAAAGAGTTCCTCAGGCAGCTATCATAGTTTCTGACCATACTTTCTATCTTTCATGTGCATCAGGATTGTTTGTCTTCATTAGCAGTCTCTTCCAGTAATTGCTGCCTCTTGTGCTTTTTTATTAATTAGATTTTTGTCCTACAAATACCTACCTAACCATTAAGTGTAATTTCTTTTCTTTTCATTGCCCTTATTCTGATGATCCCAGTCCTTCCTTTTCTTAGGAAATTGAACCTATGTTGTGATCACATTCACTCAAATAACATTCCAGTTTTAGATTCTTAAACAGCCCCTTCCTATTTGTCTTAATCAAGTCTCAAATAGTTCCTTCCACTGTGTTCCATGAACATAGTCATTTATGTCTTGCCATATTGCTTTCCAGAAGATATCTAGACAATTAAAATCTCTCATGATGAAATTTACTGATAGACTTTTTCTGAGCAACTTATCCACTGCATCTTCTAGGTGTAATAATATTATGTCATAGGGTTTAAATATATGTTGTGTTCATGCCACCACAAAATTTTTAATGGAGGCACAAAAGCCAAGCAAAAAGATGTCCATGCCCCTTGTCATGCCACAAATGCCTCAAAATTGAGGCTGTAACATTGGTGGTAAGATTTTTATTTCTATTTTGTGGTCAAATTCTTTGCTTTAAAGCAGGGAAGTATGGGAAGCCCAGAGCTGCAATATTCTCCTTCTGACCCTCGCCTACACTCCTAGGTTTTCAGGGGCCCTGAAGTCCTGATTGGAATTCTGGAGGCCCACAGGATCATGCCCGTGAAACCCTGGGAGCACCTGCCCAGATTTCCCTGTTTGGGATTTCATGGGCAAGTGTTGACACTGCAGTGTGGTCCATGACTGAGACTGAAAATCAGACTCACTCTGGTATGGACCTGGGGCTAAATGAGAGCACTGGAGTCATCATTCTCTGCTTACTGAGAGGCACCCTAGAGATTCCTCTGTAAGAAAGGAATGCATTGCCAGTTGTCCTGCAGGGTTAGTGGACAACATGTGTTTCACCCAATGAAGCTGATCAGGTATGTTGGGACATGTCCTGCTATGGCTGATCCACTTCATTTGGTAACATCTATTTATACCCATTGGGCACATCTACATGAGACATTTACTGCAGAGCTGCCTAATTAGCTCCTCAGTAAAGTCTCAACATCTACATGTGCAGCCCTATTAGGCGACAGGAAACTAATTAACTCTGCTGTATATTGTGCTTGTGTAAATACAAGAACTATCCTGTGGTGGTGTTCTTTAGTGCACAGGAACACACATGTAGACACTGATGGGGCTTGCTGAAGCATGAAGGTGCTTCAGTGCAGGGCTGCCTGCCAGCTAACCCCACACTGGAACATCATCATGACCCAGCCACCTGCTTTGCAGCATGTTGGACTGGGTCGGAGCAACCCCAGGCTGGCATGCTGACCCCCAGGGCCCTCTGCAGGCAGGGATTTCATAGATTTCATAGACATTAGGGCTGGAAGGGACCTCAGGAGATCATCGAGTCCAGCCCCCTGCCCAAAGGGCAGGAAGTCAGCTGGGGTCATAGGATCCCAGCAAGATAAGCATCCAATTTACTCTTGAAGGTGTTCAATGTAGGTGCTTGAACCACCTCCGCTGGCAGACTGTTCCAGACCTTGGGGGCTCGGACAGTAAAGAAATTCTTCCTTATGTCCAGCCTGAAATGGTCTTGCAGGAGTTTGTGACCGTTCGACCTCGTCATCCCTTGGGGCGCTCTGGTGAACAGACGTTCCCCCAGATCCTGGTGGTCACCCTTGATAAACTTATAGGTGGCCATCAGATCACCCCTGAGCCCGCGCTTTTCCAGGCTAAAGAGTCCCATGGCCGAGTACAAGGGGAGAATGACGTCCCGGGATTTGCTCGAGAAGCATCTGTGGATGCATTTTGGTCGCTTTACTAGCTGCAGCATCGCATTGCAGGCCCATGTTCATCTTGTGGTCAATGATGACCCCCAAGTCTTTTTCTTCTGTAGTGCTAACCAACGTAGCACTGCCGACCTTATAAGGGTGCTGCAGGTTTTTCCTCCCAAGGTGGAGAACCTTGCATTTTTCGGTGTTAAACACCATCAGGTTCTCGTCTGCCCATTTGCTGAGCTTGTCCAGGTCAGCCTGGATCACCCACCTATCTTCTGGCGTGGATGCTTTGCCCCAAAGTTTGGTGTCATCGGCGAACTTGGCCAGTCCACTCCTGACTCCAATGTCCACATCGTTAATGAAGATGTTGAACAGTATGGGTCCCAGGACAGAGCCTTGAGGGACCCCACTGGTTACAGGGCACCACGATGAGTGACTGCCATCAATCACAACCTTCTGGGTCCGACCACGAAGCCAATTTCCCAGCCAGCAGATCGTGGTGGAGCCAAGACCACAACTGGGCAGTTTGGCCAAGAGGTGATCATGGGATACCAGATCAAAAGCTTTTTTGAAGTCAAGATATATGACATCAATCTCTTCTCCCTTGTCCAGGTGATAGGTCACCTGGTCATAGAAGGAAATGAGATTGGTCAAACAAGACCTACCTGCAACAAACCCATGCTGGCTGTCCCTTAGAATGTTAGCCTGGGCCAGTCCCTCAAGGATGGCCTCCTTAATAAACTTTTCTAAGATCTTCCCCAGGATAGAAGTCAGGCTAATGGGCCTGTAGTTAGCCGGATCCACTCTCCTCCCTTTCTTGAAGATCGGCACCACATTGGCCTTCTTCCAGTCTTCGGGCACTACACCAGAGCGCCAGGAGTTTTCAAAGATCCGTGCCAGGGGCTGGGCTTTGACGCTCACCAGCTCCTTGAGTACCCTGGGGTGCAGGTTGTCAGGGCCAGCTGACTTGAAGGTATCCAGCTTCTCAAGGTGTTCCTTCACGAGGTCAGCATTGATGGAGGGTAGGAGATCCCCCTCACCCAGATTTCCCTGTCCCATAGCAGGCATGGGCATCCCGTGTGACTGATGAAAGACTGACGCAAAGTACCTATTTAAGAGGTTGGCTTTTTCCTGGGCATCAGTTGTCAGTTGCCCCATCTGGTTTAGCAGGGGTCCAACATTGCCCTTGCTTTTCCTCCGGCTCCCCACATATCTGAAAAAGGACTTTTTGTTGTCCTTGATGCCTGAAGCTAGTTGGAGTTCAGTTGCAGCCTTGGCTTTCCTGGTTTGCTCCCTGCAGGACCGGACCAGCGCGGAGTAATCCTCCTCGGAGGTGAATCCCATCCTCCATCCTTTGTAGGCTTTCCTTTTTAGCCACAGTAGGTCTGCTAGGTTTCTGGAGAGCCAGGAGGGGTGCTGTGCCTTCTTGCTGCCTTTCCTCCGTGTTGGAATAGATTTAGCTTGTGCACTGAGGATCGCTTCCTTGAGAAGCAACCACTCTTCTTGAACTCCCATCTCCCTGGGGTCATGGTCCCTGAGGGCCTGACCGACTAGTCTCTTGAGCTTGTCAAAGTCGGCTTTTCTGAAGTCAAGGACTTCTGTGTTGCTGACTGACTTGCCAGCTTTACGGCGGATGGTGAAGGTGATCAGCTTGTGGTCGCTGTCACCCAACTTCCCATCAATCACTAGGTCGCCGATTAGGTCATCCCCCCTAGCCAGTACCAGGTCAAGCAGCGCTTTGCCTCTCGTTGGCCCATAGACTTCTTGAGTCAGGTAGAGGTCATCCACGCACAAGAGAAAGCTTTGTGCCCGCTCAGATTTAGCTGGGATGCTCCAACTCAACTCAATGTGATGTGGTCCCAGGCACACATGCAAACATGGTGCCTAGGTGCAATAAATTTCAATGTAATAAGTGTTGGAGTTTATTCTTTTGTGCTAATAGCTTATGTAGATGCATCCACTGTGTCTTAGAATAGCCTTCTCTTTTTTTGTGAGATGAAACCTCATCTCTATGTAGCACTCTATCAATGGGACATCATCCTATAGTTAAGGAATACAAAATCTTTTCACTGACACCATATGCTTAGCCATGGATTTTTCTCTGGTATTTGTTTATTGCTGTCTCAGATTTTATTCTTGACAAGGGGGATAGATGAGAATACCACATGTACCATGGACTCTTTCACCCTCACTCTGAGTCAGCCATGGTAATAATGCAGGAATGCTACTGTTAGTAATATATTTTCCTTTGTTTTTTTACATTTTACAATATAGTTTCATGTATTTAAACCATATATTATATATTATTTCATCTTCTTAAGCAAGACAGAGTACATAACTCCTGCAGGGAGTAAATTACTCATGCAGAGGCATTTTGTAGTAAAATCTCCAAAGCCTAGTCAAGTAGTTATTTCCTTTTATCACTCAATATGAAAAAATCACTTACTCTTTGCTGTTTCTGACTCATATCTAAGCCTACAGCAATACCCGAATGCTATAGCACATGGCATAAGAACCTAGATGAATGGAGAGAGAATGTGAAGGCAAAATACTTACTTTTTCCATACCTTTCAAAATGTAGACAGAGAGTAATCCAGGTTCATTGAATATGGAATGAAGAGAGGATACAATTAAGTGGAACTCAAATCTATTTTTCAAGCCCAATTATGGTTTTTGAAGTCCTAAAAAAAGGAAACATCTGTCAGAGTCATGAATAGTTGCTTGCTGGCTGAGAACAGCAGGAAAGCTTGCAGTTAATCATCTGTACTTCTCCTAGCAATCATTTCAGCCAATAAGAATGAGTAAAGAGTTTTTCAGGAGTCATAGAGTTGTACAGTATATCTATCCATAAAGCAGGGAAAAAATACACTTCACAGCAGAAAGAAAAAGAAAAGAAAATGGACCTTACTAAGAAGTGAAAAGAGTTCTCACTACTCACAACAGGAAGCTTTCAAAGGTTTCCATCAATTTCTCTGGATCAGATACTGCCTGGTGTGCAGGCAGGTGTCAGAATCAAATGACTAAGCTGGTGAGTTGTTTTTAATAAAAAGTTAGTCACAAAGTAAAGGATGGTACAGTGGCTGTAAGACCCACTGAAACCTTTTTACAGGTTCATCAGAAAGTGGTCCTTCAGCGTTTAAAAATAAATAATTGGAAAGCTCACATACATTTGCACTAGGGCATTCTTCAAACCACATAATCTATAAAGAAAAAATAGTAAAGGTTGGTATATTGCAAGGGAAGAATCACACTGCATCTCTGAATCATGTCCTAAATATCTATAGTTAATGCTTTTTTGAGCAATAGTTATGAATCATGGGTCATGCACACACTTTCTAAGCTTTCTAAAATTACACCCCCTGCCTGAAAAGTTAAACTGTTACTGGTTGCCTTCTATCCTATTCCATCCTCATTTATCAATATATCTGTCTTTAACATGAAAAGCAACCTTGCTATATTAAATTAGCATCAATGCATGCATTATCTTGCATAGAGATACCTAAACACAGAGCTTTACTAAGTCTACTACTGTTCCATAGTCAGAATAACTAGGATCGTAGCCCAACTTCTTCATACAAGATCAGTGAGTTATAGAAACTATTCTGGACTTTCTTGAAGGCCTTATATAAAATCCCTAATTTTCAGAATCCTGCAATTCACTTCCCCTTATTATTCAGCTTCCACTCACAAAAGCACATCCAGACTGCTTTTTCTCAAGCTCAAAATCTTTCTGGGACCTTGGAGGTTAGGGGAGGGAAGGAGTGTATTTTCATGTGCACTGAGTGATGCAGAAGGGACCAATTCTGGTCACATCAGAGGACTCCTTATGGCTGCTCTTAGCAGATGCTTAAGCCAGATGGCATAGAATCAGGGAACATTAACTATCTTTTAACTATCTTATATCCATTTCTCCTTTGTGTCTTTAAGTTAATTGTCAGCCAATTTCCAAAAAGCAGCAAAGAGAGACTATTAAAGCTTTTCCAAAAGGCAGCATTGTTAACACATTTATTTTTATTTACAAACTATTTTTTAGCCTAAGACTGGTTTCAGGTTAGAATTAATTATAGTCAAAACCTGAAGTACTTAGCCACTTGTTAGCCTGACAAAAACTTGCAATGAATTTTTCCAAGGTGAAAATGGTTTCAAGTTTTTTTAAGATAAATGGTCTCAGTCACACAGCATCCACTGCAACTAGTTCAAAGTGTTCACTGATCTTTTTGGAGAGCAAATTTAAAAACTTTAATCAGCAAAGTTAAACAGCACAAGTTAAACAGAATACATTGCACATAGGAACATAGGAAAACAGAGTTGGAAGGGACATCACTGAACCATCTAGTCTAGGCCCCTGCCTAAGGAAGGATCATCTTTGAGCCAAACATAGTATAAGTTGCTGTGAGACTTGTCTAGCCTTTGAGTCTTCACATCAATTAGGTGGTTGGTTCAAGGGGATATGAAGTAATTTTTGAGCCTGGCTTATCCCAGGCCAAATGGATTCATAGAAGAAATGTTGAGAAAGAAGGTACTTTGCTACAACATATCTCTGTCAAAGGGCTACCCTCCAGTGAGGCAATGTAATTTGTGTACAGCAGAAAATTCAGGAGGTGCTTAAACACAGTTGTTAAAAAAAAATAACTCTACATGTGGGTTCATTCTGTAAGGATGGAGGGGAAAATGGACTGAGTAGGTGATAGTATTGGGTTGTGGCAAGGAAAGAGGGATTATGAGGATGTTGTTTTAGGGCATGGAAATTAGGGTAGGTGGGAAAAAGGGTATGACACTGGAAGAAGTGACATCCAGGTGGACAGCAGGGTAACCAGGCAAAAGTAGGTTTAAGGTTACCATACATTCTCCTACCTTGTGAGTATGCTTGGATCTTGGAGAGAGGAAGGTATTGCTCCTGTGTTGGTGTTAAGATTTGGGCAGTCTGACCTACTAGATGTGTCTGTGGCCTTTTCACTACTTCCCTGTCAGCTGGGACCTTTATCCTGGGATATTCTGAACCAAGATATCCCAATGGAAGAATCAGCACCTGTGTGGGTATTGAGATTCTGGGGGGAGGGGGGAAGGAGGTAGAGACCTGAATCCCTCTTCCTCCCCCTGCCCTCCCCCCAACATGCACTGGAACTTAGGGAAATCCTCTCTCCAGTGTTATATGAGACTTTGTCCTTTCCCTCCCCTCCTCTCGCTCCCCACTCCACCTATGAGTCAGGAATTGTGGTAAGTAACCCTAAGGGAACCCAGAATATGCCACATAATAAGATACCTCTACTTATACTGGGGAAACAGGCTCGAAATTTCAGGATGGCAGGGCTCACAACTGAATCAAGGGAATGGCTGGAGAGGCCTGGCAGGGACAGGGAGTTTGTTGTGATGGAAGTGGATATATGAGAGTAAGCATAAGGAGCATAAGCAATATTTTACAGTCTAATGGTTTCAAGGTCTGGAAAAGGAAGGATGATCTCAAAATGGTAGTAGGAAAGACTATAAATTTTGAGGATATGGAGAAGAAGAGACTATCAATCTTGCTTTAAATTACCACAGTACAACAAAACTGTGATGTGTGGTGGACAAAAATCATGCCTGTGATTCCTCTTCTTAACCCTGTTAACAATAATAGATTCTAAAGATTTTAATACGTGAGTATAATGTCTGGTTCATTATACTGAAGTGTAGAGAAGTGGAGAGGGCCACTTAGGTCCTCCCTAATGCTTTAAAAACACCTCTTTCATTCAGAAAAGAGCACATAAGAAATTTGTTGTCAAAAAATACCTTGTTACTGCACCATTGAGATTGTCTGGTTGTATCTCATGCACTTTCACAATATTGATTTCAGAAAAAATCAAACTTCTGGAAACCAGGAAATGAACAGTTAAAGTAAACACATAACTCCAACTTCTGTAAGTAGCGCTCCAATACACTAAGAACACACACACACACACACACACACACACACACGCTGCCACTTGAACTCTGCTGAAAAGGGGCTGCCTCCACCTGTTACATTTTACAATTTTTTGAACCTCTTTTACATCCCTTTGACCTGTATGTGCTTGATGCCATCTGATGCTAAACTATCACTTTCTTCTCATTAAAATTGAGAGACTGGACCAGTGGTTTTCAACCTTTTTTTCATTTGCAAACCCCTAAAACATTTTTAACGGAGACCCCTTTGAAAATTTTGAATGGAGGTGTTGATCCCTTTGAATTGTACGTGTGGATAGTCACATGCTTTTGATTGATCATAGTCATTTTTTTCTAGACCCCTTAGACAGATCTTCAATACTTAAACTAATAGACCAGAGACCACAGATTGAAAGCCACTGGCGTACACCTTTCCTTTCCTGCTAATAATTCCTATGTCAAAAGGACCCTTGTGCTATTGTCATAACCTACAAATTGCAGAACTGATATAAGGCATACTAGCTATCTCAAAGAACGTACGGGTACCTCCCTTATTTGATCACAATAATGAGGGATCAGGCAGAGTGGCTTACTCCTTTTCACATGGTGTGATCTGACTCACCCAGTTCAACTCATGTATCATAAGAATTATAGGTTAGGCAAGCTGCTCCATTACTTCTTACAGCTACATTGTATACAACAAACACAGCTGGCTTACAAATCAGCCCTTATAGCTAGTACCAATTAGAGGACAGCACTGATGGTGCCTAGTTTCGATCTTGACTCTTCATGTCTTGGTTTTCAGGAGGTTGAGATTTATTTCTGTTCTGAAAGAATATGAGACCACTGGGCAACCTTAACTGTGGTATCAACAGATTCTTGTTACTGCTCCATCCTTGTTTATACTCTGGTACTGCATTGCTGCCTCAAATGAAATTGGTGCCTGCCTTATCAGACGTGATATACATACACCTAGTTAGAGACATTCCCTACCTTAAAAAGCTTAGTTTAAATAGAGAAGACAGACAAAAGAAACACCACCCCCTTTTTGCAGCTGGAAGAAGCTGGGGCATAAGAAAATAAAATTACTAAAGGTTACACAGGTAGCTTGTGGTAGAGCCTGAGGTCAACCAAAATTTTCAAAGTCCCAACTCATAAGGACAACTTCTCTCTTCTAAAGAAGGCAAGCTAAGTTTGATCCTCAACAACTAAACTATTCTCTTCATGCTTTTAGTTTGTTAATGTGTTGTGCAAGGTGAGCATATTACATATAGCTGTCCCGGGGTGGGGAACCAAACCCCAGAGTCACGGTGGGCTGGGGTGGCAATTAGACATGGTAACAGGCCGGGTTCTATTGGCTATGGAGAACTGAGGCACGGGAAGCGTAGCGGTTTCTTAAACAAATTGGAAATTTATTTGACTTACGCTTAGGTGCGTAGGAAAACAATGTCTTCAGTTACAGTTTACAAACTTACGAATAACAAGAACAACAAAGGGGTCTGTTGGCCCACGAGGTTCAGTCCGTAGACCTAGTCCCAGGGCTGGTCAACAGCTCATGGAGTGGATAACACGAACAACAAACTAACTGTAACGCGGTGAATGAAAACGAGATGTGACGCCAGTCCAATATTGGTGGACGATCGAGTAGTCGTAGAGTAATGCCGAGGTCGGGATGCCAGAATGTTGAGGTGAAGTCGTAGTGGGATGGTCCAAAATCGTAGTCAGCAATCGGTCAAATTGAATCGGGAACCAGGAGATCAAAACCGCAATCGCTCTAACCAGCACAGAGTGCCAATCTGGGGAAGGAGACCAGTAGGCCCAAGAGCCTGACTGCCAGACAGTCCCTGGAAACACCAGCCTCTGTCTCCAGTGACGCGATCTTCTCTCCCCAGAGGGAGGGGCCCTTAGACCTTTTATAGCAGCCCTATAGCCAATCAGGCTGCTTGGCTAAGAGAAATTTCTAGAGGTATTACCTCATTCCAGTCGTACACTGGGCATGCTCTGCACTAAGATCTGCATAGCAACTGAGTCTGCTCAGAGCTGAAAATGGGTCAGGGCTGATTGACAGCTCCTGAGGTCATAGAAAGAGTAGTCCAGGCCCTGTATGGAATTTTCCACTCTCAGTCAAACTGAGTTCATGCATTGGCAGCACCTATACTTAAAATTTTGCTTCAACAATAGCCTCTTCACATCTCTGCTCAGGGAATCTTGTATGCAGTCAGGGAATGAACTTATTTTTATTAAACTGATGCTGATGCAGGATGCAAAAGCTACAGGAGTAGGAACAGATGCATATTAAAATGATACACCTTTTGCTGTATTAGACCAAAACATTCCTTCTTGGGCTGAAAGTGTTTAACACCTATTGCTTATACTTAAGTATACATTTACTTCTAGGATCATGAACTGAAGTTGCACACTCCTGTGAACTGGAATTAGTTGAGAACTGGAATTAATTTCCTGTATTCCATGTACTTGCAAGTTGTTATCACCAGGCTTTAGAAAGCTTTCTTGACAGCATGAAAAATCAACTTAAGATTATTTTTTTAACTCTGTCCTGCAATGGTCCTAAATAGTAGAGAAATCCTGGTGACAAATCAAGACGATTTACAGTTTTTCTTTTTTTAACCACTTTGAGGTAATAATGACTTACAATCAGCCATAATGAATAAATCTTCACAAATTATTCCCAGTTTTAATTTTTCTCCCTAGGGACCAGAGTGATCTTGGTAAATAAAAGCATATAGGCCTTATCTGCATTCATTGCTCATAGGAGGAATCCCATTGAATTCAGGCCAAGATTGGGTCTCGAACTAATGTAATGAGTACCCTTGGCAATTTTTTGTACCATGCATTTAGCTAAATTGCTGCTAATTCTCATGAGGCTTTTCTATGGCTTTTTTTTTGATTGGCTAATGAGAATCACAGGGAGGACAAACTTTTGTTTTATCTCTTCAGACAGATACACCCCTTTAACTCCTTCTTCACAATGAAAGTTATATGATGTCACCCAGGCTAATTATAGATATTTATCAATGTTCAGTGAATTATATCTTCCAGATTTTACTATGTAAATTAACGATGGATTTCTTTACAATGTATTGTAATGGTTGTGGCTGCTATTAAGTTTCTTTGTTAGACAAATCAATTGCATCTATGGTAATAATGGGTTTCACAGTGAGATAGGTCTTTTGTCCAACACCCCCAAGGGTGAAAAGAAATCTAAATTTATCTTCCTAAAACTTTTTGCTCACATGAAAAATACAATGGTTGAAATAATGGGCTTGAGCTAAGGGGCTTGTGTTTCTTAATTATTTATGAAATACTGTTGAGTCAAAGCTTAAAAAAGACATAGGGCTACTTTCAATTCTAGTTGACTTGTGTGGCAGCAGGATTGGAAGCACAGCTCCTCTTTCTTTGAAATTCACTTTCTGTAGATTATAGGAGCAGAGGAAAGTAAGGCTGGAAGGGACCTTACAAGGTCATCTAGTCCAGTCCCCTGCTCAAAGGAGGACTGTCCCTGACTAAACCATCCCAGCCAAGAGTTTTTCTAACCTACTATTGAAATTTTCAGGGATGGAGATTCTTTAGCTATCCTTTACCAAAATGTGATCACCCTCATAGTCAGAAAATTCCTCTTAATCTCCAACCCAAAATTTCCTGTGCTGCAGTTTGAGTCCATTGTTACTAGTCTTTTCCCCTATGGCACAGAAAAGAGGCCATCTCCATCCTCTCTATAATTGCCTTCAGGTATTTAAAAACTGTTATCAAATATCCCACTCAATTTTCTCTTATCTGGGCTAAACAACCCTCTCTCTTACAGCCTTTCCTCATAACTCACACTTTCTAAACTTCAAATTATTGTTGTGGCTCTCCACTGTATTCTTTCTATCCTTCTTGAAGTGTTGGGCCCAAAACGGGGCACTCCAAGTGAGGCCTCACCAGCACTGAATAGAGGGGAAGAATCACTTCCTTTCACTTGCAAATGACACTCCTGTTAATGCAACTATTGACCATTTTGCAACAAGAACACACTTTTGGCTCACTCCCTTCTAATAATTCCTGAGCATGTGCTTGTGTAGAAAAGGACGAAGGGGATTGAGAGACCTAGCTTTAAATAAAAGTTCTATACTTTGCTCTCTCAACTGTGGTTTGATTTAGTGAGGCCCTCCAGCTTTGGGATGTCTATACCTAGACACTTAGGCACATATAAATGTAGCCCCTAATGTAGTGCTTCCAAACTTTTCCTTGGCATGACTCCATTTATGACCCCATTTCTTCAGGATGCCCCCTCATTCCCAGCACTCAGGCCTTCACCCTGCCAAGTGCCCCTCACTCCCAACCTACAACCACAGGCCCTGCTGGTGCTCCTTACTCCTGACAGATGTGACCCCCCACCCCAGCTCTGACAGTTCCCCTCACTCCCAACCTATAGCCCTGTGAATCCTGCCAGTGCCCCTCACTCCCCACCCTCCCAGCCCTGCTGCTGCCCCTCACTCATGACCCACAGTCCCTTGGCCCTGCCCAGCCCTGCCTGAGATGGACCTATTCTCCCCAATCTCAACCAGCCCCTTGCAGCCTGGAACTCTGTCAGCCTGCAAGGGGAACCCACTGTTTTCTGCTTTTTTTCTCTTTTAAAAGCAAAAATACATGTTTTTCTGCAGCAAACGGAAACTGGAATCCCTGTATATTCAGCCAACACTGTTGAAAGTCTTTGTGGCCCAATTTTTTATTGTTGTAACCTGTAACAGGGAACTCTAGCCCTGTTACTAGGAGACAAGGTGGTCCCTTTAAATCCAGAACCTTCCAGTCATGGCCGGCCAGTCAAGTAGGGGTTAAGGCTCAAGCCTTGCTAGCCAGTCAGGTGACAGGAAGAGGAAGACCAGGAACCTACCAATGGCAAGTGGAGAAGGCCAGAGGGGCAGCAGGGAGTTGCACCATGGTGCTGTGGCCAAAGTCTCTGTCGGAAGACTATGCCATGCTGTGAGCCATCCTCATGATTATCTAAAGTAAGCATACATGTTGCCTATCTTGTTTCTGTGTTATCATTTTTTCTATTATATGGCCTTAGAAGCCTATGTTTTGTGTTGCATGTTAAGACCAGTGGTTTGGGTGAGGCTATTTGGGGAAGAAAGAAGCCTCAGTGGGGGCCCGCTGCAGTGTAGGGACCCCAGCACCAGAGAGGGTGCAATATTTGGGGGTGAGCTGACCCTAACACCAGAGAGGGTGCAGTACTTGGGGGTGAGCTGACCCTAGCACCACAGAGGGTGCAGAAGCCTGAGTGAGCTGGGTTTTTTTTGAGAGCTAGAGCCTGGGAGTCAAACCCTAATTAGTGGGTCTCTTTGACTGACAGACCTAGCTAGAGAGAGAAGGGGTAGGCCCACAGCGGCTGAGACCACAACATAAAGAAGAATTTACAAATACCATCTGCGAGGTTTGGGCTGCGGTATAGGGGAGGAATGGAGCCGCAGATAGTGTCCCCCCGCATCAGGGCATACAATGAGAAGCCTCCCACTAAATTAGCAACAATTAATTAACAATAAGGCATGGCAGGAAAGAAGGCGGGCGGTTGGCCCATAACAGGTGGGCAGGGCCACCAGTAGATGGACCCCAAGCAGCCCCCCCCGTTACATGACCACAAATGGTGTCATGACCCCAATGTTGTGAACCATTGCCCTACTGAATGTTTAAAATAGAGTTTGTAAATATAGAAACTCAACAGTTTGCTAGCTTGAAGGAAACAAAATAATAGATGAGGCTGAAAGGCTAAATTTTTAAAAATCATTTTAACTGATTCTAAATTCTCAGCTATGGAAAAGATTTTATTTCAAAATATGTGCCTAATTAGTGGCTCTGCTGCAAGCCTTAAACAAAGGACAGAATCTAGTTGTGGTTTTAAAGATAAAGACTCAGTTAGCAAGAAAAGAAATACAGATTCACATCCTCTTCTCCCATTATATGCACATCCTCTTCACCTAGCATGTGACATTTCCCCTGGTTAGTCATTTCTCATTCACACAGAGCAGAAGCATCATATGGCCCAGAGGTTGGGTTCAGCCTGTGAAGCCATTCCCTCAAGTCTCAGGGCTCCTGGTATGCCAGGGAATTTAGGGATGTGGGTACAAGGGAGTGGGACCTGCTGCAGAATCTGGGGTTATGAGGTCCCATTGGGCATGGCCATTAACAGCAAGGAGATCAAAAGCTGAGTGGATACAGCCCTGCTCACCCTGCTCCTGATAGACGATTCTACCACCTTTGGTCTGCTGCCATTTGCCCTATCATCACTTAGCTCACCACTGCTTGTCCCACTGCTCTGCTGTTGTCTTGGCCAATGCCACAGCCATAAACCACTTGCTGCCAGGCCTGGAGTCAGCCCAGGAGGAGTCCCGTGGTTTGAGTCTGGTCTAGCGGGTGGGATGAGTTTTGATACCCTTGATCTAGAAGAAAGAGAATGAAGTTATCTTTGTCCTCAGATAACAAACTTTTATTTGAATCCATACACAACCAGAACTCAATAATACTATATTAGTTAATATACAACTGTGACACATCCCAACCTTGGATGTAGCCAGGTTCACCTATCCTGGGGTGCTCTGACATCTTTAGGGAAATCCTTCAGCCTCAAAACCTTCCCTGCTGTCTGCTGCTTGACCACAAAAAACAGACTGAAATGCTCCCAAAACTCACCTCCCTGACCAATTGCAGCTCAGCTAAGCCTATCTAACTCAGGCCTTGCCAGTTCTTAGGAGAAGAAATTCAGCCAGTTAGAACAATTATACCCTTGTCTGGTCATGCACTCAAAAAAGATATATCTCTTCCTTCTGGAAAAGAGGTCTGCCTATATGGTCAAGTGCTCTGAGATCACAGTTAACACTTGACCAGTGAATTTAAAATATAACAAAAGGATGTATTATAAAAACAAGGGAAACATAAGAACCCATCAACCATATCTTGAAACACAGAGGGAACTTCTATGCAAGATCTTAATTGTGGAATTGCCTAATTAGCTCCACAGTAAACATCTCAGAATCTACATGTGTAGTTCTGTTAGGATGGAGTAAACAAATTAACTCCACTGTAGGTTAGGACTTGTAAACATAAGTACTATCTTATGGTGGAGATTTTTACTCTACAGCAACACATGCTGATAGGGCTGTGAGGTATGAGGGTGCTTCAGTGCAGGGGCTACCTACTGGCTATGCTCACATTGAAGCACCTTCATGTCCCAGCCAGCTCCTCTGCATCACACTGAGTCAACTTGGAGCAGCCCTAGACCAGCAGGATGACCCCCCAGGGCTTTCTGCCAGCAATAGCTGCTTCAACCTGGCTCAATGTACTATGATCATGGGTTCACATTCAAATAGCGTGCCCAGAAGTAATAAATTCCTGTGACATATGTGTGGGTGTTTATTGTGTTGCATTCATTGTGCATGTAGATGTACACAGACAGAGACCTAAGAATAAAGAAACAAAAGGAAATATAACAGCAATCTGTTTTTACCTGGCACCTTAAATCCAAGAATGTAGTTCCTATTTGATTCAATTGGTTAGAAAGTATCTTTCAGCTCATTGATGACACATAGGGGGTGCCCACGGGTACACTTGCACCCCCTGAGCATTGAGGTGTCCCCCTGCAAAAAGGCAGCACCAACACTGCTCTCTGCTTGCTGCCACCATGCGCCCTCCACCAACTGTGCTGCTTCCACCTGCAAAAGTTCATCGTGCACCCCTCCGCCCCCCAGCCTCTGGAGGCATGCGGCATTCATGTTCCACCTCTCACCTTTCTGCCAGACTCTCTTGAAATTTCTCATTTCAGTTTCTCTATTTCCCTAGACTCAGGAAAACTGAAGATCAAACCACATTCTCAAAGCTAAGCTTAAGTACAATTCAGTATCTGGCCACATACATATATCACATAGTTCTCTGGGGAGCCCACATTATGCAAATACCTCCCTGCTCCCCCAACCAACCAAAGGTACCTATGTTTATCAGACTAAAAGTTTTTCCTGATCAAACTGGAAGCAGGTTCATCCTTTTGAACATGAAGAATACAAATCCAATATCCCTAAGATTCTGTCTTTTCACTTTATTTCCCTACAGTGACAAATGTTCCTCCTGTTCCTAGGTAATATTCATGTTAGGGGTTTTCCTTTTAGAAATGTAAAATTTTTATGGCCTGGAAGGGCATATACATGAGTAAACACATTCCTATCAGGTGCTGACTGAAGGGATTACTGTTCTTCAGCCATTTAGGCTTTGAGCCTCTCTTACAGTTTTGTTACATGTTGCACTTTGCTCATATGTTGATCGGTGATAGTGCTACCTCCAGTCTGGAGCAGTTACACATTCAAGCCAGCAGTGGCCTTGAGGACTGCTAAGTAAGAATCTCCTCCCCTCCCATCTCATCCCTTAGCCTCCCCTTTTCTATTCTGTCCTTCCCCACTGCTCCTAGGGCTCCCACATACCCCTAAGGATTTGCCTCCTAACTACCCCTGCCCCCATGGCTCCCCCCTGGCCCTCAGGTTTCTTCTCCTCCTCCCCACTCCACTCCTGGATCTCTCTCCCTACCCCCAGTAATTTCATATGCTGCTGCTGTCCTAGGGAAGTGGGCAGGGAAGGAGGATCTCCTTACTCAATCCGCACCCACCAGCGCTGCCACCACCACTCCCAGGCAGCTCTTCTCCAGGCTAAGTGCATCCCAGAGAGCAGTGGCAGCAATGACAGTGGTGGGGGATAGGAAGAGGGGGTTCTCCTTCCCTGCCTGCACCCCAGGGACAGCATTGGATGCTGAAAGTAAACCTGGAGGGGGAGTAAACAGGTATCTGGGGTGCTGGGCAAAACTTACGCATTCTGGTGGAGGAGGGGGCAGTGGGCTGATCAAGGATGATGGGGAATAGGGGCAGGAGCTTGTCACCTAATCCGGGGGTGATGGGTCTGATCCAGGTGAGGGAGTTGGGGTAGGTGGAGTGTTCACACTAATATGTAGTCTAGAGTGGCTACACAGGGCACGTCCAGATGAGCGCGCATGTGCCTCTTACCCCAACTCAAACCCCTTTGAGATGGGGCAAGAGACATGTGTGGAAATGAAAAATGTTCCCCACAGTACAAATTTGCAACATGGGGAGAAAATTAGACCCCTGGATATAGGGTCTAAAAAGCCTAAAGTTTACAAAAGCAGGGCAGGGCATGGTCCTGGACAAAGAAACCTCCCCCCCACACACACTTACCCACAGTTCACCTGCCATCTGTCGCACTGGGGCCCCACCTGCACACCACAGGGAAGAGGGACAGCCCCAGCATCCCCAGTCCAGGCAACCAGAGGCTGGGTCCTCTACAGAGATGCTCTGGATGCCAGAGGTATCTGTGGTTAGCCCCTTGGCCTTGTGCTGAAGTGAGTGGCCAGCCAGGCTGTGTGTTCAGCACCAGGGCTCCAGTGCCATGAATAAGGGGTTGGGGGAGCTGAAGGAGGGGGGAGGGCACCATGGGGGCAATCCCCTGCCAGCTCTACCCGCTCCCCAAGTCCCCCTGATCCCTCCAACCACTTCCCTGCCCAGCCCCTCCTGCCACAAACCCCCATGTCCTCTATGATCACTTTTCTGCCCAGCCTCTCCCCCTGCCAGCCCCACAACCTCCCCAATCACTTCCCTGCCTGGTACATCCCCCTGACTCCCCCAATCACTTCCCTTCCTGGCCCATCCCCCTGATTCCCCCGATCACTTCCCTGCCCAGACCCTCCCCCTGCCAGCCCCCCCGACCTGTTCACTTCTGCCCCCCCTTGTCTGCCCCCGAGACCTCCCCAACTCTGCCCTGCCTGGCCCCACCCCCACCCCCAAGTCCCCCCACTCCCTGCCCCCCATAGTTTAAATAAAACAACCTCCGGCACTTATGAGAAGTTCAGCTGCTGTCTGTCGCACTGGGGCCCTGCCTACACAGCACAGGGCAGAGGGACATCCCCAGCAGCCCCAGCCCAGGCCCTTCTGCCCCCTGCTGCTCTGTGCTGCCTGGGAGGGCTCTGTCAGGAGGCCCTGGAGCCCCCCACCCCCGCTTCTAGGGTAAGTAGAGGCTTTTTTCTGTTTTGTTTTTTTCTTTTAAAGTGATAGTGTCTGGGGTTAGGAGGGCACCCATCAGGATCTGGGGGTGCAAGCGGGGGGGTGGGGCTTGCTGGGGTAGCCATTGGGGGCTGCAGCAGCTGGTGGGGGATGGGGCCAGGTGGAGCAGCAATCAAGGGTCTAGGATGGGGCATGTGGGCCTTGCAGGGGGGTGGTACCCTCTGTAGGAGCCCTTTGGCCCCTGTGTGAGGGCTGTATCACCTGTGTGGGTGCCATCGCCCTTGTGTGGGGGATGAACCCCTGTTGAGGGGGGCCATAACCCGTGTGGGGACCAAATCCCCTGTTGGCAGGCCATAGTCCCTGTGTGGGGGCCATAGCCCCTTTTGAAGGGCTGTAACCCTTGTTAGGAGGGCATAACCCTTGTGTGGGGGCCAAATCCCCTGTTGGGGGAGCCATGACCCCTTTGTGGGGGCCATAGACCCTTTGGGAGGGCAGCAAAATTATATATTCATGTATTCATGAATTCATGAAACATGTATTTAGAGTTCACTTTATTATTATGATATGAGACATGCTTTAACACAGTAGATATATCAATAAAACATTGTCCAACTGGTCACTGTCTGTCTTTCTCTCTCTCTCTTTATAGTGGTCTTTTGTTTCAGTTGTGGAGGAACATAGATTTTGGGGTATTTTACAGATTAACTTTGGGATTTTTTTTTATCAGGGATTTTTCAGTTTTCCAATAGGGAACACCAGAATTCCTACAAGGAGGCTGGTGACAGGACCCTGCCTGCTCAGAGCTGGCACCTTGGACCCAGCTGGCTGTAGCTGACCTCTGGGCCAAATGAGGCCAGGAAGACATGCTTTGACAGTTCAAAGCAGGCCACCACACCTGGAACATCTTCCAGGTGACAGCTGCCCAGATGGCTGAGCAGGTGGCAGTAGTGCTACACAGAGGCCAACTCTGCAGCCACAACCCACTGGCAGCTGGCCGTGAAGTTCCCATCCGGGTCTGGCAGGTGGCAACAAGTCACAGCCAGGCAGCAGCCCCCACTGCCAGACTGCTGCAGTGGGTAGAGAGTGCAGGGAACTCTCAGAGCTGCTTCAGCAGTCCAGCTGGCGCAAGAGGTAGTGTCCTCAGGTACCAATTGACTGGGCCCCAGGTGCTTTTGGGAGCTAGCAGCCCTGAGCTACTTGTCAGGGCCACTTTTTATACTGCTGGGGACAGGACACAGGAGCTTTTTATACTGCTGGGGACAGCACAGGTGCTGGCCCCGGGGTCTAGCTCCCCCTGGTTGCAGATCTGGGAGAAGCCAGGCAGAGTTATTTTGCCCCAGGTGGCACAATTTGCTCCATGTCCAAGCATGTGCACTGAGGCAAAAGCCCCAGCTCAAATTTGCACCGCTACTATTTGAGCTGCTGCAAGCACACATGCTTGCATGTGTGGACACGTCTCATCAGTTTAACAAGAGCTGGGTAACACAGATCCAAGATAAACCTAGGCTGGACTGGTATAACCTTAAGCTACCTAAAGAGTGCTTAAAACTAGTTTCATGTGTTAATGTGTGGATAATAAAGAGGTTAAGAGTTCTAGAAACCACCCAAAAAAAATGTGTAACAAGGCCTTTAGGTGCCAAAGAAAATCACTGTTTATCACTATAAAGAAATTACCTGCCCATATTATGACATATAAGTATATTTTATATCAAATACTGCAATGCATATCCCATAAAGAAAACAAGGGTGTCCAGGCATTACATTCAGATTGACCTAACCAGGGTTAGGTCAATCTGAATGCCCAATTGTGCAATGGAAAGAAATGGCGCATCTGATATAATTTAGTTTACCTAAGTAGATGAATTAACTTAGATCAAGAGGGATAGGGATTTATACAATTTACAATTTTACAGATTTGGGGGTTTCCATGAAATCTGGTATTTCCTGTGAAATCTGGGCAAATTTATAGAATCTGCAAAATCCACAGAGAAAAAAAAATACCAAAAATAAAATGATGGCTCCCCAGGGGAAGCCAGCAGTCCTTAGTGCACTGCAGCAGCCCACTAGGGTGGGTAAGGGGTAGGGGGCTGCACACTTGAAGGGCTGCCAGCAGTATGGCTGCTGCCCCTCTGCCTCTCACTGCTGATTGGCTGTGAGGGCTTCCCATCATGTGGCCCCACTGTCTCCACCAATCAGCCATGAGGAGCAGGGCTGCATGATGGACAGCCCTCACAGCCAATCAGAGGCATGGGGGGGGGCATCACACTCCATCCATAATATGGCCACCCATGCCAGCCTTCTGCCCATGAAATTGGCGGGGGGGAGGGGTAACCCCTATAAATTAGGTAGCTCCCTAAAGATGGGTTAAACCAATCTAACCTGATCTTGCAAATACCTATATATTTTCACAACATAGCCCTTGGGGCTCAGAAAGTCTAACCACTTCCCCCAGCTCCTGACTGGACTATTTTTAACCCCCTGACTCCCCCCACCCTTCCCCACAGACCCACCAAACATTCCCAGAACTTCCAAATGCTCCCATGGACCTGCTAACCATCCCCTGAAGACCCCTCCCAACCCCAAGTTACTTAAATTAGTTTCTCTGCAAGGCTCCTGGGAGAGGTGAATGGCTACATGTGCCACTCATGGTCTATGTTTAGGCAGTTTAAATTAAACTGTGTCAATGTAGACTGCATGCAGCAAATGACAGTATGCAGCAAAAAAGTTAAGTATAGTTTGACACTACTTACACATAGAAACTGTATGTCATATTAGTAAAACGAACTTCAGAAAACACTTGATGACATCCCAAAAAACCCTCAGAGCATAGTGGAATTTGTGACAGCAATGTGCACGATTTTTCCTGCTGGAAATTGGTGTGTTATACTGGGGCCTTTTACACTGCATGTGGAACTCCCTCACTGATGGCTGTGGACACTTTCTCTTTTTCCCTGCAGAGGCTCCTGCTGCAGATACTCCTACTGAGTAAATGACTGTTAGGAGAATCGAGGAAAGTTTTTTTTTTTCTTCTTTGTTTCATTCTGGCTTTCAAAAATAAGGTGCATATCTTATTTGGGGGCATGGTGTATATGAAAAAAATATGACATTCCATTATAACAGTTTAAAATGTAAGTGTCTGTAATAAACTACTCCCTATACCACAACTGAATACTACATCATAAATAATCTGATACTTGTTGACAATATTTATTGGTCATTTCCTTTGTTGCTTTTTATATATTATGACAGTATAACTTCTCCAGCATAGCATGATAAAGTTAATCCACATATACCATTCAAGAACTAATATTATTATTACTCTACCTGGACTCCTAGGTCTCTGCTAGGGCTCAGCCAATCTGGTTGTTTGATTCCCTGCTGGGAGGGGGTGAGATTTAAAAACCCCATCCAAAGTGGATCAGATAAGTAACCCCCATCCTAGGGACTGTGGGCACAGTGATTCTGGGTGCCTGCTCCTCACACCCAGGCATGGGGCTCATGGTGCCCACACTGCAGGGGCTTCCCTCTGCCTGACATGGCTTTTCCAAGCCCCATTTTGCTTTCCTGCTGTGCAGGAGCAGAGGGGAATTTCCCCTTCCCCTCCTCTGTGCAACAGGACAGAGCAGAACCCAAAAAATTACGTGCCAGGTGCCTGCCCCAAGTGCCATGCCCAGCTGTGCAGGCAGGCAAGAAGCAGAGGTCTCCCAAGCCCCACTTTGCCCCGCAGAGAAATTCCCTTCCTCCCCCATATGGCAGCAAAGTAAAACAGCACTTTGGAAACCCTGCACCCTCAGCCAGAGACACTGGAGACCTTGCCCTGAAAAATGCCTGGAATTGACCCAGGTGAGCCTGCAGGGAGCCCACTTTCCCCCTACCAGAGACAAAATAACAGTAGTCCCTACCAATGTGACTATTTGAAAAATTACATATATCGAATGGAGGAAAAATGGCTTGTTAGCTAACTGTATCAATATCTTTTTGTCATGAATAAAAATCTAGGGGTATGATCCCCCTGATTGTTACATTTTCTTTTAAACACTGAAGGATCTTACTGTTCTCTCAGGCAAAGCTGTTCTCTCACTAATTTTACAATAAAGAAACAAACACATACATATAAATACAATAAAATCATGTTATGTTAATTCAGAGCAGCTAGCCTACCAAAAGCTACCATTAATCTAGGGCTTCAACCAGAAATGAAACCTACAAAGGTGAACTCCCATTCCTATAAAGGGTATTTTATATCAAATGCCACAACGCACATCCTATAAAGAAAAAAGAGGTATAAAGGCATTACATTTAGATTGACTTAACCAGGGTTAAGTTGATCTAAATGCCCAATTATGCAAGTGTACAGAAATGGCACATCTGATCTAATTTAGTTTACCTGAGTAGATGCACTAATACTTCCTATAAAGAGTATTCTTCTCCAGTCAGGATGAACTAAACCAAAAACTGTTGCACCCTAAAATCAAAATGTTAGTTTATCAAGACAGTTTTGAAAATGATGGTATAAAAGTAACTTCTGGTGAATAATTTTGAGACAGCCAAGATTCATATGATCTAACTAGAGATAAGACCAGTTGTCTGTCTAGTGTAGCATGTTGTCTTGTTCAGTAAACAGTACCAAGCACCTCAGACAAAGGCAAATTGAAGTGGTTGCTAAACATGTGGAATGAAAATACTTTGTATTGCCAATTTATTTTTAGTATTTACATAAGTTGCAAAACAAAATGTCATCTCTGCAATGCCCATAATAACTCTGAATGTTAATTGCCAAACTAAACATGCACATATGACTCTTTTCCACATAAACAGTTAAACATACCAGTTCCAAATGCCTAGTACATTCGTTGTTGTTGTTAAACCTTTTTATTTTTAAATTCCAAGGTTCATTTAAGTTAGGGAATTTATCTTTCTTCTAATGAAGTATAATTGCAGTCTTAATGTAACAACTTGTATTTACCAGATTCTTGTGGCTGTATTGGGATTTCCATATTGGGTGATTTATAACATCATCGTAAAAGTTTCTTGAAAGTTCAGAACAATGTATATTGGAGCCAAGAAATTCCCTTTTTCCTAAAAAAAAAAAAGACAAATCCTTCAATAGCTTAAGGCTGACTATAACAGTTTTATTTCATATCTTAACTGTAGCATGCAAAGACTGACTAAATCTCAAATTACTTTGTAAAATGACAACAATTTCAATACACAACAATAAGAACATCCATACCAGGTCTGATCAAGAGTCAGTCTAGCCTTGTCTCTGGAAGTATTGGAAGACTTAGAGGCTAGGGACAGACATTACACATAAACCAGTTTAAGTGATCAGAAACTGGTTTAAACCTGTAACAGAACATAAGTTTAGTGTACATAAACCAGTTTCAAATGGCTGAAACTGGTTTAAGATAAACCTGGTTGAGTCAAACTGGTTTATGCAATGTCTGTCCCAGACCCCTTCCTGGTTTAAGTGAAACCAGAGTCCCCCAGCATCCCAGATGCTTTGCAGCCCTGGGCTGGGTTCTCTGCTCCAGAGAACAGACTGGCCCCATGTCTCTCCTCCCTAGCCAGAGCTTCCAGGGAAACTGCAGGCACAACAGGGTCTGCCTGGCTTCCTTTGCTGCTCAAGCAGGGATTCCCACCTCCCTTCATCTCATCTCCCACAGCATAGACCCCAGCCCCACAGCCCCTAGGGATGTGGTATGCTAGCTAATGCTGAGAAGTAGCTGTGTGTATAGGTCTTCAATTTCATTAGGACAGGACAAAGGCAGACAGTGTCCACTTAGGGCTTTTGGGAGCTAATCAATGGGGTGGCTTGTAATATCCCTCTCTTCCTTGGAAAAATCTATTTAAGAAGAGCTTGAACTAATGAGACAATTTTACTTTGTTGATAGGCTGATACACATTGTGTTATCAGTCCCCTGCTGGTTTTATCAGCCCCCTGCTGGTTTGCAACCCTGTCACGTTTGCAGACAGTATGAGGAAGCAAGGAAAGGCAGATTAAAAAGCTCATTATCATCAACAGATGCATGCACTGCACATCCCCTCCCCTTTGCCTCAGAGTGCAAGCCAGGGAATGGGGTCTGGCAACACGCCTGCCCCTTGGGCAGTGAGCAGGGAAAAGCCTGGGAGGTGCAGGCAAGGTGAGGGGTTACACCCCTCCCTAATCAAAGCATCTTGCTGGGGTATGACCACACCCCTCTCAGCTCAGCACTATGGAAGCAAAGGGAGGGCTGCTCTAGTGCCCTTGGCTTCTAACCTGAGCCACTGCAAGCATGTGCCTGCATTTATTCAGTCCAGAAGAAATGTCTGTATGGTTGCAAACCAGTTCAACCTAGCCAGGTTAGACTAACCTTCAATGATTGAGTCAATTCAGGCTCACACTTTTTAAAAGTCTGTCCCTAGCCAGACAGTATAAGCAACAGGGTTTGTGTAGCTTGATCCAACACCTATTATGTTGTTCTTCACTTACCAGCAGGAAGTCAGCTGTGAAGGGAAACCCTCTACCCCAAAATTAGGAAAAAAAGGAGCCTTGCTTTGTCAGATGAGTCCCTGGAAAGTGGAAGCATACCTAACACTTCTCAAGCAAATCACTCCATTAAAAATTTTCCCTCAGCCTGAAGAAGGGCACATGTGCCCGACAGCTTGCAAAGAAAGATAATTGCTTTGCAATTTCTTAGTCTAGTAAAAAATATAATCTCTGAAACAAGACTTTTAGAGTTTTGCATTTCTTTTTGTCTCATACCAACACAGCTACCAAATACATCCCTGAAACATAATTTAACTGGTGTTCAGTGAAGGCAATGGGAAACATACTTGGGCCTGGGAAAATGGGTGCATAAAACTTCCTGGGCTTTCCAGCCTTCTTGAGGCAGAGGCCCCTCAGGCTTGAGGGTCCTGGTTCTGTACACCCTGGAAATTTCCAAGCAAGGTCAGTCTCTTCAACCCTTGGGAGCATCCCTATCTACCCATATGTGTAACTCCAGGTACAAGTCTGCACATAAGGGTTCTGCAGATGGGTCATTTATGTTGGAGAATCCTTTGCAGGGGATTTCCCCACAGGTGTAACTGCAAACAGGTCTCTTCCCACTCCCCCTACCCATGAATGACTGGTGCTTCCTGAGACTGGGGGGATACCATCTGTAGGTGTCAGCATTGGTGGCGAGCAGGGGCCACCAACAGAGGCCATCAGTGGTGTTGGCAGCAGGGGAGGAGGGGGTGGCAAGTGGGGACTGCTCGCAGATGCCAGTGGTGGACTTGGCAGCAGTGAGTGGCAAGCAGGGACACAAATGCCGGTGGCGGTGGGGGAGGGGGGTGGAAAGTGGCAAGCAGGGAGCAGGGACTGCCCACAGACACCAGCAGCAGTGGCAAATCTCAGGGTGGGAGGGGCACATGTCCCCCCCATCTGTCACTTATGCCCCTACCCCCACCCTGGTTGCAGACATGCACCCCCTAGAGCACCTAGGATAATGCCTTTGCTGGGGGTTTCCCTGGTTATACTTGAAAATAAGAATGAAGGGATCTGTAGGAGATCTCTCAGTAACATATACCCATCTGTGTAAGATCCCCCACAACTCCATGCTTGCAGGCGTGCCCAGAGAAATCCCCTGAAGAAGGAACACCCCCCTCAAATGCATCTGTAAGCTGGGGAGGGGGGAGTTCAAGACCCCCCTCCACCTCCATGTTCACAGACATGAGTGTGAGGACATCCCTTTGCAAAGGGATTTCTCCATGCAAACCTGCAATGTGGAGGGGGATCCCTATTCAAGATCTTCCCATCTGTGCTTGTAGATGTGCACAGGAAAATATGGAAAGCAGGGCAGGGGCAGGAAAATGCATATCTGAATACATATCTGTAAGCAGGGTGGGGGGAGGGAAAGGAGGGAGGACCTGCTTGCAGTTACACCTGTGGGGAAATCCCTTGCAAAGGATTCTCCAACATGGGTGTCCCATCTGGAGGCAGGGGTTTTCCCCCCACTTGCAGATGCACCCGAAGTCAGAGCACAGCAACCAGAGAAGTCTATAAACATCCCTGGAATGTGATTAACTATGCCACGACATGTCACAGCATGGATGATTGCGCACCACTCAAGATGTCTGCCTGTTTCTAGTCTTTTTGCTTTCCTGTTTAAACCAGCAAAAAAACATGGAATCTGACCTTGCAAACCTGTCTTTAATAGAAAGTTACTGAGAATTTCTCTTATTGTAAATTATACATCTACATCAATACTATATAGTTCCTATATTTATATAATGAAGGAGATATTTATGCTGATTCTTAACTGATACTAAGAACTTTCTATTATTTTCTTCAGCTTCAAAGCGAGGTAACTTTACAAGGAAATAATTCAGTGAGACTAGACCCAGAGGCAGAGGTATAACTAAGCAGTTCTGCACCCTGGCTGGTAACAGAACCACAGGGCAACAGCTGCAGCTGGGCTGCTGTCCAGTGGTCCAGCCAACAACATAACCACTGTTATTTTTGTCCTCCAGCTGCAAAACTGGTACTCCAGTTTCCTCCTTTCCCCCCATCCTTGATTATAGTGCTGCCCAAAAACAGAATATGAAGTTTTGCACATTACATCTAGTTGGCATCTGTTCACATATGTAGGTAGCTCCATATGACATTTAAATAAAAGCATCGATTAATGCCATTGTTGACACAAATCACTATTTTTGATGTGCATGTATTATAGGGGAAATCCTGTAATCTCTTACTTTGGATTTCTCTGCCATTAAGATCAGTAGGTCATAGCCAGTCACACAAAACTGTCCACACAAGAAGCAGGATTTGTACCTGTGTGTGCTGTATTGGAAGCTGCATTGACCCATCTCTGGTACATTTATATGAAGGGAGAGGAATTAGCGATAATAAATAATGGGATTTCCAAAACGTATTTGCATTAGTTTTGGAACTCTGCATTAGTTTTGGAACTCTGTTCTCATTAAAGTTAATGGGAGAATTCCCACTGACCCCTATGAGCTTAGAGAATGACCAATAACAAATATTTCTGTAAATCTCATCAATAGATCTGAGTTTCTGCTGCACTGAGTGATTTTTCTCCACCATAGATATTTGAATATATTTAGAGTTCTCTCAAGGCATATTTTTTGCTTCTGCTTCCAGACAAACTGTGTTGTGGACAGCCAAAGGTTCTGCTCACAGCAGTGCTGTTATTTGTTGAATCTGTAGTTTTCAGCATATCTAGGTAGATTATTTTAATTTGTAAATTGACAGATATCTGTCCCACAACTGAAAAGCCCATGGAGTAGTGCCAATACACATCACAGCACACACCACAATCCTCTTGTAATGTAACTTGTAATAAATGGTTATACACACTCGATGTGCATATTCCCATTCATAAAGCATATTACGCTTACTCCCTAAAGTGATTAATATTTTATTATACTCTGTTATTCGAGGAGATATTTCCCTAGTGATTTGCCTCAAATGAGCAAGTTGTATTTAAGCTATGCTCCAAAAATTTCTGTGCAAGTTTTAGCCACGAAGCACAAAAATATTTTCTGCACAACCTATCATAACAAATATAAATCAAATGAGACTCCATGGTGTGTTTTTAAGCAGAATTTGTAAAATAGCCTTATTATTTCTTGCTGGTTCTCCCTATATCTTACTACTACTTAAATAGAAGATATAGGAGTGTTCTGCAGTTGCACATCTGAAATAAAATTAGGTAAGAGTTCTCTTACTTGCACTGGACACAACGCCCCTCTGTTGCTTTGGAAGAAACTTGTGACTGGCAGAATTTTACTTTAATTTTATTGCTTTGGGCTAGAAGAAATTCTACTTATTACAGGAGGCTGGGTGGTCCAGTGGAAAGGTGATTTCACTAGATGGGATAATAAGAGATGAAGGCTCTGTTAGTGGTCTCTTGTGCGATAATGAGAAAGTCTCTTAATTGCTGTTTGACTCATTTTGCCCTCAGATACACTATATATTTCAGTGGTTCTCAACCTTTTTATGTTTGAGGCACCCCTCTGTAACTTTTATGAATTGAGTGGCACCCAATTTAAAAACTAATTTATATGTTACAGTGCTTACCTTGTGGAAGGGCTGGACAGTAGGGGTGAGGAATCAGCAAGCAGAGACAAACCTGAGCCTGCACTTACCTACTTAGCTCTCATGTACTTACCTCCTCCCACCTCAAAGCACCCTTTAAAGGATCTAATCACCCCAGAGTGCCCTGTTTCAGAATCACTTGTCTATTTAGACTGCAATTTTTCAAAGCAGGGAATGTCTTCTTCTGTCTGTATACAGTTCTGAGAAGAAAGGGATGTTTAACTCTGTAGACTGTAGATGATAATGTAATACAAACAATTAATATTGCTCCATGTAAGTCCTTTAATTATTCATAACTAAAATTAGCAGGAATGTTGCTGAATCAGTCTTTTGACCCTATACGGCATGCTGAGGACACGCTAAGATCTTGAACTGTTGACAGTTTAGTTTGCATATATACTGTGTAACACAGTAGCATGAGAAAAAAAAATCACATATACTTGCAGCTGGTGCCATCTACAGAGTTATTAGTGGTGAAAGATGTCAAATAACAGCCTACTCTTGCAGTTTATATGAAGGCACAACAAGAATGCGTCTGGGATGCTGCTGGCTGCACCATTAATTTGCTGAGGCAGGGGTATGAAGCAAATGGGCCATAGACTCTGGTTTATGAAGCCCTATGATCCAGCCTGTGGGTCTTTGACTGACACTGAACACCACATGGGGAAGAGAAGGTCAGTTCACACCTAAGCCAGATCAGCTCTATGTGCTGGCCCCAGCGCTGATCCTGATCGGGATGTGCTGGAGCCAGCACCCAAAGCCAGTCCAGTGGGGTACCGCATGCAGCATGTGCCATGTTTAGCATATGTGGCCGGTCTAGCCCACATATGGCATGCAACAAACACCAGCCTGGCAGCTAGTTCTGCATGGGCTGGACCCATTACTATAGGTAGCACACCAGGTCAGTCCAAGGCACAGGCTGGATTTGGTGCCCCATTGGAGTGGCCCTGCATGCATGGCTTGCCTGGGGCTAGCTCTGGAGCTAGCATGCAGGGCTGCCCCAGTTCAAGCACTGCATACAGCATGTCCCCCAAACTGACTGTATGGTGGGTGTAGCATCAGCTCCAGCCTGCATACAATATGTAAAGTGAGCCCTAGGACTGGTGCATGCTGCATGCAGTGCGTGGTCTAGGTCTGGTGCTACAGATATTGCATGCATCAAAGGAGCTGGTCCTGATCATGCCCACAGACCAGTCAGAGGGGCTGGAAGACTTTGGCGACCCGTGCTAAAGTTATCTGAACAAAAATAATGGTTATGATAGAAAATCAAAGTATATATAAATATCTGTTAGCTAATATATGATAGGAATCATGAAACAAGCTTGACTCTAAATTTAACATATGGTGCTTTCCATCATTACTTGCAATTATTATCATAGACTTTTCAGTGCCAATACAGCTACTGGGCTGTCTTAACAAGTTCCTTCCTTATTTTTCACTACTACTTTGGATCTTGATACTTCATGATGATTCTTGTTGACTCTAGCAGTGTTACTTGTATTCTTTAGGCATTTTTTGCCTAATTTATTTCTTCATTACAACAGAACATGCACTCTTAGATCAATAGAGCTGGTGCACATCATAAAAAAGTAGCCAGGGGCTACTGCATTCATTCATGTGTTTCTTGTGGCCTGTTTTGAGAAATCATCCATCCACATTATGACTCAGATTGGATTCCTGAGGCCATGTCCTATTTTGCCCTGTCTTCTCATTGTGTACATCATCTGTGCATACTTCTTGCTGGATGTATTCTGGAGTTGAAAATAAATGTTTAAAGTTGGACACAAAGAAATTTCACTTCAAAAATAACTGAAATTAATAGCAGAAAGAAAGAAGGAATAGTAGGCCAGTTCTTAACAATTGTTTCTCCTACTGCCCATTCACAGATATAATGCCAACTGTGTAGGTCACATGGGATTCTTTGCCATATCTTAGGGGACACCGTGATCAAAAATAAGCAAAAAAATCATAATTATTAACTATAACTATTTGGCTATTTTAGAAAGGTAAAGAAGGAAGAGAATTAACCCACCCATAAACTATGAACAATCGTTACTACAGGTTCAATCTCCATTATCTCTCTCTCTATGGAAAGCTTTGAATAGGGATAAAAGCCTGAGAGTCAGTGTGCATCTAATAGGCATACTCTTCTCTAGAGAAGTCAAAACCAAAACATATTATTTAAAAAGAAAAGCAATATGCCCTCCTATTATCATTGGTAAGTAAGCAGCTTACATGTAAGCAGTGGCATTTTGTAAAGAATAGGTGAATCCTCTTATCTTGTCATGGAAAAACTAAACAGTTTATAGACCAGCATGTTAGCATTCCATGAAAATAATTCATGTCAGTTACTTAAAAGAATTTAAAGAGCCATCCTGAGACAGGAAACAAGTTGATATTAAAAATTCACATAAAAAAATTAAATATTCTATTTCTCTTTGTTTTCCAAAGTTAGTTTGTGTGTCTTCTTCAGCAGTACACACACTAAACCATTTTGGTGCTTACATGAAAACCTGCCATGATCTTAAAAGTAACAGTATTTTAATTTCTAATTAAAAATATTTGAAGAAAAATAAAATTTGCTTCCTTGTTCTGCTTTAGCAATCTTTCTTTTGCCACTGATGCTGGTGATGTCTTTACAGTGACAAAGAGCAGTGCTGTACTAAAAACCAGCTTCTTCTTGCATTGGTATGGGTTCTTCTTGCATTTGGGCTCTTTCTTTTTTTCACCTTTACTTGTTTGAAAGAGGTGAGATGAGCAGGCTAAGGAGAGATGAAAGTGTTGAGGGTTAAGTGCCACTGACTTTGAGAGATGTGAGCTGAATGATATATACTCCTCTGCTTGTCTTGTCTTTCAGGGCTTGTCTTGATTTTAGTACTTGCTGTTGTCACCTTTTCATTGGCTCAGTATCTACAAGGGACAATCCCGATAACTTCTTCAACCTCAGAGCATGCAGACTGTTAATGCACAGACCTCTTCTATATTACTACCTTAGATTTAGAAGTCTTTTTAAACCTTCATGCTTTTTAAAGGGAGTCTTAACTTCAATAGCTTTCAAAGACACCGAAATGAACAATTAACAATTACTTGGAGAAGTGATTCTTGTCTTTTTGAGTTTAGTAGACAGCTTGTATCGAATTAATCCCCCAGTTAATAATATGTTAATACCCACATGTCTTATTAGTAATAATTTACAACATTAGATTACTTTGTTATATTTCTGACTAAAGCATCTAAGTATTTATAGAGCAATGAGATGAGACTTCCATTTAAACATAAAATGTTTGCAAATATTAATCTCAAAGAATCATACAACGTGTTTATACCTTTTTAAATATTTATAAATGGTTTTCTGTAAAACATTCCTCAACTATACATACTTCAAGTTATTTTAAACATTTATAAAAGGAATTAATTTCCTGCATGAATATTTCTAAAAATATTTGTTTTCCATATAAATTCTTCTCTATGAAGTGAAACAGGAGAAAAAAAGTCTCTTGTCTTTGTTCTGTTTTTTCTGGCCCTGTCAAAACAGATCCTACTGCTTTTCTCCTTGATATCCTAAGAAAAGAATATCTTCACATTCCTGAACCCAAACACATAACAAGAAGTGTTTGCACCCTCAGCAAACCCTACAAAAGAAAAGGATGAGGAGGCAACTCCAAGAGCAGGAAGGGGCAGGTGCAGATTCTGAGGGCTGGGCAGGGGCAGAAGTCTTACCCATGCTGGGAAATCCCAAACAATTCCTAGCTGTGCTGCTGCTGCTGCTACTTCCATCGCCATGGGTCAATACACTCATATAATAATCAAACCAAAAATGAAGTTATGAATTCACCTAATTGGCTGTGCAGGTCAAATCAAAACTAAGGCACAGCATATCATGCACAGTTGTTCGGGTGGGCCAAAATTAGTGTATCAACAGTTTTCAGTGCCTTCATTTTTTTTCCCCTTAAATTTAAACAAACCATCTAAGGGAAGTATATGCTATTGTGTATTGTCTTTACATTTTTACAAGCACTCCAATAAAAATAATTTCTTTCCACATAAAGCTTTGAATTTGTTTGAATATAACATTGAAACCACATTAAGTGTGCTATATTTTTTTTTCCTAATCAAATATTTCATTTTAAATACTTGTGGCTATTGGGACATAAAATTAATATGGGGGTACTTTTTTAGTTGTGCTTACTAAATACAAGTCAAATAAACATGTTAAATCAGGTCATGCTCTATTGAGGGCATTGGAAAATTTTCCAGAAAATTTTCCAATGCCCTCAATAGAGCATGATCTGATTTAACATGTTTATTTGACTTTCCAATTCAAAATTTTCCAGAAAACCCACACCTCTGGTGTTTATATATTACAGTTCCCAGTATTAAAATTAACAGTCTCTTTGCTCCTCGTTCAGAAAAAAGACCTATCAAACACTCTAAACAAATCAAAAGCATATTGACAAATATTCAACTCTCTAACATAATTCAAAATAACCATAAATAACATCACAACAAAATAAATGTTACAAAACTGCATTCCAGACTGTGCGATTGGGCCTGCAGGCAATGAGCATAGACTTAGAGTCAGGGAAGAACTGTTCTGTTCAAAGCGTTTCATGTCTGTCACTTAAGAAATCTCTGCCTTCTCTTAGGGGAGGGAAGGTTCATTAGCCTGAACGCTTAATTTAGTAAAACCACCCACTAATAGCTAAATACATGAATGATTATGCTCTAAACACCATGTATGCAAAATTCTTCAGTTTTAACAAAGATGTAGGCAAATTTGTAACAACCTTCCCTAGGAATAAACTGAAAAAATATTAATGACCATTTCTGTTCAGTATTGTGCTTTGTATAGGTGGGTGAGTCCTGTCTTGACTGTGCTGTATTTTTCCCGGAATCTGTATTTTATACCCTTTCCGTACGTAGAATTTTAGGGTACTTGGTAAGATGTCTTTCCTTCTCTGTACCCTTTGACCAGATATTTTGAAAATGGAAATTACATTCACCTCTAGATAGATATTTGGCCTTTTCCCCTCAGAGGACCCCAATAAAACATGGACCGAATGGTGGCCCAGTGAATTCAGAAGCACCGAGGACATTGTGCTGCCTAATCACATTGTACATACAAACTCATGAAGAGAAATGCTCTCTTCTGAGCTGTTGCTCTTCACTGTTTGTACAAATGGATGGTGCAAAATAATGAAATGAGGCAGGAACTGAGTAGGCCAAAGGTGCTCAATCTCCCAAGCCTCAATTTATTGCCTGTACATGTTCCCAGAAAATGTTACTGTAACTCTGCTGCCACCATACGTGTATATGTGTTGTGTGAAAACCTCTCTGTGGTGCTCATTTGCATGCCCCCATTTGTATGGGTTATATGATCAAACTTTTTTTTTTTAACTTCATGGGTAGGGTGTGCGTTCATGCTTTGTTAAAAACAAGTATATACATACATTTAGCACACACTAAAGGAGCTTACCACTTTCTAAGTATTTGTTTTCTTATTAGTCTCTGCAAATGTTAATGTGCAATAGTTGGGCTATATAACGTGTTATCATTTTGGGGGTTGCTGGTTGTGACCATGTTGGTCTAAGGACATAGGCAAAGAAGGTACTTTGGGTAGATGTGATATCTTTTATTAGAGCTACTAAGTAGTTGGAAAAAATGTTTTCTCCAAGGTTTTGGGTGTACATATGCTTCTTCAGGCATATAGAGAGTCTTTTTGGAGCTTCTGTTTTTTTTGGAACTGCAGTGTATTTACTATAATTTACCATGGGCTATATATGTTGCTGTGGTTCTTCAGTTATCACCGACTCTTTGTGGGACTCCTGAGTCAGTTGGGACTGAGCATCACTGAAGCTGAACATTGACTCTACCCAAAATGTTCTGGCTGGTTTTGACCCTGCCAGCTAAAGACTGTTGCGACTTACAACCTCTCCAAAGCAGTAAGGAAAATGACAAGGATTTTCTGCCTATTTATATCTTTATATATAATATAGGAATTACTTTACACATTACTAATATTAAAGCCAACTCACTAGTGAATTTGCGGCTGATGTTTGACTAAGGCACACCAGCAACAAACTGTAATTCAGAACAAAAAGTGAAGAATTTTGTACCCTGAATTTAAAAGGAAAATACAAGAATGCTTTACCTGGAAATATCTTCCCAGAAGTGAGATATATCTTTACTGCAGCATCTTCTGTAAGTTAGAAATAGCTCAGCCATCAATAATGTTTGTATAAGATAATAAGTGGCTGTTGGTTGGAGAGAAGTAGCTCAGTTCAAATGAAAGTTAACTGCAGTCCTTCTTGCGGCATGCACTTCAACAGCTTCCAAGTACCACATCCCATTCTGCAGTAACCTTTGCTTCTGTTTCAGCATCCTAATTTTGACTTTTTTTCTTTGGAGACACCACTTGTAGAATAATGGACAGACACTTGAGTACTGCTGATGTCTCATGAGTCAGAGAGTCAAAAGGACTTCAGAGGCTAGATTGGGTCTGTAGGATTGACACTGTAAATATATATATATATTATTTTTTACCTAAGCACTTGTGTAAACCTTTGTGAGAAAACCAGCAAACCTCACCTCAGCAAACCTACCTTTTCAGACTATAATGCTACTGAAGACTTTAACCTTACAAACATTCAGACTTCAATTAAGTGCTGTGCTTTGAAATCAGGGTTATAGGTTGTAACTGTGTTGGTCCCAGGTCACAGGCAGACGAGGTTCATTCAGTAATTCTGATATCTTTTATTAGACCAATTCAAATACTTGGAAAAAATATTCTTTGCAAGATTTCGGGTATAAACACTGTTTGTCAGGCTCAGGAAGCATCTACAGTTGGTGTATGCTTTTCCTGGATGGAATGAATAATAAAGAAGCCAGAGATTGGTATGCATGCAAGAAAGCTAATCAGTGAAGATGTCAATTGAGTAGTCAGTGGGTGAGAGACAGGATAGGGGGTGGGGAAAGGGAAATGAATGAAGTGGAAAGGTACCTGAGGAGTCAAATGTTAGGCAGGTTATAATGTGTCATAAATCCAATGTCTATATTTAGTCCATGGTTTTTTGTATCCAGGAGGTTGATGAAGTGAAGTTCATAGGCTCGTCTGTGAAAGCTGTTTTGTAAATTCCCTTTGAGGATTAGAACTGAGAGATTAGAGAGAGAGTGGTTTTCTTGTGAGAAATATGCCACACAGGTAATGGGTATTCTTGTCTTTGATAGATTTCCAGTGTGCATTCATTCTGGCACACAGTTGTTGTTGTTTGGTCTCTCCTACATATTTTCTATCAGGGCATTTGGTGCATTGGATGAGAGATATTACATTTCTGGAGGTGCAGGTGTAAGATCCAGGAATGCTGATGGTTCTGTTGTGGGGTATAGTAATTGTGGGGGTGGTAGAGATATCTTGGCAGGTTTTACATATCTTACCATGGTATGGTCTGGATCCATTCAGTGTGTTTTGGGCCATAGGAAGTTTGCTACTTGTGATGAGGTTAGCAAGTTTTGCGCTGCTTGTTTGAGGTCTAGGATGGGTGGTACTGAAAATATTTCTTTAAGAACTAGGTCTTCTTCTAGGATGGTTTGCAACTATTTTGAGGATTTTCCATATATGTTCAAGGGAGGGGTGATATGTCATAATCAGTGGCAGGGGCAATGCATAGGGGGTGCATGTGTTCCTCTGTGGTGCACCCCTTACAAAAAGACAATGCCGATACTGTCGGCAGCACCTGTGGGCAGTTGCCGCTCACTACCCCACTGCTGATAGCATCTGTGAGTGGTCTGTGATTCCTGCTGGCCACCGCCAATACTACCAGTGGCGCCTGCGGGTGGTCGTCAGCCGCTGGTCAACGCTTGTCACCCCCCTGCTGCCAACAGCACCAGTGGTATCTGTGGGAACTCCCCTGCTTACCACCCCTGCTCTCCCACCACTGTGCTCCTGCTGCTGCCGTGCGTCCCCCCCCAGCCTCCAGGGGCACACATCGTTCATGACCAGTGGTGTACAGTTCATGGGAGGTTTCCTTCTGTACTGCAGCAATTCTTCATATACATGGTATTCAGGTGGTTCTTTCAAAAGTGTGATCTCTCTCTCTGGAAGCTTATTGAGTGAAAGCCTTTTTGAGATTTGTGAGGTGGCAATCACAGGCATTCTCCTCAGTACTAACTCAGTGGTATCTGAGGGCTTGCGTGTATATTACTTTTGGTAATTGGCTTTTTTGGTGGGTTTAGGATGATTGCTGGTTTTGTGCAGATACGTATATTGGTCTGTGGATTTCTTATATAATGTGGTCTGTATTTTACCATTCTGGATAGTGATCATTGTGTCTAAAAAGGAGACGATGGTGCTGGAATAATCAAGAGATGGTCAGATGGAGGGGTGATGATTGTTGAATTTCTGATGGAACCCAATCAGAGATTGCAGGTTTTCAGTCAAAATGTTGAATATGTCATTGATATATCTTTAGTATAGCATGGGTTTGGTGGTGCAGTCATTGAAAAATTCTTCTTCCAGGTGGCTCATAAAAAGGTTGGCATACTGTGGAACCATTTTGGTGCCCATAGCTGCACCTCTGTTCCGGAGGAAGTGTTGGTTATCAAAAGTGAAGTTGTTGTGTGTGAGAATGAAGTGTATAAGGTTAGTAATATGTTTGGGTCTGTCCTCTCTGAGTTGTCATCTTGCTCTTGTAGGTACGTAAGGCAGACTTAGATTCCATCCTGGTGTGGGATGTTGGCATATAAGCTAGTAATGTCCATGGTGACTAGGAGGGTGTTGCTGGGAAGGTGATCTATTGTTATTAAGTTTTCATAAAAAGTCTGTAGTGTCTTGGACAAAACTTGCTGTTTGGGTAACAAGCGGTTTTAGGATTGATTCGATGATCCTGCTATTTCCTCAGTTAGAGTTCCATGGTTGGAGACGATAGGTCTGCCAGGGCTCCCTTGTTTGTGGATTTTAGACAACATGTAAAAATCCATGGGTTAGGTAGTGAGGGATATCAAAGTCTGTAGATTTTCTTGTAGTTCTTTTGAAAAGATTTTTGAGTGCTTTGAAAAGGTGTTTTCCCTCCCACACAAATTAAAAAGAGAAAAAAATATAGCTAATTTTAAAACAATGTATTTACTATATCACTAAGAATATCCAGGGAATAGCCATACCATGAAAGGATCCTTTTTGTCACTTTCAGCTAAAATTTGTAATTAACAATTTACAATTACAATACTTTAATGTTTTCAGATCTAAACTTTTCACAGATTAATAAGAAATGCTCTTATTGTTCATTACTCATATAATGTTAAGCCAAACTTAAATGCCTCTTCTCAGACAAATTCAATTGCTGATATAATTTTATCAACTATTTTGTGTCAGAATTATCAGAGGCCAGATAGATAGCTTCTCCCCTAACAATCTCTCTTATATTGCTACTATAAATCGTTCAACTCTTAGTCTCAGCTTTTTCATAGTAATGCAGTTTTGGAGAATATCATCTGAGGATTTTAAAGGACTTGAATTAATATTAATTAACTCAATAATAACCTTAAGATAGAGACAAAGATTTTTTTATTATTATTATTTAGGATGGGGGTTAACTTGAGGCACAGCCATCTTAAAGGCTAACCTTTGAAACAGAAATACCCAATTCATATTTAGAAGTTCTCTAAGTGCTTTTTAGAGAACCCAAGTATGTAAACATCTTATTATGTAGTTAGATACCCAAATTAGCTCAAGTTTTGATCTACATAAGAACTGCCTATCAGTACTCAACAAGCCAAATTATACAATTTTGTGCTCTAACTCCTAGAACATACTTCATCCTCAGGTAAAAATATGCTTTTCTTAATGAAAAAGATTTAGCATGAGTTGATTTTAAATTTTATAGCAGAAACAGACATGGTCCCATAATCAGAAACAAACACTGATTGGATGAAAATTCTATTTTATAATGATTCATTGGATGCATATGGTAAATATATCAAGATGTAAATTTCATTTAGCCCTCCTTTAGATTATCACAAATGGCATTGCTGAAGAAAAAAATACACCACACAATGAAAATACAAGCATTTTATATATATAAAATAATGCCCATTATGACCCCAGTTTGCTTGTATTTTATATATATGCGCTTCCGGGTGGGTGGAAAGGTGTGTTAATCAGACCAGCTCTGAGAGTGCTTTAATTAAAGCACCTGCAGCATTGCATGTATTCAGTGTCCCACACTCAAAATGGCAGCGGGGGTGTTGCCGGCACAAGGTGCCCGAGGGAGGCAACAATTGGGTTCGTTGCCCGGTGTGCGTCACGCCAATAAACACACTGGGGGGAGAAGCAGACAGAGTTTATTTGAGCTCAAGTAAAAGGCGCAGGGAGACTCTATGGTCTCAAATCCTGCGCACTTAGCCCTGCAACAGTGTAATTTTTATACCTTGGTCAGTTTTCCATCAGTGGTTTTCCAGCAACTGGCCTCCCTCTTCCTCCCCTTTCCCTCCTCCCTTCTCTCTCCGAGCGGTGCCCTTGCATTCCACAGATAACAGTTTTAGCTCGCCTGTTTTCCAGAAGGACAGGGGATTACAGGCACCAGAGAAAGGGTTACAAAGGTTGGGCAAGGGGGGATCCTGGCTCGTCTGAGCCCAGAGCAGAGGGGCCTCATCGACACTCGTGGTCTTCCATCCCTCTGAGTTACCTAGGGTTATGCCCAGTGACACCAACAGGGGCACTTTAACTAAAGCTCATTAAAAGCATTTTAGTTAAAGCACACCCAGAACCATTTTGAAACAGGGATGCTGAATACACATGATGTGGAGGCTGCTGGAGCATGCTAATTAGTATGCTCTAGCAGACTTCCAGCAGACTTAATTAATTTAGTCTGCTCCTATATGTGCTAATTAGCATGCATTCGAACAGAGCTCCATCATGTGTATAGGTGCCCAAACATGCTGTAATGGAAAGAACCGGGGAGTCAAGCAAACTTCATGAAGAACATGGTTGGCAGACGTGGACTAGGGGATGATTTAATCTGTGGCAACCATGTGGTTGGTGTGTGGATGGGGTGTAGAAGAGGTGGAGGTCCAAGTCAGCAACCCACCGCTATGTGAGTAACCATGTGGGAACTGTTAATGTTATCACTGAACCCTCCTTTTTCTTTATAAGACCAAAGACATGGCAGGAGAATTGGCGATGTTTCCCTCCTGAGGTGCCCATGAGTAGCCCCATAGAATGTGGGCTTTGTGACATGTAAAAATAGACAAACCCCACTCACCCCTCCCCTGCTCCTTGTATGGTCTGCCCAAGTGCTGGGCCAGCCCCACCCTGGGCTGTCACTGAAAAATGTCAGCAAAGCTGCTGTCCCCGCGCCTGTCCACATCCTCCCTCTTGTTAGCATAGATCCATCCACACAAAGAAAAATGCTTATTGATTGATTTATTTTATTGAATATTGCTATGGGTGCAGCTGAGTGAGTGCTGAATGTGCTTCAGCTGCTATTTTGCCTCTGCTCACAGTTAACTTTTCTTATGAATGGGTTCATCTGCACTAATTTATGGCAATGGGCAAGTTCCCTAGTGGACATGAGGCTTTTTACATAAAATTGTGTTTAACTCCTAGCTATTTATCATGGTTCTGAATGGCATCAAGATAAGATTGGTGATGAAACTGCCCTCTAAACCCAGCTCCTACCAAGGTATTTAACAGTTCTGTAACACTGTCAACTTGTATTGGAAGACATGATTCTTTGGATAAATCCAATATCTTTTATTAGACCAACTAAAAACATCGGAAAATTTCTTCTTTGCAAGCTTTTGGGTACAAATTCCTTGGCCTGAAGAAAGGTAGCATCTGCAGTTGGTCTGCACTCTATGACATGTCCTAGATGAATGGAAAAGAAATATCTTTTCTATTCCATCCAGGAAGAGTGCAGACCAACTGTAATTCCAATTATTTTAGTTGGTCTAATAAAAAGATATCAGATTTAGGCAAAGAACCTTGTCTCCCTATGTCCTTAGACCAACATGACCACAACCTATTCCCTGCAAATTGTACTGTGCTTTTCAAATGGTGTTATAGAGTGCTCAGTATACACAGGAACCCCAACTCTTATCACTATAAAAATATACTTGATCATGCTCAAATATACATCAGCACATTTACACATACTAATATGTAGCAGCACTACTTTCCAACTTGTCTGGGGAAACCAAATACATGTGTAAAATGTAGATTGTAGGAAGCATTTAAATTTCCTGTGCTCAATATAGGATGCAGGACCAGAAACCCCTGAGTCCATCTTACAGACCCGAAGTCTCAGAATGGGGAGGATCCCGCTGGAGCTCAGCCAAGGTGTCAACATCCCCTCCCCCACCCCTGCTCTTGGGTGTCTAAAAGATCATGTCTCATTCAGTGGGATACTGAGCCCTTTAGCATAAACAGCTTCCCCCTCCTCCCAAACTACTTATGGTACGACATCAATAGTGTTTACTGAGCTCAGCATGCAAATGGTAAACAGCAGTTTTGTCAGTGAGCACTCCCAGGTCAGGGACAAGAGATGTCACACAGCTATATCTAATAACCACTGTAGTCACAGTGCAGCAGATGAGAGACAAAAATGTCCCCTTGTCATAAAACTCCCAGACCTCCCTCACTCCCTCTCTCTCCCCCAGTCCAGGAAAGGGACACATGTCATGGAGGGATTTCTGTGTGGGAACCATTATCTTAGCCATTTGGCTGTCACTGCCATGGTGACTTCCCGGTTCTTCACCTGAACAGACTGGCAAGTGATTCAACAGGAATTTTTCCCCTCCCCTCTGATATGATCCATGGTGAAGTCCAATGAGTGCTGTCTGATTTTGATTCTCATGGTACAGGCATTCATTGTATTGATTCTTCAGGGCAATCCCCAATCCCCCTCCTGCAATTATAGCCCCATCATGACACCATAACCTCCCTCCCATAGCCCTTCAGACTCCTGAAAGCTAAGGAGGTTGTCTGCAACCTCTACATCTGTTCATGAAAGGCTAACTTGTGGCAGCAAGCAGTGGGTCCATGATGAGCATCCAAACATCTGCAGAATGCATGAAAGATGTGTGTATGAGGTGCCAGCAAAATAAAGAAGACAGGTTACAAGTTCTGGTCATGCCCTCTGAGCTGATGCTACATACTGTGGACTTCTGGCACCAGAGTGCAGGCCATGACACGTGCCAGTGCAGGTCTAGGTAGGTGGCCATGATGATCACTCACAGCCTCTAGCAAGACTCGCACAGGATGACCAACAGAATCCTCCTGTTGCAGCTCCTGGGTCTCTGGGCTTGAGCACTCAGGCGGGGGAAAAAAAAGGCATGAGCAAGTCAGGTTGGCAGGATTTGGGGGTGTGGTGGCTTGTTTCCAGCAACCAATCAGGGGTGGCTCAGGTATTTGTCTCCATTTGGGAGTCTTTGGCAACCCAGGGAGCCTACAGGGTATGCTGGGAGGCATATCAGTGCCATCCCTACATGCTGGATTTGGCCTGTGCAAGCAGGCTCTGAACCTTGTTCCACCAAAGGGCTAACGTGTTCTGCTTGCTGTCAACCTAAATTTGAGCACTTAGAATAAAGCCCCAAAATTAGAGTGCTTCCTCCTCAGGCTTCTTGAATGCCTGTACTTAACCTATTTGATCAGTTGCTTGCATCAGAAATTCTCTGAATGGAGGAACTAAACATTAAAAGTAGAATAGAGTCTCTTGTTTTTCATTAGGAGGAGTACAATCATCGCAACATCTCATTTCTGGAGGATAGGCAGGGAAGGGAAGGAAACAGTAGATAAGCAGATATTTGAAAATATATTTTGAACCTTTTTTTCTTTTATCCATTTTTACAAAAAAAGTAATGTTTAGTGTTTGGTAAATGCCTGGTCTTGTCATTTAGAAAGACTGATAGTTCTTTCCTAACCACAGGGGGAGAGGAGAGAGGGTAGGAATTATGAGCCTTATGAGGCTCATTAGCTCTCTAGAAAATTTCATGTGTAGCTGACACCAAGGTTATTTTTCTATAGTAAAAATAATGGGATCTGTAGAATTGGGTATTTTTACATGCAATGCCCTCCTTTATTTCTATGCCTCTATCTTATCCCAATTATGCTCCCCCCCCCTTAAGTTTCATTTTTCAAATAGGTTGCTAATTTATCTCTACAAAAGTATTTGCTTTCAGATCAAGTGTGGGTTTTTGTTCTGTATTTTTAGGGATTTTTGTATGGTTTAGATCCTCATATGGGGTAAATCAGGGTAAACTGAAATCAATTTACAGTAGCTGGAAACTTGGCCTTAGCTAAGCCCTTTTTTTTGAATTACTGGTTCACTTTAAAACTCACTACAATTTTAAAGTTCCAGATATATGAATTTCTAAGGGATATAAACTGCAAAGATCATATTGCCTCCACGTTCCCAAAAATGTAGTAGGTGACAGATAAATCTCTAAGCACCTATAACAACGGCCTAGTGTTCTGTCCTCTTACGTATTTTTACTCTACTGAACATATTTTCTTTTTCATCAAAAGTATAGTCCTGACCCAGGGAACCTCTAATCTGTTTCTGATCCTGCTTGGCTTACAAGAGAAACCTACTGAATATATCTTGTGAGAAGCTTTTGGTAATACATAATGAATTAGCTAGAGGAAGGTGAACGAAACATTATCAGTGCACAAAGCTATTCCATTAAACACTAACTAGATGAATTGCTAACCTAGCGTTTCTTTTAGAGATAAGAATAGATTCATTAAAGTAATTCTAAATATTTTACCACCTTAATGTACTTTTATAGGCAAGATTTTGCCTCAGACGTAATTCCTAAATGAGCTCTTTCATTCATAAAATAACTCATTAATCTATCTAGAAAAAGATATATGAGTCTGCTCCACATAAGCACCATCAAATTTATGATATGTTGTTTTATGCATAATAAAATAAAATAGTCTAAATTATGCTGATATAAACATTAATAGCATTGAATTATAATTCCTGAAACAACCAGTCTCTCTCCTTTTTAACCCCTGTTTGGCAACCTAAGGGTCTGCTTTTCCAAGGTGCTGAGTGATTTTGCATCATCACCTTAAGTCAGTGGCAACTGAGAGAGCTCAGTACCTTTCTAAAAGTGTTGAACAACAACAACCAAAGACTTCCTTTCACTGCCTTCACAGAGGTTAGATGAATGTCATCCCATATAGTTTATGGGTACAAGGAATAAATATCTTTAGAAATCAAGCCCATTTACAATTAGGAGAGTTAAAACTGGAGATTTTAGCCCATCTTAAAAATATTCTTCCCACCTTCCCCCCGCACCAGCTCTACCTGAAGCAGTTATCAGGCTTTAAGCCATGCTTGCCCACTCATCATTATGCTACTAAATTCCATTGACCTCAGATGTTTTAGGGGAAAACCTTAGGCTATGACTCTCGTATAATTGTATGTCATATTTTGATGCCTGGTTTGTGAATTTGGATATGCAATATTGGCTTGAAGTAAAATGAAACTCATAACACCCGTGGCTTATTTTGGTGTTAAAAAGTGATTATTTTACCTCAGTTACAACAGTAATTTCATAAAAAAAGAAATTGCTGTTGCCTTTCACATATCACAAAGTAATAAAATAAATAAATAGCTCCATTGTATTATTCACTTTAATAATAAGGATTAATTTCTACAACAGTGCTCCAAAGCCCCAGTCCCACTCTTCCAGAAGAAACATGTACTTCTATAATATATAAATACTTATAGCATACTATGGTCAACAAATCTTATCTATAAATTATGGAAATGATGAAAATAAACATCTTATCTTTCATAAATCTCCTATGTTTATCCCCAGAATAACTATAGGAGGTAGAAGTGATATCATCCTATTCTACAAATGAGAAACTATTTCACAAAGGGCATAAGAGACTTGATTAAGGTCACACAGGAAGTCTGTGAAGGAGCTCCCAAGTCCCAGGCTGCTACAATCTTTTCTATGTATTCCTCACTTAGGCCTGATTTAAAATACTTTGAAATTGATGAAGTCTCCCACAGACTTCACTGCATTTTGTATCATGTCTAGTTCAATCCAAATGCCTGATTTGCAAAAAATAGAAAAGCAAATAACCCCCAGTGAGCTGGCTCTCCAGGGTATAAAAAAGGATCCTTCATTAAATCTCCATGGTAATCTAGCCATAACAGTGGGTATATGTCTCCCTCATTCTACCCTTTCCTGCTAAAGAAAGATGACTAGGTTAAACTTAATCAAAAAATATCATGGAGACTGGGTGGTTTATTACTTTATAATGAAATCTGATTTTTTTTAATGGAAGAAGGTGAAAATTCCTATGGGGAAAAGAAAAAAAATAATGCTTTCCTACCAGCTTCAGTGCACAGAAAATAAGGGGTCTCATTTTCCTTTATATGAAGAATGAAAGTAGTGCAAAGTGTTCTAGAAAGGTACAAATTCAATTTCAGGTCCCTTTACACTGCCAGAGTGTTAGAAATCATAAGGATTGACTATCTAAGAAACAAATTAATTGAACTGTTTTGGAAGAAATTAAGCTCATTTTTACCTTATTTCTTATTTCTCTTCAATATGCAATACTTGTACTGTTTTTCTATCAACAAAGTGCCCACACACTTCTGTGCTTTCTATTTATATTAATCTGATATCCAGTTAACACACTTTAATTTACACATTTACAAAAGCTTTTTCCTCAGGCCGCTACATGGTAGACTCTAACCCCGTGCTTTTGGCAAGATTAATCAATCAGGTTGGTAAGAATTTAAATAGCATGAAATTTTGTCCTAGGGAAATGAATTGCTTAGGACTGGGTCATATACTGATTTATTATCATGCTGTGCATACATGTATACAAAACAGAGCAAAAGAGAATAGAAGCATATTTTTGAGAGGAAAAAAACACATTTCAGTATATATCTGGGACAAAAAAAATGTTTAACTGCTTAAGTATAGAAACCATCTTCACAGGATACAGGATGGAAATATTGGCTGAAGATAAAGGAACTTGCTTAGTTCTTCCAGAATCTTTGCACAGCTTCGTGGTGATGCTGACTGTGCGGTAGCTCGTTACTACTGCACGGTAGCTTAGCATCTTGGTTCATGCCCAACAATGCTAGTGCACAGTAGTAACAAGCTACTGCAGAGTAGTAATGCAGTCACTTAGCACTTGGGTATGCAAGTACTAAATGATGGTGCAGTAACAATTGCTCGGTTAGCATCTCATGTAAACACGGTCAATGAGAGCAGAATTGCTCCCAATATTAGTCAGAAGTTCTAATTAGCAGCTTCTCTTTCTTGTCTGTTTCCTTTTTGGTTTTCTAGAAGCTTAAATAAATACATATTAAAAAACAAAGCAAAACAACAAAGCTTGAGAAATATATAACAGGGATTAATCAATGCTTCTGTCTTCTGTAGCTGGCTGGCTGATTTAATTCTCTGTGTTTCCTTCAGTCAGTTATTTTATCTTGTGAGTCCCGCTTAAAGCTTAATACAGAATTAAAGTAGCAGCCTCTTATTTAAGGCTGTGCAAACAATAAGCTTTTTCCTCCCCTCAAGCCAATTTCTGAACCAAAAGATAAACTGGTTTGTATCAACCCAAATTTGATCCCCTCCCCGCCCCTTTCTTTTCCCTTGTTAAAATAAAAAATGTATTTTGTTTGGTTGGTTTAACGCAAAATATTCTATGTACATTTAAACAATATAGGAGATAATGGGCAAGATTTGTAAAAAAAACACAAAACATTTTGGCAATATCATTGTCCTCCTTGTTATCCATTAGCTGAGGGGTTAGAAGAGGAGCTCATGTCCTATTGACTCTGCTCTACTTTGTACATTGAATTGATGCAAAGATGTGGCACTCATGCCACTCACTTCCCCCCGCACCAATGTTAGTGTATTAACCACACGCCTTGAGTCATTATTTAAACAAGATGGAACAACTAGAGTAAGAGGAGATGAATAAGACTGAATTTAGAGTACTGTACCTGATAGTGAACACTCAGCAGAGAAGTGGAAGACACTGGCTCAAATCTATGCCCTGGGTCAGACAGAGTGATTTTGAACTTGAAAAACAGTTTGTAACAGACCTGTAGTAATTTAAAAGAATCAGCAATGACTCTGACATGAAGCTGAGGAGCACCTAATACAGGGAAAGTGAAGGAATGCAAGAGTGGTTAACAATGTTTTACTTCTTACCTGATCTTCAGACCAGTTGTCTTGCTGTATTTACCTTCTGTAAATACTACTGACTACTTACTGGTTATAAGCTAAGCAACTAAAAATCTGTTTCTATTAGCAGCACTCAAGAACCTTTTAGTCACTAGGATTTCCTCAAGGATTGCATGAGTTGTAGCTGCACTCACTTTTCATTGGCCATGGTCCTTGCAATGCTTTCTAGGAGATGGGTATAGTAGACCACTGCCATAGTAGACCACTGTACTCTAGTGACTGACCAAGCTGATTTTGAGCTTGTTCTACACTGTTGGAGCAACATAGAACACCTCTATGGCACTTCATTGGAGGTATGTGTATTAATGTTTCTAAATAGCTTATAAATACTTTACCATTCATAATTATAAATGGTTGAACTGTTTGTTATGGTGAATAATTATCACAAATTTAAGATTGTCCATGGTCAGTTAACATACTAATTCATTATTCACCAAATAGGTTGTGATGTGTAATTTTAGGCCTATAGTTCATTTACAGGCTGTTTCTTTGATCTATATGTTGGGTCACCTGAATCGCATGGCATTGTTTGTGTATTCTAATTCATTGGTGAAACAGTTTGCATCGAATAAATAACACCCTTCTGATTTTTTAAAAATTATAATTTAGGATTTTGACTGCTAAAATTAAGGCATTCTAACATGTATATCCATAAGCTGCATCTTTCTTTTTCTCACAGAGAAGAGTGCTGTAATAACATTGATTGCAGGGGTGGGCAAAATATGGCCTGTGAGCTGGGTCTGGCCCACCAACTGATTGGATCCCGGCTGTAGAAGGGTGCCTGCCAATTGACTATCCAGCCTGAAGCTGCTCCACCAGCACTCTGCGTGCGGCTAGGCCTTGCTTGCTCCTACAGGTGGCAGCCTGCACTGCATTGTCATCTGCAGCCCCAGCCAGTGTGCACGGCTTCCGTGCAGAGCTTGTCTCTGTGAGCTGTAGTGCTTCAGGCAGCAGACAGTGCAGGGAAGCATGCCAGGCAGTAGATACCCAGCCAGGTGGAGGGGAAGCTGCAACGAGGTGGTCCCAGTGTACAGGGCTCCAGCTGCCTTCTGCTCACTGTGCCCACCCAGCATGTTGAGTAGCTATCTGCAGGTGGCTGAGTGGGGTACAGGCAACATGGAGCTAAAGCCCTGCACCCTGGGCCAGGAGATGCCCAGCTGCAGTTTTCCCCCTGCCTGGCTGGGCACCCATAGGTTCCCTGAATTGCCTGATGTCCAGAGCAGCAAAGCAGGAGCAGAAAGATGATGAGACACTGGAGGCAGTAGGAGCCAAGCAGTTCCCAGGTGTCTGCAGCTGCACTGGGAGCAGCCCTGCCAGGCAGCCAGGGCCATGGGCAGGTGGGAGTGTGGTGCAGGCCACCCGGGGTTGGAATTGACTTGGTTTAGCCCCACATGGAGAGCTATGGGGGCAGCTGCAGGCCAGATGGGGGTGGGGTGGACTATACTTGGACCTGCACTGCCCCCACACCTGGCTGGCTCCTGGGACCTAGCATATGGGCAGTCCTCCACAAACACATACTCACCCCCCAATACACACCCTATGCTAACCGTCCCCTAACATGCCCCCACAAAAAATAAAAGTTTATTTTGAGCTATTATGCAATGGCCTGTATATACACTACTCAACAAAATCAGAACACAAATAAAAGTAAAATATGTTACAATGTTTGATTGTTAGTATATGATTTTTTTATTATCATTTTAACAAATTGTAGATATCTTCTGAAAGATTGCATGTGTGTGACCTTTGACAGCTCACCGAAACTCATTAGGTGGCCTTCCAGCTGAAGTAATTGCCTCCCCCTGATTTATTAAGAACTAAACTTGATATTTATATTTTTGAATTTGTATTTGCACTAGTGTCCTGGCCTACTCAGTCTAAACAAAAATACAATTTTGGCAAGTTAAGAAGATTTTTTATATTTCTAAAGAGTCTGTTATCCTGTAAATCATAAAAGAGATTTTTAAATGTACAAATGGGAATTAGGTAGTGGGCTGCTAGAAAAATAAGAATTGCAATTCATGAATAATTCCGTGGTTTCAAAATCCCTTTTCATATTGAGGAATATAAATGAGACATCTTTAAAAAATCTGGGAACCAAATTAGCCAATGGTTTCTCAAGATGGAAAACACAGACTCAAATGCCTGTTTCACCAGAATTGGTGACTACCCTAATCCCTATGCTGTTGGCTATTTGAGGAAGCCACCTCTTTCTCTCTAACTTCCTTCTCCCAAAAATTCTATCTCAGAAATCTTCCTGACAAAAATGATATCAGAACTCATATGGTTCACAAAAGGTTTGCTTGAAAGAAATTGGCGTTTTTGGATGGAACAAAAGTTTTCAAAATATCTAACTTGTTGTGGTTAGACATTGGACTCTGAAAACTGTAAAAGAGAATTTGGAAGCCTACTTTGCTTTTTCTGCCTTTTAAAAATGTCTTTCCTAATGTTATTAATCTTTTGAAAAACTGTAATGAATTAAGTAATTTTATTATTTGTTTATTTTAAAGAAAATAATAATAGAAAAGTAGCTAAGCATCCTGTAGGAAGGAATATTGTTGGCAACAATAACTTAGAGAATTGTGAGGTTATATGTATAGCAGACATTCAGTCCCAGTGGCATTACAACATATACAACAAGTACCTGTTATGACATGCTTGTGTCACCATCTCAGTGCATTTGCTGCATCTGACAAACAGAGATGCCATGGTAGAATGCTTCCAGTCTCCAGGCACTATGGGTGTTCAATGATCTTAATCTGGTATGCTAGATTTCAGAACAGTTTGAGTCAGAAAAACCAATGGGATTTCTGTTTTCTTTACACGTTGAATCAATGGTTGCTATTTTTTTCCACTGGTGAGATCTTAGTGATTTGAACAACTGGCTTTCAATTTGTTACCTTCATTTTTAAGAGCAGCTTCTACTCCCTACATGATTTGAAAGTTTTAATATTCATTCAATCCGGTCCACACCAAAACCCCATTTCATTTTCATTTGTCAATTGGCAGTGTCTCCAGGGAGGTTCAAGTTACTGAAAAAAAGAAGCTAAATTATTTTCTTTTCTTTTAAGGTGTCAAAGTTGATAACATCATTGTAACAGGTGAGGAACATCTTCACTAAAGATACCTTATTTAAGTTTATGAAAGTTTATGATTTATTTGTCTGTTATAATATCTTTGTACGTAAATAGAAAAACAAAAGCCTAAGTTGCCTACTGTAGCCTAAGCTGCCTACATCTTAATTTTGGTGTGCTAGAGTTTAATTATCTTCAAAAGGGATACTTTTTGGAGGTTCTGAGCATCTGTTCTGTGAAAATTAGGTGTCTGGAGTTGGCTGCCGAAACCAGTACTTATCCATATAAATGCAAACCCAGATTCTTGTTCATAGAAGCGTATAAAGCTAAAATAACAGATAATGAAGGGGGATTCATTCATTCTTGCCTTAATTGCTGTGTAGGTTACATTACTGTACATGAAAAGTAGCTGCAACTTTAATAATGGTTCACTGAATATAATTTAAGTTCACAGGGATCTTGACAAATAAAAGTGTGATAATTTTGCACAGAGACTCCAGCAAAGTCCAGTTCTTGAACTTCCTACGTCACCCAGTGTGTTAGAGATGATCTCAAAATCCCTCCAACCCTTGACAAGGTGAGGAAAGCCATCAAGCAGATGAAGAATAACAAGAAATCTGGAGCTGATGGGATCCTCAATGAAATCTTCAAGAGGAGGCATGGGGTGGAGGGGGGAGGCTCTTGCCTCATAGCTCCATGCATTCCTCATTTTAAGGATTTGGATTAATAAGGACATCCCAGATGACCTTAGGGATGCCATGAGCATGACAGTCTTTAAGAAGGGAAACAAGTCCACATGTGGAAATTTCAGAGGGATCACTTGGCTGTCCACCACAGGAAAGATCATTGCAAGAAACCTCTTGAATTGATTTATTTCACTTACTGAACTCTTCCTGGAATCTTAGTGTGGGCTTATGGCATCAAGAGGCACAACTGACATGATCTTCACTGCTTGCCAGCTGCAGGAAAAATGCCAGGAACAACATAAACCTCTCTACATGACCCTCTTTGATCTCACAAAAGCTTTTCACTCTGTCAACTGAGAATTACTGTGGGGAATCCTTCTGAATTATAGATGCCCGCTAAAATTTGCCACCATTCTTTGCCTTCTCCATGATGGTTTGTGAGTAGTTATTCTCAGTAATGGATCTATCACAAATCCCTTTGGGCACATCTAGAAGAGCACGCGTGTGCCTTTTGTGTCTCAAAAAGCAGTTTGAGATGCTGTAAGAGGCACACTGGGAACAAATTTTTTTTTCTGGAATGTACCTGGAAAAATGTACCTGGAAATCCAGGTATCAACCCTCCCCCCAAAAAAACAAAAAAAAACCATCAGAAAAAAAAAGCAGAGCAAGGCACACACCTGTACCATACCCTGAGGTAACCAGAGGCTGAGTCCTTCAAAGAGACACTCTGACATCCAGCCAGAGTAGCTCTATGGCTGCCCCTTCCTTTGCTGCCCCAGCACACTGCCTCCAAGAAACCAGTGCTGCTTGTTCTGTCATCTGCCACCACTGAGAGCAATCTAGCTCCATCTTCTTGGGAACCACCCCACTGTTGGAACCCAAAGGCCTTCAGGCATAGCTTTTGACCTTTGCTTTTTGCTTAAGCTGCATGCTTAGCTTGAATTGTGGTCAAGACATGCACTTGGTGAAAGGAGCAGATGGCAAAATACTGTCCTTGACTTAAAATGTATCGGGAAGTTGGCTAACTAAATTGAATAAATATAACCTCGGGAAAAGGGGAATAGTCAGAGCAAGACCTACCCCCATCTAAGAATATAAATATTACCCTAAATAAAAAATAAATAAAAAAACAGTTAAAGGTAATGATATTTAGCAAACAGAAACAATATTATTAATATGCATTAGGAGGAAGGCATAAGCTAATTTTATGTATTAAGCATGCAAGTTATATGGTATATAAAGATTGGTGAATAAGTGTACCCTTTGGAACAGTCCTGAAGGAAGCCCGAAGAGATCCTGTCATTGACCCAAGATCCTGCATCAACATCAGACATGGGAGCCAGGAGCCCCCAGACAAGACCTCACTTCCTGATCAACCAGTGAAGTTGGGTTAATATTATAGGGTGGTGAGCATTTGCTTTGGCTACCTACAGTTCTAAATTTTAACTGCTAATACTGCTCAATTCCAGTTACAGTTGTATCTGTTAGGTTTCAATAAATTGCTTTTAGTTTAGCACAAGCATGTCTTAGTATACTTGCCGGGTATAAGATCCATTATAACATCGCTGGACACAACACTTCAGATAGTTGAAAGCTGCTATTAAATCCTCTCTCACTCTTCTCTACTCCAAACTAAATAAGCCCAGTTCCCTCAGCCTTTCCCCAGAAGTCATGTGCCTCAGCCCCCCAAACCAGTTTCATTATCGTCTACTAGACTTTCTCTAATTTGTCCACATCCTTTCTGTAGCGGGGGGGGGCCAAAACTGGATGTAGTACTCCAGATGTTGCCTCACTAGTACTGAATAGAGGGGAAGAATCACATCTCTTGATCTGCTGTCAACACTCCTACCATTACAGCCCAGTATGCTGTTAGCCTTCTTGAAAACAAGGGCACGCTGTTGGTGCATATTCAGCTTATTGTCCACCATAACCACCAGATCCTTTTCTGTAGGGCTGTTGCCTACCCAGCCAGTCCCTAACCTGTACTGTTTCACGGGATTGTTCTATTCTAAGTGCAGTACTTGCATTTTTTCTTATTTAATGTCATAAGATTTCTTCTTTGTCCAATCCTCCAATTTGTCTAGGTCTCTCTGAATCCTAGCCTTATCCTCCAGCATATCTTCTACTCCCCCAGCTTACTGTCATCTGCCAACTTTCTGAGGATGCACTCTATGCCATCGTCCAGGTCACTGATGAAGATATTGAAAACAACTGGCCCCAGAACTAGCCCTTGTGGCATTCTACTTGATACTGGCTCCCCATATCCACAGAGTCAGTCATCCTACCTGGTGCAGCATCATCCTTCGTGTCATCTTTCGTGGCACTGGGCAAAAGAGCAGGTGACTCAGGGAGACAGGGTGTAGCTGATTAGTCTGACTGGACTTGAGTGCAAGCAGTGATGCTCTTTGGATATCTACACTGGAACAGGCTCCTACTAGAGCTCATTGTCAGTGGCTTCTTTCATTACTGGGTAGTATTCTAGTGAAAGGAAGCTTTAGCACAGGCCCAGGAAGCTTTCAAGAACAGCCTGCAGGTTCTGTGGGATTACCAACTAATCTAGAGAGTCATTGTAGCAATCAGCTCTCTTTCACAGCTCTAGAACACCCCGGGCACTATGGCTTATAGAAGTAGCAAGGCACAGCCTTCAGAGTTACCACCTGCAAGCTCAAGCACGCATGGTCTATGCTACCTGGACACTCTTGCCAGAGAGATATCACACAGGGTGCTGAAAACCTGAGACTGGGACAGGCTTTTTCTGGGGAGCTGATGCAGAAGGGGCAAACAACATAAGGCACTTGGTAAGTAACAAGAGGTCACTTACCACGGTAGCATTGCCCTCTGGTCTTGCTCTTCCCATGAAAGTGCTCAAGCAGAGCAAGGCAAACCTCATTTACACCTCATACTATCTTAAAACTTACAGTGATTTCAAGGTCTGCTGTGAATGCACCATTGTCTGGGCACCTGGCAGTATTTCTGTGGGACTGAATGAATGGCTGAGTGTACACAGAGGTGCACATAGGCAATCCCACAGAACCTGTAGGCTGTTCTTGAAAGCTGAGTGCATATAGGGGTGAATTATGCCATTCAAAACAATCTAAAGTCCATTTTTTCTTTCTTCTCCTTGTCTCAACCCCACAGGAACTCTTATGATGAGAAGAGATGCCTCTGTATCAGTGCATATTGTGCCACACAGCCTCAAGAAGACACTGCAGCTCAGAGGATGTCCCATAGCTCCCTCCCCAGAGCAGGCCTGCCTGCCTGCCTGCTCAAGGTGTGAGAGGGCCCAGTGCTTCCCTCCATGGCTGCAGTGCCCCCTGGTACTGCCCAGGCTGGGTGACAGTGGGTAGGTGCTGCCTGGGGCCTACCACACAGCTCAGGGACTTCTCAGCCCACTGGCAGCTCACTACTCCCGCTGCCGAAGAGGCAGGTAAGGATCAGGCCCCTACCCTTGTGTACACGCGACAAGGATTTAGTTTAATTTAATTCTCCTTAAACTGAAGCAGTGTTTTTAAAAACCCACCATTGCAACTTAGGGAAAACTAAACTAAATTAAACCCCTGTGGCATGTACAAGCAGCCCTAGGTACTAATTCTACTTGGCTAGCAGGTGTGTTTCAAGTATGATCTCTAGTATAACATGTCTAATCAAGAAAATCAAAGTAATCTTACAGAAAAAATTAATCAGTAGCCCACAAATGCAGAAGTATTTGCAGATAGGGAAGTATACTAGTCAGAATATTCCTGGTTAGCACTAGGGCTGTGCGAAACTTTGGTCCCTGATTCACTTTGGTGGAGATTCAGCCCAATTCAGTGGCTGAATCTCTGAATCTGAATTGAATCAGGAGACCCTTAAATCTCACTGAATCGAATCAGAACCCTCCAAATAGATTTGGAGAAATTCAGATAGATTCGGCGATTTGGATATAGACACAGCTTTAAATGTTTTTTCTACATACCTCGAGGTACCAGGTGCAGCTCATGAATGCTGTGATGCTGGGATGGATTGGAGCATCCCACAGGATCGGGGGGGGAGGGGTTCCCAGCGTGCTGGGCAGCAGACCTGGAAATGGAACAGAAGCACTTCCAGTCCACTTCCAGGTCCACTGGGGACCATGCTGCCCCCCCGCCCAGCTCAGTGACTGGTGCCTCCTGGCTCTTGGGGGGCACCAGGGGTCCCCCCATGGCTGATCACTGAGCTGGGGAGTTGAAGAGGAGCCCCCCACCGCAGTCGGTAGTGGACCCAGAAGTGGACTGGAAGTACTCCCAGTCCATTTCCAGGTTCACCGCCAAGCATGTGGGGGCACCCCTCCCCCCTGAGCTCCTGTGGGATGCTCCATCCACCCCAGCATCACATCATTCATGAGCTGCACCTACTACCTTGAGGTATGTAGAAAAAGCATTTAAAGCTGTGTCTATGACGAAATCAGTGATTCAAAGAATCAGCACTGAATCTTCAGATTCGGACAAATCGAATCGGGGACAGTGATCCAAATCAACAAATTGAATCACTGTCCCCAGTTCAGGCTGAATCTGAATCGAATATGACCCATTTCACCCATCCCTAGTTAGCATACTCACCACTATAATATATATACCGTATGCAATTAAATATAGAGTTAGTCAGAAATTTTAGGAGAAACTTTTGACCTAATTGTTGCTACTGTTTTGTTGTCTCCTTGGACAAAATTGAAAAAATTGGTTTAAATCAACTTGAATTGAAATATTTCAGTTGTAGAACCTAATCAAAATTTCATATAAGGTCAACTAACATTAATCATCAGCTGCTCAAACTTTGGAGTTTAAATACCTCTTGCCCCTTTTCTCTTCAAGATTTCTTCTCTAGATTAAAATTAAGATATTGGGGCAGAAAAAACCTCCCAAAATTTACATGTTTGTACAGTTGTCACAGTGGCTATTTCTACATAAGCAGTGGACTGCGCAGTTGTTACTGCACAGTATTTAATACTTGCATGCAAGTACTAAATGACTGCACAGTAACTGGCATTACTGCATAGTAGCATCCTGCACAATTTTTTTTCTGATGCTACTGTGCAGTAGCAACAAGCTCCTGCTGACATACTCCAAATTAAGTTAGTGGAGTCACTGATGTTGTCCCCAGTGGCTGCTTTTGAATACATTCAAGACTGAGGTCGCAAGAACACCCAGATTGGAGTATTTCTGAATTACGAGAGTGTGAGTACTAACTGCATTTTGAAATCTTTTAATGATCCAGTTATAATTCATTTGATGTGTGCCCTGGGAATACCAGCTAATGTATGAACATTATCTGGAACTAAATTAAATGCATTGGAGAAATCCAAATATTTTATTATACTGTATGAATGAAGTTGCTTTTGTCAACCAGATCTGTGGTCTTATTTTTAACAGGTTAGTTTGAGAAGTCTTATTTTTAATTAAACCAGTTCTTTATTGTTAGTCTTGCATTAAATGTCATCAGTGTGTCTGATGTCACTTTATGGCAAAACAGTCTGATATAATACTTGGGAGCTCCCTTAGTTTTGAATCTAGTACCTGATTCCAAGTCATAAAGGAGATATCCAGGCTTTCAATTAAACTGTCTATAGCGTGGGACTAAGGGGATCATTTGCAAAATCACATCACAGGAAAGCAAGCAGAAAAGGTGTCGTTGGCTCTAGCTTGTAGTCTAAGTTGTTGCTAAAACTATGACCTTTGAAATCCTCAATTAGTTATCAGAACCTGAATTTACCTCTGAATTTCTTTACTGAACTTGCTTAAGAACTCGTATCAATCCCTCAGTTAAAGGTCACAGTGTTCTGCCATGTTATCTGGGTTTTCATTATTTCCTCATGAACTATGACATTTCTAAAATGTCAGTTTCTAAGGAAATCAGCACTATATAGACATGGTGGAAGAATAAAGCAGGTATTTTCATTGGTCGTGAAAAGGTAGATGAGATATAATCACAACAAATACACTTGATATGAACTGTTTACAGGTATTGACAATTGTTGGTCCTAATGGCTATGCACGTAACAGTGTTTGGGATGAATATTAAGACAATTCATATCTTATCCAGAGTCTGCTACAGAGCTCACAGAACACTTAAAAGATGGGAAGTGAGAAAATAATTTACACACTACTGACCGTGTCTACACAAGTAGTAACGAGCGACTGCACAGTCAGCACCACTTAAAAGCTGTCTGGCGATGCTACTGCATGCTAATCCCAGTTACTGTGCAGCCATTTACTACTTTTTTATACAAGTACTAAATGAGTGTGCAGTAATGACTGTGCACTCAGCATCTCATGTAGATGTGACCAAAGAGAAGAAAAGAGGAACAGCCAACAGGAGGGTGACATTTAAAACATGATTTATGGCAAGCTATTTTATGTTGCTTCCTTTTGTCAGCTTCTTTTTCTGCTGTATCCTCACCTTCTAACCTCTTAGTCCTGATTCTTCATTGACCTGCGCTGGATATCATTATTTACATCTTTATAAAGTGAATATAAAAAGCTAACTAGAAAAAATGCCCAGGCTTTATACTCACTCTGCCCAGGTATAAACGACTACACAAAGTGCAATGCAGTGAAGAATCAGATACTTGAAGCCAGCTTCTCAGCCATTATAAATCAATGACACTGCATTAACTTCAGTAGAATTATCCTGGCTGACAGCAAGTTTTAGATCTTTCAGAGAGAGATTTATATTAGTTTACACACAGCACAGCACACTCCACAATTTGTATCACCTGTCTATTTGACCTAATTAGTTTTATTAATACTTTATGTAAATATATTAAAAAATCAAAGTATGTATAATGATGAAAAAATGAATCCAATGTAGCTCTTTATTTTTCATGTTTAAAATCAGCTTTCAACACCTGCAGTATGCCCCATTCATCAAAAATAGAAGGGAAATGCCCACAAATGAAAAGGAATAAGTGACAGTGGAAATTTTAGGGAAGCATAATGAGGCAAGTTAGCTGACAAAGAATCATAGAGAAAAGGATTAAAAGCATAAAGGTAGAGAAGGGATAGAAAGGATGTCTGTAGATCAAACAGCTCTGGCACCTCTTATAGGATGATGAGAAGATCTGCAGGGCAAGCTTTTTTCTCCCAGAACTTGCAGAATAATTTTCTTCAAGGGCACCGTGCATTTTTAAATAAATGTTCTTTTTAGACCAGTGTCCTCTGGTACATGTCACTGACAAACAGAGGTTTGTAAAAGTCCATAATGGTCATTAGAGAATACCCAGTCCACAAGAGAAATTCCCATTCTTGTACCAGGCATTTAATACATAAAATTGTGCCCTAAAGCACAGAGGCGCATCCAGATGATGGCGCACGTGAAAACTTGCCCCTTGAGACACTGCAAGAGGCACAAGTGGGAAAAAAATGTTCCCTGCATTGCAAATTTGCAGCACAGGGGCAAAATAAGACCCTTCAATATCCAGGAGTCAAAAAAAAAAACCAGAGGAAAAAAATGGGATAGGTCTGGGACCATGCCCTGAGGCAACCGGAGGCTAAGTCCTCCACAGAGATGCTCTGGTAGCCAGGCAGAGTGTATCTATGGTTGACCCTCGCCCTGGTGCTGAAGCACACTGCCTACTCATGCAAGGCAGGCAGCATACCAGCCATAGGGAGCTGGTCAGACTCCTGCTGATAAGTAGGAGATGGGAGGTGCTGGAGGAGGGGAGAGGATACCATAAGGGGGTCCCCTGCTGGCCCTACCCACCTCCCCACCCCCCCAATAGCTGCCCCAGCCAGCCAGCCCTCACCTGCCCCCGCCCCATCACTACCCTGCCTGGCCCCAGCAAACTGGCTTCTAATTGAGCTGCTGCAAGCATATGTGCTTGCACGTGTGGACACACCCTAGGAATTTCATGCCTTATGTATATCCACCCTTTCAAACATGACTAATACTTTTGTTCGTATGAATAGTTCACTAAAAAAAATCTTACTACGCTTTCTGCCTCCATGATATTTTAAGTCAATGAGTTCTACAGTTAACTATGTTTGGGCTTAGTAGACCTAGCCTAGGCACACAGATGATTTAATTAAAGGTGTGTCTTTAAATTGGTTCAGTTAAAGTAGTTCGAACAACACTGTGATCACTCTGATGTGCCTGAGTGTGGCTTTAATTTATGTAATTTGTCAATAAATATATAGGTATAAATTAAAACAATGCAATTTACTTTTAAACTGGTTATTTATTTAGCATTCATTTTACTTTAGAAGATGCTTTCTCCATCATCTGTATTTCTCACAGGGCCACTCAATAGCTATAGGCAAATTCAACATTAAATTGATTTGATTTAATTTTAAGTTTTACTTGAGAAGAAAATAAGAATATCTTGACAGAAAGAAGATAAATATATTGTACTGAATATTACAGATGCACCAATAGAGATTTTGGGGGCCGATAACAATAAAAATTTTTTAAGGAGGCATATTGGCCGATACCAATCTGATTTCCAATACAGCTGCATACAGCTGGTAAGTCTGGTGTGGTGGACAGGGAGGCAGGGAGTGGGGCGGGGGCAGGACCTGGGGCTGGTGCTGCTAAGGCTGGGTGGGGAAGGGTGTAGGACAGAGCTGTGGCTTGTCCAGGCAGGCAGCTCATAGACCCAGCTGTGAAAAGTAGTTTCATAGTTGGTAGGGTCAGAAGGGACCTGAGCAGATAATCAAGTCTGACCCCCTGCTATGGGCAGGAAAAAATGCTAGGGTCAAATGACCCTGGCAAGGTGTCTATCTAGCCTCCTTTTAAAGACCCCCAGGGTAGAAGTGAGTACCACTTCCTAGGGAAGTTGGTTCCAGATCCTAACCGCCCTGACTGTGAAGTAGCGCCTCCTGATATCTAGCCTGAATCTACTCTCCGTCAACTTATGTCTGTTATTCCTTGTTACTCCCAGTAGTGCTCAGGGAAACAGGGACTCTCCCATTGCCTGCTGGTCTCCCTTGGTCAGTTTATAGATGGCCACCAGATCCCCTCTCAGCCTTCTCTTGTGGTGGCTGAATAGGTTCAGATCTCGTAGCCTCTCCTTGAAGGGCCTGCCCTGCTGCCTCCCAGTCATGTGAGTGGCCTCCTCTGGACCCTCGCCATGTTGTCCACATCCCTCCTGAAGTGCAGCACCCAGAACTAGGTGCACTACTCCAACTGTAGCCTGACTAATGTCATATAGAGGGGGAGGATCACCTCCTTGGACCTGCTTATGATGCATCTGTGGATGAATGACAAAGTACGGTTAGCCTTCCTGACTGCATCCCCATATTGGTGGCCCATGTTCATCTTGGAGTCTATAATGACCCCAAGATCCTTTTCTGCCTCTGTGCTGATGAGAAGGGAGTTCCCCAGCCTATAGGTATGCTGCTAGTTCTTTCTCCCCAGGTGCAGTACCCTACACTTGTCAGTATTGAATCCCATCTTATTCTCATCCACCCACCCCGTAACCTGTCCAGATCCAATTGTAGCCTGTCCTTCTGTGTCCACCTCCTCGCAATGGTTCACTTTTGTGCATCCTTTGCCTGAGCTGCTGACTTTGCTTGCCAGGGACCTTTGTGCAGACCCCAAAGGGCCCCTCAGTTACCCTCAGGGTGACCCCCAAACTCACTTGTCATGACTTTGAATGATCCTTCAGTGGAGGGGGTCCCCTTTGAGGATGCCTCCAGAGCTTTCATGTGTCACGGTGGATGTTCAAAGGGCTCCAACTTCCTCTGCACCCCGGCCACATGCCAACCCTTGAGATGGGCCTCCAAATCTTTCATGACATCCCCCTGCTGATATCCTCCCTGGTCCCCACATCTCCTAGACGAGCGCCCTGGACCCTGGCTGGACCTGGAGGCTTTGGTGTCTCTTGGCCTTTGGGCTTGTCTTCTTCGGCACCCTGGGTCATCTATCTCTGTTGCTGTTGGCGCTTGCTGCGTTCTCCCGTGGTTCCTTCTCACCTTGGGCAATGTCCTGGCTACCCTAGCCTGGTGCTAATAGCCCCGCCACTCTACTCTCACCAAGGAACTAAAATAGACAAACCCAAAATGGGGGAACACAAACAATACCTTCACTATAGCTCCTTTCCCTGTAGTGACCTGACATAAAACAACTTAATGAAACTAGCCATGTGGCTACCAAGGGAGCTCGACAACAGGGAAAACAAAAGGAAGAGGAGCATCCATGGGAGAATCCTGTACCCTCCTAACCCCTAATGCCCCTAGCCTAGTGTGCCCTCTGGGTCGGGGTCTGTACTTTTACCCCAGCTGGGGTCTCTCCCACCTCCACCCTGGAGCCACGGCACCTGTTGCCTCTGAAGGGGCTCTCACGCTGGCTCTCACTGCAGCTGCTGCTGACTTCTTTGGTGGTTCTGCTGATCCTCCGTGGGTCTCCTCCAGCACGCAGATCCCTCTTTTGTTTCAGCTCTTGCTGCTTCTGCCAGTCTCTCTGCTGACACTTCCAACCCCTGCCAGTCTTCCATGGCTTGGGGATCCTCCACGGCTCCGGCTGCCACCGCCACTGCTGCTGCCACTGCTGCAGATCGCAGCAGCTGGATGCCCTCCACCTCGCAGTCTCCCACTGCTCCTCTAGTCCTTGGTGTCCCTCCTTCCATGCTTTCACAGCTGCTTTTTATCTTCACTGGGTGGCATCTCTTCATGATGTCATGCAGCCCCAGCTGGATATGAGCACAGCTGACAAACCACATGGGCAGTTTCCCACTGTGGGTTTCCTTGCTCCTCCTGTCCCCTGCAACAGGTATGTTGTTGTTTCTTTTTCCTTTTACCTTGGCCTGGAGTTTGCCTCTGAATGAGGCCTCCCTCTTTTCTGGTCCTGTGCCGGTGGGACACCCTCCCTTCTAATGTGCCCACTTCTTCCCACATGTTAGTGTCATCTGTGTATTTGAACAAGGTGCTTTTCACCCCCTCGTCCAAGTCACTGATGAAGATGTTGAACAGTGCAGGCCTGAGGACTGAGCCCTGGGGGACCCCACTGCCCACATCCCTCCAGGTTGAAAATGACCCATCCACCACCACTCTCTGGGTGTGGCCCTCCAGCCAACTGGCAACCCATCTGACTGTGTAGGCATCAACACCACAATCTCCTAATTTTTAAATGAGAATGGGTGAGAGACAGTGTTGAAGGCCTTCCTAAAGTCCAGAAAGACTTGTAAATTCCCTTTCAGGATCAGGCCTGAGAGACTGGAGACAGAGTGGGGGTTTTGTGAGAAATGTGCATCATAAATAGTTAGGTATTGTTGTCTTTGATAGATTCTGGTGTGCAGTTCGTGGGGGTACTGGAGACATGTTGGCAGGTTTTTGTGTTTTGAGTTGTAGAAAGTTGGCTGCTGGTGATGAGGTTAGGTTAGCATGGTCTGGTGCTTGTTTGAATTTACAAACTACTTTTCACAGCCTAGTCTAGGAAGTTCACTTCATCAGCCTCCTAGGTACAGAAACTCATGGACTCAATATACACATTGGATTTATGACACACTACAAACAGCTGAACATCTGACTCCTCAGTTACCTCTCTACTTTTACCTGTGCTGCTACATCCCCCTTCCCCAACCCTCACCCCAGCCTGTCCCTCACCCCCTGATGCCTCCATTTTCATTTTTACTGACTGGCTTTCTTGTCTGCATTGCATGCCAGCCTCTGGCTTCTTTACTATTCCTTCCATCTGGGAACAGCACATGCACACACTAACTGCAGGTGCTTCCTTAGCCTGATGAAAGGTTTTCCAACCTGAAAGCTCACTAAGATATATTTCTGTAACTATTAAGTTGGTCTACTAAAAGATACCAGATTGACCCAAAGTACCTTGTCTGCCAGTTCTGTGTCCTTAGACCAATACCCCTAGCACCTGTCCCTGGTCAGCTGACCAGAAGGAGGCAGGGCCCTGGGCACATCTAAGTCCCAGGGCTGGGGCTGGCAGGGTAGGTTATCTGGCAGCTGCTGGAGAAGAAGCTCCTGCAGGAAAGGAAAGAAAGGCTCTACTCTGTGACAGTGTGGCTGCCTGAGATGCTAGGGCTACTGTGCTGAAGTGCACTCCTTAACTATTGTTATTTAAGGTGGTGGACCATCCTGAGGCTGTAGGGGAGGAGAAGACCTCATTGGGGCACACTACTGTGCTGTGTAGAGTCCCCAGAACCAGTGAGGGCACACCTTAACATACACACACAGTCAGTGAGGGTGCACCTCAACACACATGCTGGAGAAGAACCTCCTGCAGGAGAGGAAAGAAAGGCTCTGTCACAGTTTGGCTGCCTGAGATGCTGCTGGTTCTACTGTGCTAGTGCTCACTAAGCTATTTTATTACCCATTGTCATTTAAGGTGGCGGACTGGACTGAGGCTGTAGGGGAGGAGGAGACCTCACTGGGGCACACTAACATGTCATGTAGAGGCCCCAGCACCAGTGAGGGCACGCCTTAACTCACACACAGTGTTACCCATGCCATGAGTTTTGCTTGTCAGCAGCCCGCAGTAGAGTTTCCCAGAATTCCTTGTACCTATCACCTTGAAACTTGCCAGGCATCATGCCATCAGAAGGAGCTACTGTTACTGCAATTTTTATCTGAATCATCCAAAAAATGACAAAGTTGTAGGTATTTCAGTGATTCCCCTTTATAGTCTATGACTGAATCTCCAAATCTCTCCGAATTGATGCCAAATCTTCTGAAGCCAATTTGGCTGAATCAGTTTAGGACAGTGATCCAAATCTCTGAATTAAATCACTGTCCTTCAAATCATCCGAATCCTAGTCTAAATTGAATACTTCTCTATTTGCACAGGCCTAATAGCAGCATGTATGTTCTACAATTGCTATAGGAAGCCAAGGTAGCAAAGCAAAGATGTAACAATTTTATCACTATCAAAGGAAAATGACACCAGGTGTAATATAGCAACTGTTACATTAGCATGACTATATAGCATACAAGCCTATCAAAATCATTCCAGCTTTAACCCTGCTTTATCAAGAGTCAAAGTTAGGGGTGAGTTAGCTCACTTATATCACTCAGCAATGCTAAAGGCATACCAGCCCAAAACAGCTGCTCTGTGCCCCCTAGCAGAAGCTCCTTTCCACTCCTCACTTTAAAGTTACTCTAACATTTATCCATATTCAGGAATATCCATTAGAATAATAAATGGTAGAATTAATTATAGTAAAAGGAGGGATGGCTTATTTAAAGTTTGGATGACATCCTTATCCTCTCTGAAGTTTTATACAAAATGCAGTTGATTTTTAAATTCTAGCAGGATATTATTGTTCCATTTACACCTGGGCACATTGTAGAATTGCACAGGGAACAGTTTGTACATGTATTCTCAGTTTTCACATTTCACTAGGAGCAGAAAATGTCGTCGTTATTCTGTCTTCATCATCATGAACAGCCTACTAGTTGTAGTTTAAATCCTTACATCCACCAGCTTTAGCTTCTTGTTTCATTCTGTTTTGCTATAACCTTCAAGTCCTCTCTCTCTCCTTATTGAGTATTTTAACATTCTTTTCCTCTTCTCTCCCAACCTGTTACATTAACAGGTCCTACTTTTCTCCAAATTAATTTATTACTCAGCTGAACTCTCTTGGCCTAAATTGTAATTGACAGATTAAATTTGATACTATACCTGTCTTTCAGTTTAAAACATTTTGGTTTAAAGAGGTAGACATGTTAGATTGTTCTAATGCTCCTACATGAATAATACCAGAGGCATTGGTTTAAATTGATACAATATTACATACATTTTATCCATTTATTGATAGTACCATATCAAGTTTATAAGAGAAAACTGAAATAAAAAGTTTATTCATTCATTCATTCATTTATTTATTTTTCTGAACTTCAGGGCATTGAGTAGTTGTACTATTTCACTGCAATAGAACATCTATTTATGGAAGGAAACACATTATTGTCAGTACAGCAATAGACAGAACTGGAAATATTTCTCAAATCAGAACATATTGTTGGTAAATATGGTGAATAATATTTCAGTAAAGACAATATTTATTATCAACTTAGGCTTTTTATTGTTAGCAAATAGTGTTGAAGGAATCGAAGTTTTCTTGTGTTAATTTTATTCAAAAATATGCTCAAGATATTTTACATGAAGAATTCTTAAATGATTGTTTGAAAGGGTGGTCTTGTATAAAGGGTCATCTAAGTCATATTGTATTGTTTCTACTTTCTCATTGGATCTAAGACTTTTAAGATAGGAAAATACCACCCAATGAATTTCCAGTGAGAATGTTTGGCACAACAAATATCAAGTTACATCTCTTGAAAATGGCAGAATTCTGAACACTTTAGGGAATGACAGAATGAGCAGTCCTAACTTGTCCAGAGTAATTTGTGACTGGACTAAAATAAACTCACTTGTTCAGACATTAGCCACTGTAAACTGGTGTAAGCCTTTTGACTTAGAGGTCTGGGACAGAAGTTCCATAAATCGGTTTGACCTCAATCAATTAAGTTTGATCCTACATTCAACTAGGTTTATCTTAAACCAGTTTTGGCCATTTTGAAACTGGTTTACATGCACTGAACTTTTGCTCTGTTACAGGTTTAAGCCAGTTTCTAATCACTTAAACTGTTTTTTGTGTAACTTCTGTCCATAGCTAGAGTATTGTTAAACATTAACATCAGGCTGTACTAAGTGCTGTATAATGTTAAGCGGTGTCAATGTTAGATCAAGCTTTAAGCAGTCACACATGAAGATTTAATGCAGCATTTCTGAGGCTTTTCCACCCCATGGTACACTTACCTGGCCTTATCCACCCCATGGCACACCAGCCAAATGTGGGGGGGCAGCAGGGTTGGCGACTGGCCAAACGCCAAGTGGGGGGAGTTGGGTATTGGCATGGGGATGGCCAGGGTGTGGTGATGGAATGGGGTGGAGGTGGCATCACTTCCTGTAGTCATGCCCCCACCAGGAGCCCCGCCCCCCCAAGATTCTGCAGCATACCTGGACGTGGCTGATGGCACACCATTTGGGAAGCGCTGGTTTAATGCCATCTCTCACCTGCATAATTATGACTTGTCAGTAGAGGGCTGACCATACAGGATGCCTGCTCTAGATGGGAGGGGGCTGGGAGAGGTGAGTTGCGGTAGTGGCAGCATGAAGCTGGGAGGCATGGGGGAAATGAGGGCTGTAGAGAAATGAAGACACTCTACCACTGGAGTATAATAAAATAAATACCGCCCCCCCCAAAAAAAATACTTAAAAAAAAATAAAAATAAGAAAATCTCATGTTAATGAACTGGGACTAACTGCAGGAGGGGAGGAGTTAGGAAAACAAGCAGCAGGCAGGTAATCTGTCTGTTTGCACTGCTGGCTGTTTGAGTGGCAGGGTCAAATCTCTTGGTGGCAAGAAGGGGAAGTTAGCTTGGTGACAGTACTACTCCCTGCACAATAGAGTTTGGGAGTGAAAAGTTTGTGCAAATAGTGCAGGGGGGGAAGAAATAGTGCATCTTAGGATGCTGAAGGACTGAAATTTTGCCTTTTTATCACTTCAGAGCACTCGCATGCTACTGTAACATGTGCTCAAAGATAAAATCTTGCCCAAATTGGTGTAACTAATATGGCCAGAGGGCACTTCACATATGGATAATGCAGTATTAAGGGCTCTTAATGTAACCCGAGGGTAACGGGTAACTACACACTTAAACAAGTTTAATGTCAGCATTGGCTCAAATGATCCACTGATACCTGAAGAAAATCTGTCTATAGGGAAATCCAAAAACAGGAATGCTGGTTATAGTTCAGGGATGTCTCTCACAAGTCTCCAGGAACTAGAGGAACTTCTGAAGGGCAGATCAAAGGATGGGAGGTCTTTTTTTTAAATCATGCACTCAGACTGTCAAAATTATAGCACAAAGCTAAATCCCACCCCATACACAGAAATCCATTTTAAATATAAAGTTGAATATATCTGAATAGCTATTAACCTTGACATCACTCCTCCTTTCAACAAACCCTTCTTCAGTTACTACAGGATCTAGAGGAAAGTGACAAAATGTTTTCAGTGCCTCATGATTGATGAACGGCTATGGAGCCAAGTTCTGAAAAGCACACCCTGCAGACTGTGCAGAGGTACAACACTTCCATGAACATAGGTGTGACCAGATATTCCAGTTTGGAGTGTTTTCTAGCTGGTTTATTCAGGGTTGATGAGGTGGTGAGGAGGAAGAAAGATAGTGGTTTTCTTCCAGACTTTTCCTAAAAAAATTAGATCTAACTTCTTGAAATGCTACTACTAAGTTTTGCTAATAGTAAAAGTAAGAATAGCTTTCATGAGAGGAAAGGAAAGGAAAGGAAAGGAGAGTGATCTGACAGTATTAATGGAAGAGGAGTTACTCTGTAAAAGAGAGGGGAGGAGAACTCATTGTGGGAGAAGAATAAACACTGAAAAACATAGATGCCACATCAAGCACTTGATCCTCATTTTTTGCTGTAACTTTAAGTGCAGAGCTCTGGTCTCCGTTTAGTTTAGTCTCTTACACCAGATACAGTTATCAGCAATAGTTGCTCAGTATCAGCCCACTGTGGCCAACCAAGGCTTATTGAGTAGATGATAATGATTTGAAGATAGCAGATTTGAAGATAACAGCTGGATTGGGTTGAACAGATGCATCTGTGCTCTGATGAAACAGCAGTAGAGAAAGAGACTCACCCAACCTGGCATGTTCAGTGTTCTTTTATAGGGATTGGCATCCTTGGTTTCAGTGCTTTGGGGTTTTTCCATACCTAGGTTCTGTTTTTGTGGTTGTTCTTCTTTTATCTTTAGCTTATCTTAGCCTTGGAGTGTTTTTTTCTGCCCATTTGGCAGGATGGGTACATTCTTTCTCATAATCTTCTTTGTGCCCTCAGCCAAAAAGCGATTCTTCAGCCATTCATTAATTAGTTTACTGACTGGTAACTTACATTTAGTGCCTTGTTGCTTACATAAACAATTAAATCTTCTCCCATTTCTATGCCATTCTCTTACCATTCACCCTTTTACACATGCACATACATAAAGGCTATACAGAGTTCATTCACTTATGTCAAACAGAAGGACACAAAATGGAGTTTTTAAGTTGCTTACAGGACAAGACTAACATGGTTACATTTCGCTACTATTACACTCACTCTATGTTACAATCAGCTGCATTAGTTTAGTTCATGCTACACTGGAAGTCTGGGGAGAGTGACAAAAATCCCATTTTTTTATCCAGGAGACGCTATGAAAATTCCAAATGGGGAGTTTGGTAGTTATAAATACCCAACGTTGATTCCTCCCACCCTCCCCCAGTGGGGAAAGGAGGCCATTATGGATCTGATCCAAAGCCTACACAAAAATGTTTGAAAGATTCTTGATATTCATAGTGGGCACATCTACACAAGATGTTTATTGTGGCGTTGCCTAATTAGCTTTGCTAATTAGTAAACATCTTAGCATCTATACATGGAGCCCTATTAGGTCTCAGGAAATGAATTAATTCCACAGCAGGATAGTACTTTTCAATACAAATGATATCCTGCTGTGGAGTTTTTTTGTGTTCAGCAAAACATGTGTAGACAGTGCCCTGGCTGGCTGGGGCATGAGAGTACTTCAGTGTGGCTAGCTGCTGGCTAGCCCCACACTGGAACACCCTCCTGCTCCAGCCAGTCCCTCCTCAGTACACTGAATTGAGTGAGAGCAGCCCCAAGCTGACTGGCTGACCCCAAGGTCTCCCTGCCAGTTGGTGCTGCTCCAACCCAGCTCAGCACACTGTGGTCTCAGGCATATGTTTAAATGCAGTTCCCAGGAGGAATAAATTCTAGCTCAATATGTGCTGGACTTTATTCCTTCACATTAATAGGTACATGTAGGTGCACCCAGTGTTATTCAGTTTAGGCCTGCTTAACATATTTGGGCTGCTTAAAACATTTGAAATCAAGATTGATTGATTATCCCCTTCTTTCTTTGGTTTTATTAAAGAGTATTGCATATTCAGAAAGGCTCCAGAGGAGGGCCAGGGCACTGTGTGGCACTGGTCAGGCCGCAGTTGGAGTACTGTGTCCAGTTCTGGGCGCTGCATTTCAAGAGGGATGTGGACAGCATGGAGAGGGTCCAGAGAAGGGCCACTTGCATGATCAGGGGACAACAGGGCAGGCCCTATGAGGAGAGGCTACGGGACCTGAACCTGTTCAGCCTCCAAAAGAGAAGGATGAGGGGGGATCTTGTGGCCTGTTATAAACTAGTCAGGGGGATCAGCAGGCATTGGGGGAGTCACTGTTCCCCCAGGCACCACCAGGAGTGACCAGGAATAACGGTCACAAGCTAGCAGAGGGTAGGTTTAGGTTAGATATCAGGAGGCGCTACTTCACGGTCAGGGCGGCTAGGGTCTGGAACCAACTTCCAAGAGAAGTGGTGCAGGCTCCTACCCTGGGGGTTTTTAAGAGGAGGTTAGATGAACATCTTGCTGGGGTCGTTTGACCCCAGTACTCTTTCCTGCCATGGCAGGGGGTCAGACTAGATCATCTGCTCAGGTCCATTCCGACCCTAGAAACTATGAAACTATGAAACTATTTATGTAATAAAGGGAATGTCTACAGGTGGATTTAATGCACTTTAAGCTAATGTTCATTAAACAATTTTTGGCAGGTGTCTACATGTGCAGGGACTTGGCATTAAAGTTAGTGCCAAGTCCCTGCAGCCTTGCCATGTGCCCCTAATGGCTGGGCAGACCCAGCACTAAAGTTAGTACTGAGTCATGTCTGCACGTACATTAATGTGCTTTAAGTAATCATGCCTAAACTTGTTACCTGCATTTGCATTTCACCATTTTTAATGCACATTAAGGGCATGTATATGTTGTTGTGTGCCCATAATGCATATTAAATTAGGCTAATGTGCATTAACACATCTTATGTAGATGTGCCCAAGGAGAAGGAAAACTTTAACTTAAATATTAAAGATAAATGCTTCTCCTTTCTTTGAAAAAAAGATTCCTTTATATGCTATCATGTCCCTACTCTATACTAAAAAGACTTTTCTACTCCCAGTTTTCTGAGACATGAAATTTAGGAAACCAAAGAATTTTGATACAACTGAGGAGAGAGTCCTGACAAATATTCTTGTCAAAAAGATCTTCCAAACATTTATAAGCATTTAATTGTGTTCCTGAACATTTTGTATCTATTTTCATGAATATTCTAGGAGGTAGATGTATGGAAATAATACAGAATGTATTCACTGAAAGCAAATTTTGAATTCAGCATCATGATATTTGCTGGGGACACCTGATATTTGAGAATTGCACATCTATCTGAAAAACAGGGCAACCATGAAGCCAATCTTACTTTCTTTAATTTTGAGTACTTGAAAAAAATCTTCATATTAGAAATTCATAAATAGAGGTTACCTTTTAAATGTTTCTGCTAATAAAGATATACAAACATAGATACCTCGTTTTGGAAAATTATGAACAGAAAGAGTCTAAATATTTCAAATACATTATGTATTGCTATTTATTTACCCAGTCTTTTTGTTAGAATTCTCTTAAGCAGGTATGTAAATGCATTTCAGGAATCTTCAGCTAAGCCCTTTAGGAGTCACTGCTTTGAAATAATCACTTTCAAATGCTGAACCAGTTCTTGGAGGCATAATTAAGTAGATGAGATGCCCTTGACCTGCTTTTCACTTCAGCATATTCGCTGGAGTAGGAGGATGTATGTGTGTGTGTGATTTAATTTCACTGCGTATTGCTGGCAGTGTTCTTTTTACCTTTAATAATCAAGGTTAGCATTTAAATAAACTGCATGTCATTATGAAGTCTTCTAGAAACAAATGGTTACAACAATAAAGCCATCATGGCCTCACTAAATGAGAAATGAATTAATATCAGTTCTGCACCTCCAGCTGTACAGCCCCCTTCGTTATGTGGGAAAGAAGTCAATGTCTGCCATCTGTCAGCACTTTTACCTCTGTGTCCTATTCTTGCTCCTGCTGTTTTACCTGGGAGCTGAATACTCATAAACACAGTCTTCTAGTGTGACATTATTACATCCTGCTGCTACAGCAGAAGCTTTTTTGAAATCCATTTGTCTGACTATCTTAAATCAGGCAGTTTTTTATCAGCTACCACAAGCATTCCAGTGGGGCTTGTTGAAATATTCTAGTCTTTCTTTTGATTTAGTTTGTAGTTGAAGAAATATAATAAAATAAAAAATTACCCCCTTGGTAAATGTCAAAAATAGATCTGCAAAGGACAAAAAGTTAAATTTAAGTAATAAGAAGTAACTGTTCCAGGATATAAGTTCCTCCATTGGCATAAAGCTGCATTAACCACCCTTCAAAAGAGAGGAGTAAAACACACAAGGTAGACAAAGAAAAATGGAATTCAATTGGGAGAAAAATGGGTTCTGAACATGTAAGATACTTTTCTTTTGGTGACCTGTCTCAGTTACTGTCAGTATATCTCAGAAATGTGTGGAAGTTCAGAATCTTTTCCAAGTCATTTTTTACATGTTATGCCAAATAGGTTTAGTTTGTTTTTAAAAGAGATTTTGTAGAATATAATTACTGGTAAAACTGGTAAATAAGTAATTGCTGAAGTTCTATTTGTGGGCAAAATAAAAATAGATACATATAAGAACTTAGAACACAGAAAGGAAAATAAGAATGAAAAATAAGAGTGAAAGAAAGTTGTCATAAATTGGTGGATATGAAAATAACTATAGAGGTTGAAGTGCAAAAAGAAAATTAAAGATAGACTAAACGAGGATACAGAATTAAATCTTTCATTCTTTTTTCCGATATATGTTTCCCATTGAAGTCACCAGAAATGTTGATGATATAAACTAAAGACTATGTAAAAGTTGTTTCATAAACTGGCAAAATAATTGCAATATGAAAAGGAGACAGAGGATAAAATATATCTATATGTTCTAATGGAAGTGAGGATATGTATAATATTTAAATCATGAAGTAGAAATGAGACTTAGAAAGATTCCCAATAGAAATCCCACAGTGAAACAGTGAGAAGCTTTAGGATTAGCATGTTTGTTTGGGGGTTTTTTGTTCCTTCCCTCTTCCTCAGAGTTCTATTATACGTCCTTGCTCAGTATTAAGTTTAAGCAATTATTTCTGTGATTTCTTGCCACTGATATATTACCAATGAGATCTATACAAGAATACTACTCAACTGCTATGCACAATAGTTTCAAATTCAATTAGCTAAGGAATTCTTAAGGAGAAAAGAGAAACTGAAGAAAGGGTGAGACTAAGGCTGCATACACACATTCAAATGATCTGGGAGAATTATCCCATGTTTGTTTTCCTGGTAGAAACATTTACCCAGATAAATTTGAATGCTGAGCCCTTGAGGAGCAGAGAGATTATGAGCTGATGCTACAGCTATAGGAACCCCTGTGTGATGGCTACAAAATGATATTTAGAGATTTGCTTTTAGGAATTGGCTTGTAGATAGAGTAAATATTGCATTAGAACAATGTTCCAGGGGAACGGCAAGGATTAATTGGTTTCTAAAATTCTGTTTGTGACAAAGTTTCATGTTCTCAGCCTTCAAGGCAGACACTATCTAGAACCAGCAGATAGACTGGCTGGGGAAATTGAAACATTGTTCCATAGCAAGAGATAAAGTAGCATCAGGTCACAGTGACCAGCTGCAAACCCCCTGAGATTTCCAGGTTTGGTGGTCTGACCAAATTAGGAGACCATGGTTGCCCAAATTTGGACACAGGTAAATTACCAAATTAAGATGTGTGCATGGGATTGATTTGTAGAAACAAAGGGATATGCTGACAGAACAGAACATGGATAGTATGATGACCAGAGGGAAACCAATCAATGGCACCTGGAAATGAAGTCATCAGGAGGAAAAGAGGGGAAAAAAGGGGATTTTCAGAGCAGCTGGGGAGATCCCAAGGGGAGATTCTGAGGCCACTATGGGCAGAGGGCATATCACCAGTATGCCTCACCCACCTGATGAGGGGTGAGGAGTGGGCATAGACCCTCAACCTCCAAGGCTTCTCACATTCAAGCAAAGAAGCACAGGGTGGGGGCTCAAGTACTGGTCAGACGTACTGTCCCTCTGTGAGGACTCTGGAACAGGTAGGGTGGTGGTGGGGGGGTTGGATTTTGTTTGCTTCCTGCGTTACTCTTATCTGCTATCACTGTGTTTCAATAAAATTTGCCTATTATCAAATGGAAAAAGTTGTGGCTGGTCTGGGGACATAGGTTTGCCTGGAACAAGGTATCAGGACTGGGTCATAAATCCAGTGTCAACACTGTGCATGCATCTCAGTGTACTCTTCAGACTCCCATAGACAGATGGCAGCAATGCACAGAGCAGCCCTGATTGGTTGACCCAGACTGCTCAGAGTTAGCCTGTGTTTTCCTGTAGCACAATATGGGACTGTGAAGGGGGTGTTTTCTGCTTCCTGATCAACTGGAGCAGCAGAGTCCAGCAAGTGAAACATTGTCTCCTTAGGTGTGATGGGGAGGAGGTGCAGGAACAAATCACACTGGGATACTGGAGGACTGTGCTGTGACTTCTCTTAGAAGAGATCATATACAGATATTTATTCTCCCAGGACAAACTCTCCTGATAGCAATTTAAGCCTGGTTGTTCTTTGGTTATTTTTATCTTGAAGTGGCCATTTTTGCACTGAGATAAAATTCTGAACATCTGAATTTCCTCTTTGGAGAGGAGTGACTCTCTCAGGAGAACCAATGCTGTCATATGGACATTGCATGTTTCCTGAAGGAATCACTGCATTCCCAAGAGAAAACACAAATGTACAGATGTTCAGGCTTTTTCTCCCAAAGTAAAAACTGCCACTCCAAGACAAGATTACCAGGGATAACCACATTTAAATCATTCCCAGAGGAGTATCTCATAGGAAAACAAATAGCTGTACATATCATGGCTTACTTCAGAAGAGAACATAGTTCTCCAGCATCCCCCCCACTTACACCATAGACAGTGTTACTTGCTTAACTGTGGCTCTAGCAAAGAGAAGAACATGTCCCCTTCACAGTCTCTACATTGTGCTTCAGGGCAACACAGGCTGACCATGGCCAGTCTGCGTCAGCCAGTCAGGACTGCCCTATATGCTGCTTCCATCTGTCATTCTTGGCACTGGGTTTATGACTCAGATACCTCATTCCAGGCAGACCCAACCCCTCAAACTGAACACAACTTATTCTATTCAATAATAGGCACATTTTGTTGATACACAGTGATCCTGTGATAAGAATACAAGCAAGGCAAACAATTCCTAGGGTAGTCACAGAGGGAAGATGTATCTGATCAGTAAGTGAGCTTCACCCTGTGGTTCTTTCTTGAATGTCAGATGTCAGCAGCCTGGAAGTTGAGGGCTGAGGCCATTTCCTTCCCCCTCTGAACAAACTCAAAACTAGAGCAAATGCTTCCTGTAACCTTGGATAAAATGTCTTAGCTAATATGTTAAAGCCTAAGTTTAGCAAGGCCCATTCAGTAAAGGCATCATGACATTTACTTATGACTTCAGCTGTGTTAGCATATGTTAAGACAAGGTCCATGTCTACAGGAGAAGAAGCTACATAAGTTTTATATTTGTGTTGGGTCCATTTTAGAAAACCTTGGGCTAAGACAGGGGCAGGCAATTTTTTCAGGTGGAGGGCCACTTAATGAGTTTTAGTAATGTATCATGGGCCACAAGGGTAGCCCCACCCCTTGACAGGTGCCCTGCCCTCTAACTCCTGACCTTTGCCACCAGAAGGCTCTCCCCTTGCCCAGGAAGAACTCTTTTGTGGGGGGGAGCTTTGCTTGCATATTGTGTGTGGAAGGATATGGGGTGTATGGGGGGGTGGTTGGGGGAGTATGTGGTGGTAGTGTGTGGGTTGTGGGTATAGTGAGTATGGGCTATGTGGAGGTGTGGGAGGGGGATGTGTGTATGTGGGATATATATGCAGAGGTGTATGGAGGGATGTGTATGGAGGGGAGTGTGGAGGATGTGTGTGGGATGTGTATGCCTGGATGTGTGTGGGATGTGTGTAGGTCTGTGGTGAGGTATGGGTATATGTGAATGCATGTGGGGTATGGGTATGGTGGGATAGGGTGTGTGGGGTGTGTGTGTGGATGTGGGTTGTGTGTCAGGAGTGTAGGTGGTGTGTGGGGGTATGGTGGGGTGTAAGGCTGTGGTGCAGGGTGTGTGGGACAGTGTTGGGTGTGTGGGGGTATGCTGGGGAGTGAGATGAATGAGGGGATGCGGGTGTATGTGTGGGGTGTGTTCATATGGGGACACAGCATACCCAGCCGCAGGTGGGAGCGGGCAGGACTTGGCCCCTTGCAGAGCACAGCAGGTGAAGCCAGCAGCAGGGCTGGATACAATTAGTTCATGGGTGCCCACCTGTGGGCCAGATCCAATCAGCTGGCAGGCCAGCCCTGGCCCGTGGGCTGTATTTTGCCCACTCCTGAGCTAAAATATATTTCTACATAAATTATTGTTTAAAGCCCATGGACAAAGAGTTAATATTGTGGTCTCTGACACTTAGATGTAACTGGGGAGGAGGGGAGCAGTATTTTCAAGATTTGGGGCATAAAATCATGCTGAAGACATTTGGCAAATGGGATGATTCTCAAAGTGGCTGAGTGCTCATAGCTTGAATGGATTTCAATGAAAGCTTTGAGTGGTCAGCACTTTGAAAAATCAGGTCAGTATTATGTAGTGAACAAAGTATAGATTAGCCGAGTGATTTTAGGCAACTGAGTTTAAAAGTATTGGCGTATAAGCAAATCATAATAGAGATTTGATGGTAAGCAAACAAAAAATAAAAACAAAAAACCCTGCCTTTTTAGATTTTTAACTTACCTCCCTTTGCCTCCTAGGATCAACATATGTCTGTATTTTGTTAAAGCCTTCATGTTTATCCAAAAGCTAAGAAATAAATTAAGCTTTCATATATTACTAAAGAATGTTAAACAAATACAATATGCTTTAACTTTGTGGCTAAGTTCCAAGCAGGAGACAAACTGGATGGGTTGGTGCATAGTTTCCTTTTAATTATTCCATCAATAAAACCATTGCTTGCAAAAGGGAGGCAAGTATCCCGTTAACATTGACTTTCACATTAAGGGTTTTAGGAAATGGGCACTTCCAAAAAAAGTGCTCACCTACTCACCCTAACCAACCTGCCATGTGCAGCATGGCACTTGATCCCCTGAAAACCCCTGTGAACAGGCATCTATGGGGTAAAGGAAATACTATGAACGGGCTGGTTACATGGATACATCTTATGTAAAAGTGTATAGCACAGCTGCTGCCTCCTTCCCTTTACCAAGAAGCTGGAAATAATATTCAATGGTTTATGGGATATCTTCCAGGCAGGGGACAAACTTCATGGGTTTGCACATAGTTTCCTTTGAATTATTTGATCAGTACAACCATTGCTTGCAAAAAGGGGCAGTCAGTAATTTAAAAGGCAATGGTTAAAAGTCTCCCTGTTCTGCTGAACTGCTGAATTAGAAAACCACTATACCTAATTTAACATATTTCATGGAATGGGTAATTTTATTTAATTAATGCAAATGGAACTTTTAATGTTAACTACCATTTAAAATAATGATTATGCTAATAAAGCATATAGGGCCAAGAGAAAAGACATGTGCAACAATGAGAGTAATTTGCCAATGACTGCTATTTCCTTCTTTATTCTATTAAATCTGAAACGTAGCTTTGCTGAAACATTTTACCACCAATCCATATGCAACAACAGTCGATGCATGTGACAGGAGTAAGCATATTCTTGGTAGCAAAGGGCACTTATACAAGTGCCTGATGCCCACTCCAGCACATTATAATTAGAACTTGTTGCAGCAGTCTTGATTATGAATGCTTCAGCAGCCTTGGCATCATGTGTATTCAGTGTCCTTGCATTTCAAAATCATGGTGGGGGTGCTTAACTAAAGCTCATCCAATGATCTGTAGTTGAAGTTCCTCTGCCACTATTTTCAAGTGTAGGATACCAAATACATTAGACACTGTGACTGTTTTAATTAGGGAGTTGCTCTAATTAAAACCCCAGAGCATGTGTAAAGAAACCCAAGAAGACTGGTAAATAGTCAAGTGCAGTGCCAATTGTGAAAAGAAATTGGAAATACCCAAGAGATTTTTTTTAAATATGGATACTCATTATGACTGTAGAACATGAATTTTGGAACTGTTTTCCATGGAAATCAGTTTAGCAAAGATAATGCAACAGGGATTTGAGAGTAAGAATTAATCTTCCTAACAAAAACAATGCCTTATTAGATGTAGTGATACAGTAATTACTTTATTGTCACTCAGCTTCCTACATGCCTTCTTCTTATGGAATAACAAAACTATAAATTAGTTTGGAACCCTACATTTTAAGTAGAAAATATAAAAATGAATTTAAGAATATATGAGCAAAGTGTTTAAGGCAATTCTGAATATAGCATTCTGGACTTAGTTTTCTTATTTCCTGGTTTAAGTGGATGGAATAAAATAATTGGTATAAAACCTATGGCTGTTGCTTCCCCACTAAATATAAAGATTCTATATTTTGGAGGCAACTTATGAAGTCTATAGCATGTTGAAGCTTTCTTTATTGTTTGCATTGACTCCATTTACACACAGCCCCATCACTAATTAGCATAGCTCAGACAGTGCTAAAGAAAATAATCTGTTGCTTTTCTAGAGCAATGGCAGAATTTTTATCAGGATCTGTGAGACAAATGTGGGGTCTTGGTACATCTTAGCACTGCTCACCTCTATCCCCCACCCTTCCTCCGACTTTAGAAACAGGAAATAGAAAGTGATCTGGTTTTGGAGGCATTTTGATCATGGTGGCCTGATATAATTTCCCTTATTTTCCCCCTACCATAGGCCCTGATTATTATTCAGAGGTGTGTCATAATGCTTTCTTGGATGATTCAATTTACATATTACTTTTCACTCAGACATATGTCTGAAGACATTCTGCCTAAAAGAACAGAATTAAAACATCTATGCAAAGCATACAATGCTGGTCTTCTCTGTGCTCAGAGAATAAAAAAGAGATTGGATAGAGTTTAACCTTAAATAATTTCTTGTGTTCCAGCAAGCTAAAAGATGAATTTCCTGTAAGTAGAATGCTTAAAGAAACTTAAAGACACATTACTCAAAGAGCAGAAGCCATGGTGGTTTCAAAGCTATGCACACTATAATGGTGGATCAAATCAGCATATCTTGCAAAGCCTACGACAATTTGTCTGTCAATATTCTTTTGAATTTAAAAAATCTTCACTTTTAGAGTTTTGTTTATTTATCTGCAAGAGAGTGGTCTTTCAATCACAATCAAAGAGCTTCACTGTGAATGTGTCTTTTTAATGAATATATACATATTACAGAAAAAAACCTAAAAACAAACTTACATTTCTGTACAGGTAAGACAGAAAGCTTATAAGGAGCATTCTACAAAGTTGTTTTCTTCCTTGCTCCTATTGTATGATAAAAAATAGTGGACTATTTTGAAAGGTTTTGGTAGTAATACGTTGCATTTCTTCTGTTTTGCTTCGATTATTTATTGCTAGTTTTCCTCTGGCTTCAATGGAAATTAGCAGCACTTACTAATGCCTGCCATCTAAGGTCATATGAGTGGGCTAGAGAGTTCTGCTCATATACATAGCTATAAAGCGGCTTAGAGTTGCAGGCTGCTTCTTAATGGCTAAGTACAGACATTCAAGAAGCCCAAAGTGGAAGCACTTTAAGTATCTTGCTTTACTAAAAGTGGTCTAAGTTAGGTCGGGAGCAGACATAACAGATACTTGCCTCTTGGTGGGGCAGGGCTTGGAGGCCAGCAGGTAGGCGGCACTTTTGCATGCCTACCTGCATGCCCCATGAGCTCCTCACACTGCTGAAGACTGCTGAGTGGAGCTGAGTGGGGTGGGTCCTGCTGGTCACCCTGCTTGACTCTCACCAAAGGCTATGGGACATCATGCATGCCCAGCTTGATGTCATGCAGCAGCAGCTCACCATGACACATGCCCTCATATCCATGAATCACCAGCCAGCCATCCTGGGCATGCCCACCCACTGCACCCTGTCCCTGCCAAGTGTTCTGGACTGGGCCACTGGATTACACAGAGCTGACAAGGACAAGACTGTTCAAGATGCCATAGATGCTGGGGTACTCTGGCACCACCTCTAGACCACTGAGCACCAGTTCTGGCCCTACACCACCAGCACTGACTGGTGGAAGAGGATCGTCCTGGACACCTAGGACAAAGAACAGTAGGTCCAGACCTCCTGAATGTGCCAGGCCACCTTAATGAACATTGTTGCCCAGCTGTCCTCCCATATCACATGCCAGGACATTGACATGTGGTCACCCCTCACTCTGGAGAAGCAGGTGGCTATCATCATTATGAAGCTAGCCACCTCCACCATTTACCTCTAGGTTTCCAACCAGTTTGACATGAGCAAGTCCACAGCCTGTGAGGCCATCCAGGAGGTGTGCCTGGTCATCCAGGGTATTCTGGCCAACAATTTCATCCACATTCTCAAGCCACAGGAGGCACTCACTCACTTCTGCTGCATGGGCTAAATGTAGGTGGATAGAAAACTGCTGGAGCATTGGGCTCAAAGAGTAGTAATCAATGGCTCAATGCCTAGTCCGCAGATGGTATCAAATAGAGTGCCCCAAAGGTCGGTCCTCAGGCTGGTTTAGTTCAATGTCTTCATCAATAACCTGGAGGATGGGATAGAGTGCACCCTCAGCAAGTTTTCAGATGACATTAAGCAGGGGGAGAGTAGTAGATACACTGGAGGGTAGGGCTAGGATTTAGAGGAGCCTAGACCAATCAGACAATTGGGCCAAAAGCAATCTCATGAGGTTCAACAAGGACAAGTGCAAAGTCCTGCACTTAGGGTGAAGCAATCCCACACACCAGTATAAGCTTGGGGCTGGCTGACTGGCCAGTAGCTCTGCAGAAAAGGACCTGGGGGTTACCGTGGACAAGAAGCTGAATATGAGCCAGCAGTGTGTCTTTGTTGCCAAAAAGGCTAATGGCATACTGGGCTACATTGGTAGGTGTGTTGCAAGTAGGTCAAGAAAAGTGATTATCCCCCTCTATTCAGCACTGGTGAGGCCACATCTGGAGTACTGTGTTCAGTTTTGGACCCCCCACTACAGAATGGATGGGGACAAATTGGAGAGAGTCCAGTGGAGGGTGACAAAAATGGTGAGGGGGATGAAGGACATGACTTATGAGGAAAGACTGAGGGAACTGGGATTATTTAGTCTAGAGAAGAGGAGACTGAGAGAGGATTTAATAGTAGCCTTCAACTACCTGAAGGGAGGTTCAGAAGAGTATGGAGCTAGACTGTCCTCAGTGGTGGCAGATAACAGAACACCTAGCAACCTATTTTTAGGTGTTGGAAGTAAAGACCAGAAACCTCTCCATATAGGAACTAGACAGGTGTGTGATCCCAGCCCTACAGGCTGTCTGGGAGTTGTGGGGTGGGAGGCTGCTGCTGGTCTGGTGGAGGGGAGGCTGCAGGATGGGAGGTACCACAGTGGGTGCCGTGGACTCCTGACTCTCCCCCATGGAACCCCAAGTCCTTTGGCCTGCTCCCCTGGTCCCAGTATCCCCTTTGAAGAACCTGTGGCCCTCTCCTATACCTGGAGCTCATGTCACTTGACTGCTTCAAGCCTGGGGTCTGCCTATTCCTGATAAGGTTATGCTACTCCCCCACAGTGGCACCTGAGCCAGAAGTAGGGTCACAGAGAGTGGAAGAGCTCCCCCCAGGTCCCACAGCTAGTGGGTGGAAGGTTTGGGCCCACAGTTCTCTGTTGCCAGATGCTGTCCCAGTGATAGCCTGGCCTTGTGGGCTAGTGGGCCATCCTTTCCCTGTTCTGAATGCTCTTGCATCTCTTCAGGACTGAAATGGAACCACTTGTATAGTCTGCACATATGGGGTGACTGCCAGTGGTCAGGGGTAGCAAGCCAGGCCTGGAAGGTAGGCAGCATCCCTCAAAGATCTGGTATTGGGTTCCAATCCATTTCCCCTCACCCACTGCTGTTCCCTAGAGCAGGCTCCAATGAACACCGTCCTGCCTCCTCAGACCACAATTCAGTGGCTCTTATATGCCATATCCCCTGTCTTAGTGATCCTTCACCCTGCCCCCCACCCCTCCAGCATCTCCCAGTCAGGGCATAGTGGGGAGAAATCCCCCTAAGCTGCTATTCAGGGTTCCCCACTATGGGACCCCCATTTCTGTTGCTCCAGAGAAGAGTCCCTGGAGCAGGTCTTGCTATATTGTGGTGGGCCTGGCAGAATGCTGTCCCACCACTCCTACCTGGGAGGGCTACAAACTCCCCACAGGAGGCAAATCTGGTAACAGTCAGATGTGTCATAAGTGTACCCGAAGAGTTCTATGACCCTATGCATAAACTTCTTATCCTGACACTGAGACTCTCTCAAGAAGTGACGTGTTGTTTCCTCTAAACAGTGGATGGCCATCTAGAGACCCCAGTCATGGGCCTCAGCAGCCTTAGTAGCCCAGGTGTAAGCATCTCCCAACCTGTCCATTCTCACCATCCACATCTGGAGTCATTCCTCATGCCAGTAGTCCATAGTGCACACCCTGAGCTAAGAGGTTGTGACCAGAGCTTGTAATGTGTTTTCCTTACTTCACTGGTTCCTCCTACGCACCTCTCTCATGCACTCTGTTGGTGTTCAGGTGATGTTCCTTGAGCCACCATCCCAGCTGCTGTGAGTGACCCATGAATGGAGTCTGGAGGGAGACACAGAGACTTTGTGTAAGGTTGCAACTTTTAGTGATAAAAATGAAACATAAAAATGAGTGTTTCAGAGCCTCTCATCATTAATTTGGGCACTCACCCAGGCACACCGAGGGAGATATGGTGAGTCTCCTGTCTGTACCCTTCCTCTGCCCAGGGCCAGGAGCCATGCAGCTGTTCTCCCCCCAGCACAAAAAGGGAGATGTTCCAAGATGTTCTGTGGGTGGTCAGCACCTTCAGTAGGGCTAAGAAGGGTTGCCAGGGAAGTAGGGTCTGGATTCCTCTGAAGTCACTGTGGTGGGCAATTGCTCTGCTCTCAAACCAGGGTCTGTAGCAAAACCCCCAGTTTCTTTTTTTTCTTATTTTTATTGCATTCCCTCCCCTTCCCCAACCATTTCTGACTTTTTCTCTCCCTCTCTATTCCCTATAGATAAGTATAACTGAACTCAAACTTAGGATAAACTTTAAACATTTTGATTTTGGTAGCAAGGTTTTGGTTTTGGATATCCACTGTTTTATATTGTATTATTATTAGGTTTGTATTGATTTGTATTGTTTCATATGGATATTGTATGGTTTAGGCCTGTGTTTGTAAGTGAACCAGAGCCATGTCAAGTTTCCATTTTATATGTCAAGTCTCCATCTTGTGTCCTCTGCCCGGGCATCCGTTGTGTCACAACAGTATGAGTCACGTATCCCTCCCATGTAAATCGGTTCCCCAATAAATAAGTGTGATTGGAAATGATTGAAATACAATGGTAGCAGGCCTCGACTGAATGGCTTGTAATGACTGGGCCATCACCTCACATTGATTCATTGGGGAACCATGGACCTCACCCAGGAACAGAGACAAGACCAGCAGTTGAAAAACAAAAGACCCTGCAGAACCAGCAACTCTCACCATTACAGACACTCAAAACTGCACATCCCTGCATGGAGGACATGCTCAGTATGCCAGAGGCTGACCCTTGCCTGGGCATGCCTCCTGTCACTAGGGTCACACAAGGTCTGCCCCTATAAAAAGGGGCAGTGAACAAAGACCCAGTGGGATGCCCTCTCCATCTGGACCAGCACCATGCCACATCACCTGTCGACCCAGAGGCCCTGCCGGTGACCCCCCCTCTGGACAACATCTACTGGACAAGAACCCCTTTCCAGCCTGGACAGGTAGATATTACCTGCATACCTCCTCCTACAATATGGACTCTCTCTCTCTCTCTCTCTCTCTCTCTCCCTCCTCCTGGACCTCAATGGACTTCAGCCCCTGCACCAAGCCTCTCTAACCCCTGCTGCCATTGTGTGTGTATGTGTGTGTGTGTGTGTGTGTGTATGTGTGTGTGAGGGTGCAAAGGAACCAATTTGGCATTGTGTCACCATCTCCCCTGTTCAATAAAACCAGTGTCATTTGCAACCCCGAGTTGGGTCACATTTTACTGAATCCCAGTCCCTTCCTTATTTTAAATTCCAGCCTCATTCTCTCTCAGCTCTAGTTCCCACCCTCCCTGCTAGTTTCGCAATCTCTTTCCAATTCTATCTCCCCTCTTCTGCCACCTCTCAGGCTCTTCTTGCTTTCCTGCTGTCCCTGCTGCTTTTCCTGTGATTTTCTGCTGCTCCTCTCTGTTTTCAGGCTTCCCCCCTGCCCCACTCTTCACACCTTGTGTAATCTCCCCCCCTGCAGCTTCCCAGATCCTATTAACTGTCCTGCAGTTCTCTCTAGCTTCCAGCACCTACTGCCACTCTCTGCAACTCCTCTAACTGCCCCAGAGCCATCCTCCAGCTCCCCACACCCAGAGCCCCTCTTTAACACCTGCACTTTCCCTTAGTCCCATTTTTCCCTCTCCCTACATCCCTTTTCAGCTCCCCCATAGCTGTGCTGGCATTGCTTCCCTGTTCTGCAGGGTTTGAGCATTGTCTTTTAATCAATTAAGATCAATTAACCTGAAGTTACCCCTGAGCCTCAGTTCTTCAGCCTAGGCCCCTGTAGTCTACTGGTTCTAATCCCGGTTCTGGTAACTAACTCCCTACACTTCTACTTTCTTACCTTAACCTTTCCCCAGGTATCCCAAGTACACCAAGCACATGCATTCATACATACATATCACAATACCCAACTTAGGAACTCACTTCTGTGTATGTGTAGGTGGGTAGTATGTGTGTAAATTAGTGAATATATACATATATAGATATCATTTTGTGTGTGTATGTGTTTATATAAATTAGTAATCCATGTATGTGTATTGGATGTGCAGGTGTTGGTAACTGGTAACTGATTCTGTCTAAATTTGGTGTGTGTAGCATGTATGGGCTTAAACTGGTGATAAGTGTGCATGAACCTAGACCAGTTATTTTAAACATGTGCGTATCTGAGTTGGTAGTGTGAGTGGTGTGTGTATGTGTGTATATATATATGGCATTCATATGATATATGAATTAGTGATCTGTGTCTAACTTTTGGGGTGTATAGTGTACATGCCTGAGCTGGTAGTGTGAGTGTGTATGCCTAATAGGGGTGTATTCACCTAGTGAGAGTGTGCTTAATTGATTTTTGTTTGTGCATGTGCAGTTGTACACCACATCCTCCTTTCTAACAGTGCAATAATGAGATCCTAAGCATTGGCCTGACCCATGAGGGCAACAGGTCCAGGGACTCTAGTTTCCATGGGGGCTTTGTCCCAGAGCACTTAGGTGCCCTGCGCCTGAGAACAGGGACGGCTCAAGAGAGGCCCCTAGCAGTGAGAAAGGGGAGGTGCAACTGCCAGTCACCAGGGCAGCACGGGTGCGGGTTACTGGGGCAACCAACGAAGCCTGCTGACAGGAAGGGACAGGGCTTAGCCCTTCTTAAACCCAGGCAGGAAGCCACGGTGGCAGTTCCCCTCTGGCAGACAAGGAGTGGGGAACTCAGCCAGTGTGGGGAGAGGAGCAAGTGACTGCATGAGTATCCATTGGTTGCTGCCATGGGCTGGAGTATTTTCCCAGTAGGGATCAAATGTTGTTTGACTGGATAGTTTAGCTTTATGTTATAGCCCAGGGGCTTTATGCTTTGTGTTTACTGTTTACTGGAGGACTGGGTGAGGCTATTAGGGGTTGGAGGAGGCCTCATAAGGACTCCACGGTAGCGTGGGGGTCCTGGCGCCTGAGAGGGTGCAGCATATTTGGGGTGCATTGGCCCCAGCCCTAGAGTGAACGGAGTAGCGAGGAACCCCGAGAGTGAGGGGGGGGGCAGCGAGAAGCCCTGAGAGTGAGAGGAGGGCGATGAGGAGCCCCAAAAGAGAGAGAAAGGGGGCAACGAGGAGCCCCAGGAGTGGAAAGGGGGGCCAATACATAACAGGGCCCTGGTCAGATTACATCAGCACCATCTGCGAGGCTTGGGCTGTGGTGTAGGGGAGGAAAAGGAGCTGCAGGTGGTGCCCCCTGTCATCGGGGCATGTAGAAATGGGCAGCCTCCCACTGATTACAACAATCTATTAATCGAATAAGATCAAGGCATGGCAAGTGAGTAAGCAGGTGGTTGGCCCGTTACAGGAGGGGGAGCCACACCCGGAGAGGCTCCAATAGTAGTACTCCTGTCACAATGGTGCATTGGCCAGGAAAGGAGCAGAAAACCCTTGGGTTCACATGGAGAGGGAAGAGAGGATGAACACTAACCCCTGACCCAGAGTTGGGGAAACAAGATTTGGGTTGACCACACCCAGCGGTGCAAGGCTCACGGGATCAAGCAACAGGACAACCAATCCTGCAAGACAGTGAGACTGGAAGCACCCGACCCAGCCCAATGGTGCAGGTAAGATTGTGTGGCTACACAGCCCAAGTTGGCCATGAGGCAGCAGATGAGCTGCCCACACTGGTGATAAAAATAACCATAGAGGAAAAAAGAGTAGTGGCTATGCTGGACTCGGGCTCAGCACAGACCGTGGTGCAGAGTGACGTGTTACCAGAAAGGGAGATAAGAAGAGTGGATCGTGTGAGGGTGCAGTGTTGGTGCGGGGACCCCCTTGATTTTGACAGGGTGATGGTCACCCTATGAGTAAGCAATAGGACCTGCTGGATGCTCGTGGGGGTTGTAGACCATTTACCCTACCCCGTGGTACTGGGCTGCGACTGGCCTGAGTTGTTAGAAGAAATAGTGGGAGTGAGGCACAAAGCAACCATGGAGGGGTTCGTAGCTGAAACTAAGCAACCCTCCCTCGAAAAGGAAGCGGGACAGAGGGTGGATATCGCCCAACTGGGGGAAGATGAACACTTTCAACTGGAATAAAGTCAAGAGATGGACTTTTGGTGGGCACTGCAGGAACACCTTGCTTGAAGAAACGATGAGGTATTGAGGCTGGAGCTGATGAGAACAACCCCAAGATTTGAGGTGAGGAACGGCCCCCTATATCGGATTGAGCAAAGGAAGTCAGAAGGCAAAGAAGCTGCTTAGCTGTTGGTCCCATGGTGGTATCGACAGGCCTTGTTAAAGGTGGCTCATGAGCTCCCCATAGGTGAGCACCTAGGTTGGGACAAGACACAAACTTGCGTTCAAGCAAGGTTTTATTGGCCAGGTATGATGGGGGAAGTGGCGAGATACTGCGCTTCGTGTCCCATCTGCCAAAAAGCAAACCCAAGGCAGCCCACAAAAGCTCCGTTAGTCCCAATGCCTCTGGTAGAGGTCATTGGGCCACTCCCTTGAAGTAGCACAGGAAACCGGTACATATTAGTCTGACTGGATTATGCAATGTGGTACCCGGAAGCTGTGCCAATGTGGACAGTGTCCGCACCAAAGGTGGCAAATGAACTCTTGAAAATATTCTCCCAGGTAGGACTCCCTAAAGAACTACTAACCAATCAGGAAATGAACTTTACATCACTCGTGTTTGAGGCAGTAAGTAAAGACTTGGGAATCAAGCATCTGAAGACAGCCGTGTATCATCCTCAAACAGATGGGCTGGTGAAACGTTTTAATCAGATGTTGAAACAGAAGCTAAAAAAATTTGTGGTGGAGAGCCCTCAAAATTGGGATAGAATGATACCTCCTTTATTGTCTGCAGTATGAGAGGCACCACAGGCCTCCAGTGGGTTTTCACCTTTTGAATTATTATATGGTTAGCAACCGAGGGGAATCCTGGATCTAATTAAAGAGCGGTGGGAAGAACAACAGAGTAACAACCAGAACATCATCCAATATGTGATCCAACACTGGGGACGCCTTGAAGCGGCTCGAGACACGGTTTTAGAAAACCTCAGAGAAACCCAGTAATGGCAAGTAAGACATTACAATCGAGGCACCCGGGAAAGAGAATTTGACATGGGGGACCTCATGTTGGTCCGATTGCCAGACAGCGAAAGTAAATTGCTGGCCTGGTGGCAGGGACCCTATGAAATCATATGCCGAGTGGGACCTGTAGATTACAAGGTATACCAGATAAGAAAAAAAAGAAGCAAGTATATCACGTCAACATGTTGAAGAAGTGGGAGGCCCGGGAGGGTATGTACCTAGCCCCTCACCCTGAGGAGTTAGAGTTCGGACCCATGTCAGCGAAGGAGAGTGGACCAGGCGACGTAGAGCTGGCCCTGCACCTGTCAAAAGAACAGAGGAGACAGGCTGCTGAGATAGTCAAACAATTTAAAGATGTATTCTGGGGAACTCCGGGGGAAGCTCAGGGTGTGGTACATTGGATAAAAACTCCTCTGGGTCAGGTGATACATGAGAATTTCAGTGACTCCAGGGCCAGATAAAAGCAGAGCTGGCAATGATGCTGGAACAAGGTATAATATGCGAATCCCACAGTGACTGGTGAAGCCCTATCATAGCTGTGCCTAAGTCTGATGGAAAAATCTGTCTCTGCATCGATTATCGGAAGGTAAACGCAGTGGCCAAGTTTGACGCTTATCCGATGCCCAGAGTAGATGAACTCGTAGAAAACAATGGGCAGGCACGCTACATTTCCACCCTGGACCTGACAAAGGGTTACTGGCAGATCCCAGTGGCTCCCGAGGATCAAGAAAAAACAGCATTTGGCACCCCATGGGGGCTCTTCCAGTTCCACCACATGCCGTTTGGGTACATGGAGTTGCGGCTATGTTCCAGCGGCTAATGAACAGAGTGTTGTCTTCCCATGGGGGTTACGCCGCAGCATATATCGATGATATTATTATATATACGGAGGGCTGGAACAAACACCTCGCCGCGCTGAGAGTCATAGTGCAAGACTTAAGGAATAAGATCAAGGCATGGCAGGAGAGTAAGCAGGCAGTTGGCCGATTACGGGGTGGGGAGCCACACCTGGGGAGGCTCTGATAGTAGTACTCCTGTCACAGGCTTGTACCATTCCTCAAGTGGACAGGGGCTGACCACACTTTGGAATGCCAGTGGGGTTCTTACAGTGCTATCTTTTCCCATTCTTCCCTTACAGGAGAGACATTTTAGCACTGGCTCCTTGCAGGTTCCTGTGGATGAGACACATCTGGGCTGGCAAGGCTCTTACACCATCACCTTTCTCCTCAGCTCCCTTTATGGAGAGGCATTTTAGCCTCATGTCCTTAAGGATCCAGGTCTATGCTCCCAACTTTCCCCTGGTGAGAGCTGGGTGGTCCTGGAGGGATGAGTTTTTCCATTTCACCCAGGAGAACCCCAGACAACATGCCATGCTCCTCCCTGTTGATGTGGTTGCCTGGAAGCATCTCAACAGCTGGAGAGAGGTCATCTGCCATGATGGAAAACTGGGAAACCCTGAGTTGCCACTCGATGTGATATGGCACTTTGATGACTCTCTGTGGCTTTGCTATGATGACCTGATACCCCTGGAAGAGTTTGTGATTGTTGCCACCTCAATCAATGCACTAATTTGCTCATGACCTGACCCAGACACAATTTCCCCAAACTCCAACTGCCTAGAAAGAGTCCTGCCATGTATTGCCCTTGGCTATCCAGCACTATCCTTTTACTGAGAATGCTCTGGAAGGGGGAAGGAGAAAAGAAGGGAGGGAGGGGACAGGATCACTGATCTCAAAAGTGGGCTGATGAGTACTAAAGGACAGAAACCTTTTGAGCAATAGCATCCGAGAGCCCCCTGCTCTGAGTGGGTGAGGCAGGGAAGTTCATCTTCTCCCTATTCTCCACCATCCCCCTCCCAAACCCCTTAGTCCTGAGAGAGGACTATGACCACTGTGATGGCATGTAGCAGCTGTGGTTCCCTCCACTCCCCCTTTCTTTCCTCTTCCTTTTTTCCCTATGGGCTCCCCATTTCTCTGGAGGTCTGGGTCACCATGACGGTTTCCTGGAGCAGGGGTAAACCGTACCATCTTGGGGTGCGTGTCATCCTCAATTGTGGCCTGTGTCATCAGGAGAAGTGATGGTGAGGAGGACTGGCCATAGCTTTGTGAGCTTGGTTGTGGGGTTGAGGTCTGAGGTATGCAGGCCTCCCACAAAGTGGAAGGCATATGACCAGACTCCAGGTGGAGTCAGAGCATTCCTCACCCTCCTGCATATAGTGCTCCACGATCTTGGCCATAAGTGATAAGATGTCTTGAGAGCACATCTCCAGCTGCAGGTCCTGTGATGATGTGGGGACCAGCATCAATATACCAGACTCCTTGGGGCCTACTCCAGCAGCTGTGCTCCTGCCCTGTGGCAGCCAGAAAACTTATCCTGGGCACCCAGTTGTCCCACCATGCTGTGGCCTCCCTGCACCTCTTTTTCCTCGAGGGGTATCTGCCAGTGACTCATCTGGCTCCTCCATAGTGCTGTAGGTGTTCAGGGTCTTGGCGGCCCTGTCCTTAGGAAATGGGACAGTCCCTCATAAAAGGGCATACTCTGTCTCTATCCCCTGGACCTCTTGTTGGCACCAAGAATGTGGTGATATTGATTCCTCATCACCTGGGTCTTGGTGTGACACTGTGATCAGTCTCTGTTGTGGTCCTGCACTTGCATCTGCTGGGTCATGCACTTGAAGACATTTCTGTTCTGGTTCCCTTCCTGGAGCTGGAACTGGATTTCCTTATCACCCCAGATGGTGATGACATCCCTCATCTCCCTGTACTTTTAGTTGTGTCCCAGGGTCTCTATGGTGAAGAAGGATTTGGAAAGGTCATTCCCGGTCCACAGTGGCATCTATGGGGTCTTGGCATGCATTGGTTCCAGTGATGGGGCTAGGCTCCCATGGGGCTGTGCCCGTGCACTGCTGGTTCTCCTGGGCTCTGCATTAGGTGTGTGGGGTGCTTCATGAAAGGGGGGGGGGAATAGCCCAGAGCCACAGGTGCCCCAGTGCCAGGATTGATGTGGGGACACAGACCCCTCTTTCTCCCCAGCCACAGTTGGCTGGAGGGAGGACATGGGGCTGGGAACAGAGGCTTTGCTGATTTTTATAAGTGACAGCCTGAGTGGGTGGGGCTGTCACTTGGGCAGAGCAGACAAGGTCTGGACAAAGCTAGAATGCTTCTCTGAGAGGGACAGAGAGCAGGGTGTCACAAAGCCCCATGGGATACCAGATGGAATGCAAACTACATTGACTCACAATGGAATCTGGTACAGGTACTCTAACCTACAGTGCTTTAGTCTGATACCATATTCATCCAGGTTTAACTTTAGAGCAGTATCCACCATTTTTAAAGCATTCTATGTGCAGTGAACATCTGTTCAGTTATGGCTATAAAGCACTTTCTTCATGCTTATTGCATGATAAGTGCAATGTCTGTACCTAGCCAAGGATACCAAATGCAAAATTTCAAAAAATTTGGTCTTGAATTAGTTGTTTTTTACTGTGTTTGATTTTTGTAAGTGGTAGTTCATAGCACTACTCCTATCTCCTCTTTTTTTTCCTGAAGAGGAGTGGAAAACCATAATTTTAATGGCTTTTAATGAAAACATCATGCCTGAAAAGTAAGGGACAAAAATAACCCATATTTATGGTAACTCCACACAGACATATTAGAAGTGGCTGAGACCAAAGTTGGAAGAACAAAGATCTATTAAGCTAATACTCACAGGTAAATTAATTCCAATTAAATCTTTATATACATAGTAGTTGGAACTAAGTTAAGTTTTTCTAATAAAAACACACATTTGGATGGGAAAAAGGTTAATGTAACTGCATACAGTTTCATAGTTTCTAGGGTCGGAAGGGACCTGAGTAGATCATCTAGTCTGACCCCCTGCCATGGCAGGAAAGATTACTGGGGTCAAATGACCCCAGCAAGGTGTTCATCTAACCTCCTCTTAAAACCCTCTCAGGGTAGGAGCTAGCACCACTTCTCTTGGAAGTTGGTTCCAGATCCTAGCCGCCCTGATCGTGAAGTAGCGCCTCCTGATATCTAACCTAAACCTGCCCTCTGCCAGCTTGTGACCGTTATTCCTGGTCACTCCTGGCAGTGCTCGGGGGAACAGGGACTCCCCCAATGCCTGCTGATCCCCCCTGACTGGTTTATAATAGGCCACTAGATCCCCCCTCAGCCTTCTCTTTTGGAGGCTGAACAGGTTCAGGTCCCGTAGCCTCTCCTCATAGGGCCTGCCCTGCTGTCCCCTGACCATGCGAGTGACCTTCCTCTGGACCCTCTCCATGCTGTCCACATCCCTCTTGAAGTGCGGTGCCCAGAACTGGATGCAGTACTCCAACTGCGGCCTGACCAGTGCCACATAGAGGGGGAGGATCACCTCTATGGACCTGCTCAAGATGCATCTGTGGATGCATGACAAGGTACTGTTGGCCTTCCTAACTGCCTCCCCACACTGCCCAAGTTCATCTTGGAGTCAATGATGACTTCAAGATCCTTTTCTGCCTCTGTGCTAACAAGAGGGGAGTTCCCCAAGCTGTAGGTATGGTGCCGGTTATTCCTCCCCAGGTGCATCACTTTGAACTTCTCTGTGTTGAATCCCATCCTATTCTCATCCACCCACCCTTGTAACCTGTCTAGGTCCGATTGTAGCCTGTTGCTTCCTTCAGTATGCCCACATCCCCCAACCTTTTAGTGTCATCAGCAAATTTGAACAGGGTGCTTTTTACCCCCTCATCCAAATCACTGATGAAGATGTTGAACAGTGAGGGGCCAAAAAACTGAGCCCTGCGGAACCCCACTGCTCACGTGCTTCCAGGTTGAGAAGCACCTGTCCACCACCATTCTCTGGGTGCGGCCCTCCAGCCAGTTGGCAACCCATTTGACTGTGTGGGTGTCGACACCACAGTTCCCCAGTTTCTGAATGAAAACAGGGTGAGAGACAGTGTCGAAAGCCTTCCAGAAGTCCAGGAAGACTATGTCCACTGCTACCCCTGCATCTAATGATTTAGTGATCTGATCATAAAGGCCACCAGGTTGGTCTGACAGGACCTGCCACTGATGAACTCGTGTTGGTTGCTCCTAAGTATGCAGTCCCCTGCTGGCTCCTCATGGATGTGTGCCAGAATAATTTTCTCAAACAGCTTGCCTAGGATGAGGTAAGACTGACTGGCCTATAGTTTCCCGGGTCCTCCTTCTTCCCCTTTTTGAAGATGGGAACCACGTTGGGTCTCTTCCAGTCCCCTGGCACCACACCAGAGCACCATGACTGCTCGTAAAGCCATGCCAGGGGTCCTGCAATGACCTCGGGCAATTCCTTTAGTACTCTAGGGTGGAGTTACTAAATTATAGGGCACACTTACACATGGACATTTACTGCACAGTACAGGTGTACTACATCTAGACATGCACATCCATGGTAAATATAGTGACCTATTCTGACTTCAGCATAAATTTGATACCTGTATGATGCAGGTATCAAATTTATGCCCAATTATTTACTGCACAGTAACTCATGTATAGACACCTTACTTTGCAGTAACACTGTGTGTCTGGACTAAACTGGGACTAACTTTAGTCCCAAGTCAGTCCACACACAATGTTAATATACCTTAATGCCTGAACATGTAGATGACAGTCTATTCCTACTTACTACGCAATAACTTACTGAGCATTAAGTCAGCATAAATGCACATGTAGACATGCCCATATTTCAGTAAAACTCACTAACTTTGATAGGGTTTCTATTTTTTTATAAAATCTATTTTTAGACACCATGTTTTTTTAATTTAAAACGTTCTTCTAATCACTGAATGAATTGGGTCCATGACCATAATATTCATACTGTAACTTTAGTGTGATAGCAAACATTTATGCAATTGAGCAACTAACATGAATGCTCTCAGAAAGCAAATTTTAAGCTGTTATGCTTGAATGTGTGGGACAAACAAATGCTAAATCTGCCCCTGTTACATTTATTTCATCTGCGCAAGGAAATATTATTATATGTCTTGTAGGAGCAACAAAAATCTGCAATACAGTGTGAACTTTGGATTCTGAAGAGCGATCACTTGAGAGAGGTGTTGCCTAATTTCAAATCACAGACTGAAAAAAAAAACAAACCTTTGTGGGACTTCACAAAAGAGAAGGTTTATTGAATAGCTTGTTATGGATCATTCACCCTGATCTACTCTGGACCTTACAGAAGTTCTGTGAACCACTTGCTTCTACAAAGTTTTATAAGGAACCTTGTCCTCAATAAATAGGGTTTGCTAATACTTTTCTGTTTAGTGGGTAAAAGAAAGAATCCCCCAACCAGGGTCAGACCTGTGAAGCTGTATTAGAGTTATTCCATGAGTGCTGCAACTACCACAGTATTGCTATTATGGTTAAGGCCCCTTGGTTGCTCCTTTGTGGAGTTTTTTGCAATGAAGTCACATAGTCAATAATTGATCATGGTGCCATATAGAATGTTACCTAACATTGGAATCTCCCTGAATATCCTTTATATATCTGAAACTCCATGCTGGATCTTTTTCTTTTAAAGCATTGTACAGCCTGTTGCAGGATTTGGCCTTCAAAGGAGGAGCAGAAGCATAACACTGTTAGACCCCAACTTCATGCAGTGCCCAACAATGAGGGAGACGATGATCCAATTGCTCATGGATCCTGTTACTCATTAACCAGAGCAGGCAGGGAGGAAACACCAGTACACATTGCTCACAACATCTTTATTCAGAATAGAGACAGCTTTGGACAAAGGTCCCAAAAAAACAGCAAACTGGGGACCTGCACTGAACAAGTTTTTTTCCCACTTTTATACACTTTGGTTTATACTCATTAATATCCATTCCACTTCTGTCACTCCTTTTGTTCCACCTGTTTTTCCTCCCATCTCTAGCTCCACCTCTGTTTACTGTTTGCTTCATTAACATGGAATTGCCTATGCATTTTGCTCATTTACATGTCTTTTTTATATGAGCGCATGTCTAAGACCTTGACTTCTCTCCGTCAGACTTTGACCAAAACCTGGAAGCTTTGGGATGTTTCTTTACCAATCACCATCCACCCTTTTGCATATGTTCATCTTAGATTCTGTTGCTAATTACGTGTTGGTTTTCACATTCCAATCTGTTTTTTTGTCCAAGGTTGTACCATCTTCCACATTCCTAAAGCTTCACCTCATTCACAACATTCAGACTCACATAGATTCGCTGCTTTTTCTCATAAAAATGGTTAACACCATTAGGATGATTACTTAACATAAGCAAATGGCTGACTTAGATATCATTCTGCCTTGTGGTTAGCAACTTTTGCTAGGCCACCAGTTAAAGCCTTTTTATTCAGCTGCAAAACCAGTGCTCCCCAAGATCCAAATACCGTTACCCTAACAAACACCATCCATTCCATGGCAAAAAGAGAATAAATATTTTGGCTAGGATTTCAGCCCTAAATTAAATTCAGGTGAAGTAGTTTTACAGAATGTGATCCAACTGCCCTTCAGTGTTCAGAGAGGGATGCCTTTGATATATGGCCTGAGTAAGAAGCTTACTCCATTAACTTGTACTGATTCTAACTTTCATGCATCATTTGACAGAGAAAATGAGAATTTGTAGAAGTAATAGCTAATATAAAGTATATTAGTCTGCAATGCAGTTAGATAGGTAGAAAATAAAGTTTACAGGCTATGCTATGGAGATGTATACAGTTGTTACAGGTGAACAAAATATTTTTGTTAGGGGGAGGGGTATTTGTAATGAATTACATGCATAAATTCCAAGGATGTTTCAACTGAGTCACAACATATCTTTGGTATTTTATACTAGAGGGTGGAGTATCAATTGCAAATAAATATTTTCACAAACACTGTAGAGGTTATTTAGACACTTACAAGAATAAGTGGAAAGCATGTCAGGAAAAGCATATGAAAAATAAACTAGCATTTAATTAAAATAATGGTTTTATCAATTTCACAGTCCCTATACTACCTTAATGTACAAACATTGAGCTGCTACATTAATAAAGAAATGCTTGTGTAGCATATTTCTGTGTTCATTTAGGAGCTTACCAAATAACTTGTTGCTGCTTATCATAGAACAATAGAATCATGGAAAATTAGGATTGGAAGGGACCTTAAGAAGTTATCTAGTCCAACCCCCTGCTCAAAGCAAGGTCTTCCCCAACTATATCAGACCAGCCAAGGCTTTGTCTAGCTGGGTCTTAAAAACATCTAAGGAGGGAGATTCCACAACCTCCTTGGTTAGCTTATTCCTGTTTTTTTTACAACCCTCCTCATAAGAAAGTTTTCCCTAAATTTCCTTTGCTGAAATTTGTGACCACTGCTCCTTATTCTGTTATCTGCTGCCACCAAAAACTATCTAGCACCATCTTCTTTGTAACCAACTTTTAGGTATTTGAATGCCACTTCAGTCTTCTCTTCTGCAGACTAAACAAGCCTAGTTCCTTCAGCCTTGCTCTGTAAGTCTTGTTCCCCAGCCCTCTAACCATTTGCATCACCTTCACTGACTCTTCTCCAGTTTGTACACATAATTTCTGCAGTGCAGGGGCCCAAAACTGGACACAAATGTAGCCTCAACAGTGCTGAATAAAGGGGAAGAATCATTTCCTCGGCATAAGTAATTATTCCTGTTTGAACATGTGGCCAGAAGCACAGACAATTGAGTGGTGTTGAAGCAGCCCTGGTTAGCAGGGAGCGCAAGGGATTAACATGTCAATGTGAAGCTGCTCCTCTTGACTCTATGTGCTGTGGAAAGCTAGCTGGGGCATGAAGGTCCTTCAGCATGGAGCTACCCAGCAGACAGCTCCTGCACTGCAGTACCTTTGTGGCCCAGCCAGCCAGGCAGTGTCTATACATGCGCTACTGTGTATTTTTATACTTGGCAGCAGGATAGTACTTGTATTAACTATCTTGCTGTGGAGTAAATTAGTTTACTCCAACCTAATGGGGTGCATGTGTAGACACTGAGGAGTTTAGTGCATAGGTAGTAAATATCTTGTGGTCACATCTCCCGTGATCTGCTGGCAATGCTCCTACTAACAGAGCCCAGTATGCGGTTACCCTTCTTTGCAACAAGGGCACACTGCTGGCTCATATTCAGCTTAATGTCCACTGTAACTGCCAAGTCTTTTTCAGAAGAGCTGCTGCTTAGCCAGTCAGTCACCGTCCTATACCTAAGTGCAGGACTTAGAACTTGTCCTTGAACCTCACAAGATTTCTTTTGGGGCAATCCTCCAATTTGTCAAGGTCTCTCTTTATCCTAGCTCTACCCTCCAGCATATCTACAACTCCCCACAGCTTGATGTCATCTGCAAACTTGCTGAGGGTGCACTCCATCTCACCTTCCAGGTCATTATTAACAAAAATGGGCCCAGAACTTACCCGTGGAGTGCTCCACTCGATACCAGCTGCCAGCTAGAAATTAAGCCATTGATTACTCTCCTTGGAGCTCAGCAACACTGCCAGTTTTCTATCCACTGCAGAGTCCATTCATCCAACCCATACTTCCTTAGCTTGCCTGTGAGAATATTGTGTGAGACCACATCAAAAGCTTCGCTAAAGTCAAGGTATATCAGGTCCACTGCTCTCCCCTCATCCACAGAACCAGGCATCACATCATAGAAGGCAATCAGGCTGGTCAGGCATGATTTTCCCTTGGCAAATTCATGTTGTCTCTTCCTAATCAGCTTCTTCTCTTCCAAGTGCTTAGGAATTGATTCCTTCAGGACCTGCTTCATGATTGCTCCAGGGACTGAAGTAAGGCTGATGAGTGTGCAGTTCCTCGGATCCTCTTTCTTCTCCTTCTTAAAGATGGGCACTATAATTGCCATTTTCCAATCATTTGGATCTCTCCTCATCACCGCAAGTTTTCAAAGATAATGGCCCGTGGCTCTGCAGTCACAATGGCCAACTCCCTCCTCACCCTTGGATGCATTATATCCAGTCCCATGGACTAGTATATGTCCAGTTTTTCTAAATAGTCCCCAATCTGTTCTTTTACCACAGTCAGCTGCTCAAACTCCTCCAAACTGTGCTTCCAGGTGGAATAGTTTGGGAGCTGACCTTGCCTATGAAGACTGAAGAAGAAAAGGCATTCAGTAATTCAGCACTTTCTGTATCACCTGCCACTAGGTTGCCTCCCGCATTCAGTAAGGGACCCACACTTTCCCTGATCCTCCTCTTGTTGCTGACATACTTGTAGAAACCCTTCCTGTTACCCTTCATGTCCTTTGAATAGCTACAACTCCAGTTGAACTTTGGCACAGAATGCTTCATAATACAATCTTTATTAGGGAAAAAAATAAATCCTTATCAAATATCAAGAAATTGAAAGGAATTGAAACTTAATTGATGTTTTGATGCTTGAGAAAAAAATTGAGAAAAAAATTGGCAATAGTTGAACAATTTGTTGCACAGCCAGTTGTGAAAGTGACTTACAGTGACAAAATATATTACATCCCATTAAAACACCCAAGCTTTTGGACACATCATGAGCAGCAAGGTGATAGGTATTTCATTTCTGCTGCACTTTAATGCATCTATAACTTGATGCTACTCGCAAGTAATAATCTGAATTGCCCATCAGAGGAACCATTTATTATTTTTTTTACCAAAAAGGAAATAAATAACTTAAGGTGTCACCATTCTTGTCATGAAATGAAGTGACTATGGCAACTTCTATAATGAAGTAAAGTACTCACAGTACTTGAAATCATAGCTCTCACAATGCTGTGCATATAAATTAGGTTTTCATATAACAATTTGAAAAATCACACACAGTACATAGAAGTAGTCTGGGAAAAATAAAAGGTCCACGATGGCACTCCTTCATTCAGTTGCTTTAGTATGTGTGTAGGCTAACTGGATTGCAGGAATGGACCCCAATATTTTAATAGTGCTGAATAAATTAAGACAATTTTATGGAAGCTCATTTCCAGATTTATTTTCAACCTCACTGGACTGTAACTTCAGACTTTCAAATGTTTTCTGAAAAACAGAATTGTGTCTACAAAACACACACAAGGCACACACAAACCACATGAAACTCAGGCCAAAAATTCTGTGCATGGATGAATCCATCCTTGTGTTTAGGGCTGCCACCTGGGATGTAGGAAACTGAGGTTCAAGTTCTTGTTTTGAGTTATTTCAAAAGTGACTCTCAATAGACAGAAACTTGAATCCAGGTTTCCCATATTCTGGGGAGGAACCATAAGGACTCAGCTAAAGAGAGGGTGAACCTGATGAAATAGTTGTTGAAATAGATACATCTCCACAAAATGTTTTGCCTCCAATGAAGCATCATATTTTACCAAAACTTCAGTTAAGCAAAAATGTTCTAACCAGAATCACATTTAACTTTACATAACACAGCATTAAAAATGCCCACACAGGGTACTTCTATATTCTTCCTCACTTCAGTTAAGGATTACTGATTGTAATTCATCAACATTTCTTATATGAAAATAGCTTCTTAGTTTTCAAGGCTTTCAGTGGTTTTTCACCTTTATTGTAACATACTGTTCTTTTTGTTTTTCTCTTAAAGCTGTACATGATATGGAAGACAAGCTTTAAGATGTCTGTCCTCATTCATTACAAGAAAAAAAAAATCAAGTACTCACTACAGTCTAACATTAGACCTTTATTGCATGCGTTTCCTATAATATAACTTCATAAATTAAGCCTGCAAATATTGGATTATTCTGCCTGCCCCCCTGCTCCCCGCCTCTACCACCCCCCTTTTGACCTTAATGGAAACCCCAAAGTGCTACATTGAAATCCATAGTTTAAGGCAAAGTGAATTTCAACTGTATGTTCCTTTATATACAATTTGTTTTCTGAGAGTAAAATTGGATGAATCAGTTCAATAATATATTTTTAAAAATTAATATATGATCAATTAATTTTAAGTAACATGTTGAAGTGCACAATCTGAATTCTGAAATCAGGAAAAAGTAGCTTCAGAGTTTGATTCAGACTAGCAGATCAAAGGTAATAATACGGGACTGGAGAAAAAAGACTGAAAAGTTACAACAGTGCCTGTATGGTTGATTATAAACCCAATTTGGATAGGTGTTTATTCATTTACTAACTACAATATAAATGCATTAACTACTTTATCATTTATTGTAGCTAAAATAAGTAAGAAACTGTCACAAATCCATCTGTGGTGGACCCCCAGGGAGCTGAGTTTATCTCCATTGTGCTGCCACTCACCCCAAGGAACAGCCAAATTTGCCTCAGGATAGCTCCATATTCCAGCAGTTCTAAGTTCCTTGCCTTTACACTAGACTCTGAAGTTACAGAAAGGGATTGCCACCAGCTACATGGCTCCCAGTTCTGGGTTATGGAAGAAATGATGGGTGCATACAGAAGTTTTTTTGTCTCAATCAGCCCCTTGAAAGCTCTCTGCAGCCATGCCCCAACAGAAACGTATGGCTGTAGAGCACTTTAGAAGTTCCTGATTGCATGATAAATTAACCCTTATTATGTGAGGGTTCAAATGAAGACACTCCAAAGCATAGAACCATCATTAAATTCTGCCTGGTCAGGCAATTGGGTTGATGCAGCCCAGCCATGACCCCAGTGCATGATGGGACAGGGTAAGAAGGGAGGGGAGGTAGCTCAGCCTGGACTGATGCATCCCACCTCTGAGGGGCTCCAATCCACCCACCACCCACTCTGGATCAGGCTGGGCAAAGCTTAGACCTCCCTCACCTCTGGTCTCCTCTCTCCCATCATGAGGACAGCACCAGAACTGAGAGAGGGAAGGGCTAGTGTAGAGAAACTGCATGTGTGCAGCTCCTCAGCTGGATGAGCTCCAAATTGGAGCCCAACCCAACATCAAATATCTGTGCCATGAGTTAGACCAGGGAGCTGCACATCTGTCAGTTCCCAATAGGTCTTCTTCTTCTTGGAGAGAGTCAGATTTTTATGTCACCTGTCTAGAAGTCATTCTTCCCACAGGCAACCAAGAAAGATACAACCAGAAAAAGGAATTATAAAAATGGAACAAGCATAAGAAACTAGTAACTATATGTTGAGTTACAGACAGAGATATAAAGTAAATAAACAAAATAACTATTGTTAAGCCACACCTTAAATCCAAGGATCCAGTCTCTAGCCAGTCTCACAAGCACTTTGCAAGAAGAGCCATGAGTTACAGTGATCTCCCAGACTCAACATACATTCACTGTTGGATCCCAGGGGCTTGAGAGATTGAGCTTCAGTTTAGAGTGACTCTGAGTCTGCAGCCTCTCTTCCCTCACTTTGGATGGAGGGGGGGGGGCTCCAATCCACCCACCCCACCCTCCAGGACTAGCTGGGCAGCTGCCAGAAGAAGCTCCCTTTGCTCCTTCCCCCCCCCCTCTGAAAACAGTGCCAGAAGAAGGGTTGGGATGTTTCAGCCATGCTCCCAGTTTGTGCTGACACAAGAATGCTCTCAGAAAGCCAGTCTAATTAAAGCACCCCTTCACCGCACTGTATGTGTATAGATACCCTTTGCTTCTCTCTCCCCTGAGTGTCTAGATGTCATTCTTTCACCACTTCTTTAAAAGTGTAATTCACACTTAACTAATTAAAAGTAAAATTTGGACCACTTTAATATAGGTATTGACATGTCCACTATGTAAGACTCAATTGCTGCACCTTATGAGAGTTTCATGTTGAATTTTATTTTTTAAATTTCAGCTAAAACAATGTAGTTGTTTCCCCAAATAGTGTTGAGGGAAATATGTTGTTTTGCTCTTGTTAAAATGCTTGTACATATTGAGAACTTACTTGCAACTGAAAACTATTAATGCCTTTGTGCTTTTGAGCAGCATCGTGCTTTTCTGACGAAGGATCTTCCATGTGCATGATGTGCATCTTGCATTTTTTTACTCACCAAAAATTGACTAGGCTATTCACTTCTGAAATTTCATCCTCTACATATGTAATGGAGATCTGATATAATTCAGGAGCCAAATTCTGTAAAAATTCCATCTGCACTGAACATGTTTCAGACTAGAACTCAGTAAGTTTAATCAAGACTTTTTCTGAAAATGCTCCTCTATTACCTGGGAACCACTCTTTCCAAATCAACCTTAATTCTGGATTTTCTTTATTTCTGAATACTTGAGTTTACAACCTCAATTTAACAATTTTTTTAAAGTATTTTAACCCATTACTTAAGTCATATTCTTCACAGTGGGCATATCTACATGAGAATTTACATGTGCCTAAATTTAATGTGCCTTAGCCTAAGGCATTAAGGTGATTTAGGCACATTTCTGTATGTGTACACCTTAAGGTACCTTAATGCAGATCACTGGGCGAATGTGTCTGCAGCCTGCTCTAATCAGCATCGTGGACAGCCCCTTTCAGCCTGCCCTGGGCAGCACCCTGGAGAGCCCCCAACTGCCCAACCCCTCCCCACCCCACAGCATAACAGGGCAGTGCAACCCAGCACTGGCTGAGGGTGTAGGAGCCTCCAGTCCCCCGGACATGATTGGCCCCGGCCCTGGCTCTCACCCCCTTCCCATGTTTCTTCCTCTCAAGGTACACGTAAAGATAGCAAGATGTCCAAATTAAACATTTTCATTGGTGACAAGAAATGTCAGTTTCTCCTACTTGTTTTCATATGGCTAGATGGGGAAGAAGATGGTTGCATACTACATTGTGCCAAGGCATCTAAAGGGATGTATTCATAACACGTTGGAAAAAGTGATCTAGTAGGAGCTACAGGCCTATGAAGTTGATACAAAAGTGCTGGAGGGAAAATAATATATCTACCCATGGGTTGAATATGGGCAAAGGAGATTAAGTGCTCAGCCCCTGAACTCCTCCTTGGTGCACACTGAGAAATGTTCGGGGAGGACCTCATGTTGGTGGTGACATGGATCTCTGATATGAAAGTCCATCAAACCTTTGGTATACTCTTAGGTATGTGCCTGCAGTTTTTGATTACTTTAGTATCTATTCCAAAGAACCATCTTTACATGGTAATTCAAGGTGTATTATCCATTTGTAAGGCCTATTAAGGGCACTGATCTACACGTGTGCATCCTTAATGCATCTTAGAAGTGGCAATTTTTGGCTAATTGCACTTAAATTTGATACCTGCATAAAGATATCAAATTTAGACGTGATTAGTTAAGGCACCTTAATCCATGTGTAGACACCTTAGAGCCATCTATTTTAACTATTAACTGAGCAGTCTGGAGCCAAGCCCAGGACACAGGTGAGTGAAGCACGTAAAGCCATGCCAGGTAGTGGGGGCAGACACAGTGCCAGTTTGCCTGTTGTCCCGGGTGGGAGCCCCAGCGTATGCTTCAAAGGGCAAATGGATCCTGGGTGGGCAGTGAAGCATCCCTGCAGCAAACCTTCCCTGAGTCAGAGGCAAGGGGGAATCCCTAACAAAAGTCTTGTCCACACTGTTCTGCCCACTTCTCCTGCAGGGTGTTGGGAGGGATGGCTTTCTCTTGTGCTTTGACAGGAGCCTTTGCACACCAGGAACCAAGATCTCTAGGACAGGCGTGGGAGTAGCTGGACCAGAGGGTAGGACTAATTGACTCACTAACAAGTGACCCCTCAGGTAAGTTGATGTAGACAAAACTTTATAAACAGCTTAGATATCTTCAGAGTAGGGTTTTGGCCAACAGTTTGGAGATTCTTACCTGGTTTTGCATTCTTAACTTCCATCCCATTAATATTGGGGAAAAGAAACCAAGAACATTATGTTGTTTTGTTTTTTTTAAATTAGTCTAATAAAGTGTAGTCTTAATTCTAATTAGATCCCAAAATATGGAAAAAGATTTTGTTTGTCTTTTTAAAATCTCAACCTGAACATTAATTCTGTGATGGACAACTTCATGCAGTTTCCTGTTCCTATTGACATGTCTAATTTAGAACACAAAAGACATTTCCTCAATGATAATGGGGCAACTCTCACACTTGAAGTTCTATGTGTGTAAGGCCTCTAACAGATGTTATCTATCAAGCAACAGGTAATATCACTTTATGAAAACTGTCATATCATGTCACCTGCTTCATGTTCAGAGGGCAAGCTACCCAGAAGGGAAAAAACATATCTTGGGAACTTGCTCTCCTAGCACTTTCCAGCAAGGGGAGCTGGAGACCAGCCAGCAAAGGCTGTCATATCTCTCTTCAGTGGTGCAGGGAATGAGAAGTCAGTAGGGCTCCCCCTGAGTGAAGGAACTGCTTCCCCAATGCAGATCCAGATAGTTCTGCGTGCAGGGAATGGGTGGAGAAGGTGGCAGCAGCAGTTTTCAATCTCTCCAAGGACTTTTTGCATATGTGCTATGAGATGCTTTTCTGTATATGCTTATTCTGCCCCCAGGATTCTAAACAAATTTCCTCCTGCATCTCTTCCTGTGCCAGACAAACAAAGCATGTTACCTGAGTGCCTGTTTATACCTTGGCTTTCACAAAGAGATGATGACAGAGGTTGGTGGATGGGAATAGAATGTAGTTTCATAGTTTCTAGGGTCAGAAGGGACCGGAGCAGATCATCTAGTCCGACCCCCTGCCATAGCAGGAAAGAATACTGGGGTCAAATGACCCCAACAAGATATTCATCTAATGTAATTCAACACAGACAAATGCAAAGTACTGCATCTACGGAGAAGGAACCTGCAACACACCTATAGGCTGGGGAACACCCTTCTCAACAACACAGTGGCTGACAGGGATCTTGGAGTCATTGTTGACTCCAGGATGGACATGAGCTGCCAATGCGAGAAAGCAGTCTGTAAGGCTAACCGCACCTTGTCGTGCATTTACAGATGCATCACAAGCAGGTCCAGAGAGGTGATCCTTCCCCTCTATGCAGTGCTGGTCAAGCCACTGTTGGAGCACTGCATCCAGTTCTGGGCACCGTACTTCAAAAGGGATGCACCTAACCTTGAGAGGTTCCAGAAGAGGGCCACCCTCATAGTCAGGCGGCAGCAGGCCAGGCCCTATGAAGATAGGCTAAAGGGCCTGAATCTATTCAGTCTCCACAAGAGAAGACTGAGAGGGGATTTGGTGGCCATCTATAAACTCACCAGGGAGGATCAGCAGAAAACAAGTGAGGCTCTGTTCCCTTGGGCACCACCTGAGAGAACAAGGAATAATGGCCACAAATTGGTTGAGAGCAGGTTCAGGCTTGATATCAGGAATTATTACTTTATGGTTAGGTCTGTCAGGCTCTGGAATGGGCTCCCAAGGGTGGTGGTGTTCTCCCCTACCTTGGGGCTTTTCAAGAGGAGTTTGGATAGATATCTGGCTGGGGTATTATGATCCCAGCACTTGTTCCTGCCCAGGGCAGGGGGTTGGACTTGATGATATGTTCAGATCCCTTCCAACCCTAGAAACTATGAAATTTAGATGTGCTAATGGCTTCTTAGCACTGACAGATATGCATCTCCCTGCTGTAACTCATGGCACTTCATAAAAAGTGCTGTGAGTTACAGCAACCCCCCACCCCCTCTGACCCAACAGACATTCCTGTTGTTCCTGTGGGCCCAGGGAGTTGAGGGAATCAAGCTCCAGTTTGGAGCAGCTGCATGTTTGTAGCAGTTTAAAAGTTATTTAACCCTGTCTGCAGCATGTCTTCCCAAGACCTGCCCTCCCTCCCCCTGACCCATCATTACAGTGCTGTCTTCAGGATGGGAGGGGGGAAAAAACAGAGGACTGGGAGCTTGGACTGGAGTTTACCCAGCCTACACTGGAAGGTGGGGCAGGTGGATTGGAGGCCCCCACCTCAGAAGGACTACAATCCACTTGCTCCATCCTCCAGCACAGCCTGGGCAAACCCCAGCCCAAGCTTCCTCCCTTTCCCTCTGTCTCTCCCATTATGAAGACAGCACCAGGGGTAGGGCCCAACTGCATCATTCCACCCCTGCTCCCAGCAGGGACTGACAGAAGTCAATGAAAGTGCTCCACTTTGGAGCACCTTTATCTGAACCATCACATAACGAGGATTCAGATTGTTGCATGATCAGGCACTTTTAAAGTGCTCTGCAGCTGTTCACTTCAATTCTGTCAGGCCACAGCTGCAGAGTGCTTCATGGGGGTAAACATGTAGCAAAATGTCACTTCTGTCAGTTCCCAAAAAGAAGCAGCCTTGAAGGCTGGTTGAAGAAAGGGAAAAGTAGTAAGTTATAACTTCTTTGGCTACTGTGCTCTGGGGCAGAGTTAAGCATGACTTCCAAGTCCCTTTGAAGAAAGGGCGAGAAGGGTGAGAATAGTCTACTACTGGATACTGGAGGAACGGTCTGAACACTAACAACCTATGTAAGTGTCTGCAGGATAGGGGCCTAAATTATATTAAGCATATCTTGTTTTTCACAGTGAAATAATTACTATCACACCATGAAAAAAGATGGGGCCTGATTTTTTTTTTTTTAAATTCCTCATAAAATGATTAAGAGTCAAAGCCCTGTAGTATACTTAGATACGAATCCAATGCCTCTCCGCTGGTCATGCCTGACGACTATAAAGCTTTGCAGTTCTCTGAAGTAACAACTCTTCAAAGATAAACATTCAAAATGCTGCAATATTTTTTTTGGAGTTAGTACTTTGTTTTTCCTCCCAGTGTCTAGCTGTTTAACAAATAAGTTCAACAGTTCCTAAGTAATTTACATATAAACTATGCACATGAAATATTTGTGCCTTTGGTATATTTAACAATGGCTCATAATAAGCATGCTAACTGCACTAAAGCAGTAGTAACATTCTGTATCTACATTGTAACTTACACAAGATTTACAAGCCATTTTGCATGCAAAGTGTGTTGTTGTATATGGTTTTAATTAAATATGACTTTTTTCCTGCTGTGCTACATATACCCATGTTTTCTATAACTGAGTATCTTGTTTTCTCCCCCCTGTGTGGGCAAGCTGGAAAGAGACAGGAGATACTGCATGTAGGCAAATACTTGTAGCTCTTGTGAGACCTATTGTCTGGGAATACCTCTTGCTGTGTACTGTAAACAAAAACTAATTTCAGTCACATTTAAAGAGGGGGATATCAGACTCCTAGTCTGATTGGTTAATTTAAAGAAAAACACTGCCCAGTTTAATTGGCTAAGACAAAACAGCTGAAGGCCTGGCTGACCCCTGGTTGGATACTTGGGGTGATGTCATGTCAGCTACATAGTAAGAGTGAGCTGGGGGCTGGGATGGACCCCAGGAAGGGTCCCAGCTGGAGGAGCCAGTATGAAAGGGAACTCTCAGGTATAGAGCAGTGAGATTGAGTCTTAAACTCCTCTTCTTTTCCTTTCTGTCCCCTCTTTGCTTTTCTACGTTTGGGGTGGGATTGGAGCCTGGTAAAATGTGGGTCAGGATTTGGAGCCTGGTGCCCTTTGGTGCTTTAGCAGTTCTTGTATCTTAGCCTAGTTAGGTAGGTGCACCCATTTTCAGTTCATGCCCAGGGACCAGGACAGGCCTGGCTCCCCTTCTTTTCAGTTCTTTTGCAGCATTTTGCCCCAGCAGAGCTGGGGATTTGGAATTAAGATTTTTCAGGTGCAATTAACACCCCATCTCCCAAAACCACCACATGGAAATGGAGATCACCACTTGTGGCAAGCCTCCACCCAACTTACTATAGTGCCATAACCCAAGTGGATGGGCCATGATTAATCTGGCCAATACTGTGCAGCCAAAGTGAACACTGCTGGTTGGCCAGGGGCCTGGAGGCCACATGTTTAAAATGGGCCTGGAGATGAAGGGAGGCAGAGAGGATGTTGGAGTAATGGAAGTGGAGCAGGACACTCTCCTCACTGCCAGAAACAACCCAGAATCTTCCACTAGGGCCAGCATGCCCAGGAAGGTGGTTCATATGTGTCCTGCAGCTGAGGCATCCAGGAAAAACCTGGACACATATCTTACAACTGGCTGGAGGCTAGTTGTTATCCCCACGGCAGAAATTCCCAGGAAATCTCAGGAAGCCTTTATCACTGATGGAGCACCAGGGACCTGAACAGATGCCAGCTCACCCAATGCAGCTAGTGAGCAGTGCAGCCCAAATGCAATGCAACTCTCCATTGTACGCAGAGGACCATACAGAAGTACAGAGGTCAGATGGGGCAGGGAGAGGGCAGTCCAATGGGCTCTGTGGGTGCCAACTAAAGAGAAACCCTGGTGCAGAGCCTCCCTAACACCACATGCCCCATCAAAGCATCTGCAAGCTCAGAGTGTGATGACAGGGGACTAGTGGAGCTGCAAGCCCCATACAAGCATGAAGGAGGATGCCACAAGGCAATGCTATATCTGGCCTAGTGGCAGGATGGGAAGAACCCATTCCAAAAAACTGGCTCTCCAAGAGGCATAGTGAACTTGAAGGTAGTTGAGCAAGGGTGCACTGGGCACCAAATCAACCCACACCCATGGGAAATTACTTGGTGCAGGGGCATCATCACCCTACCCACTGTCCAGTCTGAGCTATTTAAGTTAGATATTTTGTTGTGTTGTGATTCTTGGACAGTTATAACAGCAAGAGCCTTGCAGCATCCATTTTCACTGGGCATCCAGCCCCAGAGGAAAAGTCCTGTCATCACATCAGAGTGCCTCTAGACCCAAATTGTGACACCCAAGTTGAAAGGGGTGGGTAGGGAAGGAGAAGCCCCACAGAAGATGTGTCAGAGTTACCCCTGGGCTCCCAGGGAACCACTGATCAACACCTCCAAAGGGAGGACCTAGGAAACTATAGGCCAGTTAGTCTTACCTTGATGCTGGGTAAGTTTTTTGAGAGAATTATCCTGGCGCATGTCCACAAGGGGCCAGCAGGGGAGATTATGCTTAGGGGCAACCAACACGGGTACATTAGAGGCAGATCCTGTCAGACCAACCTGGTGGCTTTTTATGACCAGGTCACAAAATTCTTATATGCAGAAGTAGCAATGGATGTAGTCTTTCTGGACTTTAGGAAGGGCTTCAACACTGTCTCTTACCCAATTATCATTAAAAAACTACGGGACTGTGGCATTGACACCTACACAGTCAGATGGGTTGCCAATTGGCTGGAGGGTGGCATCCAGACAGTGGTGATGGATGGGTCATTTTCCACCTGGAGGGATGTGGGCAGTGGGGTCCCCCAGGGCTCAGTCCTTGGGCCCACACTGTTCTACATCTTCATCAGTGACTTGGATGAGGGGGTTAAAAGCACTCTGTTCAAATTTGCAGACAACACTAAGATGTGGGGGGACATGGGCATGTTAGAAGGGAGGAATAGGCTGCAATCAGACCTAGACAGGCTACAGGGGTGGGCAGATGAGAACAGGATGGGTTTCAACACTGACAAGTGCAAAGTGATGCACCTGGGGAGGAAGAACCAGCACCATACCTACAGGCTGGGGAACTCCCTTCTCATCAGTGCAGAGGCAGAAAAGGATCTTGGATTCACTATTGATGCCAAGATGAACATGGGCCGGCAGTGTGGGAATGCAGTCAGGAAGGCCAACCGCACCTTGTCATGCATCCACAGATGCATCTCGAGCAGGTTCAAGGAGGTGATCCTCACCCCCTATGTGACACTGGTCAGGCTGCAGTTGGAGTACTGTGTCCAGTTCTGGGCGCTGCACTTCAAGAGAGATGTGGACGACATGGAGAGGGTCCAAAGGAGGGCCACTCGCATGATCAGGAGGCAGCAGGGCAGGCCATATGAGGAGAGGCTACGGGACCTGAACCTGTTCAGCCTCCACAAGAGAAGGCTGAGGGGGGATCTCATGGCCTATTACAAGCTAGTCAGAGGGGACCAGCAGGCATTGGGGGAGTCCCTGTTCCCCCGAGCACTACCAGGAGTGACTAGAAATAACGGTCACAAACTGGCAGAGGGTAGATTCAGACTAGACATCAGGAAGCACTACTTCACTGTCAGGGTGGCTAGGATCTGGAACCAGCTTCCTAGGGAAGTGGTGCTAGCTCCTACCCTGGGGGGTCTTTAAGAGGAGGTTAGATGAACACCTTGTTGGCGTCATTTGACCCCAGTACTTTTTCCTGCCATGCCAGGGGCTTGGACTAGATGATCTGCTCAGGTCCCTTCTGACCCTACCAACTATGAAACTATGCAACTATGTATACCCAGTATGAACAACAAGTTGTGCTGGGCAAATAGGCTCATGTGTGGAGTGGCTGCGAATAATGAAGGAGACAGCTGGAAAGATTTAAAGTGAAATGGAGCCTGGAATTAGTTTCTGACAGAAGAAGAAAGAAACCCAGAAGAAATATGGAGAGACTATAAGAGAGAGACAACAGACAGGAGAGAGAAAGGAATGGAAGAAGAGTCCCAGAGAGAGACATACATAGGAAGCTGAAGTGAGGTGACAGCCGAGACCTCCAAGTTGATGAGTCTGATACCTGGGGATGTCTGGTACCTTCCCAGGGTCCTAAGAGAGAAAGAAACAAAATTGGATGAAGATTAACAAAGGGAGAAGAACCCTATATTTTGTTATCAGTGGAAAATACAAGGTGGTACAGGATTGTCAACTGCTTGGGACCTGTGCGGAGGAGAATGGGGCAAGCAACCAAGAAAGTGAGAGTTCCCAAAGAGAATGCGAACTAAATATATCTGAGAAGTTAGTTGTCTAAGAGAGACATAATTATGCAGAATAGTTATTTTGCTGAACCACAAATGCTATGTCTTTGTCATTTCTCAGGACTGTGTTTATTTCCCTACCTTATTCCACCAAAGTCATGGCAGGAAAATTTACCAGTTCATATTAAAATGAGAGACTGATTTATTTTGCGGGCGTAGCTCAACTCTCACAATACCCCAAAATTTGAACCCGACCTTTGTTGCTTCTGACTACTGCCTGGCAGAAGGATTACAAAAAGGTACTTCCAACAGAGCTCTATATAAATTACCTAGGAACTAAGGCTGTTTGTACATGTTTAAACACACACACACACACACACACACACACACACACACACACACTTAAAAGACCACACTTTACTGGAGGAGGAAGCATGTTACTTCAACCCACCTCTCCAGGTCTGTAAAGACTGGGCACTTCACTGAGCCTTTTTGGGACTTTTATCTAAAGATGATTCAATCAACTACTAAAGGACTAAACAACCCCTACTAAAGCACCCAATCCTCATAGATGTCAGGAAAGCCAGGTTCAAGTAATGCACTGTCTCTTCTTGGTAAACACCAAGCTTAGTGCAGGAATGTGTCGAGTTGAAAGTAAAGCACTGGGTTTTTGAGGAGGGGCGGGGCATGTCTGCAAGCACCCTAACATCTTGTCTAACATCAGCCTAAATACTGAGAGCAAAAATAATCTGTAGTGATTATGAAATAGTCTAAATCAGTGGTGCAATGAACAGCAGTGTTCACCTGAGCTGATATACCAGTGAGTTTAGAGATTACATGCAACTCTCGAGGTGAGCACAGCCGCTATGTCGCATTCCAATTCCCCTCTCCCCCACTGAATTCAGCAGCAGGGAAAAAAGAGGATGAACAAAGGCATTTAGCTCCTGTATTCCAGAGCTGTGTGAAAGGTCTGAATATAGGTGTCATATCTGCACCAGCTCTGGATTAAGCCACATGCAGTTCCAGTTCGAGAGCCCAGGAGCTGAGTATTGCTGCTGTTCACTAGGCCTGTGCAAGCAGGCAGCTATTCGATCCAGCTTTGGATCCTCCCACTTCAGATGCCAGGGACCCGATCCGTACCTCCAGATGGGTTTCCCACTTTGATCCAGCTGAAACAGCTCCAAAGTTTCAAAGCCGCCTCGGAGATCTAGCCATAGGGTATAATGGGGAAATCAATTAAATATCTATAACTTTGTTATTTTTTGTCTGATTTGGTTGAAACTTGCAGACATAGTAGCTTCTGCTGAGCACATGAAGTCTGCCAAGCTTCAAGAAGATCATTGCAGGGATTCAGGGAAAACTGCACCCCAAATTCATGAAAGCAAAACTCATGTCACGCGTATGTGTTACACCACAGCAGGGGGGTGAAAACTGCAGGGGTGGTATCCCTTGCCGAGGCCACAAGGTCTGCCAAGTTTCAAGAAGATCAGTGCAGGGGTTTGTGGGGAACTGCACCTCAAGCTGCTGACAGGCAAAGCTTGTGATATAGCTGACCCTGTGTCTGTTAAGGTGCAATGGGCTGAAAACTGCAGGGGTGGTGGCCCCTACTCAGGCCACAAAGCCTGCCATGTTTCAAGGAAATAGGTGCAGGGATTTGCAGGGAACTGCACCTCAAGCTACGGGCAAGCAAAACTCATGACATGGGTGACACTGTGTGTGTTAAGGTGCAGCAGGGTGAAAGCTGCAGGGCCTGCAGTAGTTCCCCCCAAGACAGAGACAGGCAGTTGCACAAGCACTCATGTCACAAGTTTTGCCTGTCAGCAGCTAGAGGTGCAGGCCCCGGAACCCAGAAGCCCTGCATTTATCTCCTTGACAGCTGGCAGGTTTTGTGGCCACAGCAGGGGCTCCCATCCCTGCTCCTTTCACCCCACTGCACCTTAACCACACAGTGTCACCCACATCATGAGTTTTGCCTGTCAGCAGCTTGAGGTGCAGTTCCCCCCAAACCCCTGCACCTATCTTCTTGAAACTTGGCAAGCTTTGTGGCCTTACCAGGGGCCACCACCTCTGCAGTTTTCCCTGTGGTGTAACATATATATGTGACATGAGTTTTGCTTTCAAGACTTTGGGGCGCAGTTCCCCCAAAACCCTTACACCAATCTTCTTGAAACAAGGCAAACTTCATGCTCTCAGCAGAAGCTAATACTTATGCAAGTTTCATCCAAATTATACAAAAAACAACCAAGTTATATCTATTTCATTGATTCCTTATTATACCCTATGGCCGGATCTCTGACACGGCTCCAAAGCTTTTCCAAAGTGGTTTGGAAGCTCTGAACCACTTCAGGAAGCCTAAAGAAGCCAAAGCTTCAGAATCCAAAGCACCCAAACAAAGCTTCTCCTGATCTGAAGACTCGCACAGCCCTACTCTTCACCTCCTCTACCCCACTTTCTTCCATGGCAAGGACAGGAGAGACTGAGCAGCAGTGCTCAGTTTCTGGGCTCCAGGGGTGCTACTTAAATAATTCATATCATATGTTGGATGTAATGTCCAAAATGTTGACAGTAAAATATTAAATTTCAGAGTTTGTGGGGCAAGCTGTAAAATGTACAGTGTTACTTTCTTACAACTGTTATTCAGTGCATTTTGAAAGGCATAATCCATGGTATTTATATGCTATGTTCTATTCAGTTCTTTCTTCTCATCCATTTCATATACTGTTAAAGGATTTAATTTCAGGATTCAAAAACACTTGTGTCAAGGACAAAATAACAGAATTTATAAATGGTTGAAAGTAGAAAAAACGCTCCATACAATTTAGTGTCTCTTTTCACCTTTTTACTAATAGTATAACTGTGAATCTGCAGAGCTGTAAACTTTTTATAACATTTATGATTATTTCTCATTATGATGATAACACATCACATTCTAACCAGTTTACAATAGTATAGCCAGGGTACACCCAGGAGTGTGCCCTGTCCACAAGTGGAAGGGATGGGGTGGTCAGGCAAGAGTGCTATGAGAGGATCCTTCCGCCAGGGAGCAGTTCCCTCTTTTCTCTATAAAGCCAGGCTGCAACAAAGCACTTAACTATATACAAATGTATTGGTATACAAAATAAAAATGAATAAAGACATTAAATATTCACAGTAGAATTAGTATGTGACACCTTACACCACCTGCAATCAAGACATTGCATCACTTCAAGGGACTGCAAAACACAGAACAGTCAATTCACAGCATAGGCAATAATTAACTCCCCTGCACAAATGAACATTAACACCCTGGAACAGGTAAGTCAAGGAATCAACACAATAAACACATATAAGCATCAACTCAGATAAACCCAGGTAAGTTGAGGTAGCAATGCAATAGATGTACACAGGGAACAATACAGGTAAGTTCAGATAATAGGCAGTAAACATATATAAGTAATGAAGACAGGTAACCCATTTAAACTTCCTGAAGAAGTACCCATAACTATATTAACATCCACAGTATGAGTCAAACATCAGTCACAGAATATGGGGTGCACTCAACATCCTGCGGGGTGTTCCCTGGAGACCCTCCCCCTAAGGACCCCAGGATGTGGACATGCCTCCCTCCACAATGAAAGAGGGTGGAGGCTTCAGACCCTCTTCTCCCAAGACAGTTGTCCTTGCGGGACCCGCTTCCCCAGCAACTCCCACTGCTGCTCTGAAGCAGCCAAGAATCATCCCCTGGTGGCCAGTCCCTCAAGGGCCTCTCTCCAGTGGCACCTCTGGCTCCTCTCAATGGACTGGTGCCTGGCACTGGGCACCCAGGGCACTCCTATGGGAGTTGAGCCCTTACTGGCTTCACACCAAGGGTCTTTCCCCTTCCTGGGCCCAGCTCTGGGCACTTGGGGCTCTTCTAGTTAATGCTGAGCCACACTGCATGGTTCTGGTTACCCAGCCTAGAGACAGGGCTAACTTGAGCAGCCTCAAACTGCTCTCAAAGTTGGCTCTCTGTGTGCCGACTTGCACACCATGTGGGGCGCAAGTAGCCTCAAGCTTCTTCTTGGGCCAGCTCTCCATGCACCGATCCGTGCACCGTCCACCCAGCTGCTTGCCAGGTTCGCAGGCTCAAGCCACCTCAAGTGGCTCCCAGAGCCTAAGCACCATGGGCCAATCTGCACACTATTGAGGCTCAGGTGGGGTCCCGAGGACTGTCTTCTCTAGAGCTCCTCACTGTCCCTTACTGTGTCTGCCCCAGCATGCTGAGCATGCTCTCCTCCTGCTGTAGCATGCTTTCTGCTGAGCACACTCTCCGGTGGACCTGCCATCCTGCAGTCCACAGTCTGGTTGGGGAGCTCCTCTCTCCCTCCCTTCAGGAATGGGGTGGTGCCTACTTTCCCCCAGCTTGTTCCTGATTAGTGGATTGGATCCAGCAATCAAAATGGAGGATTTTCGAGCCCTTGGGCACGTTGGAGCTTGATCAGGTAAGTCTGTCACAATAGTAAAAAAAAGCCTCATGAAAACAAACTAAACTGATTGGTATTTAAAAGAAAGTAAAGGGTCAGATTCTAACAGTCAGCCACTGGGTAGGATCATGTTCATTAATGAATTTTTGCAACTGTGCACTAAACACAGTACCTCTAATGTGAGATAATAACTAAATGTGCATTAGGCTGCCCTTATTTGCAGTAGCGAAAGTGCGCACTTTTGCAGTGATGCTTAATGCACAGTAGCCTAATTTTACTGTGCATTAGCATATTAACTTGGCTTCTGCCGTGATACTCTAATAAACAGTTAAATAGGCTACTGTACATTAAAGTACATGTGTAGATGCACACAGTATGTGGTAACTTACTAAAAGAGCTGTCACGCTGTTCAGTTGAATAGCATTTTATTCCAGTGGTCCCAAAGATTTTAAATCAGAATGTTATGGAATTAGGATTTTATTGAGCAAGAAAAATACTATTAATATGTACCTTTTAGCTAGGCTTTTTATCAGTAGATCTCAAAGCACTTTTCAGAGGAGATCAGTATCAAAGAGAGAACATGATATTTTGAATTTGGTCCTACGTTATGACCGCGTTCAAGGATTCCATTAAAGTTAACAGGGCATTTCAGGGTATTAGGTTTCATTAGGGAGTTTGGAAGAACCAGTCCTTTGCAGATCAAAAGTGTAAACATTCATTGTTATACAATTGTCTGATTAGGTTTTTTAAAACTTACTTTATCTTCCATAGACTTAGATGTTGTATATTAAATAGATAAGCAATAAAGAATACAATCTGATTCCTAAATATATCCCTTGCATCTATTCTCAACTCAGAATGTGTTTAAAATCTAAGGAAAGCCAATCATTTCAATGGATTCAACTACCACATTGGTGCACATAGAGAAAGGCTGTTTCCCAGATTGCAAAGAATGAAGCAGGATTATATACCAAGTCAAAACTTTGGTCCTTCCCTTGCATCTATGCAAAATTTTGTGGAGTTATTGAGCATCTGTTTTGACAGAGATAATATTGCTAGTTCCATAATTGAGGCCAAAGAAACTTTGGTTTTGGCATAGATGCAGGAGAGATTGATAAGTTTCCTGTCCATTCTGTACTTGAATTCAATACCATGTAGCAGATGGACACGGATGAGCGTCTTGATGATCTCAAGAAAGATGGAAAACAAAATTGGTGCAATCACACATCCCTGTTTGACTCCAGTTCAAATGGCAAAAGATTCCTTAGTGGCACACCTGCATAAGATAAAGACAGTCAAGTGGCCATGAAGGAGTCTTAGGATGGTGGTAAATTTTCTTGAACAGCTAAACTTTGATAAGATCTTCCAAAAAGCCTCACACTTAACAAAGTCAAAGGCTTTGGTCAAATCAATAAAGGCCATATACAATTCCTGGTGTTATTTTTGGTATTTTCCTGGATCTGCAAGACTGCAAAAGTCATGTCTATGTTGTCTCTTGATGGTCTGAAGCTGCATTCAGACTTGGGAAAAATTTCCTTGGCAAGAGGGAGCAGTTGGTTCAACAGAATTTGAGTGCAGAACTTCCCAACAATGGTGAGGAGGCAGTACCTCAATAGTTTCCAGAGACAAGCTGATCTCCCTTTTTAAAAATGGTGACAGTATTGGCATCCTTTAGATCAGTGAGAATTTCCTTAGTGTTCCAGATTTTGAGAAGCTGTGTAGAGCTAGTTAGTCATACTTTTTCCATCATCTTTGAAGACGTCAGCTGGTATGCCAACAGGGCTAGATGCTTTGTTGTTCTTTATCTGTCTTATTATCTGGTGGACTTCTTCAGAAGTTGGTGGACTGGCAAGTGCTTCTCTTTCTGCATGCTGCAGGATGGATTTGATGATTTCATCAGTTACTGTCAATTCTTGGTTCAGGAGCCCCTTCTAGAGTGCCCCTTCTAGAGGTTTCTGATGAGCTTATTCCTTTGATTCCAGTTTGTCATCTTTGGTCCTAAATGAAATGAGTCTGGAAGAACTTGGTCCATACAAAGTATGCTTGCACTGAAGAAGCTCTACATGTCATGATTGTCAACAGATCATTATATCTGTTTTGCACTCTCTTCCCACTCTTTGTTTTTGATTTCTCAAATCTTCTTCAGTATGCTCATGATTGTGTTGTTGTTGCACATATGGAAGCAGCCCTACAAAAATGTCCCTTAACTGATTCTCTCAAACATACCAGTGCCTGGAACTGATCCTTAACATTGTGGGGAAGAAGGTGCTTCACCAGCCTGCTCTGGTCCAGTCAACAACTCCAGCAAGAATCCTTATTGATGGGTAGAAGCTGGAGAACATTGAATGCTGCATACCTTGGAACAGCTATTCCTCAAAGAAAGCCAACATCGATAAGGAGATCCAGTATAGGATCCGATATGCCAGCTCTGCCTTTAGAAGATGGAATCCTTATGTGTTCAATGATCACAACATCAGGATTCAAACAAAGCTCCTCCTATGTAAGGCTGTGTTAATCTCAACTTTTCTCTATGACTGTGAAGTTTGGGTGACCTACAGGGACCACTTGAAAAGCCTAGAAAGCCAAATGCTAGTATCCTCACCAATGCTAACACCAGAAGTATGGAAGTACCAATTATTCAACATCAGTGGAAGCTGTTATTGCCAGATTCTGGGAAGATTACAGCAGGGCATGTTTGGTCAAGCTAGCAGGGCTAACCATTTTTACTTTTGCTGCTAGCATTGACAAAGGACCCATTGTTCAGGGTCCTAGCCTCTACTGCAGCCAGGCTAATGTATAACACCCTAATGCTAGCTGGGACTTGTCATAAATGCAAAATGAGCACAGAAAGTTCAAGAAATAAACTAGCATTTAGTTGTCTTCCAGTGGGTATTCACAGGCTACACCTTCTGGCTCCCTCTTATCTGTCAAATGCTTTTCAGAGCCTGCCAGCTTGTTCAAGCAAACAAACAAACAGGCAGGAGCCCTACCCTTGGGCCATTCCCAGTGGCTGCCTAATCCCTGGTAACCCCAGGCTCCAAGCAGCCGGCTTCATCCAGGTGAAGACCCTTTAAGCTGTTTTCAGCATCTTTTATTCTTCCCCCTTCTGATGCTGACCCACAAGGCTGACTTCCTCATTCACCACACCTGTGTCAGCTCCCATTTTGGGAGACTCACTGTGTCCCTGGATCTGGTTTCCCAGCCTTTGGTGAGTCCTACCAGGTCTGGTGTGGGCATAAGGAGGTGCTTCCAGGGTATGGGGTTGTTCAGACTCCCCCACATCCCTAATAACAGGGCCATATCTTGTTACAATCAGCTATGGTGGACAGGGCACTGTGTGCACATGCCTGATGTATGTTTACTAAAAAAAACCGCTACACTGGTTCTTCACATGGGTAGATCCAGGATTTTGTAAAGTTGGGTGCAGAAGCAGTGAATAGTGCTGCAGCAGTGGCTGCCCCCATCATTCCCAGCCTCCTCCTCCACCCAAGAAGCAGCAAGCAATAGCTCTTTTTTAAAAACTATCTTCCCTCCCCATCCCTTCTCCTGTGTGCACAGTGGCATGTCCCCTCCCCTTCTCCCCTGCTTCCTCCTTCCCCAGCTCACTGCTACTGCTGCCTACAGCTGCCCAGGATGTAAGCAGGAGAGTTTCAGAGCTGCTTCTGTCCTTCTCTCACTGGGATGAACACAGAGTCAGGCTCATCCAGAGACACCAGCAGGCAGAGTCCCTTCTTCCTTGCCTACTCCCTGACTGCCAGGGAATACCCAGGAGGACTAAGCAGAGAAGAGGAACCCACCGACCACTGTCACCGTCTTCTGCTAAGCCCAGTTCCCAGCAGAATGTGGCTGGAGTGGCAGGCTCTGGAGCTCTCCCCACACCCCCACCAATCAGCCAGAGACAGCAGCAGTGGTGAGTGAGGGAGGAAAGGAAAGGGACAGGGAGGGGAGGAGAGAGCAAGTGCCACAGATCATGGAGAGAAAGCAAGGGGGAATTCATACCCAATTTGGGGACTTTAAAAAAGCCTATAGCTACAGCTTCCACAGCATCATTGATTGAAAAGAGGAGGGTGCATCCTCTCTAGCTCCATCCCTGGTCTTTCATTTTTTCCTCTCAATAACTTGTTAGTGCCCTTCTATGCTGATTAATACAACTTCTTTTAATTTTTTGAAAACGTTTTATTCTTCTGTAAAGGAGGAAATGGTATATATTTGCTTCAGCTGAAAATGTGGTGGTACTATTATGCTGTTAAGAGAGGCTGTCCCAGGGTCCAATAGTAAGCCCTGGTACTTCAACACTGTCTCCCTTCAACACTGTCTCTTACCCCATTCTCATTAAAAAAACTAGGCGACTGTGGCGTCGACACCTACACAGTCAAATGGGTCACTCACTGGCTGGAGGGCTGCACCCAGAAAGTGGTGGTGGACAGGTCATTTTCGACCTGGAGGGATGTGGGCAGTGGGGTCCCCCAGGGCTCAGTCCTCGGGCCCGCACTGTTCAACATCTTCATCAGTGACTTGGACAAGGGAGTAAAAAGCACCATGTTCAAATTTGCTGATGACACTAAGATGTGGGGGGATGTGGGCACACTAGAAGGGAGGAATAGGCTGCAATCAGACCTGGACAGGTTACAGGGGTGGGGGGATGAGAACAGGATGGGTTTCAACACTGACAAATGCAAGGTACTGCACCTGGGGAGGAAAAACCAGCAGCATACCTACAGGCTGGGGAATTCCCTTCTCATCAGTGTCCCTTCTGACCCTACCAACTATGAAACTATGAAGCTACTTTGGCCCCTTTGACCCAGCTCTCCAGCTGGTCTCAGTCTTGTCCCTTGGGAATTAAATTATGGCCCTTTGGTCCTACTGGTGCCTCAGGGAACCAGTTGCCTCAGGGGCTGTATTCATGGCCTCTTTCCTTCTCTGTAGCTATGCCCATGCCTCACAGATGTTTCTCCATATTTTCTCACACCAGCTTGTATGGGCTTCAGACCTCTTGGCTTTGGCATACTGGTTACTCTAGCTGTGACACTTGCACTGGCCTGAATCCTCAGTCCCAGTCTCATTTTGCACTTTCATGCTCTGGGCCCCTGTGCCAAGGTAATGGACATGGCTTTACTCATGGCTTCGACCCACAGGCCTGTTGTCTAAACCAGTTACACCCAAAGGGAAAGCAGCAACAAGACTCAATCTCTTTCTGGGGCTACTTACAGTGGCCATTCAGTCATGATCTCCCTCTAACATGGACCATCCTGCCCTTTCCATGATCAGGGCACAACTGCTCCTCCAGCTTGAAGGCAAGCCTATTTACCCCCAGAACCCTGCCTCTTCCTGCCAGCCTAATGTATTAGTTGGTCAGAGCACAGGGGCTGCTTGTTAGTTGCAGCCCTGCCAGCTGCCTTTGTTTGGGCCACAGCAACTCAACTCTTTAAGGGCCCTTGCCAGTTCTGCTGGCTTTGTAGCTGTCCCCCAGTAACAGGACAAAGGTTTCCGGTTAGAGCTCTATTCAAAGATCAATTCGGCATGATGGAGAATCATAGGCTAGCATAATAGAAAAGTGGAAAAATGGGGAATGTGGCCAAAAAAACCCTCAAAAACCAAGGAGATGAAGAGTTCAGGTGAACTGTTCAAGCTGACCCAACAAAACTGACTCCTGTTTCACTTTAAAATGACCTGCTGTGAAATGAGGCTTATTTTATTATTTTTGCCTGTGTGTGCGTAAAGATATAGATACAGCTATAGGCAGGCAAGGTTCTTTGGGTAAATCTGATATCTTTTATTAGACCAAAATTTGAGTTGGTCTAATAAAAGATATCAGATTCACCCAAAGAACCTTGTCTGCCTATAACCTTAGATCAACACAGCTACAACCTATACCCTAGATATAGCTCTGGCATGAATAACGTATTTATGACCTCAAAATACTTGCTGTGAAATTGCTATGCAAAGACAGAAAAAAGATGAAATTGATGCATGTAATTTAAATCAAAACAAATGCAAAGCTTCCCCCCGCCCCCCACCCGCCATATCATTTATAGCCATTTGGTCTACTAGGAATGCATTGATTCCACACAATGGGTGGCTATACACATGCAGTGAGGGTGGTCTGGCACACTAATTACAGTACATTGGGGCAGAATCCAGTGTCACATGTATCAGCATCCCCATGCTGAAAAATGGTGGCAGAGGTGGTTTAGTTAAAGCGACATGGTGAACAAGCTTTAGTTAAAGCACCCCACTACCATCTTTTAGTGTGGGAATGCTGATGCATGAGATGCTCCAGGCATTTTAATTAGAACGGTTCTTGAAGCTGCTATAATTAAAGTGTCCCCCGCTTCTGCTGCCGCCGTGCCCCCCCAGCCACCAGGTGCATGCGTCGTTCATGATTGAAACTGCAATTCGTAGTACAATTGCATTACAGGTGCAACAGCACATATTCTTTTTACTACATGCAAATAAGTTATGTTGAAATTCAAATTAAAACAATATTCAATATACTTTAGAACCTAAACCCAACAAAACCACCAAAATTAATATTTGAATTCAGATTTTTGAAAGATTGCTAACCTTAAATTCAGTGCTTGTGGACGATACTAGATGCAAAGTATAATTTACTTTTTTGTCTCAGAAAGGAGACAGTATAGTATATGTCACGGGGTGGGAGCCTGCAAGCGGCCGTGAGCTCGCTAGCACCCCCTGCCATGTCAATTAGGGTGATCCGGCACCCTCTTCCCGCCCGCCACGTCTTTGATGTTGAGGTTCAGTATGGGAGGCTGCCTACTTACACCTATGACACCTTGCTGGTATCACCTCCGTTCCAAAGTGGGGTACTCTCACCCCAGCCTTATGGGCAGTGTGTGCCTCCAAACCTCCCCTTTAGCACGCCCCAAGCCTCGCAGCTGTTCCCTGGACATTGTCTGGGTCCCTTGCCCTTCGGCACCCTCTCTGCGGCCTGTGCCGCACCTCTCGCGCGCCCGTTGCCCCCAACTCTGCGGCCTGTGCCCTCTCTGGGGCCTCGCCCACCCTGGGGCCTATACCGCGCTTCTAGTGCTGTGCGTTCCCCGTGCTTGGGGCTCAAGTGACCGCAGCCGTGTCTGGCCCCTTGACCCTTTCCTGGGTCATTTGCCCCACTGGGCAAACTACCGCCCTCATGGGCCGGGGTCCGAAACCCCGCACACCGCGCCTCTCTGGCGCAAACAGTAGTGCCCCACTGGCACTGCTCACTGTGCCACTACTGGGCACGCAGGGCCCCCAAGTTATTGGGGAGCTCCCGTGAGGCCTCCTCACACCCCTACAGCCTCACCTGGTCCTCCAGATAACTATAACCGAAACCCGAGCCAACTGGCTATGACACAAACACCACAGAGCCTCCCTGTTCACAGTGTAAACTCCAAGCCCCCCAGGGCTTCTACCATACCTCCCTTCAGGGTTCACTCCTCCCTAGCATCATTACAGCTGGTCAGTAAAGTAAAGTAAGGTTACAAGCTCCTGCTCCTGCTCTAGCCTGGGCTGTTTATAAAGGCCCGGCCCTGCCCCCTTCTGGCCACCTGACCCACCTGGTTGCCCTGGCAACCGGCACCTGGGCTGCTTCTGGGAGCTTCAGTAGCCCCATTCCTCCTACTAGTAGCAGGCACCCCGGTGCCCTGCTACAGTATATTTCCATATCACTGCAAATTTTTTCTTGCTATACCAATGGTGTGGTTTTACTCCAGACTTGTGTTGGGCCAATAGTGTAGCTTTCAGGGCCTGTAAATTCTGGAATCCGTCTTACGTCCTTTACCTGAAATTACCAATTTGTTTCAAAAAGTCCTGGAATACACATATTTCATGGTTATTACAAACTTGAGGTGAATTCTGCTTGTGAAATAAATGAGTTTGTAGTCTTAATTACCACTCCTCTGAGTGGTCATTAGTATTATAGTACCCATTAGAGGTCTTTACCAAGATCAAATCCTCATTATGCCAAATGCAATAAATCTATCATGCAATAAGACTATCATTCCCATAAGCATTTTGTTAATTCAACTTTGAGCATCTTAAAGATTTGTTCAACTGTTAGATGCTAGATTCTTGGATTGAAGTTTTGTATATGTTAATTGAACAAAATTTTTCCAAAGGGGTGAGAGAGGTTTTCGGGTATAAACAACCAAAACACTCCCATTTTGCCAGAATGTAACTGGAAAAAAATCCCTTTTAATTTAATGTGTGCACCTGAAATAGATTGTTGATTTACAGGGCTGTTACATCATCAATGCATCTATCAAAACTGCCTAGAAGTTTGTATATTCCATTTTTAGGTTGGTACTGATTAATTCAATCCTAAAAGTAAATATTTTGGATTTGTATATTTTTTGAATGTCAGGTCATAGTATAGATGGAAACTTTTAATATTTTTTTAGCTAATAGAGAACATTAGAAAAAAATCCCTGTAAATTATAAACTTTTGAAAAAATGCAAAATCTGCTTTTCATTTTTTTTAATTTTGTTTCCTGGCTCTGCTGGCATTTCCTTGAAGACTAGGAACTGAGTTGGGACTTTCTGCTAAAAATGGCTGCACATGCATGTATCCCAGTGCAATGGCCCAAGATGTGTCCACTTAAGACTGGAGATTGCTGTTCTTTGTAGTCTATAAACATGCCATAATGGAGAATGGTCATTAGTAGGAGCATTGTGTAACTGTCTGATGACTACAAAACAGCACATGTGATCTAATCTGGGATCATGCAAACTGAATAAAATATTTCTAGAAATCTAGCAGAAAGCCTAGGGGACATCCAAGAAGCACTTTATGGGAGGAAGTTAATGCACAGATATATGGCATAGCCTTCTTTTACCCCAGTTTATGGGGGGGTTAACTTTTTTGCATCTTTTATTAATAATCAAACCTAGCACTGAACTGAATGGTTGTAGGTAGATTTATTGTACTTATCCTGGTAAGCATATTTCTTGGTTGCCTAAAGTTGTAGGTCATCTATGCTCAGAACTTTTGCCATTTCAGCAGGGCTGAGGAGCATGGCAATTGTCTCAATGGCATCCTCAAAATAGACTTTCCTTCAGCTGCTGTAGTGGCATCTGCTCTATGAATCTGTTCTAGTGGCATTCTCAGAAGACGCTTCCAGAGCACAAAACTCAGGAAACATAGGACTGGAGGGACTTCTTGGCCATTGAGTTCACTCCCCTGAGCATGACTATCTTCATTCAAACACACAGCTGGAGATGATAGTGCCTATTTTTTATTCAGTCGCTAAGTGGCTAGACTGAACAATCTAGCCAGCCCAGCAGAGCCTGAATTCCTATACCTTCTTCACCCTTAGGATGTTAAACACACATCTCTTACCTCTCACGAGTAAGTTTTCTTAGTCTGGTGGTCTCTTTCGCCCTTCCTGTTGAAGCTGTGCTGTGGTGAAAATATTTTCTATTTTCATTGGGCTAGAAAGTGTTAGCATAATTTTCTAGTCCAGTTATCAGGGTATTCACTTGCAAGACAGGAGTTCTGAGTTCAGATACCTGCTTGCAACACTATTTCTGTACTTTATTAAATAGCTGTTTAATGTTAATTGCACAAAATTTGCCACAACTAAGTCCCACAAGGCTTAGATGAATAATGCAAACTTTGATATAGGCAAGAAATGCATGTTCCATGGATAAACTAAATGATACAAGTTTGTTAAGACATTAATAAAGAGAGGGAGATAGAAAAGCTGGATAACCTTGAGCATCTGGAATGCTGCTGCTTTTACAAGAATCCATATAATACAGTTTCTGAGACACTAATTCCAAAGATTAATCATTTATGAGCTACCCACACATAAAAACCTGTAATTACATTTATGTTAATTTGTATAGTACTTGATCTGAATAACGCATTATTGTGAGGACCTTTAATTATAAAATAGAAATGAATCAAGAATTTTCTAATATGAATTACAGAATAAAATAGCTTCTACATCTTTACAGTCATCTATTGGGTTTTCATCCAAGAATATCATTGTAGTGGAAAACAGAAGAATTCAACCTAATTCTTATTTTCCTTTTTCTTTACACTCCAGAAAAAAGTAACTATTGTAGAACAAGAAACGGTCTCAACATCACGCTTTTTTTCTTAACATTAAACCCAAGAAAAATGTACCCTTATATATTACTTGAGTGATTTGTTGTTCCTAAATAAGGCTTTATAAGCATCATGAATCTTATCATTCAGATTGCCTTTTTTCTGTGAGCTTCATCAGTTAAATATGAATCTCGATTTTGGCTTGAATATTTATAACTGTAACCCATTATAGATTCTCCAGTCTTAAGAATGCAGTCAAATCTTCACGGTAAATAAAAATTTAGTTTACCCATAGAAAACAGGGCCCTAGGGAAAATGAAATTTTAACTTTAAATGTAGCTGCATAAACTTGAAGCTGTATGCCACTCCTCTGTAAATTTTCCTGATGTGTACTTTGAGACTATTCTAGGCTTGTACAAAACTATTCTAGGTGTGTACATAAGTACACAGATGACAAAGGGGCACTAGATGAGGCACAAGAAAATGTGGGTTTTGTTAGGTCTAACAAGATGTGTGTGTCCTGCCAATGGCTTCCCTTGTACAGCTCTTAACCTGACTTCTTAATGTGGTCTCTCTCTTATGTAGGCTCAGAGTTCATATTTGAATTATACTATCAACTTCCTATAAGAATGGTCTCTCCAGTCCTCACCCCTACCAAGGGCTGTAAATCCTGACATTTGCAGAACTAAAGCTATGTTCATAGAAGTTAGGCCAAGTGTCTCCCTGAAACCACTTTATCTCCCTAAAACCACAGCATGGCTCCCCAAAGGGAAAAGGAAGCAAAAGGCAGAAAATTTTCACTGTTTTTTTTTCTTTATGGAAAAAGCTGATTTTCTCAAAATTGAAGTCTTTTTTCAATTTCAGCATTGGAGAGAAACAACTGAACACATTCTCATTTAACAGGAAAATTTATTTTTATTTTTTTGTCTCTGTTCTATTTTAAAGCAGAAAAAAATGTAAGCTTCTGAATAAAAAGACAAGAAAATGCAATTCCTGTCCTCTTTCAGTTATAACAACATATGCAATATTCCTTCTCCTGGTATGCAGAAACTTTTAGCTGAACTTTCAGATTAGCTTATTACCCCATTTGGGAGAAGATAGTTGCATTCCCTTTTCCCTTCAATACCTTCTATATCTGACTCTTGTCTAATGAAATCCTGACTCTGTGGGAAATAAAAATTGCTTATAGATTGGGGAGTGGATGGGAAAGAGAACTGGCCAAAAGCTACATTCCTCCTTCATTCACTTGCCCTGGGCCTTATTGGACATTATACTTGGGATATAATTCATTTAGACTAGTAAGCATCACTGTGAGTTAGAAATTTTTTAAGCAAACACATAGTAATGTTCACAATGATTTCAGCCTTCTGGACAGGGCTGGAGCTGGCTCTGAGGCTGATAAATTGCTGTTTGTCAGTCCCAGATCCCTCACTGACAAAGAGCTATTTTCTGACCCTAGTCCCCATGCCATGTGGCACCTGGCTCAAAGAGCTCTGTTGCTCCCAGACCTGGCACTGCACTGAAGCTTAACATGTATGAGCTGACATACTCCTCACCTGAAAAGTTCTAACTTTGCTACCATACTATCATGTTTTCTTTCTTGAATGCATGGACTCTCACATTTTAAGTGCAGTTAACGTTTGTCTAACTTTATCCCAACTATAATGTTGGCCCAATAAAAGATATCACCCTAAGAAATCTTTGCCTCTCATATTGTTTTGAGGCAGAGTGCCATTTTCCATTTAATCACAAGATGGAGCTATTACAAAACGATTCATATTAGGTGAACCAAAATCAAGAGTTTCATAGATTTCATAGACATTAGGGCTGGAAGGGACCTCAGAAGATCATTGAGTCCAGCCCCCTGCCCCAGGGGCAGGAAGTCAGCTGGGGTCATAGGATCCCAGCAAGATAAGCTTCCAAATGGTTCTTAAAAGAGTCCAGAGTAGGTGCTTGCAACACCTCTGGAGGGAGTCTATTCCAGGCCTTGGGGGCTTGTACAGTAAAGAAGTTGTTCCTTATGTCCAGCCTAAAATGGTCTTGAAGGAGTTTGTGACTGTTTGACCTTGTCAGCCCTTGCGGCGCTCTGGTGAACAGGTGTTCCCCCAGATCCTCATGTATATCTCTTATATACTTCTTAGTGGTTAATGGTTTTAGCATTAGCACTCTTGCTTATCCCTAAAATAGTAAATAGATTGTATTGGTAAGTTTTCCTGAAATGGTCAAAAGTTTGTTCTTTCATATTCCACAGCCTATTTTAGCTCTTCTAAGAAATAATGGTTTTGGCCTTACAAGATAGTTTACTGTGCTATGTACAACTATACTCTCTCATGCTGTGATCACCCAGCTCTCATACATTTATCAGGGCAGGGAACCTGACCGGTACTTGGATGGGAGACTTCTAAAGAAACTAGAATTCTTTATAAAATGATACTGAGAGTGTCTAGAAGTCTCTGTCCTGGGTGTATAGAATGGATGCGCAATTAGCAGGTGCTAGGCAGTTGGTGCATCACCTTTTTTTTATTTAAATAAACCAGAGCCCTTGATTACATGCAGTAAAAGAATATAAGGTATTTTAAAATAGAGATGTGCAGATGGTGGAGATGATGTTCAGGGAAGGAGAGAAGACTGATTTGGGGGTGTTGGTTGCTGTTGATAAATCAGTGTTTTGCATTACAATAACTTAGGCCATTTATTATGTATCTCTGAGACTGGATCCAACAGAAGGACATGGGTACATACATACTAAGAGTTACAACATGCTCCCAGTGGCACCCAGAGTACTGAGATCATGTTTATATTTCTTCTGTGGTACTTCTAAAAGCGATGTCAAGATGCAAGTCCACACTAAATTCGTCTTGTTCATTCTCAGCAAAACCCAAAGACAATGAAGCAAAGCTGACCTGAGGACACTTCCTGCCCTTCTGATTTTTGTCTCTGATGTGCTTGATAGGGGCAGCCCTTGGGTCAGTTTCAGGTTTATTTTCTAGTTTCCTGTGTCCAGAGAGGGTGAGGAAGGATGTGATTCTTGGTGCACTCTTAGCAGCACTGCAGGAGGGTATAGGCATCCAGAATCCCTATAAGTAAGGGACTAATGGAATAAGTTAGGTGCTAGTATTCGGGACAGAGCTACTTAGAATTAACCATAAGGCAGTGCTAAAGACAGAAACATATCTGAAATCCCACAGGCAAGGTGCCTGAGTCAGGGCTGAAAACACACACATATCTGTCCACCAAAGGTGTAATGGGAACTCTGCTCTGAGCAATGGCAAAGACCTGTGAAGTGCCTCCTGCTACACTGCTAGTGATGGAAGTGTGGCCAACTACTAGATGGAGGAACAAAATCAGACACCACCACATCTCAGTTACACTCCTGAGACATGTGCAGATAAGCACGGTCATGTGGTATGTGTTTGCAGTGCCACATACCGCACAGTCTGGTGGTCTCTGTGCTACAAGGGCAGGCTGCCCTCACTGACACAGGGTTTTCGCCATGAAAAAAAAAACCCACTCTACAACGCATGCCTGGCCAGTACACTCTAATGAAAAGCAGAGCTGGGCTATCTGGAGCCACACTGGCTGTCAGCCAGGCTCTATGGGGCAGAAGCCCCAGGAGGCTCAGCCATGGCGAGGGGGGATCCTGGCCCCCCTCCTAGTCAGATCCCAGGGTGGGTGTCCTACTCACACCACCCTATGTATGCTGCTGCCTACCACTATTCTTTGAATTCTTTGAAACTGAGCAGAATTCATACTTGTAAAGAACTGAGGGAGGCTTAGCATTTTTCTTTTATAACATTAGACAAAGAGGAAAAGTAAATATCCTGCTTACTGGTATACTTGTTCATTCATGTTCTAATTAGAACATGCCAGTGTTGCCTCACCATGTGTATGAAGCTCCTGCACATTTTATAATAGCCTCAGAGGCACTTTATCTAAACCTTATTGAATGAGGCCATCAGGGAATCACTCTAATTAAAATGCCCCACCCCCAAGCATGTGCATAGGCAGCACCTGTTTCCATACCTTTCTCCACTAAATTCAGCTCATATCTATTCCTTCTCAGAAGAATGTCATGACACGGAGTTGTTAGCTTCATTGTGATGGGGAGCACTCTCCATCCCTCCTTTTGAAGCTGTGCCATATTGCATAAAATAATTATTGGGCTGCCAAGAAAGCATAAGAGGGAATGTGAGCCTGTAGCCTAGAGGTTAGAGTATGTAAGTGGAAGTGAGGAGTCCCTGACTCTAGGATCTGCTCCCATGACTTTTTATGCTTTTAATATTCATAGATTCATAGATGCTAGGGTCGGAAGGGACCTCAACAGATCATCGAGTCCGACCCCCTGCATAAGCAGGAAAGAGTGCTGGGCCTACATTACCCCAGCTAGATACTCATCCAGCCTTCGCTTGAAGACCCCCAGGGTAGGGGAGAGCACCACCTCCCTTGGGAGCCCGTTCCAGACCTTGGCCACTCGAACTGTGAAGAAGTTCCTCCTAATATCCAATCTAAATCTGCTCTCTTCTAGCTTGTGGCCATTATTTCTTGTAACCCCTGGGGGGGCCTTGGTGAATAAATACTCACCAATTCCCTTCTGTGCCCCCCTGATGAACTTATAGGCAGCCACCAGGTCGCCTCTCAACCTTCTCTTGCAGAGGCTGAAAAGGTCCAGTTTCTCTAGTCTCTCCTCGTAGGGCTTGGCCTGCAGGCCCTTAACCATACGAGTGGCCCTTCTCTGGACCCTCTCCAGGTTATCCGCATCCTTCGTGAAGTGCGGCGCCCAGAATTGCACGCAGTACTCCAGCTGCGGTCTGACCAGCGCCTGATAGAGGGGAAGTATCACCTCCTTGGACCTATTTGTCATGCATCTGCTGATGCACGATAAAGTGCCATTGGCTTTTCTGATGGTTTCGTCACAGGCAGGCTGTGGCAGGCTGGCTGGCTGGCGGGCTCAGTGGCAGCCTGGATTGTTAACTTGAGCTTGAAATGGCTCAGGCCGATTGGTCTAGCATTTCCACCAATCCGGAGGAGGCAGGAGGCAAGCTTGCCTCACCCTGACCCAGGGGCTAGGTGAAGAAGAAGACTTGCAAGGGAACTAACCCCTCAAGCTCCCTGATTCATCTGCTCCCAGTCCAGGGTTGGAGCCTGCTGAAAGAATAAAAAGGCAGCATACCCAGCACATGAGTAGCTTTGATGTAGGACCATGGCGAAGGGCTGTGAATAGCTGGTTGAGCTGACCAGCAGGGCAGAGCAGTTGCCCCAAAAGTGCCCAGAAGATGCCTTCACCAAATGGGGAGTGGTAAGTGGCTGTGTCCCTGCCCCACCATGAAGGAAGTCGCAGTGACAGTGCACAGGTCAGTGCACGGAGGGTCTGGGAGCAGACAGGACTGTGGCTGCTGGTGCATAAGGCAGCATGGATCCCCAACCCCCTGTACAAGGCAGGGGTGACAGTGCATAGACTGCTGAATGGAAGGGACTACAGCCACTGCCTGAGGCAGCATGGGTCCCCAACCCTGCATGAGGCAGAAGCAGAGCCACCAGTGCACAGGACGGTGCATAGGGCCATAGAGCTGAAGGGACTGTGGCAGCTGCATGAGGCAGTGCACGTCTCCAACCCTGCATGAGGCAGGAGCAGGGACATAAGTGCATGGAGCTGTACACAGGGCCGTAGAGCAGACAGCAACCCTAGGAAGCTCGAACTTCTGCCCTCACCTACACAGAGCAGGTGCCCCTTCAGTGAACAGGGCAGTGAACTGGGGAGAGAGAGCAGGCTGACAGGCAGAGAGAACCACACGAGGCAGATTGGGCCTTCCCTTATGGAGATGGGATGCCTCGCCCCTCCAACACACAGCACTAGAAATGAATCCAACTTCTTCAAGCCCATGGGAGTAATGAGTCCCCTAGGAAGGGGATTCCCACATGAGAGGAGGGCCCCTCCATGCTACAGGTTGCTGAGGAGAAGCCCCTGATGGGAGGGGACCATTTGCCCTGGGGTGTGGAAAGAGACCCAGAGCCTCTGCTTGTCAATGGGGGTTCCCAATTTAAGAGGGCCCTGCCCAGCTTAAGTAACCCTGAGAGGGAAAATGTGCCCTATTAAATGATGGGGACTCTGCTTGGGTTGTTATTTCTTTTTTGGGCACAGAAGCTGTGCCGTGTGTCTTGACCCATTTTGCTGGGATTCTTGTTGATATCTTGGGTCTGTTGTATTAGAAGAGGATTATTAGCTGTTCTTTATTTGTATTTAGTATATTGGGTGTTTTGTGTATATATGTTCTGCTTCGTGTAACTTTATTGTGTATATTTATATGTTGTCCTATTATTGTCACTGGGTTGTATTGACTATCTTTAGGTATACAGGTTTCCATTGGATGTAATCATATTGTACATGCCTAATTATTGATCCATCACTGCCTGTTATTCTTGTAATTGGTCTATTGATTAACCCAATGTTTTATCATTAAGTACTCATTTGCCTGCTTCCTAGAGGGCCCTGTCAAGGGGCTGTAGACTAATCAGAAGACCAGAAGATAGGCCTGTGCTTGAGTTCAGAGTTGATTAGAGCTTTTGGTTGGGTGAATTTGTATTTGTAAATAGCATTTTACGTGTGTGTGTGTAAGTTTATGTCTGTAATTTTAATTATTACTGTATAACATTAAACTTGTATATAGTTAAGAATCATTGTGACTCCCAGTCAGCTCTGCTGTGCTTTATAGGGAAGAAGCTAAGCTGGCCTAGAGCTAGGCAGCCACAATCCTCACAGCATATACACTCCCGCTAACATCCCTTCCATTTGAAGAGGGGGTACCTTTTCTGCGTACCACCTGGGTTACATATATTAAATAGTCACTAAATAAAATTCAGTCTCCCAAATAATCAGTGCTCCAAATCCATTGGAGCACAAACTCTCTATAGATGAAGTCAGACCCAGGTGGGATATGACCTCCAGACTGGGCAGCCAAGATGATGCTGGGGGATCACACAAGGCTGCCAAAAAGGGATAAAAGGCAGTGACCCTCAGTGGCCCTCTCATCCAGAACCTGACCTACTGAGACAGAAGGACAAGCAGGAAACCCCCTTCTAGAGACGGTATCACCTTGGAGGAAGGTGCGCATCGACAGCAGACTCCAGCACCCCAGATAGAGATAAACCAACATCTGTGCTACACTACTATTGCAACAGGGGCGTGTGTGCGTGCGTGCGCTAAGGTGACCAGTACCCATCACAACCACCCAGAATTTACACTTATAATTTTTTTTTAAACTTCACATCCTGTCTAATAAACTAGAATATATGATGATCCTGTGAGTTGGTTCCCTGTAGCCAACAACACCTGAAGATTAGAGCTGTGTGAAGCTTTGGTCCCTGGTTTGATTTGGTGGAGATTTGGCCCAATTTAGGGGCCAAATCTCTGAATCTGAATTGAAATGGAGGACCCTTTAATCTCTCTGAATTGAATCAGAACCCTCCAAATTGATTCAGAAAAATTCAGAAAGATTTGGAGATTCGGACATAGATATGGCTTTAAATTTTCTTTCTACATACCTCTAGGTAGCAGGCAGCTTGTGAACACTATGATGCTGTGGTGCATGGACTGTCCCACAGAAGCATGGGAAGCTCCCCAGCATGTTTGGCTGCAGACCTAGAAGTGGACTACAAGCATTTCCAGTCCACTTCCAAGTCCACTGGGGATCACACTGGGCCCCCCACCCTGTGCCCCCCCAGCTTAGTGACTGGTGCCTCCTGGGTCTGAGAGGGGCACCCAGGGTCCCCCTGCAGCCAATCGCTGAGCTGAGAGGGTGCAGGTGGGGACTCTAGTATGCTCCCTGGCAGACCCGGTAGTGGATCAGAAGTACTTCCAGTCCACTTCTGGGTTCACTGCCAGGCACGTGGAGGGCACCCCTGCACTCCTGTGGGATGCTCCATGTACCCCAGCATCACAGCAATCATGAGCCACACCTGCTACCTCACAGTGTGTAGAAAAAAACTTATAAAGCTGTGTCTGTGTCTGAATTGCTGATTCTCTGAATCAGCATTGAATCTTCAGATTCAGCCAAATCAAATCAGGGAGAGTGATCCGAATCAACTAATCAAATCACTGTCCCTGATTTGGGCGGAATCTGAAACTTAATTGAACACCCCTACTGAAGACGGATGACGTTTTCCACCCTCTTTCTTCATAGCTATTGACCTTACTCACCATAATCCTTGCCTTATTTCCTTCAACCTTCTTCCCTTTCAATGACCTCCTTATCCTTTTCCTACTCTTGCTTCTCTCTTGCCCCCTCTTCAACCTTGCCACTCTTTTACCTCTCTTCATTACAGTAAACTGGAAAATGGGTGACATCATATTCTGTTACTAGGTTGTTCTCTACCTACCCCACCCCTTTATCCTCTTCTTATCTCTTTACATTGTTATCTCCTTGAGATAGGGACTTCTGAGTATATTGCAAGCACTTCCACATATTAATAACATCTACATATTTTTGCTGGAGCAAAATTATTTTTCCTAACTCTTGGAAATAGGATAATATCAGTGTTAACAGCTTATACCATTTAATTAGCATTGAGCTTACATACCTACGTATGCTAATGTCTCTTTAGAGAAAGAAGTGCACGTACAATAAACTATATTTTAGTAAGTCTCACTTCAGAGTCACATCTACATAGTGAAAAACAGATTTATTAGAAAGATCCAATTAAATTATCACTAGAAATGGTGCCTTATATCTCACAAAGCATAACAAAAATGAAATAGGTTTAACTCATCTATCCATCGGGGGGTTTTGTCAACTGCTGCTCTTTTGTCATTTGTAGTCCTCTTTTGTGTGAGAGCAGAAACTGCCCTTGGTCTAGTGTTGTTTAAATATGTCCCAGAGAGACTTTCTTGTTTGCTGATGTGTGAAAGTGTTTTGGCAAAGCAGCTCATCAGAGCACTGGGGAATTCATCTTTTAAGGTAGGTGTAACAGAATGGAAATCAAAATGCAGGGTTTAAAAAAAATTCTGAGCATGAGTCTAAATGTACTGCAATCATCTATTTACTTAGCATGAATTTGTTGTGCTTGGTACCTTTGTATATTAAACCTTATTTTTACCCTTGTACTTTCCCCATAATGCTTATATATGTTTTATGTTCTTAGTAAAAAATTATTAAAGACAAGAACAGAACACCACTTGTCTCCAATCTCTCAGGCCTGATCCTCAAAGGGAATTTACAAACCACTTTTCACAGAAGAGCCTATGAACTGCACTTCAGCAACCTCCTAGGTACAGAAACTCATGGACTCAATATAGACATTGGAATTCTGACACACTACAACCTGCCGGACATCTGACTCCCCAGCTACCTCACCGTGCTGCTACACCCCGCTTCCCCCACAACCTGTCCTTCCATTCAGAAACAGCACACACACCAATTGCAGGTGTTTCCTTAGCCTGACAAAGGTTTTTCAACCTGAAAGCTGGCATCCCAAGCAACTAATCTGAGCTCACCTGGAGCCTCACAACTCCACTACAACCAGCAAGCCTCAGGCCTGTCAAAGATGCAACGGGTCTGGGCTTTCCCCAGCCAGGGCTGTACATGCATGTGGTGGCTGGAGGTTTTAAGGTGCCTCCTACCCAACTTTCACCAGGGAGATCCTTAGTCCTGGCATTTCCTGGGGCTGCCATGCCGCTGGCAGTCCCACCAGGCCTCCTAACCCTGGAAAAGTGCACTTTTAGTGGTCATGCCCAGGACCTGGGGCTTTCCCCTTCCTCATAGCCCCTGCCCATACCTTCAAGTTCATTCTGGCATGAGAGCTCAGCAGGGACATATTCTTCCTCTGATTTCATAGACATTAGGGCTGGAAGGGACCTCGGGAGATCATTCAGTCCAGCCCCCTGCCCAAAGGGCAGGAAGTCAGCTGGGGTTATAGGATCCCAGCAAGATAAGCATCCAATTTACTCTTGAAGGTGTTCAATGTAGGTGCTTGAACCACCTCCGCTGGCAGACTGTTCCAGACCTTGGGGGCTCAGACAGGAAAGAAATTCTTCCTTATGTCCAGCCTGAAACGGTCTTCCAGGAGTTTGTGACCGTTCGACCTCGTCATCCCATGGGGCGCTCTGGTGAACTTATGTTCCCCCAGATCCTGGTGGTCACCCCTGATAAACTTGTAGGTGGCCATCAGATCACCCCTGAGCCTGCGCTTTTCCAGGCTAAAGAGTCCCGTGGCTCTCAGCCTGTCATCGTAAGATCTGTTTTCCTGATCTCTGATCATGCGCGTGGCTCTCCTCTGGACTCTTTCAAGCTTCTCCACATCCTTTTTGAATTGTGGAGCCCAAAACTGGACGCAGTACTCCAGCTGCGGCCTCACTAAGGCCGAGTACAAGGGGAGAATGACGTCCCGGGATTTGCTCGAGAAGCATCTATGGATGCACGCCAGCATTTTGGTCGCTTTACTAGCCGCAGCATCGCATTGGAGGCTCATGTTCATCTTGTGGTCAATGATGACCCCCAAGTCTTTTTCTTCTCTAGTGCTAACCAATGTAGCACTGCCGAGCCTATAAGGGTGCTGCAGGTTTTTCCTCCCAAGGTGGAGAACCTTGCATTTTTCAGTGTTAAACACCATGAGGTTCTCGTCTGCCCATTTGCTGAGCTTGTCCAGGTCAGCCTGGATCACCCACCTATCTTCTGGCGTGGATGCTTTGCCCCAAAGTTTGGTGTCATCGGCGAACTTGGCCAGTCCACTCCTGACTCCAATGTCCACATCGTTAATGAAGATGTTGAACAGTATGGGTCCCAGGACAGAACCTTGAGGGACCCCACTGGTCACAGGGCACCACGATGAGTGACTGCCATCAATCACAACCCTCTGGGTCCGACCATGAAGCCAATTTCCCAGCCAGCGGATCGTGGTGGAGCCAAAGCCACAACCGGCCAGTTTGGCCAAGAGGTGATCATGGGATACCAGATCAAAAGCGTTTTTGAAGTCAAGATATATGACATCAATCTCTTCTCCCTTGTCCAGGTGATAGGTCACCTGGTCATAGAAGGAAATGAGATTGGTCAAACAAGACCTACCTGCAACAAACCCGTGCTGGCTATCCCTTAGAATGTTAGCATGGGCCAGTCCCTCAAGGATGGCCTCCTTAATAAACTTTTCTAAGATCTTTCCCAGGATAGAAGTCAGGCTAATTGGCCTGTAGTTAGCCGGATCCACTCTCCTCCCTTTCTTGAAGATCGGCACCACATTGGCCTTCTTCCAGTCTTCGGGCACTACACCAGAGCGCCAGGAGTTTTCAAAGATCCGTGCCAGGGGCTGGGCTATGACGCTCGCCAGCTCCTTGAGTACCCTGGGGTGCAGGTTGTCAGGGCCAGCTGACTTGAAGGTATCCAGCTTCTCAAGGTGTTCCTTCACGAGGTCAGCATTGATGGAGGGTAGGGGATCTCCCTCACCTAGATTTCCCTGTCCCATAGCAGGCATGGGCATCCCGTGTGACTGATGAAAGACTGACGCAAAGTACCTATTTAATAGGTTGGCTTTTTCCTGGGCGTCAGTTGTCAGTTGCCCCATCTGGTTTAGCTGGGATCCAACATTGCCCTTGCTTTTCCTCTGGCTCCCCACATATCTGAAAAAGGACTTTTTGTTGTCCTTGATGCCTGAAGCTAGTTGGAGTTCAGTTGCAGCCTTGGCTTTCCTGGTTTGGTCCCTGCAGGACCGGACCAGCGCGAAGTAATCCTCCTTGGAGGTGAATCCCATCCTCCATCCTTTGTAGGCTTTCCTTTTTAGCCACAGTAGGTCCTCTAGGTCTCTGGACAGCCAGGGGGGCTGCTGTGCCTTCTTGCTGCCTTTCCTCCATGTTGGAATAGATTTAGCTTGTGCACTGAGGATCGCTTCCTTGAGAAGCAACCACTCTTCTTGAACTCCCAACTCCCTGGGGTCATGGTCCCTAAGGGCCTGACTGACTAGCCTCTTGAGCTTGTCAAAGCTGGCTTTTCTGAAGTCAAGGACTTGTGTGTTGCTGACTGACTTGCCAGCTTTACGGCGGATGGTGAAGGTGATCAGCTCGTGGTCGCTGTCACCCAACTTCCCATCAATCACTAGGTCGCCGATTAGGTCGTCCCCCGTAGCCAGTACCAGGTTAAGCAGCGCTTTGCCTCTCATTGGCCCATAGACTTCTTGAGTCAGGTAGAGGTCATCCATGCAGGAGAGAAAGCTTTGCGCCCGCTCAGATTTAGCTGAGTGATCTTCCCACAAGATGTCCGGGTAATTGAAGTCACCATGATGGCTGGTGATACAGTGAGTGCCCTCTCCAGCTCTGAGGGCAGAGCACTAAATGGTTGTTAAACCCAAGGGTAAAAAAAAAAGGAAGTGCAGATGGAGTAAGGAGGGTGGCATGCACTCAGTCTGCATGTGGAAGTTAGGGAACCCTAGGAGTGGGAGGTTCATCTTTAGGAACACCAGCTTCTCCATGAAACCAGGACCCAAGGAGGTATAGTGGGGTGTAAAAAATACCCAGCAATGCTGAGGACCCTCTTCCTCAGTACACTGGTTGGTGGACAGGGCAGGTGTTCCTGGGCAACCATGGCCAGATCTGGTCAGATCTGGCTGTGGCTTACCCAGTAGGCCAAGGGGTCACAGAGCAGTGCCTTCACAAGCTTGGTGAGATAGGCAGCCACCAAAACCTAAACACTGCTTGCCTAATGGTGGGGTCTGGTGCCTCTGGAACCCAGCATGGAAACCATGCCCTTGGCCCATATTGGGAGCACCTGTGCTGGAGGATGAGGCTGGCTGGTGGATGGTGTGCTAGCATGGGACAGTGGATCCCCCTCTTCCATGTCCCCCTGCCTCTGCCCTTCTGCCTCCCTGACTCTCTTCACCAGCACCTCATCCAGTGATTCAGGATTTTGCTGCCCTTCACCCTTGGGTCACACATGGTGGCCAGCACACGGACCGTACTGGACCGCAAGGGATCAAACCGTTTCCTGGTGCCTTCCTTCAGCAGCCTCACCAGAGCCTGCATTTCTGGTAACAATGGCTTGCCCCAGCAAGGAACACTGATCCCCTGGAACTTCTCTATTTGGTTCTGAAGTTCCTTCACTACAGGGATCACCTGGCTAAGGAGAGCATTGCCAGTGCTGAGGCTCTCGGTGACCTTGAGTCAGGGATTGAGGACCACCAAGATCTGGGAGATGATTTTGTGCTGTGAGATGTTCAGCTCTGCCTGTTTGTCCCACAGCATCTTACCCTCTCAATGCTCCAGTGGAAGTAGCCTGCCACCTTCCTGTGTTTGGAAATGAGCTCACTGGTGGTGCTGACACTGTCACTGGCATCCCTGTCCCTATTCAAGATGTCCCTGACAATGAGGTGGAAAATGTGTGCCACACAGCAGATGCCAGCAAGTTGGCATCACACACTCCCTTGACCATATTAGTCCCATTGCTGGTGACCATGAACCCATGGGTTAGCTCCTCTTGCCCAACAAGCCACCCCTGCACCAAGCAGTTTATGGCCCCCATGATCTCAGTTGCCATGTGGGACTCATTCATCACCTTGGCTTGAAGGAGAGTCCAACTTCAGCCTGACTAGTCGCACCAGTGCCCTGTAAGGGAGAGATAGGAGTGATCTCATAGTTTCATAGTTTCTAGGGTCGGAAGGGACCTGAGTAGATCATCTAGTCCGATCCCCCGCCCTGGCAGGAAATAATACTGGGGTCAAACAACCCCAGCAAGATGTTCATCCAACCTCCTCTTAAAAACCCCCAGGGTAGGAGGCAGGACCACCTCTCTTGGAAGTTGGTTCCAGACCCTAGCCGCCCTGACCGTGAAGTAGTGCTTCCTGATATCTAGCCTAAACCTACCCTCTGCCAGCTTGTGACCGTTATTCCTGGTCACTCCTGGCAGTGCTCGGGGGAACAGTGACTCCCCCAGTGCCTGCTGATCCCCCCTGACTAGTTTATAACAGGCCACTAGATCCCCCCTCAGCCTTCTCTTGTGGAGGCTGAACAGGTTCGGGTCCCGCAGCCTCTCCTCATAGGGCCTGCCCTGCTGTCCCCAGATCATGCGAGTGGCCCTCCTCTGGACCCTCTCCATGCTGTCCACATCCCTCTTGAAATGCGGCGCCCAGAACTGGATGCACTACTCCAGTTGCAACCTAACCAGTGCCGCATAGAGGGGGAGGATCACCTCTTTGGACCTGCCTGAGATGCATCTGTGGATGCATGACAAGGTACGGCTGGCCTTCCTGACTGCCTCCCCACACTGCCGGCCCATGTTCATCTTGGAGTCAATTATGACTCCAAGATCCTTTTCTGCCTCCATGCTGACAAGAGGGGAGTTCCCTAACCTGCAGGTATGGTGCTGGGTCTTCCTCCCCAGGTGCATCACCTTGCACTTCTCTGTGTTGAATCCCATCTTAGTCACATCCGCCCACCCTTGTAACCTGTCTAGGTTTGATTGAAGCTTGATGCTTCCTTCTAGTGTACCCATGTCCCCCCACATCTTAGTGTCATCAGCAAATTTGAACAGGGTGCTCTTTACCCCCTCATCCAAATCACTGATGAAGATGTTGAACAGTACGAGCCCGAGGACCGAGTCCTGCGGAACCCCACTGCCCACGTCCTTCCAGGTTGAGAAGGACCCATCCACTACCACCCTTTGGGTGCAGCCCTCCAGCCAGTTGGCAACCCAATTGACTGTGTGGGCATCGACACCACAGTCCCCCAGTTTCTGAATGAGAACGGGGTGAGATACAGCGTGGAATGCCTTCCAGAAATCCAGGAAGACTATGTCCATTGCTACCCCTCCATCTAATGATCTGGTGATCTGATCACAGAAGGCCACCAGGTTGGTCTGACAGGACCTGCCACTGATGAACCCATGTTGGTTGCCCCTAAGCATGCAGGCCCCTGCAGGCCCCTCATGGATGTGTGCCAGCATAATTTTCTCAAAAAGCTTGCCTAGGATGAGGTAAGACTGACTGGCCTATAGTTTCCTGGGTCCTCCTTCCTCCCCTTCTTGAAGATGGGAACCACATTGGCCCTTTTCCAGTCCTCTGGGACCACACCAGAGCACCATGAGTGCTCACAGAGCCGTACCAGGGGTCCTGCAATGAACTCGGCCAATTCCTTTAGGACTCTAGGGTGGAGATCGTCCAGGCCGGCTGACTTAAACACATCCAGCCCCTTCAGAAGCCCCCTAACTAGTTCCACACTAACCTTTGGCCCAGCTGTGCCTCCCCTGGGGCCCAAGTGGGGCCCAGCAGGGAGGTGGCTGTTCTGATCCCTACTTAGGAAGACAGAGGCAAAGAAATCGTTAAACATGTTAGCTTTGTCATCTGGTGTGACGACCAAATTTCCCAACGCGTCCTGCAAGGGACCCACGTTACCCAGGACCTTCTTTTTGCCCCCTATGTATTCAAAAAAGGACTTCTTATTGTTCTTAATCTGAGAAGCTAGTCCTAATTCCGTCTTTGCCTTGGCCTTCCTAACTGGCCCCCTACAACCCCGAACGATTGCAGAACAGTCATCCCTCGTGATGATCCCTTCTTTCCATTGGGTATACTCCTCCTTTTTAGCAAGAAGACATTCCTGGATGCTTTTGTTGAGCCATGGAGGCTTGTGTGCTCTCCTGCTCCCTTTGATCCTCATTGGGATTACCTTCCTTTGTGCTTGGAGGATCACCCCCTTAAGGAGCAACCACTCTCCTTGGACATCTGGCTCCCCTCCCCTCTGGAACCTCAGCGCATCCCCAACTATCCTCCTTAGCTCGCTGAAGTTTGCCCTTCTAAAGCCTAGGGCTGCTGCCTTACTGCATCCCCTTGCCACCTTGCACTGGATGGTAAATTCCAGCAGGCAATGATCACTATCGCCCAGGTGGTCGAGCACCCGTAGGCCCCTCACCAGGTCATCACCCGTGGCCAGTACTAGGTCCAACAAGGTGTCCCCCCTGGTGGGGCTGTGCACCTCCTGGGTTAGATGGAGGTCCTGCACTCTGTTTAAGAACCTACATGAGCAGTCAGAACTGGCTGACTGCTCTTCCCAGCAGATATCCAGGAAGTTCAAGTCCCCCATGACTACCACATCTTTAGCCTTCACTACTTCTGTGAGCTGACCTAAGAATTCCTGGTCAAGCTCTTCTCCCTGGTTGGGAGGTCTGTAGTAGACCCCCATCATTAAAGCTCTCATCCCTCGACTGCCTTGTACTCTAACCCAAAGCACCTCAGAGTGCCCCTCCTCTGACACCTTGCTAATTAACGAGGATGCGTATTCCTCCTTGATATAGAGTGCCATGCCCCCACCTCTCCTTCCTATCCTGTCCCTCCTGTACAACCTATAGCCCTTGACATTCACTGCCTAGTCATGCGTAGAGTCCCACCATGTATCCATGATCCCCACTATGTCTGGGCTGGTGTCAGCCATCAGAAGGGTGAGTTCCTCCTGCTTGTTTCTCCACCCTGGCTGCTCCGGATGTCTGAGGTTAAGTGTAAAGCTACCTGAGGACCTGCCTTGTGCAGCTCCTCCCTCAAGTACTCCCTACGTGTCTCATACAGGGAGGGCACCACTGTCCTGCTGAAGGTGGTGTATGTGAGCGCTTGGTATGATGGGGCCACAAGTGCCAGGAGCCGCCTGAATCTTGGCTGCCCAACTAAGGAACAGGGCTGGCCATCCACAGCAAGCATCTCCCCAATGCTCTAGGTGACCTTGCTCACCTTGGGAATGTGCCCTCTGTGTGCCCACCTTTTTCTCACTGTTCCAGGATGGTCTGTCTCTGCTTTAGGGGGTCAGGGCTTCCAAGCAAGAGGGGAACTTCTTTTTGGGCATGCTCTCACTGGTCCCAGGCTGAGGAGGAGCAAAGGCAAGGGGCTGGTGCCTATAAAGATTCATCATCCCTGTGGTGCTCATGTGCAAGCTGATGTTGGCGACCAGCATGGACAGCTACAGACCCTCTGGATAAAAATTCGTGGGGAATACGGCACAGGGGACACAACGGTGGGAGTCTACTACAGACGTCCCACTCAAAGTCCTGAGCTTGACCAGGAGTTCACCTGGGAACTGGCTGAGGCCACTTGCTCCAGGACCTTGGTTGTCATGGGTGACTTCAATTACCTGGACGTCTCATGGGAAGATCACTCAGCAAAACCCTAGCGGTGGCAAAGCTTTCTGTCACGCGTGGATGACCTCTACCTGACTCAAGAAGTCTATGGGCCAATGAGAGGCAAAGCGCTGCTCGACCTGGTATTGGCTATGGGGGACGACCTAATCGGCGACCTAGTGATTGATGGGAAGCTGGGTGACAGCGACCACGAGCTGATCACCTTCACCATCCGCTGTAAAGCTGGCAAGTCAGTCAGCAACACACAAGTCCTTGACTTCAGAAAAGCCAATTTTGATAAGTTCAAGAGGCTTGTCAGTCAGGCCCTTAGGGACCATGACCCCAGCGAGATGGGAGTTCAAGAAGAGTGGTTGCTTCTCAAGGAAGCGATCCTCAGTGCACAAGCTAAATCTATTCCAACACAGAGGAAAGGCAGCAAGAAGGCACAGCAGCCCTCCTGGCTCCCCAGGAAACTAGCTGACCTCCTACGGCTAAAAAAGAAAGCCTACAAAGGATGGAGGATGGGATTCACCTCCAAGGAGGATTATTCTCCACTGGTCCAGTCCTGCAGGGAGCAAACCAGGAAAGCCAAGGCTGCAACTGAACTCCAACTAGCTTCAAGCATCAAGGACAACAAAAAGTCCTTTTTCAGATATGGGGGGAGCCGGAGAAAAAGCAAGGGCAACGTTGGACCCCTGCTAAACCAGATGGGGCAACTGACAACTGACGCCCAGGAAAAAGCCAACCTATTAAATAGGTACTTTGCATCAGTCTTTCATCAGTCCCATGGGACGCCCATGCCTGCTATGGGATAGGGAGATCCGGGTGATGGGGATCTCCTACCCTCCATAAATGCTGACCTCGTGAAGGAACACCTTGAGAAGCTGGATACCTTCAAGTCAGCTGGCCCTGACAACCTGCACCTCAGGGTACTCAAGGAGCTGGCGAGCGTCATAGCCCAGCCCCTGGCACGGATCTTTGAAAACTCCTGGGGCTCTGGTGTAGTGCCCGAAGACTGGAAGAAGGCCAATGTGGTGCCGATCTTCAAGAAAGGGAGGAGAGTGGATCTGGCTAACTACAAGCCCATTAGCCTGACTTCTATCCTGGGGAAGATCTTAGAAAAGTTTATTAAGGAGGCCATCCTTGAGGGACTGGCCCAGGCTAACATCCTAAGGGGTAGCCAGCATGGGTTTGTTGCGGGTTTGACCAATCTCATTTCCTATCACCTGGACGAGGGAGAGGAGATTGATGTCATATACCTTGACTTCAAAAAAGCTTTTGATCTGGTATCCCATGATCACCTCTTGGCCAAACTGCCCAGTTGTGTCCTTGGCTCCACCACGATCTGCTGGCTGGGAAATTGGCTCCGTGGTCGGACCCAGAGGGTTGTAATTGATAGCAGTCACTCATCATGGTGCCCTGTGACCAGTGGGGTCCCTCAAGGCTCTGTCCTTGGACCCATATTTTTCAACATCTTCATTAATGATGTGGACATTGGAGTCAGGAGTGGACTGGCCAAGTTCGCCGATGACACCAAACTTTGGGGCAAAGCATCCACGCCAGAAGATAGGTGGGTGATCCAGGCTGACCTGGACAAGCTCAGCAAATGGGCAGACGAGAACCTCATGGTGTTTAACACCGAAAAATGCAAGGTTCTCCACCTTGGGAGGAAAAACCTGCAGCACCCTTATAGGCTCGGCAGTGCTACGTTGGTTAGCACTACAGAAGAAAGAGACTTGGGGGTCATCATTGACCACAAGATGAACATGAGCCTGCAGTGCGATGCTGCGGCTAGTAAAGCGCCCAAAACGCTGGCTTGCATCCATAGATGCTTCTCGAGCAAATCCCGGGACGTCATTCTTCCCTTGTACTCAACCTTGGTGAGGCCGCAGCTGGAGTACTGCGTCCAGTTTTGGGCTCCACAATTCAAAAAGGATGTGGAGAAGCTTGAGAGAGTCCAGAGGAGAGCCACGCACATGATCAGAGTTCAGGAAAACAGATCTTACGATGATAGGCTGAGAGACATGGGACTCTTTAGCCTGGAAAAGCATAGGCTCAGGGGTGATCTGATGGCCACCTATAAGTTTATCAGGGGTGATCACCGGGATCTGGGGGAATGTCTGTTCACCAGAGTGCCCCAAGGGATGACGAGGTGAAATGGCCACAAACTCCTGCAAGACCATTTCTGGCTGGACATAAGGAAGAATTTCTTTACTGTCCAAGCCCCCAAGGTCTGAAACAGTCTGCTAGCGGAGGTGGTTCAAGCACCTACATTGAACATTTTCAAGAGTAAATTGGATGCTTATCTTGCTGGGATCCTATAACCCCAACTGACTTCCTGCCCTTTGGGCAGGGGGCTGGACTTGATGATCTCCCGAGGTCCCTTCCAGCCCTGATGTCTATGAAATCTATGAAAAAGAGAACTTTTGGGAAGAAATAAATTGAAAAGAATTAATATAACAATATATTAATGTGTATTAAGAAAGAAAAAGGTATTGGAGGATCCCACTTGTTACTAACAAGCTAGCAAGTAGGAAGTGATAGCATTTCTCTGATGCTGCTGAGCTGCTGGAAGATACAGCTCAGTAAGCTGACCCCAAGGCACAAAGAAAGCTCAGTTCAAACAATGCTGCTTTTTATGCTGTTTTTCCATGCCTCCACCCAAGCTCTTGGATTGGAAGGGACTTTAGGGAAGGATCAGCTACACAGGCAATATCAGAGCAGTCCTTCCCCCTTCTTTCCCCTCCCTCTCCTTACTTTCTGCTTAGCTGCAAGCAAGCCCAGTTTTGAAACTTGAAATGCTTAGGGGCAACCAACACAGGTTCATCAGTGGCAGGTCCTGTCAGACCAACCTGGTGGCCTTCTGTGATCAGATCACCAGATCATTAGATGCAGGGGTAGCAGTGGACATAGTCTTCCTGGACTTCTGGAAGGCATTCCACGCTGTCTCTCACCCTGTTCTCATTAAGAAACTGGGGGACTGTGGTGTCGACGCCCACACAGTCAATTGTGTCGCCAACTGGCTGGAGGGCCACACCCAGAGGGCGGTAGTGGATGGGTCCTTCTCAACCTGGAAGGACGTGGGCAGTGGGGTTCCACAGGGCTTGGTCCTCGGGCCCGCACTGTTCAACATCTTCATCAGTGACTTGGACGAGGGGGTAAAGAGCACCCTGTTCAAATTTGCTGATGACACTAAGATGTGGGGGGATGTGGGCACACTAGAAGGAAGCAACAGGCTACAATTGGACTTAGACAGGTTACAAGGGTGGGCGGATGAGAATAGGATGGGGTTCAGCACAGACAAGTGCAAGGTGATGCACCTGGGGAGGAACAACCGGCACCATACCTACAGGTTGGGGAACTCCCCTCTTGTCAGCACAGAGGCGGAAAATGATCTTGGAGTCATAATTGACTCCAAGATGAACATGGGCCAGCAGTGTGGGGAAGCAGTCAGGAAGGTCAACCATACCTTGTCATGCATCCACAGATGCATCTCGGGCAGGTCCATAGAGGTAATCCTCCCCCTCTGTGTGGCACTGGTCAGGCCGCAGTTGGAGTACTGTGTCCAGTTCTGGGCGCTGCATTTCAAGAGGGATGTGGACAGCATGGAGAGGGTCCAGAGAAGGGCCACTTGCATGATCAGGGGACAACAGGGCAGGCCCTATGAGGAGAGGCTGCGGGACCTGAACCTGTTCAGCCTCCACAAGAGAAGGCTGAGGGGGGATCTAGTGGCCTGTTATAAACTAGTCAGAGGGGATCAGCAGGCATTGGGGGAGTCACTGTTCCCCTGAGCACTGCCAGGAGTGACCAGGAATAACTGTCACAAGCTGGCAGAAGGTAGATTTAGGCTTGATATCAGGAGGCGCTACTTCACGATCAGGGCAGCTAGGATCTGGAACCAACTTCCAAGAGAAGTGGTGCTGGCTCCTACCCTGGGAGTTTTCAAGAGGAGGTTAGACGAACACCTTGCTGGGGTCGTTTGACCCCAGTAATCTTTCCTGCCATGGCAGGGGTTCAGACTAGATGATCTACTCAGGTCCCTTCTGACCCTAGAAACTATGAAACTATAAGATGCAGGGTCAAAAAGGAGAAAACTACTAATCAAATAAGGAAATCTGCACTATAATTATTTGTTTCTATATTACTGAAAGGACATTTTTTTCTTTAATGAATACCTGAGAAGGAACAATGCTATTTAAAATAATTTTAGGGGTTTTTTTGCCACAAATTAAAGCTACATGATGAAGTACTCTTTTACATTGTGATACTACAACACTATTCACATTAGTGCAACCCACAAGTTTTTCCTCATGGATAGTCAGAAAATATAAGTACAAGGAGAAACAGTAATTAAGGAGACTGTTAAAAATGTAGTTGATTAGTGTACTTCTGGTGGTTAAGATGATGTATATTGTTACGATGCTTTTAGGTACCTTTGGGTATATGAACTGTGTAACATACTAAAATGTAATGTAATTATTTAATAAGTTTCTGTCGAGCTCTGTCACTTCAATGACACCTCAGAAGGCCTATTTCAAAATTTGCCTTCAGTAAAATTGCTTCTGTTAAAAGTAATACCTATTACCAAAACATTTTTTTCATGCTTTGATAATGACCAGTTTATTTTATAGCAGCCCATCAGGTTTCCTGGCTCTCACTGCACTTTCCCTGTCTTTGCATAGAACTGTATTGCAAAGGTTATCTTATTTGCTCACCATGGTAACTCTCTCTTTCATTCCCTCCAGTGGTTCTGCATCTCCTTCTGTGTTGATACCAAACTGCTCATTTCTGTGTGCAAGGCTATGTAAGTTCTAAACTTACCTTCATTTAATTTCTCAGTTACTACTGCACCCTTCCTTAGGGTCTGAACTGGTTGAACTGCATTCCTTCAAGCCATTTCTCAGAATACATATTCTGTTTTAAAGACTATTAAATGAGAAAGACCCGTATTCATTACCTCTCTATGATCTTCACATTTCAGCAAGCATTTCCTTCCAAAATGCAAGATGCATCTTCTTCAAAAATTACCTTGCAAATGCAATCTAGATAGAAATAATGCTGATAGTTCAGAATATTCTGCATGCAATCTTGCTTATTGTTTATTTCATCTTTTTGCTCTCGTAAGTAATAGTTTGGCTATATTTCAATGGTACTATTATGACATATTCATGACATGTCTGTCTTCATTTCACAGTTCTCTCACCGTTAGTCTAGGATCTGAATACAAAACCCTGTTGTGTTATTATTACTACTAGTAGAAGTATTGCAATAGTAATACTAATTATGGTAATAATAATATTCAGTTAGACTAGTCATCATCATCATTATCATTACAATAGACAGGCAAGGTTCTTTGGGTAGATGTGATATCTTATATGAGACCAACTAAATAGTTGTAAAAAGTGCTTTGTAAGCTTTCAGGCACAAACACTCTTTCTTGGGTATTGGGAGGTTATTAATATATTATGCTAACAATAATGATAACAATAATACTGATAATAATAAATAACAAACAGTTTAACTGAATATCTACATCTCACTTCCCTTTGGGATCCAGTCACCAGGTTTATAAGGAAGAGAAACATTGTTTGAAGGAAAGGGTTTACAAGCAAAATGGATAAAGAAATCATTCTCCACAGTCTATACTTATATTAGACTGATTTAATCTTTTGCCTCAGTAAGTTAGATAGGCTTGTCTTTTGATTTACGGGTGGGTGGGAAGAGGGGGGAGGGAAGAGACCCAATTTTCATTCTTTTGGGAATCCCAGAAATTTGGGGGATTCATCACATCTTGTTTTGCCTTCTATAGTGTCTCTCTTCCAGACAGCTTCCATTTTTCAGAGAAAAAAAATTTTTTTTTCAAAGTCCCACTTTTCAGCAGGTACTGAAGCCTATGATTTACCTCACTGGTATTAGTGGACATAGATGGTGAAGTCTTCTTCTTGCTGCAAACTGTTGCCCCCGGCCGCATTCATCCAGCTGGACCAAGTTAGAAGGTGGCCTATTGCTATTTCCTTCATTGCTTGCCAGGTAGACCTACTCAGTCTTAATGATTTCCATCACAAGGTTTCTAACTGCCATAGAAGTCAAGGAGGAGGACTGTGTTGAAACTATCATCTCACTTCAGTAATTTAAGCTTCCATTTCAGGAAACTCTTTTTTATAAAGCACATATTAATACTAATCACCTGCCACATTCACCCCAAAATAATGATAATCTCAACAGAACACTATTTACTGTGCCTCTGATTGTGCTTAGATAGTGTAATCTGCATGGAATGACACATTATTCACTGTTCACAAAGAAAAGAAAAACTGCTCCCTTTGCTATAGAGGGCAGAACACAAAGCAATTATTTTAAATTGCAGCAAAGTAGATTTTGATTACAACTCAAAAAGACTTAATTTTAGAATAGACTGCTCAGGGAGGCAGTAAAATAGACTGCTTAGGGAAGTTTTAGGATCTCCAACATTAGAAGTTTTCAAGAAGAAGCTGGATAAGCATTAGACAAGGATGACTTCAAAGTAGGATTCCTGCCTTCATGCAGGGGGTTGGACCAAATGACTTTTGAGGTCCCTTCCAACCTATGATTCTATGATCTTGCATCCTCATTTCCTTCTGCAAAATGTAGTTATGTTTTACATGCCAGACCTGTTCAGGGTAACTGTGTTATATATTTCTTTAAGCAACATAGAAAAAAAACTATGTAATCTTATGTACACAATGTGTCATCAGAACAACATGTTGTGCAAGCTAGCTAAAGAGAAAGTATTGGTCAGAATAGTTGAACCATGACATGGGAATTTTGTACAGAAGTGCCCTGCAGTTTCCTGTACATTGCTGAATGAAGGGCATGGACATGCCCAGGACCAACAGTATTACATACTTGTTGCGTTCACTGGCTCCAAGTCATATATTTTCCTGGGAGGGAGGCGGAGGTCTAAAGCAGTGAGAACTCACTTTGGTATTGGCAATGGAAATAACAATATTTAACAATAACAATAGCAGCGGCATTCTGACTTTTGGGGCACTTGGCACCTTTTCTACAGGTTTGGGACTATTGTGTTTCTGTTTGTAGGCCACCTTGTCCAAAGCCTATTTACTAGATCTCTTTATAGGAGACAAAATATATTCATCTTGGCTTATTTTTTAAGCATAGTAACATCTGCTTTAAATTTTTCCTTTCAAATTGTTATTCTTGTAAAAGGAGGTAGAAAAGTGAACCTTAGAGACTGAGCTGTTCTATAAGACAGACTTTGATCGATTTCTGTTTTTAAAGGGAAAGTTTTGCAATATGCAAAGGTAAAAGAAATTCATCTATATTACTGTGAATCTAAATGAATAATACTTCATCAGGATAACACAATTAGGGTATAATAATTTAAAAGGAAAAAGGGCGCATATCAGAAGTTTATTTAGTAAAAAATGTATAGAACTTAGAAAATAAATGACTTCAAAGAGTGTTAAATCCATTCCATATTTTCAAAAGTGCTATTAAATGTAATTAACATAGTTTTGCAGTGCTCTCCTAAAAGCGCTTAATTCCCTTCACATATAATAGAACTATTTGTTATTCAAATTGCTGTAATCATTATGAGCAAAAGTGGTTTTAAAGAGAATGCCAAGTCATTAATGCAAATTATAAAGTTAGTCCAAATTTGAAATAATTATTGTAAATCTTTTCAACAACATTTATAAAAAAATATATATATTCACTAGGCGTGCTGTGCTAAGATATAGCTGGCTTGTCATGGCAACATAAGACTAGAAATAAAGACACCATGCACTATTGTGTGTTTTAAATTTAATGACTACAATCTGAGCAATTGAAGCAAGTATTCCAAAATGCTGTGAGCCAAAGCTAACACCTCTATACAGATCAGGAATTCAGCATCCACCAGTGGAGAAGGGAGGGTTGATAGAATGTGTGATCACTCTTGTGCCTCTTAAACCCCTATGTCGTTCTGAGGAAAAATGCTAAATGGGCTCATACTGGGAAGATTGAAGGCAATTGCACATGACTCCAGTCTTTGTTATACAAGAAGCACTGGAAGCCACTTTTATGATATGAACCAAAATAAGAAAAGATCTGATTGTGTCTTCAAAATCAGGAAGGCAGCATGATTGTGTCAATAGCATCTAAGGACTTCTAATCTCTCTGTACGTCTCAATGCTGTCACACCAAGGATCCAAAAGAGTAGCACAACTGGATCTGGTTTCAGAGCCATATCTCAGAACCTGCCCAGCTAAAAGAAGGACAAAGCATAGAACTGCAGTTGCCAATTCTGTAGATGTGCTAAACCAAGCAGTCACATGAATATTACAAATTAGGCAGCCAAGCACAGAGCTCATATGAATGACACAAAACCAGCTTTCTAATAATCCTGATTCTAATCATACGTTGGTTAAATAACCAGAAGAAGAACCTGTTCCTCCTTTAGCATTGCTCACTGATAGCACAGCAAACCCAATGCCAAACAAATCTGCATATCTCCATCCAAATATTTTTCAAGAGTAAGTAGGTTATTCTAATGAGGCTCATACAAGGGAAAAAGAAAAGAAAAGAAAAGTCTGCTAGAGCCTTCCTTCTACAGTAAAACAGAATTAAATGTTGTGACCTTTAGAATCTACCATGGTATCCTGGAACCTGCACTGAAGTCTTACAAATAAGTGATGCTATACCCTAGTCAGGTATATTATCTACCTTACTTCTGAACAGATGCCTCAATATTTCTCTTTTAATCATGGTGGGGGCCTTAATCAATCAGAAGTAATGTCACTCCATTCCTTCCAACAGTAGGCTAGACATATATAAAAATGCAAGCCACTTTACTCTTTTTTGTCCTCCTGGGAGAATAATACCTACAAGCCTTATAGGTAGTGACTGCTTATGTAGTCTTCTTTGGAAAACTTTTTGCCACAGACGGATGTAATTATGCAATCTTGGATTTTTTGTGTGGGATGCTAGAGGGTATCCATGCACCTAGATTACCAAGGAATGTAGTGGAGAAGTCAAGAACATGGCTAGAATATCACTAGCTTCCTGTTCCACGAACAGAAAAAAATCCTTGTGCTCTACCCTACAGAGCCTAACTTTCAAAAGGCTGGTTTGTGGTTAATCCCATTTCTTTCCCTTGGTGAACCAGCTTCTACACAGACAGGGAAAGACATTGGAAAAAAGGCACTTATTAAATTATTTTTTTACTTTTTATCTCCCCCACTACTTCAGGCTGCTCTGCTTCTGTGCAGTCAATTCAGTCTAAAGTAGTGGGAATCAAACAAAGGAATCAAAAGAGATGCAGTTAACTGACATTTGCTTAAATGAGATTTAACAGGGTTTCATTTTTCTTGACAGTCTTTAATTTGCATCTTTAAACAGGCATAATATTTTTGTTCAAAAGTTAGATAGAAATTCTTCATTTGTGAGATCACCTTGAAGTCCTTGATGTTAAAGTCATTTATTTATATTGTAGCAAAACCCCCAGTTTTCTTTTTTTTTATTTTAAAATGCATTCCCTCCCCTTCCCCAACCATTTCTGACTTTTTCTCTCCCTATCTATTCCCTATAGATAATTATAAGTAAGATAAAATATAGGAAAAGCTTTAACATTTTATTTTGGGTAGTAAGTTTTATTTTTCTCTCCCCTCTTCGCAAATAAGTACCCTGCTATTTTGATATCAATACCCACTGTTTTATAAGTGATAATTATTATGTTTGTACTGCTTTTATATTGTGTGATAACTGTTTTAGGCCTATATATGTAAGTTAGCGTAAGTCATGTCAAGTCTCCATCTTGTGTCCTGTGCCCAGGCATCCCCTGTGTTACAACTGTATGATTCACGTACCCCTCCCATGTACATTCATTCCCAGATGAATGACAGTGATTGGGAATGATTGAGATACAATGGTAGCAGGCCTCTACTGAATGGCTTGTAATGAACAGGCCCTCACCTCACATTGATTCATTCAGGAACCACGGACCTCACCCAGGAACAGAGACAAAAACCCAGCATTTGAAAGACAAAAGACCCTGCAGAACCAGCGACTCTGCCATTGTTCCCCGCTATTACAGGCACCCAAAACTGCACATCCCTGCATGGAGCACACATGCTTAGTACACCAAGGGCTGACCCTTGCCTAGGCATGCCTCCTGTCACTAGAGTCACACAAGGTCTTCCCCTGTAAAAAAAAGGCAGTGAAGACAGACCCAGTGGGAACACCATTTCTATCTGAACCAGACCAGCTCCATGTCACACTGCCTATCCACCTCAGAGGCCCTGCTGGTGACCCCCTCTGGACAACACCAAGTTGAAGGAGACCCCAACTGGCCATCAAGGACGAACTTCCAGCCTGGGATAAGTAGGTATCACCTGCACATTACCTTCTCCAATTATGTCTCTCTCTCTCTCTCTCTCTCTCTCCTCCCAGACTTCAGCCCCTGCACCAAGCCTCTTTAATCCCTGCTGCCATTGTGTGTGTGTGTGAGATGGAGAAGGAACCAATAAAATATTGTGTCACCATCTCCCCTGTTCTATAAAACCCCTGTCATTTGTAACCCTGAGTTGGGTTGTATGTTACTGAGCCTTGGTCCCTTCCCCATCTTAAATTCCAGTACCACCCCGGTGAAGCTGAGAGAGAACTGGCCTGGCATTTCCTGGTAGCTCCCACACTACTGAGAGCCCCACCAGGCCACCCACTCCCAGCAGGGTGCAGTTTTAGTTCATACCCAGGGCCAGAAGCCTCCTGACCATCCCCTACATCTCCTGCCTTACCTCCAGATGATACCAATAGCCAGGCAATATTGTTGCCTAGCCTCCCAGCAGCAAAATGCCCTGTTTATATTGGTAGCCCTGAATCTAAAATGGCTGCCCTAATCAGGCATCTGCCAGCTGCTGTTTTCTGGCCCTTAAAGTGGCAGGCACAAACAGTGCCGTGCCACAATCCCCTACATTGTTGTACAAAATATGTTTAGATTTATAAAAATCCTAAAACATATTTTCACTTGTGACAGACAACTTGGGTTTCATATTTTAAAGAGGGTCACATATAGTATGTATCAAATGGATGCATCTGCACATCGCCCTATGACATCATAGCAATACACTACATCACCATATGGAGCGCTAGAGCAAAGTGGTGATCATTTGGGTCTACATGTGATTGGTAGCTACATTGCCAGAGTGGTGTGATCCCCTGTTTTAGCACAACACTATGGTGACGTAACTGCACCGCGCTCACGGCTCAGTATGGGCAGTTAGTGCACTGTGCTTTAGTATTTCCAAAAGGAAATACTAAAACATGGTGCCATGGCATTGTCACCATACAGAGACCTGTAGACACATCCAATGTGTATCAAATTGCTCTAATGAAGACTCTTCCTCCTAATCTGAGATCATTATTTAAAACAAGGTGAACCAAAATCTCTGGTAAGGGGGATATTTAACTTTTGTCATTTTTCCTCTGTTATCCCACTAATTTGTAACAGAAAGCTTAATTCTTGTCTTCTTCAATATACATAGCTGTCAACAAATATATATAGCTGTCAATATGTATAGCTGTCAACAGAATTCTGAATGGGACTAAACATATGTGCATGTCAGAAAATGCTTAGCAAATTTCCAGGTGGCCTGAAAAAACCTGACCGTCTCTTTTAGAAGATTGCAGGGAAATCATAGATTTTCAAAGATTTGATATTACATAGCAGACTAATCATGTTGTATGATCAAATCCTAGAAAGAGTAGGAAAACTGAATAATTTGCAGGTCAAAGCATATATTAACATATGTACACAAATGCCAGAAGCTTTGGGAATAAGCAGGAGGAGCTCATCCTCCTGCTTAATACAAATAATTATGAAGTCATAGGGATAACGGAGACCTGGTAGGACTCCACCCATGACTGGACCACGGGTATAGATGGCTATACCCTGTACAGGAGGGATTGTGTAGATAAAAGGGGTGGGGGTGTAGCTACGCATCCCTGCAAGCTGATGTTGGCTACCAGGGTGGACAACTGGAGACCCTCTGGGTTAAAATCCATGGGGAACATGGCATAGGGGACTCAATGGTGGGAGTCTACTACAGACCTCCTCCGCAAAGTCAAGAGCTTGACAAGGAGCTTGCCTGGGAACTGGCTGAGGCCTCATGCTCCAGGACCATGGTTGTCATGGGTGACTTCAATTACCCAGCTATCTCATGGGAGGATCACTCAGCAAAATCCAAGCAGTCGCAAAGCTTCCTCTCAAATGTCTATGAAATCTGTGAAAAACAAATGGTTAGAAAACAAAGTAAATTTGTCTCCTTCCTGCCAAAGACCTCCTCCCTGTGTGGGGCTTCCCAGGCATGTGTGACAGGTGTGATTCAATCCCTGGCTGCAGAGAGGTGGTCTAGCTGGATGAGGCATCTCAGGGTCCCAAGGCACAGCACACAGCCACCCAGGCAATGGCCTCCTCCAGAAAGGAGCTGGAGCCAGTGTGTGCAGGGGCTATCCCAGCCCTGTCCTCCTCATCAGGGGCCCACTTCCAGAGTAGCCAGACTAGGTGGTGGCACAGGCTGCCCTTCCTGCTAGTTGAGGCCAAAGGTGTGGAATATGCTGGTATGTGGTGCTGGAGTCCCGAGAGACCTCTCCCAGTGAGTCCTTCTGGTTCACAGGCCATGACATGGGCTCCAGCAGCCTGCCCATGCTACAGAAGACATGCTGGGCCTCACCAGAGTCTGTGGGGGCCAAGATGCAGTCCAGCTCCCTTATGAAGGGTATGGTCCTGCATGCAGCCCCAGACCACCTGTTGTGGTCCCTCCAGTGAACCCACTGTACCCTCTGGGTACAGTGTCACCCATGTCACCCATGCCTAAAGCACAGATACCTAGCTTGAATTATTACACATCTTCTAAAACCCTACTTTTTTTTAAAGAAAACAAATTATATCTTTAGAGATCTGGTGTCTGGGAAGTTTTTCCCAAACATCCACTCCTGTTTTGGCTCATGATAGCAGAAGCACAAGGTGGTACTGTCAGTGAAAGTTTACCAAAATCAGCAATTTCAATACCTCACTAGTGTCTTAATTAGCCGTATGTATTGTATCCTTGGTTGCTTGTGTGATGGCATAGCATTCACATTCCACATTCAATTGAGATCAAAGATATAAAAGTAAATGTACACATCACCATAAGGGTTTGCCATGGGCCCGTTCAAATAACAAGGTTCATCAACCATTGATTTACTTATTTCTGGACCAAAGTGGAACTTTTAAAAAAACATGGTTAGTACAAAGGGCTGAGTATCTTTCTTCAGCTTTGATCATGTAAGGTTGTTTTAATTTTTAATGCAGTCCCTTAAGTAGCTTCAAGAATTCTTGGACTAGGTTTATCTTTGCAGCTTGATATCTGAACTCATTCAGCCACTGTTGTAGGCTTATTCCCTTGATTTTCAGATCAGTAACAGTCATTTGAGGTCTTTGATTATATAAATGATTTGCCATGAGGGATATGAGCCAGGATGGAGCTTTACAATGTCTCAGGAATGATTATAACATCTTTCCCTATGTTGATCTTGAAGCAAATGGTAATTTCTAGGAGAACAGTGTCTCTGCTCCAGTGACTGGACTGTGGTTCAGCAGCTAGCATGAAGAATCCTATAAAGGCAGTCTCATTCTTGTCATTAATGACTTGCTCATGAACATGAGTCTTGCTCCCTGATATGGACAGATATGTGTAGCGGCTGTTTTATAATATCTGTCACATATAGCATTCATAACAGGGTGTTTAGTATGTGGATTCATATGGCATGTGTGTTCCAGACATATGACATGATTTTTGGCTGCTTTATGCTCACACTGAGAGATGTGACTCTTATCAGACTGTTCAGGAGGTGGACTTGAATTTATAGTTACCACTTCTTTGACAGTGTGGCAATGATGTGGTCAGTGTTACCTATGTGATAAGCAGAACCTTGTAATGTGTCTTGTTGCTTTTTCATGCTTTCAGTTTATCTAGCTGCTGTTCGGGCTTTCTCAAGCATCAAGCCAAGTTGAGCTGCAGCATCTTGGAAAGTTTTTGTTTTCCTCAAGAAACTTGCCCGTGAAGCCTCAGTGTTGTGCCAGACCAGTGGTGCTCAACACTTTCAGTACATGGGCTTGATCTGTGGGGCACCACTAGCTCACAGGCTGATTCCATCATGTGGATGAACCTTACACATTGGGTTGGGCTGCAGAACAGCCCCGTGTACCGGGTTCATAAACTGATATCTTGTATTGCATCCAAACCCATGCATTGGTTCCAAGGCCACATGCCAGATCCAAATCCATGCACCAGCCTGATCCAAGATGTGGAGTCATGTCATCTGGCCCGTGGGGCTCACCATGGGTCCTGACAGCACTGGGGGTACAGCGATATCACTGATTGCCACAGAGCTCCCAGAACTGGCAATTAATATGTCTACTGCTCCTCTGCTACCAAATTTTTCAACCTATGGAGAACCGCACAGGCCAGATGATTGGGCTCTTTGGGCAATATCCACCGTGCAGGCCATACTTTTAGCACTGCTGTGTTAAACTATCTGGGGTTGTCTTGAAATCTTCAACAGATTAACGATATTCTTAAAATAAGAAAAAAGAACTTTTCTCTTTCATACGTAATGATGTGGGAGGACATAGTGTGTGTCAAAATAATGATGGCAGTACATGGTTTTTGCTCCTTGAAATGAGCACTCATCCCAGGGTTGGCCATGATGCCCCCTGGTGGCTGCTCAGCCCTTGCCCAGCTTGGCTTTCTTTGGGCACTCCCCCCCTTCACTCACCTGCTACACTTTGATGTTCTTCTCTTTTAGGAAAAAAATGGAATCTGCCACAGGACTTCACAAGCCTGGTCTTGCTTTCATGACAACAGGTGTCCATGGGCATTGCCTTAAGAGCTAATTGCATGGCTCTGACTGCCCCTTATGCCACACCTCTACCTTGCAGCTGGCGTCTATCATCTTCATCCACCCTCTTGGGCTATGGCCTCAGTCCCTGTGACTGGATCTCCCTGCCCAAGCACTTTGCCTACCTTGGCTACTCCCTGGCATGGTTTAAAGGCTTACCTACTTCTCCTGGGCACTTCACTTCTCCTGGTTGAAGCCTCCATACCTGTACTCCCCACCCGGCACTTCACCTATACAGGCTACTTCTAGGCAATGTATCCTGGCCCCTTCCTGGGATTTGGACCCGTAGTCCCATTCTCCAGGCTCCTTTGCCCCAATCCTTGGGCTTCTGTGTCCTGCCTCTGCTCCTCTTCAGACTATGGGTCCCTGTCCATGATCTCTGGGCCCTTTTGCTCTGATCCCCAGCCTACTTTGCCCTGCCTCTGCTCCTCTTAGGCTACAGACCCCTGGCCCTGATCTTCAGGCTCCTTTGTCCCAAATCCTGGGCTTCTTTGCCCTGTTCCCAGGCTCTGGCCCTGCTCCCAGGCCTCTGACCCTACTCTTGGGCCAGTTGGGACTTATAGCCTATCCCCTTGCCAATCAGGTGACTCCCCTGATTTCTACCTGAGCCCTCACTGCAATATCATCTATAAATCTATAAATCTATAAAATCTATAAATCATTACTCTTATGTAACCTCAGCAAATGTGACCTCAGCAAATGTGTCTAACCATATTCCCCTTGCTACTAACATACAGATTCACTGTCTTTGGTGACATTTGCCATTTTGTTAAAACAAGGAAAGAAACAAAAACCCACACTTATGCTTTATGTAAATTGCCATAGTAGGTAACTTCTTTATTTTGATAGGTTTACCTTACTGGCTTCACCTGTGCTTTCCCAGTTCAAGTTTTCCCCTAATTAAAACCCTTGCAGTATTACCCCTACAAGGCAGACTACCTTCAAATAGTACTCTATTTTCTTGTCTCACTATTGTTTATATATCCTCATATTTTCTTAACTCACAGGTTTATCTTCTTTTCTGAAGTTTTCTGTTTTGATTCTCTTAAGTTTTAGTAGCAAACAGAAGATGGCATATAGATCTTGGCCATAGATCCCAAAAATCTTCTTGTAGGTCTGCTGCGTCCATGCTAATATAAAGTCATCTATGGATCTTCTTGGACCATTAAATTAAAAGCTAGCTAATTTAATTACCTCTTAATGGAGCAAACATATTTTTATTGTCCCTGTAATTTATATAGTATTTTTCCTGTTTTATATGGTACTATTTTATATAATATGTCTTATTTAATGATTTGGTTTCACTGAATCTATGTACATGAATAAGAACATTACACATGGGGAGTATTTACATGAGCTAAAACTAGCTTGCTCATTCTCACTCCAGCTTACAAAAAGTGGTTTTATGGGTTGGTTTTTTTTGCAGGGGGGGGTGGTGTTTGAGGTGTCTAGTCCACACCTACTCTATTTAAAAACTGTTTTTCTTTCCTCATTTAAAACAAATTACTACCCTAAGGAAATAGGAGTTTAAAGACTCATGCTGTTAAAAAGAAACTCTATGAGACATCCAGGAAGTAAATTATAAAACTGGCATGCCACTTAACTCAAAGTACATGACATTATTCGTTAGTCATAAGACCTCACCCCAGCCTTTTTCAGAAGACTGTAATCAGCTTGGTGTACACTACCATGTGAATCCGGGTAAGAAACTTTTTCCCTTGATACTGTATTTTAGTAAGAGTGCTATTGGAAGGATTTGTTGCTCAACCCACATTTTTCTGAAAGCTTTTTGATGAGTGTTAAGTGCTGTAAATTAGATTGAATATTTTTTGTTCAGTAGCACCAATTCTTAACCAATTATATAATTTGTTATATATTAAATTGTGAATTATGAACTTTCTTAGTTCTTTTAAAGAAAGTTTTCTAGAAAGGTACCCTTGCCTCTGCAGTGGCTCCAGGAATACACTCAAAAAGTTTATGCATGAGTAAAAACAAGTTAAATAAAAATAAAAAAAAAACTGGACTAAGCAAATTTGGCATAATAAAGAACAGGATAATGCAACAGTAATCTCCATAATGGTAAACTTTGCCTTTCTTTTCAATTTTTCCCTCAAGGTTTTGTAGGTTAAGATAAGAGTAAAACAATTAGTAGAACAATAGAACAAATGTAGAACAATAGTAGAACAGTAGACCAATGACTTTTGAATTCTGAATTTATCATTTATCATTTTTATGAAGAAACACTCAAATGTGCATTGCTGGATGGCTTGGCTACCTTATTTATATACTTGAGTGAAAAGTTGGTATACAATTTGTTTTTTATGCAAACCTTTTACTTGTGTTGCTTGGGAAAGTTTGTATGAATAGTTTTCTGAAACATCTATGAGCAATATGAATAATCTCTGAAAAACTTTTAAAATATGACCAAGTAAATTTTGATTTCATCTGGCTTCATACATGAAATTATAAATTGCAAAAGGGTTACAAGAAACAACAACAAAAAAGTTACAATAAACAAAACCACCACTAAATTACTAAAATAAATTTCAACCTTTCCAAGTATTATAAGATTAAGCTTCTAAATGAAAAATTAGCAAATTCTGTTAAATTGTTGATAATACATTTTTATCAAGTTTTCTTTCCATGTCATCTTTTTTCATACTGTAATTCCCCCCCGACAAACACACATCTTATCATAAAACAGTACTTTCCTGAGTTAGTACTTTGTTAGGGAAGTTCTTGGGAGGCAAGTTCTTGGCAATTTATAATATCAAGATTCTAATGGTACCCTTTATTCTAGGTATTATTCTTACTATATCTTAAATTAATATATATTCAATGTTCTTTCTTTAGCAGCTTTATTGTATGTAATGCCATGCTTAGATTTATAGTCCTTAAAAGTTTTTGTGCAAATTTTCAAAATGCTGAAGCAAAGTTCTTCCTTCCCATTTCCTAAAGGAAACTAACATATAAAAGAAACATATGATACTCCTTAAATTTTATATATATATATGGTAATTCAAAAACCTAAGAATTTTGGATGAAATCTTGGCCACACTGACAAAACTACCTCTGACATCTGTGGCTAGGATGTCACCTCTCTCAAATACACAAGCATACGGAATTTTTGACTGAACTGGTTACTTGTATACAGATTCAGTGTCTCAGTGAAGACTATGGCAGTGTAAGGGTGTAAAGGACTTTTTTCTGCCATTGCCACTTTACTTTAAGTGTTACTATAGCCTTCATTTCATTTTGTAACCTCCATCTTGAGAGAACACATACTATTAAAAACAGTCCATTATGGAAACGCTGAGCATTTATGGACATGCTTCGGGGTGGGGGAAGCACTTTAATTAGAACGCCTGCAGTGGCATGTGTAGTCAGTGTCCTGAAGTCTAAAATGGTTGCATGGGCACTTGAACTAAAGCTCATTTGACAAATTTTATTTCAAGCACCCCTGGCATGATTTTGAACCACAGGGATGCTGAATACAAGTGGCATGGAGACTCCTGGAGTACATTAAATAACACGTTTCAGCAGACTTCATTAATCAAGTCTGCCCATGCCCAACATGTGTATATGTGACCTCTATGCTTAGGCAACAGATGCAGGATATCTTAGAGAGCACTATCATTCATTTGAATTAATCTGAACTCTAGCCCTATTTCTCAGCTCTAAATAGTAGGGCTGTGAAATAGTAGGGCTGTGCGAAGCTTCAGTCCCTGATTTGATTTGGTGCAGATTTGGCCTGATTTGGTGGCTGAATCGCCAAATCTGAATTGAATCAGAGGGCCATTTAATCTCTCTGAATCAAATAGAATCCTCTGAATCAATTTGGAGAGATTCGGAAAGATCTGGTGATTCAAACATAAACATGCTTTAAGTGTTTTTTCTACATACCTCTAGGTAGCAAGTGGCTCATGAATTCTGAGATGTTGGGGTGCATGGAGTGTTCCACAGAAGCATGAGGGGCTCCCCAGTGTGCTTGGCAGCAGACCTGGAAGTGAACCAGAAGCATTTCTGGTCCACTTCCAGGTCCACTGGGGAGCACACTAGGGGGCCCCCCTGCACCCCCCGCCCGGCTCAGTGACTGGTGCCTTCTTGGTCTGGGGATGCACCTGGGGTCCCCTCACAGCTGATCCCCTGTACATTTTCCAGTGGACCCAGAAGTGGACTGGAAGTATTTCCGGGCCACTTCCAGGTTCACTGCTGAGCATATGGTGTCCTGCCCCCACCCCCTGCACTCCTGTGGGACATTCCACCCACCCAAGCATCACAGCATTCACAAGCCACACTGGTAGCTTGAAGTATGTAGAAAAAACATTTAAAGCTGTGTCTATGGCAAAATCACTGATTCTCCAAATCAGAATTGAATCTTCAGATTCAGATTTGGCTGAACTGAATCAGGGACAGTGATCTGAATCAACAAATTGAATCACTGTCCCTGATTCAAGCTGAATCTAAATCCAAATCAAATAGAGCCTGCTTCACACACCACTACTAACTAGGTTCCTTGTATGTGATATTTTTCCCTTTACATTGGTTTTAAAAATTAAGATGACCTTTTAGGTTCTTTAATTCAGATGTTACCACAAAACAGCCTACAAACCTATTTTCCAAAGTTGAATATTCACCACCAAGAAATATTTTCCTCTACATCACATTTTTTTTTTTTACTTTTGCCTTCAGGATTTCTAAACAGTTGACAGCTCAGAATAGATGTTTTTTTCATTGTAAGACAGCTCTTACAATTAAAAAAACAAAAGGAAGACTATAGGAGGTTAATCATGCTTTGTTGGGTTCTGTACACCTCCCTGGAAAGCTTATAAGCAGTGCCAATTTGTCAATGCATAGGTTGCTTGGAAATAGTTACGCCCATTTTTCTCTCTCTTTGTTGTTTTGGGGTTTTGGGGGGTTTTTTTGGTTTGTTTGTTTGAATTGACAATTTATTGTAGAGATGTGGGCAGTTTCATTTAAAAAATATTATTAACTATGATACCATGGCTAAATACAGACAGCCAAAAAACCCAAGGCAGAACTGAATTAACCTTTACAGTGTTCTCTAAGCTGAGAAGATTTTGTCATAAGCAAACATAACACACATTCACCCTTGTGTGGAGGGAAGCAGGCAAATGCCTGCACTAACCAGCCCATAAGACGGGAGTGTGGGGTGGTCCTACATACCTCCCAGCCAAGCAACAGAGCCCAGCTGAGTAGGGACATCCCTGATTGGCATGTCCCCAGGCCCCTACTGTCACCACAGACTCTCCCCTGCACAAAGCCGTTAGGCTTCCACAGCTCATAGCCATGGTAGGCCCAGTTGGGGATGGGGGTTCTGTTCCCCCCTCAGTAGCCCCTATGGCAGACAGTGGACAGAGGATAGCCTACTTGCCCTGCAAGGGGATTGGCAGGGAATACACAAAACATCCTGGGAAGCTGGGAGATTGAGAGTTAACTTCAGTCAGAAGGGGATCTTAGACAGAAGTTCAATAGACCAATTTAACCTAAACCAGTTAAGTCTGATACTACATCCTTCCAGGTCTATCTTAAACCAGTTTCAACCATTTTGAAACCAGTTTAAGTATACTGAAATTCTATTCTGTTACAGACTTAAACTGTTTTCTGATTGCTTAAACTGGTTTGTGTGTAATTTCTGTTCCTAGCCTATAGGAACAGTAATAGACTGAGCTACAGACTTTTAACCCAAAGTAAGACAGGAAAAGCTTGAGTAACAGATTAAAATAGAGATGACATTCTAGGAAATTATGAGGCAAGGTTTTTTTATAGTATCTTTTATTGAACCCACTATACAATTATAAAAAATGATAGAGAAGCTTTTGAAAACAAAGTACCCTTTTTCAGGTCTGGACAGCCACGATTGGAGGAAGGTCTCTATATGGCTAGGTATAGACATTACGCTTTTACTGATATAAGTGATCAGAAGCAAGTCTAAACCTAGAATAGAAGTTTGGCACACAAAACTGGTCTATACCCAAAAACAGAATAGAATTTCAGCTTACATATACTGATTTTAAAAAAGGCAGAACACAGTCTAATATTTCCCCTATACCAAAGGATAAGTGTGTATTCTGCTCATTTGTGTCTGAAAGCTTGCCCAACATGACTCTGGATTGTATAGTTGATGCAATAAAATATATCACAACCCCCACCCACCCCCACCAAAAAATCAAAAGATACTCCCAAAGAAAACATGCAAACAAACTAACCCCTTGCTTTTGTTTATTTTACAAATTCTCTACTAATAGCCAGAGCTTCAATGGGGAAGATGTACCAGAAGACCCTATACTTAGAACTCCTTTATATTGGCTAAATTAAACTCTTACATCTCACAATTTTGCTATCTTTCCAGGACCCAGTTTTTGAAAGGCCATTTCCTGCATAGTAGACCATTTACTACCATACTTTTCTAGTGAACAGAAAACTAGTACATTTCAATACCTGTCTTTTTTCTGGACACTGGAAGTTATCTCCAAAACTTTATAGTTTTTATACATTTCTTGTCCTTGGGGATGCAAGACTGATCAGAGTTTGACTTTGGTTTACTGCAGATGATGCAAACTTATGTCAGGTCCTAGAGTTTGTCCATCCAGATGAGGAGGTGTGACTAATAAAGCCTGTGACTAAAGGACCTCTTATTCCATAAATTATTTACATAGTACTAGTCCCTGCATTATCTAGGCATCTCCCAAACCTGCATTCACAAGTATGTAGTAATATAAAAGCATACTAATTATAGGCAAAGTTGAAGATGAGGTATGTAATTTTCACAATTAAGATAATAGTAGACTACTAAAGAAACTTAAGTACCATATCCAATTGACCTATATTTATATACATATATAAATGCGTGTAAAAACATATATATTAATAAAATGTGTGAGTGCATATATAAACATATTTAAAATATGTGCTGCTTTCTATTTACAGGTGTTTGTCTTTTATGGGGTTTCTTCTGCCCTTAAGATTCATGGATTATATTATTTCCACTAAAGGCTCACATTTATAATGAGAAGACATACAACATATCGTATGTTGTATGTCGCAAATTACCATTTTTAATTTGATAAACACTGACAGTTTTGTAATGCATGGTATAAGTTCCATTGTCTTTAACAACACATTTTATAGTTATATTTTCCTCAGATAAGGTATGAAGTTATAAATAAAATTCAAAATTGTGTTCTATTTTTCTTGCTTTTCTTAAGAAAATGACCGATCTACACTATATTCTAGGATGAGAGAAACTTTCAGTAAAAAAGAACTATAAAGAATCAGTACTCCACATATGATTTTGACCATCTGAATTGTCACAGAGGATACCAGTCAGCTGAAGACAAGTGCTTTTCTTCTGATCGAATACCTTTCTAATTAAAAACAACAGTTGTTTTGTCTCTGATGTAATAACTACCAGAATGACACACCACAAAAGGTATTCTCAACTTCCTTGGAAGCTTGCTAAGTTAAGTGTTTTCTTATATGCATCCATCTTTTTTTCAGTAATATATTTGTGCCTTAATTCTAATAATTGTAATTTTTTTGCCATTTTACCCAAAATCAAAAATCAAGAAAACACTGTTTTGAACTTGATGGAAGGATCTGCAGTAACTGCCAAACAGTTTCATAAATCTGACAAAGGAAATAAAATCATTTTTCACAAAAGCAAAGATTCCAGCATTCAGAAGTTCATAAGTAACAGAAAAAAAGAGAAATTAAGTCGAACTGTGACACAACTTGCTAATGAAGAGACAACAGATTCTGCCTCAAATTCATCTATTTACCCTCACCCATTCCAATTTCTTATTAATGAAAAAGATAAATGTAAGAAGAAAACTCCTTTTTTGGTACTATTAATTTCAACCAAAGCTGATGAAAAGCAGCACAGAGAAGCCATCAGGAAAACTTGGGGAAATGAATCTGTGGTTCCCGGAATTAAAATTGTTTGCCTATTTATGCTGGGTTTTAGTGACAAAGACCAGAATGAAAATATTTTGCAGGAAAGTAGGAAATACCATGACATTATTCAGCAAGACTTTTTAGACACCTATAAAAACTTAACTCTTAAAACTATGATGGGCATTAAGTGGATTGCCACATATTGTAATGGCACAAGTTTTATCATGAAAACAGATAGCGATGTTTTTGTGAATACGATATATTTAATACAGGAGGTACTAATGCCCATTAAATCTCCTTCACAGTATTTTTTCACTGGTTGTCTTATGAAAAATTATGAGCCTAATCGTAATCCTGACAGCAAATGGTACATGCCAAAAGAACTTTACCCAAGTGATCGATACCCAGATTTTTGTTCAGGAACTGGCTACGTCTTTTCTAGAGCTGTAGTTCCAAAAATTCTCAGTGCCTCTTTAAAGGTCAAATATGTACATTTGGAAGATATTTATGTAGCTCTCTGTCTTGAAAGACAAGGAATCACTATTTCACCCCCACTCAAACAATCATTTTTTAATATATATAGAGTCCCATTTGTTACTTGTGTATATAGTAACATAATTACTTCCCATGGAATTGATCCAACGGAACAGATCACTTTCTGGCAAACATTGCAAAAAAAGAAACATATGTGTCATAAATAAAATACATGTACAGTAGAGTTTGCATGGGAATACAATATGAAATTATACTTTATTTAAACTTCATGATTGCTGAATGTGCATCATGAATCTCTAATGGAGATCTAGGCAGATAGACTTAATGGGTGTCTGTACATGTGCTCTGATGTGTTGTAATTAGAATGTGTTGGAATAGACTCAGTTTCATAGATTTCATAGATTTCATAGACATTAGGGCTGGAAGGGACCTCGGGAGATCATCGAGTCCAGCCCCCTGCCCAAAGGGCAGGAAGTCAGCTGGGGTCAGTTAATCAAGACTGCTCCTCATTTGAATGAGAATGCTGTAACATTGCTGCAGCATAATGTGTATAAACCCCTGTGGGTTTAAACATGGATACTTGTGTGCTTTAACTAATGCTTCTTAAACATTTGTTAGTTAAAGCTTTAGTTAAAGCATTCTGTGATATTTTTAAATGCATGAGGACTTAATATATGTGACTCTGAGGCATTTTAATTAGAGTGGCTCTCCAGTAACCCCTAAACAGGTGTATAGACAGCCAATGATATCAGTGATTTTTGTACTCTATTTATATGCAGAAAAAGCTTTTTAGTCTAAAAATATGTTTTTCCCCACAGAATTATTTCATTATAAGCCCGGTTCTGGAATAACGGTCATTACAATGTATATGTTGAAATGACTTAGAACTTTCTTCCTACTTCAGATAGCATTTCAAATAAAGAAATTGAATAATTTTATTTTCCTTTATCTTCTAAAATCACTGTATTTTGCCCCTCACAAGTAGAAACCTGTCTTAGTTATGCTTACTCACAAACTGCTCAATCTTGACTATACCTGCTTTTTAAATAAAAAATTAAAAAGCAATGGCCACGATGCATTTTTGAAGAAACAAAAAAGATTACCTCCTACTTCTTAGTTGTTGATGAAGATGAAATAACGAACTCTCATCCCCACTTGTAGTTCTCTGATCTGGTTTCTCAACTTGGTGTGCTAGACAATTGGGATGGTTCAAAGAAAACCATAGCCCAATGATAATTGGTTTTTAATTGTGTTTTAACCTGAGCCAACATGTTTTGTTTTGTTTTGTTTTGTTCTATTAATGTGTTCAACCCTCCTATATCACAAAAAAATGATGTTTTAAATTAGTTTTTACACCTAAGGTTGCTTCTCGTGGGTTACATGGTGAGGTTGAAATTGCCTCTCTACGCAAGTTAAGAGGCCTGCTAATCCCTCTAACTTCTAATCATCCTATAGCTGACACAGTGCACCACATGGATTTCCTCTGGAAATGAATGGAGGCCAGAGCTGGCCTTAGGGAAAATACCACCCTGGGAAAACTTATATTTCCCATCCCCTCCCCCACCCCACAAGTCAGTGGCACTGCTGCAAGAAGAGGTGATCAGGCAAACACACAGGACGCAGTCCAGTACGGAGACGGAGTGACATGGTGCACAAGGCAAGCAGGCAGGGAGGCACCACTGCTACCACCTGCACTGCCTGGCCCAGCTCCTCCTGATCAGTGGCTGAAGGTGGGAAATGAGCTGGGCTGGGCACCACATCTCCTGCCTGGGGTAGGGATCAGCCAGGGCAAAGCAGGGGTGGGCAGGGTTGGAGGAGAGCACTGCTGTAAATGTGTGTGTGTGACAACCTCCTGACCATGGTGCCCTGGGTTATCACCTCCATTGCCCACCCTTTAGGCTGATTCTGACTGAGACTGTATACTAAAGCAAATTGGCCTCTACTTCATTTGTTGCATAAATCAAGAAGTGAATGAAGGAATTAGATTATAGAAAGAGAAAGGATGGCCATTGAAGGCAGATGAATTAATGTCCTAGTGTAGTGAATTTTATATGGATATCTGTTCTTTAAAATAACACAATCTATCCTACATAAGAAATGTGACTGGTATCTTGTGAGAAAATTTTGTGTTAGCAAAGACTGAATCTTAATGTTATACAGGCAACAGGGTTCTGAATCATAAGGCTATACAGGTTATACAGGGGGCTGAATTAAAGTTATACAGACAACATTACTTCTGGCATTTTCTAATTTTTGAGTGTTCAACTTTGCAACCTTAAGAGTATTCTTTTAATACAGTTGGGGCAGAAGGAAGATTGGGGGAGTTTGGGGGTTAAAGGGTCATTTGGTTTTTGTTGTATGCAATAGTTAATAATATGGAGGTATGATATTTCTTAATATGCCATACAGCCACACTGTAAAAGTTAAGGGATAAAGAGAGAACATTTTGCAGGAGGGCCACAAGTGTTTGGAAGTAGTGACCCTTTAAATAACATGAAAGTTGTGACTTCCTTAGTACTCTGCAACAGCCATCTGTTTGATAGGGTTTTCAGGGAGGGCTGGGGTAGGGCTTTCTATGATGATAATGGGATGGAAGATAGTTCCATATTGGGGTTTGAATGGGTTCCTGTTAAATTGCTACAAGAATACTACAGTAATTTTATTATATTATTAAATGTGTTTGGTTAAATAGGGTAGGTATTTCTTTACTTACATTAAATCTATATAAACACACTATTGTCCGGGGGGGGACGGGCAGGCCAACTCTCAGGATGTCAAAATTGCACTGTTAGATGTGAGGGTCTGACACAATTGCATATTCCCCCCCCCCAAAAAATTCAATTATGTCATACAGACACACTACCAACTCAGGCACATACACATCTGAGATTACCAGTCTAAGCACATGCACACCTATCACCAATTCAAGCACATACACACTACACAAACCAAAAATTGACAAAACTCAGTTGTTAAAACCTATATACTAAATACACATACACAAACACACACTTTCATGGCTGTATGTTAACCTTAGGGGGTGCTTGGGGGAACTTGATGCTTAAGGTTACTTAAGCCAAGTGGCCCCAGGGTTACTTGAGGTCAATGGAGCTTGGGGTCACTTAAGTTTAATGTGCCCCGGGATTACTCAGGGTCACCTGGTGCTCAAGTGGAAGCAAGGGAAAAAGCCCGGTGGCAAGGAGGAGACAGGCAGTAAACAGAGAGGCAGAAAGCTGGGAAATAGGAGCTAGAAACTAAGAGGCAGAATGCCGAAAGATGAGGGCTGGAAATGAGAGGAAGAAAGCTGGGAGATCAGGGGGCAGACTAGTGGTGGCAAGGAGGAAACAGCCAGGAAACAGAAAGGCAGAAACCTGGGAGATAGCCAGGAAATCAAGGAGGAGGGTCAGGAGGTCAATAAAACAAAAACCCAACTCAGGGTTTCAAAATACCAGGTTTATTAAACAGACAACACACTACACAGCCCCATAAAGTTATTGGTTCCTACACAGACACATACACAAGCACTCACATACACACCCACATAATGGTCACAGGAGAGAAAAAAGGCTTGGTGGAGGGATTGAAGTCAAGGTGTGCATACAGTGGAGAGAGTCCAGATCCTTTGCTTGGGGAAGGAAGGTGGGTGATAGCTACCTTTCCTGAGCTGTGAGTTGATCCTCGATGGCCAGTCGGGGTCTTCTCCATAAAGGTGTTGTCTAGAGGGGGTCACTGGAAGGGTCTCTGGGTGGATAGGTGGTGTGGTGTGGTGCTGGTCCAAATGGAGAGGGCATCCCAAGGAGGTCACAACCTACTAGCCCTTTTATAGGGCTGGACTACCTGTGTCTTCTATGGGAGGGACATATCCGAGCAAGGACAGTGCTGCTCAGATGCATACATGCAGATCCAGGTGTCTTCATTGTCTTGTAGGACACAATGGTGGGGTTGCTGGTTTCTGTAGGGTTTTTGTCTTTCAAATGCTGGGTTTCTGGTCTGTTCCTGGGTGAGGACCATGGTTCCTGGGTGAGTCAATGCAAGGTAATGGTCCAGTTGTTGAGCTGATGGTCCAGTTGTTGAGTTGATTATCTAGTAGAGGCCTGCTACCATTGTATCTCAAACACCTTCATTCATCCCCATTCATTCAGGAACCAATTTACATGAGACTGGTTAGACATGAGTCACAGTTACAACATAGGTTGCATCCAGGCAGAGGACACAAGATGGAGGCTTGACATACAAAATGGAAACTTGACATTACTTGACATTACTTTACAGACACAGGCCTAAACCATACAATATTAATATGAAACAATAAAAAAATGCCAAAAAATGATAGGAATACAATATAATACAATATAAACCAGTAAAAATCAATGCAAACATAACAGAACACTATTTACAATATAAAAACAGGCTTATTACAATAATAACATACAAGAAATTAGCTTAGCTTACCTAATACTACTTGTTATCACTTACAGGGGATAGAGAGGACAGAGAAACGTCAGAAGGGGAAGTGCTTTTGGTCCACTTCCACATCTGCTGCCAAGCACACTGGGGAGCCCCCCATGCTTCTGTGGGACACTCCATGCACCCCAGCATCACAGCATTCATGAGCTGCCTGCTACCTAGAAGTATGTAGGAAAAACATTTAAAGCTATGTCTATGTCTGAATCACCAAATCTTTCCAAATGTCTCCAAATTGATTCAGAGGGTAGGGGGAGGGAATGTATTTTAAAATAAAATACAGCATTCACAAGCCTTGCTGGTACCTTGAAGTATGTAGAAAAAATGTTTAAAGCTGTTTGTGGCCGAATTGCTGATTCTCCAAATCAGCATTGAATCTTCAGATTCAAATTAAGCCAAATTGAATCAGGGACAGTGATCCAAATCAACAAATTGAAAAAAAGAGAAAAACTGGGGCTTTTGCTACAACACAAACTAACATACAAGTGAATAAAATAAAAAAATAAGGCATCTACCTACTCACTCTCAAACATTAGTTAAAACCATTTTTAAAATGTGATGAGGGCTGTAAATCTCCATGTGTCCTGGTATATTTAGGAGTAAAGTAAACACTTGCCTAAAGATGTGCAATTTACACTGTACCTGGACAAACCACAACCCTGTGCTTCAATAGTTTTGTAGACAGAAGTGGAGCTCCCAGCTGTAACTAAGACCACTTTGCTGGAACAACCAGAAATTCACAGTTGGTTCCAGGGAGGAGGAGAATGAAGCTGCTGGCTGTGAGCCTGCAGCCAGTTTCCCCTAGCAATGACCCCTCTTCCCTGTGAGGTTGCAAAGTTTTCAAAATGGGAGAGGGGAAAGGAAGCAGAGGGAGCTCATTCTAGGGCATAGGTGACTGGTGCCTCCTGATACTGGGGGGCACAGTTTGTAGGAGGCAGCATTGGTGGTAGGGTGGTGAGCAGCAACTGCCTGCAGAAGCTGGCGGTGGTGTCGGCGGCAGTGGGGGTGAGGTGGTGAGTGGCAACTACCCACAGAAGTTGCCCACAGCAGCAGCCAATCTCAGGGGGGACACGTGCTGCCCCCCCGTGCTCCCTCCCCCACCAGTCGCCTATATTCTAGGGGTTCCCCAGCCAGTGCTGGAAGGTATGATGGGTGATTTGGAAGTCCCTGATGCAGCCACCCCACCCTCCAGTAGGGGCTGAAAACCTCACAGACCAAAATCCCTCCACTCTCCTTCCCATATCTCATTCTGAAAACAGTGACAGACTGGCAGGCAAGCAGGCAGAAGTTACAGAAGATAATCTCTTTTGAGATTATCCCTCATGCAACAAGGGTTCAGATTTTCAACCTATCAGCCATTTTTTAAGTTGTCTGCAGCCATGCACTTGTGTTTGTTTGAGGCTATAGACTGCTTTCTCTTGCCAGATAGGGCAAAAATTGTCACTTCTGTCTTTGCCTGCAGTTACTAAATCTATGATCCAGGAGCACAGCAACACAACTTGGCATCCAGTGCACAGAGGCAACATAAATTTCCAGTTTCAGTTCTCTCTGTGCTGCCAGTTCAGTTACAATCATGATCATGCAGCTCCCAGTGGCAGCTGTTATTCTTCACCCCACTCCCCACAAAACAGTAACCAGGGTCCCCCTTCCCTAGTTACACCACTGCTGTGACCCTCTACCATGACTATCCTACTAATGATACTTGGGAGTTCAAACTCCAAGAAAAGTTTGTTTATCCATGGCTTATTTGTATAATTGATTGTGATTGCACTACTTCCTATGAAGCAGTTACAAGATACAGTCAAGTGTCTATACCAACACTGTACTTGTTTGTTGTTCCCACCAGAGGATGACTACTTTCTGTTATGCTACCCATAGGCAAGAACTTGATTTTAAAATAATTAAAGCAGTCTTCAAGGCTGTATGCGTCAAACATAATCCTTTCTATGAAGGCTGTTCAAGCATCACTCATTCCTTAATACCTTGTTCTATAAAAGAAAGGCTCTCTGCTTCATGAATACCCAAATCTCTTAAAGCCTTAAAATGAAATAAAATAAAAAACTAAAATAAAATAATAAAAAAAGATTAAATTTATGTGGAAATTTATTTAAGCCCTTTAAAAATAGAAATTAAAACATGCAATTTAATAATATTTGCAACAGTTAAACAATTCACATTAGTGTAGTGCCTTTCATCTTGAAGGATCTCAACATATTTTACCAAATGAATCTATTTATATGGACAAAGTAATCTAGCCAGTACTGAGAGACAAGTACCTCCCGGAGCGTATGAGCAACATAAGGCTATGTGCAGATATTAAAAAATCCCGTGGTAGAATCGATTCAATCTACCCAGATTTCTTTAAGCTGCGTAGATTGAACCAGGAGTGAACAGAACTCATGTTCACTCTTGGGTTGGCAGGGATGGGGAGGGCATACAAATATCTGCACTGGCTAGGCCAGTAAGCAGGGAGTGCTCTCACACACCTCCCAGAAGGGTTTCCTTCCCCAGACCCATCCCTTCTTGCCAGTGGCCCTATCAGCAGCAGAGATACACCTCCCAGTTGTACTTGCTTCATTGTAGGGACCAGGGCCAAACCCTGGGGTGGGAAGGCCTCTGCTCCCCCATCCCCCTGATGCTGTCCAGCTTGGTTCACAGCCCAAACATCTCTGCCCAGCTCCTCCCTGCTGAACCAGGCAAGGCAAGGGGAAAGGTGGGGAAGCAGGCTCCCCCCCAGCTGTGCTTGCTTTGGCTTGGTGGGCGGGGGAGGCTAGGGGGACTCTGCTCCTCTCTGCTCTTGCGCCTGCCCCTTCCATTGCCCAGTTCCACTGACACAGGCAGACAGGAGCAGGTCTGAGAGCCACACAGACTGGCAGCTGAATTGTGCAGTACCTGGGAATGAGGGGGAGCAGAGACCACTCCCAGCTGTGCTTGTTTGGGTCTAGGGGTGGGAGGGCCCTAAGGCTGGGCCTGTGGGATGGGGATTTCCACTCCCCTATTTCCCAGCCCTGATGCTGAGCAGCTTAGCTTGGCTGACAGTCCTGATGCAGCTCGCAGGTCTGGCTCCTGCCTGCCCATGTCAGCTGAGCTGATCAGCAGAAGAGGATGAGAAGTGTCGGGGAACAGGACCCCAAGGTCATGGTGGGTCGAGGGTGGCGTTGGAACATGGACAGGTGGGATTCGCGGCAATGAGTCTGAGTGGTACGGGACACGTGTATGGTTTCAAAATATACGAGATTTATTCACTTACGCTTAGTTGCATAGGCAGAGACGCTTGCTTCAGTTACAGTTATGAACAACCAGGAATGATAACAAACAACAGAAGGGGTCTGTTGGCCCACAGGGTTCATGAGTGAGCCCTTGCTTTCTACCCCGAAGGATAGGGGCGGCTGCCCACTCGTTAGTCCCAGGGCTGGTCAACAGCTCATTAACGTGATATGAACAACAGAACTGTAACTCAATGAACGGTGTGACACCAGTCCAAGATGGACGAAAACAGGTGATCGATGGTGTTGCCGATGCCGAGGTTGATGTGGAGGTCGAAGTTACGATGTCATAGCCAGTGGTCGAGATGCGGAATCATGGTCGAGGTTGAAGCCGGAAATTAGTTTGTTAGCCAGAGATCAATACGGGATAATCAGATCAAGACGAATCAAATAAATCACAAAATCGTAGGTTTGAGGAGACCAGTGGGCCTAAAGCCCTCCTGAGGAGCAGTCCCTGCAGCCACAGCCTCTGCTCTCAGGATCGGGTTAATCTCTCCCTGTGAGACAGTCTCTGCTAAGGCAGTATCTGTTGAACAGGTTGAGCATGGTCTCCCCCCTAAGGAGCAGTCCCTGTGAATAGCAGCCTCTGCTCTCAGGGTCAAATCTCTCCCTGTGAGACAGTCTCTGCTAAGGCAGTATCTGTTCGCAGGTCGAGCGTGGTCTCCCTCCTGAGGAGCAGTCCCTGCATTAGCAGCCTCCGCTCTCAAGGTTTGGACAGGAGACCAGTGGGCTTAAAGTCCTCCTGAGGAGCAGTCCCTGTCAGACCAGCCTCTGCTCTCAGGATGAATCTTCCCTGTCAGCACCGCTGTCGAAACCCAAAAACTCTCGCTCACTCCTCTCTTTCAGTAACTTTTTCTCACTAACTAACTAACTTTCTTTGGGAGGGGCCCACAAGCCTTTAATGACAACCGGGTAGCCAATCAGGTTGTCTTCTCTAAAGAAATGTCTAGTCCGATTATGTCATGCAGTCTATAGACTGAGCATGTGTCTGGTCTGCCGAGCAGAACTGAGCGTGTGTGTTCCTACAAAACTAGGTCAGCCTTGATTGACAAGCTAAGGGTTGCATAGGGGGCACATGCTGGGCACACTGTGGAATTTTCCATAGGCCTTGTCTGCTTGTCTGCACATGATCAAACTTAACTCTTGTGTTACCAGCATACATTCAAAATTTGGTCCGGACAGGAAGAAGCAAAGACCCCAGGCCATAGGACTGGCCCCAGCCACCCCAGACCTGAGGAAGCACAGCTGGGGGATCCTGCAATCCCCTACCCTTTCCCTGACCCAGCTAGGCTCAGCTGACACTGGCAGGTAGGAGAAGGGCTGAGAGCCATGTAGGCTGTCAGCTGAGCTGAGTAGCATCAGGGGTGGGGAGTAGATGCCCACACAGTGCATCCCCTTCCCCCACCCCGGCCTGAGGAAGCACATTTTGAGGGTCCTGAGGGATAGGGGGCTTCCACTTCCTCATCCCCATCCTCCCACACCACCACTGGCAGCTGCCGGTAGAACACAGGGCTGGAGAGCAGATGATTTGCTGCTTCAGCAATGTAACAGTCCAGGGCATGGGACTGACTCAGCTCAGCAGAGAAGACAGCACTGGCATTCAAAGGATCATGGGATGCTGGAGGAGAACGAGGTAACTTGAGTTGGGAGGCAGTCTGGGACAGAAGTTTGATAGACCAGTTTAACCTAAATCAGTTAAGTTTGACACTATATCCATCCAGGGCTACCTAAAACTGGTTTCAGCCATTTTGAAACTGGTTTATGTACACTGAACTTCTTTTGTGATACAAGTTTAAATCAATTTCCAATCACTTATACCAGTTTATGTGTAATGTCTGTCCCTAGCCTAAAAGTCTGTAGCAATTCTGAGAACTCAGAAATTATAAGACATCCATATAATCAAACAAACAAAAAAAATCAGTAAACAATCATTTCCACATATCAGTTTTGTGTCTGCAGCTTATCAGCATGTTAAGCCTAAATCACTGCTGCTTTGTAAAAGTTCAGATAAGTACCCAAACTGGAAGGCATTAGGGAATTTCATCCTGTGAGGAGAAGTTCAGGAAATTTCTGTAATACAGGCTAAATTTGTTAGAATATTCACTGACTTCAGAATGTACAGATTTGCAACTGAATGACCTTCAGATACATTAGGGTTTTACTGTTTAATATAACATAAAAATACAGGGAAAATGTTTTGGGGGGGTTTCTTTGCCACTTTGCACTAGTGTTTAAAGAACAAATAACAAATATTGCTTGGGCGTGAAACTGTAGCACTCATATTGCTTTTGAAGTATACCAAAAGAATATTTCCTCCATTTCCTTCTATGATCAGGTGACCTATCACCTGGACAAAGGAGACAAGATTGATGTCATTTATCTTGACTTCAAAAAAGCCTTCGATCTGGTATCCCATCATCACCTCTTGGTGAAACTGGTCAATTGTGGCTGTGGGTCCAACACAATCTGCTGGCTGGGAAATTGGTTCCGTGGTCAGACCCAGAGGGTATTAACTGGTGGAAATCAACCATCATGGTGTCCTGTGATCAATGGGGTCCCCCAAGGCTCTGTTCTTGGACCCATATTGTTCAACATCTTCATAAATGATGGGGACATTGGAGTCAGAAGCGGACTGGCCACGTTCACTGATGGGGCAAAGCATCCACACCAGAAGACAGGTGGGTGATGCAGGCTGACCTTGGCAGGCTCAGCAAATGGGCAGACGAGAACCTGATAGTGTTTAACACTGAAAAATGCAAGGTTCTCCGCCTTGGGAAGAAAAACCTGCAGCATCCTTATAGGCTCGGCAGTGCTATGCTTGCTAGCACTATGGAAGATAGAGACTTGGGGGTCATCATTGACCACAAGATGAACATGAGCCTGCAATGCGATGCTGTGGCTAGTAAAGTGACCAAAAACACTGGCTTGCATCCATAGATGCTTCTCAAGCAAATCCCGGGACGTCATTCTTCCTTTGTACTTGGCCTTGGTGAGGCCACAGCTGGAGTACTGCATCCAGTTTTGGGCCCCACATTTAAAAAAGGATGTGGAGAAGCTTGAGAGAGTACAGAGAAGAGCCATGTGCATGATCAGAGGTCAGGAAAACAGACCTTACAATGACAGGCTGAGAACCAAGGGGCTCTTTAGCCTGGAAAAGCGCAGGCTCAGAAGTGATCTGATGGCCACCTATAAGTTTATCAGGGGTTACCACCAGGATCTGGGGGAACATTTGTTCACCAGAGTGCCCCAAGGGATGACGAGGTCGAATGGTTATAAACTACTGCAAGACCGTTTCAGGCTGGACATAAGGAAGAATTTCTTTACTGTCCGAGCCCCCAAGGTCTAGAGTAGCCTGCCATTGGAGGTGGTTCAAGCATCTACATTGAACACCTTCAAGAAAAAATTGGATACTTATCTTGCTGGGATCCTATGACCCCAGCTGACTTCCTGCCCTTTGGGTGAGGGGCTGGACTCAATGATCTTCTGAGGTCCCTTCCAGCACTAAAAGGAAAAAAAAAGAAAACGAAAAAAGAAAAAAAAAAGGCCGTTATGATACACCTATTCCATCTGCTGGATTCTGTAGTGCAGGGGTGTCAAATTCACCTAAAACTCCCTTCCAGATCTGAACTGTGGGGCTCCTTGCAGGACACAGGGAAGGGACAGCAGCTTTGGCTCCAACCCAGAGCACTTGGTGGCAGTGGTAGCAGCTCCAAAACTGGAGCATGCAACAGGGGTAATGGTGGGGGTGGCAACTCTAGCTCTAACCTGGGGCATGCAGGAGTAGATCTAGCTTTAGCCATATGCCCTATGCCAGAACTGGAGCTGATGATGACATGTGCCCTCTGCCCCAGCAGCAGCTCCAGCTCCAGCACAAGACATATGGCAGTGGAGGTAGAACTGTGGAAGTGGTGACAAGTGAAGCAGCCAGGGGGTGACAGTGACTGTAAACCCTGACTCTCCCTTTTGCCACCAGTTAGGGCTGCTAGGGCCTAAGAACCCTGGATTTTGTAGCAGGTCACTCCCTTACCAGCTACAGTCCACAACTTTTGGTGACCTATCAGTAGTACAGTGGCCCAAATGGAGCAATTCCAAAAGTCATAGTTTTGACACTGCTGCTTTAGTGATTCCAGTATAGCAAAACCACTGTAACTTTAGCTCTGCTTCATTCAGGTCAAAGTTGCAATGATTTAACTGACTTGAGTTGCTACAGCATGAATCAGACATAACAGATTTTAACAACTGATGTCTGCTCCCAAGCTACAGTCTTCCTTTTTAATTTTTTTTAAGGCAATTCATCTTCACATTTGTTTGTACCCAGAGACATTGACCTCCATTCCCCAATGTGATTTTTTTCCATCAACTCAAATGGAACTTAGATTAAACTGTCTTTGTATCAGTTTAACCATTTTCTGTGATAAAAAGAAAGAAAGGATATGAGCATTGAATTATGTTACGTGGGAACTTTTTGAACCTAAGAAGATAATTTTTGAGGATGAAAACTTCACTCTCACTGCCATCTGTTTGTAAGGTAATGAGGCTAGAGTAATGTAAAGGGATCCTATGAATGCAAAATGCCATATCCAACTGGGAATGATTCACCTAGACAACCAATGAAAAAGTTAGCAGTAAAGCTGTCTTTTAAGAATCCCTTTGCAAACCTTGCATTAGAGGGCATGCTGGGCACAGACTGGGCTGCATCAAACAGCACTACAGAGATTCCAGCAATGCTACAACCAGTGAGGAGGATGCTGTGATTTAGACAGGACCATAGGTTTTAGAATCAGGGAGGAACAAAATCAGTTAAAGCTAGGACGTTGTCTTCCTTTCCTGTAGCCCGTAAGTTTTGTGTAAAGTATACTAAAATGTGCAGTGCAGAATCTCACTTTAAATCTGAAAGTGATGCTAATAGCTGAGTATTTGTTTTCTTGATAGAGGGTATAGTACACAAAATGTAAATAAATTTGTTTGTGCTGATGTCCACACTACTGTAGCTAGTTCCTGGACTATCTTGTTTATACCTCTCAAGTATCAGTATGCTACTCTGCAGTCACTTCTGTGCTTCTGGCAAAAGCTACAGGATGAAGCTTTGAATCTGCTATGGGAGAACATCTAAAATCCTGACCATTCCTTTATAAGCTGGGAGAAGAGAAAACAGCAGCCAGGAGAGCTTGTGTTAGATCAGGAGAACTGGGAAGGGATATGTGAGCCTTCCTGTAGGAAGAGGGAAGCAGTGAATTATCTACTCTTAAATGTGCCCTATATTTTATATTTAATAAAATACATAACTGTCTCTGAACAGTTTCAAATTATGCCTGACTCCCTGGAGCTCTGTATGGATAAGCAGTTAAGTTTTTCTTATTTAGTTTTCATTTTTCATGAGGAAAGGGGAACTGTTTTATTACTTTCAAATTTCTGGTATATATCATAACTAGCTAATTCACTTGTGATTATTGAATAATAATCTAGCTGTCTATTCCTTTTTCAAAGGTGAACAGTGAACCAGGCTTTCTCTGTTAACACAGCTAATTGCCAAGCTAATTGCTAAGTACCATTTGGTTGGCTATAATGTATTCTGGATAGGAGGATGCTTAGTTCTTATACAATTTTAGAAGATTAAAACTAGTTACACTGAATAAAAAGTCAATGCAAAAGTAAGAAAATGGTTAATTTTCCATTCCTAGTGATCAATAACTAATTCAAGTTTCATAACTATCATTACATTATTCAGACACTAATCTGATTTAACAAGCAGGATGCACATCCAGCTGTTGTTCTGGAATTTATTCCTTCAGGTTCATTATATGAAGTGATTGTGCAATAAAGAGAAGGAAAATAAAAATGCTGATAGAGTATTCTGACAGCAAGACATTAAATTCTATGATGTGGAAACCAGGCACATATAAAATGTCCCTGTAGCTGAAGAAAAAAGTGGAATAATGGTTAATAACTTTGCAAGGTAAAAGTCTCAATTAAAGTGACTATGTATGTCAATTATTTGGAATCACTATTGTATCGAAAATATAGGTTAGTTTTGGCAATACTTACAAGTTTTTGCAACAGTTATCAAATGCAGCAACTGGGTAGATTAATTTTGAAAGAAGAGAAAAACAGTTATGACCGCTTGGATAGCTAATATGACATTGCACTAGATCAACAATGCCAGGTGCATGTGATGTGTTTCTGCTACAGTTAAACTGAGAAAACATCTAATTCTGATCAAAGTAATATACAAATCCTATTGCCGGTTTATAAGAGGAAGTTGCAAGGTTTAATAATAAAAACAAAAACAGAAGTAGTTGTTCTGTTGAAGAAACACCCTCTTTTCTGCCATCCATCAGAGGGAGAGATTACTATAGCTTCTTTTTGAAATTTAGTTTTAGGAATTAAGGTCATGGCTCAGGAATCAGTTTCTAAATATTTTAAATGAGTCTCCATCACATTTTGAAGTTTATGTCAATCTTCCAGATCAACGTATATGAAAGGATATAGCTGAATATATTTACAGGGGTATAGGTTATAGCTGTGTTGGTGTAAGGACATAGGCAAACAAGGAGGGCTGTCCGAAACAGCACCGCTTCATTTCAACTTCTGTTTCACCATTTCAAAGGGACAGTGTTGGGATGTCATTTCAATTCAAAGCACAGTTCCATTATGTTTCATTGAAACTGTTTCACTGTTTCAACATGTTTTAATGTTTCACCCATAAGCTATAATGGGGAATCATGAAAATGCCTATGTTTGTAATTTCGTGTCTGATTCAAATAGAAATTGCAGGGATGGTACCCCTTTCTGAGGGCATGAAGCCTGCCAAACTTCAAGGAGATAAGTGCAGGGGATTCTAGGAAACTGTACCTCAAACAGCTAAAAGCAAAACTTGTGTTACTTGCTCCTGCATCCAGATCTGGCGGTCGGTGCCCCCAGGAGGGCTGTGGGGCTGTGCCAGACTCCTCCCAGGGGTACAGGCCCCTAGATCTGCGTGCGGGATGACAGGAGGCTGCTGCTAACACCTCGGACCAACGCTGGGCACAACCCATGCCCAGCACAAGAAAAACTGCTGCTGCCACTGGCCCCAGGCAGCAGCAGCAGCCTCCTGTCAACCCACATGCAGATCTGGGGGCCTGCACCCATGGAAGGAGGCCAGCAGTACTGGGAGGGCAGGTTGAGCTCTATGCGGTTGGTGGAGCCACTTGGAGCACAGATCTGGCTCTCCCCACCTCCCGCCTCTGGGCTGCACTCTGAGCAGCTCTGCCAGCCCCATGGAGCTCAGCCTGGTGGCAGGAGGCAGTGGGAGAGCTACTGGCAGAGCTGCTCTGAGCACAGCCCTGGCAAGAACAGCCTGTTGATGGGAGACTCCGCAGCCCGATGGAACTGAGCCTGGTGGTGGGAGATGGGGGAGAGCCACTGGCCAGGGCTGCACTCAGAGCCAGGGTTGTGCTCAGAGTGGCTCCACCACTGGCTCTCTCACCACCTCTTGATGCCAGACTGAGCTCTGTGGGGCTGGCAGAGCCACTTGGAACTCAGCCATGGCTCTACCCCACCTGCTGCCACTGGGCTTCTTCAAAACTCAAAACATTTTGAAACTTTTGAGTGCCCTCATTCAAAGCTGTTTCAAAGCCTTTTCCTTCATTTTGATTTCAATGTTTTGAGCTCAAAATGCATTGAAACAGCTTCAAAATGAAACTCTTGTCAAAATTTTGCACAGCCCTACAGACAAGGTCCTTTGGGTAAATCTTTGGGTAAATAAAAGATATCAGATTTACCCAAAGAACCTTGTCTGAATATATTTGATATGGAGGTCAATTCAGCTGGAATATTGGATTTTATTTTAATAATAAATGGCTTTGTGGGATTCTGCTCTTCTCTAGATAGCATATGTTTATGCTCATAGAGCTAATGGTCTAAACTGAAGTCAAAGATTAAGGTCCTACTAGTGATATTAAAAGAACAGAAACATATTTCTTCAGAAAAGCAGAGTTCATAAGAGAAAGAATCCATCCAAATCAGATACTCTTATGTTATATGAGGTAAATAAAATAATGGATGGAATACACTACATACCTGACTGAGGAGTAAAGAACATAGAGATGTTGCACCAAGGTCTACATACACATTGTCCAACTGGAGCTATAGACAAATATGACATGCTCTTTCCAGGGATTGAATGCAGGTCCCATGCTTCTCCTGATTCTGCTGTGTGTGGGATGGGACAGAATATAGAAATGTGGCATATATTACATTTAGAATGTGATAATAATGTTAATTATGCCATAAATAGTGAATCTGCCACACATTAACACCAATGTATAGCAGATAATATACAAAGTAATATGTTTTGTATGATGATATATATAGCAAACAATTACATGATAGTATAGCAAACAATTCACAAAGATATTCTATATTTAAGTGGCTTCTGCTGCTCTTAACCCCTGGACTGGATGCACATTAACACCTTTTAAGTGGCTTAAAGCATTCATTTTTCATTTAGTTATTCATTTTAAATCCTGCCACTCCGGGGTAGGATTCTCTCCAAATCCACCTAATTTTGGTCCTGTTCCATTACCACATAGCCACTTCCCACAGCTATTCTACCCAAGTTGAAGTCCTCCAGTATCCCAGAATACTTTGTTCCCTTCTCCAGGATAGAGCTTGTGAGTTGTCTTTTGACTCCAAGGATTGTTTCTGTATCAGGAGAATAGATGACAGTTGTTAGACTCTGAGGGGAAAATTGTGTCTTAGGAAAGAATTCTGGGGTCACCCCCAGAGGCAGTGGGGTTCTTGTTGTAGTCAGGGGGCTAGGAGAGGCTTAGGTATCAGCTACATTAACGTGAAGAGCTGTTACACTTAACCTGATTTTATTTGAATTTTTTATTAAAAATGAAACTGTAGAACCTCAATTATATTAGGAGTGTCAGCTGCTGCTACAACAGTTAAGGATTGTTTAACCTAGCTAATCTTTGCATCAGGAAGCAATTAACATGAATAGTACACTCAGGTTGTACTTATATCTGGAAGTGTAAAGGTAAAAATGGTTATCAACTCTTTGATATGGGTCAATAAAACAATGACATGTTTGCTTCTTGTTGGATTCACAGCTATATCAAAAGAAAAAAGTTGGATTTTACATTACTTTTTAGAATTGCTTTTGATTGTAGACATGTTGCTTAATCTTCTCTCTGTTTGCTAATGAACACAACTACAATAAACCACCCCATGAACATTACCTCTAAACTTTATATGAGCCATTTCCTCAATTACCCTTTGTTAGGAAGGGCCAAAAAAAATTAGACTGGATTTGATGAGTTCATTTGAGCAGTGTAAAGGAAGTGGGGAGCCCAGGTCCTGCTCCCCAGCCCCCAGCCCATGCACAGACATAATTCAGTTTTTTAATAGACATATTAATCTAAAGTATAAACATGACCAAAGAAATCCAATTAAAACATATACCTTGCCTCAGAAATTATATTGATTTGCACTCATCATCAGGATTGTTTTCCAAACATATGCATAGCATTTTAAAATGCCCAGAAAGAACTCATTATTTTAGCTGGGTTTTATGCTGCAAAGTATTCCTCTTCCCTCTAGGCATATCAATAAATTATTTGAAAGGGTCAGTATGAAAACTGGAATTCCTTAAGGTAGCATAATTTTTCACAGGCTACAGACTATGCAAATAACTGATGGAAGGTTAGTGAGTGTCAGATGCCCTAAGAATCCCCAAAAGGCTGGGTTTTCTTTTAATTAAAAAGCTCTTAAAGCCAGTTCAACACAGAGTGCTGAACAGAACAAACAAGAGAGTTGTATTAATGACTTATTAGAAAGCTGGCTTACATTATTCTTCTTACTGGGTGCATCTACATGTGTCCCTACTGTGCAGTTGGTACTGCACAGTCACTTAGCAAGTACTAAATAACAGTGCAGTAGGGGTGTATGAAACAGGCCATATTCGATTCAGATTTGATCTGAATCAGTGGACAATAATTTGATTTGTTGATTCAGATCACTGTCCCAATCTGATTTGGCCGAAGCCAAACCTGAAGTTTTGATGCTGATTAGGAGAATCAGCAATTCAGCCACAGACACAGCTTTAAATGTTTTTTCTACACACCACAAGGTACAAGGCATGGCTTATGGACACTGAGATGGTGGGGAAGATTAAGCATCCCACATGAGTGGTGAGGGGAACACATGCTCAGTACTTCTGGTCCACTTCTGGGTCCACCTCTGAGCATGCAAGGGATTCCCTCCCCCGCCTCCTCCCCCCCATGCTCACTCAGCTTGGTGATTGGCCACAGGGGGACCCCGGGTACCCCCCAGACCCAGAAGGTACCAGTTGCCAAGACAGGGAGCAGGGAAGGGTCCCCTGTGCACTCCACAGTGGACCTGGAAATGGACCAGAAGTGCTGCATCTGCATCTGTAAATTAGCATAAGTCATATCAAGTTTCCATCTTGTAATGCCAAGTCTCCATCTTATCCCCATGCCCAGCTGTGTAACCCATGACTCACACCTACCCCTCCTATGGAACTTGGTTCCTGAATGAATGGAGATGAATGACGGTGCTTGAGAGACAATGGCAGTAGATCTAAAGATAGCTCCCTCTGAATGACTGAACCATCAACCCCAATACCTGGACCAACGACCCACCCCTTGGACCACCCTCAGCATTCAAGAAACAAAAGATGAGGAAACCCACCATTGTGCCAAGGCTGCACATGCTCATTAAGAACACCTGGAACCCTCTGGAACAGGACTGACTTTACCTGGACAGGCCCTCCCACAGGAGATCAGAGGTAGTCTGCCCCATAAAAGGGGTAGTGAAGACTGACTCCTTGGGATGCCAACTCCACCTGGACCAGCACCATGCCACACCACCTATCCACACAGAGGCCCTGCCAGTGACCCCCCTCTGGACACAGCACCTACTGTTCTGGCAACTTTCACTCCCTACACTTTAATTGTCTCTCTCTCTCACCTTAACCTTCCCTTGAATATCCCAGGTACCCCAAGCACTCACATACACACTGTACTATCCAAGTTAGGAACTTACTTGTGTGTATGTGTAGTTGGCTTGTATGTACGTGAACTGGTGAGTGAGTGTGTGTGTGTGTGTGTATATATATATTTGTCATTGTGCGCATGATATACAAATTAGTGATCTGTGAACTGTGTATCTGTACTGACTGTGTGGGTATGGCCAATTGATTTTTGTCTAACTTTTGGGGTGTATAGTATATGTGCTTGAATTGGTGATAGGTATGTATGTGCCTAGGCTGGATTGTATGTGTATGTGCCTGAGTTGGTAGTGTGTGTGTGTTTGTGCACCTAATTGATTTGTATGTTTGTATTTGTGCAATTGTGTCACACGCTCCTGTCTAACAGCACAATATTGAGATCCTGAGAGTTGGCTTGACCCCAAAGGGCAACAGTCCGAATCACTGAATCTCTCCAAATCTCTTTGAATTAATTCAGAGGGTTCCAAATTGATTCAGAGAGATTAAAGTGTCTCCCGGTTCAATTTGGATTCATCAATTTGGCCACCAAATTGGGTCAAATCTCCTCCAACTTGAATCATCATCCAAAGCTTCACACAGCCCTACTGTGCACTACCTGCCAGTGCTGTGCAGCCCTAGTGGTGCATGGGTTGTTTCAGACCCTACTGTGCAATAGCAATGAGCTACTGCAAAGCAGCCTGTTGCTAATGAGAAGTAGCAGCAGCATCAAGGTTAGTGCCCACTGATGCTACCTCACCATAGCAATGAGCTACGTCACCATAGTTCATCACTACAGCAATGTAGCATGTCATGTAGATGTGCCCACAGGGTATTCCAGGTGTTGGTCCTATAGATTTTTGTGATATTTTCTTAGATGACATCTCTAAGTGGAATAGACTTCTGAGGCCATACAGAAAAAGTATAATAGCAAATGGCATTGTTTCAGACTGGCACAGGAATAAAAAGTACACAGAATTAAAGTAATGGAGTTTTTCCCTTTCTTTGAACCAGCTCCATCTTTTTTTCTCTCTCTTCCAGCACATATGCTATCAAATAACCCAGTTTCCTTGATTCTGTGAAATATTTAACTCAAGCAGTTTATGATATGCAAACTCTTTAATTTTTTATAGAAGCTTTAAAAAATTGCAAAGTACTGCAGTAAATAAGCATGTGTCTCAGTGTTTTGATGTTGGGCATGCTAAAGGAACCAGCAGGTATACAGCAGATGGGCAAATAAAGGAGGTATCACAAATGCAATACTTAGGCAGGCCGGTGAGTAGAAAGGATTTTTATCTAAATAAAAATTAAGGGCATGTCTACATCACACTGAACTGATCTAGGGAGTGATTCTATGAAAAAAAAAATGCTATCATGACTCACTCATACAGATGTCACATAGCCAGTATTAGAGTGGCACTGAGCAGGTCCAATGCATGTTCTGACTACCTGTCAACTACAGGAAACTTGGCACATATTTTGGCATATTTTCATGGTTGCTGACAGCTTCTAGGTTGATCCAACATAGGGTAGACATTGATTAAGTCTGATATTGAGCAACTAATCCCCACCTAGGGACCATCACAAGCCTCACCACCTTCCACTCCAAGTACAAAATGCATCTTTGATGTTGTTTGCTTTAACATAGGAAGGCAGCAACATATATAATTAAAAACTTAAACCAAGAGATCTCACTGTATCTGCATCTCTTCTTAGGTTGAGAGTGAGAAAACAAACACATGCCAATGCTTAAATTAACTGACAAGTAAGGATTTTGAAAATGTTGATGGGACCCCAATATCACACTTTCGAGGTTGGCAGTTTAGTGCCCTGATTCATTTATAGACTAGGATTTCCAAGATGATGACAAAGAGCTGGATATAAGAACCTTGAAAGAATAGAATAGAATCTTTAAGGTAAGAATTGCCTTAATATATGCTGAAGTCCTAAAGCAAGTAAAACAACTTAAGTAAAGTCTAAAAGGGGGCTGTTTCAGGTAGGAAAGAGTCCAGAGCAGAGGAACAAAAAATATTAGAAATCTAGGCAGCAAGTCTCATGAGGAAAGCCTGAAAGAATTAGAATTATTTAGTCTAGAGAAGAAAAAACTGAAGGAAGATTAGATAAAAGTCTTCAAACACGTGAAGGGCAATTATAGAGAGGATGGAGATGGGTTTTCTCTGTAACTGTAGGAAGAAGGACTAGAAGCAATGGCCTCAAGCTGGAGCAGAGGAAATTTAAGCTGAAAAGTAGGAGGAACTTTCTGACTGTGAAGGTGTTTAAGCAGTGGAATAGGCTACCTAGAGAAATGATGGCATCTCTATTCTTGGAAGTTTTCAAGAACAGGTTAGGGTCCTGTTACAGGTTATCTTAAAATATTTTAAATACATGGTATGTTTTTCTATCATAAAGTTAAAACCATTTCAGAGCAGTCACAAGTTAAGGCTTAATGCCATCTCAGATCTTCATAGTTGTGACTTACACTAGTTGGCCTGGCAAGCAGGGGCATGGACAAGAGACAGTATTGTATTTCTTCTCTGAAATGGGAGAGGAAGGGGAGAGTGTCATGTAGCTCAGAGACAGAGAAACCACTGTTGGGACTGTAGCTTCCAACATGTTCTGGATCATATTTTTCATGAAGGTTTTCATAGATTTCATAGACATCAGAGCTGGAAGGGACCTCAGAAGATCATTGAGTCCACTCCCCTGCCCCAGGGGCAGGAAGTCAGCAGGGATCAGAGGATCCCAGTAAGATAGACATCTAAATGTCTCTTGAAGGTGTTCAAGGTAGGTGCTTGGATCACCTCTGGTGGCAGTCTATTCCAAACCTTGGGGGCTCAGACAGTAAAGAAGTTCTTCCTTATGCCCAGCCTGAAATTATCATGGAAGAGCTTGTGACCATCTGACCTTGTCATCCCTTGGGGCTCCCTGGTGAACAGATGCTCCCCCCAGATCCTGGTGAGCACCCCTGATAAACTTGTAAGTGGCCACCATATCAACCGTAAGCCTGTGCTTTTCCAGGCTGAAGAGTCCCATGGCTCTCAGCCTCTCACGATAAGGTCTGTTTTCCTGACCTCTGATCATGCATGTGGCTCTCTGAACCCTCTCAAGCTTCTCCACATCCTTTTTGAATTGTGGAGCCCAAAACTGGACACAGAAATCCAGCTGCAATCTCACCAAGGCTGAGTACAATGACAGAATGATGTTCTGGAATTTGCTTGAGAAGCATCTATGGATGCAAACCAGCATTTACTAGCAGCAGCATCACATTGAAGGCTTACATTCACCTTGTGGTCAAACATGACCCCAAATTCCCTTTCGTCAGTAGTGCTAGCCAGCATAGCACTGCCAAGACTATAAGGATGCTGTAGGTTTTTCCTCCCAAGGTGGAGAACCTTTCATTTTTTGGTGTTAAACACCATCAAGTTCTCATCCAGCAATTTCCTGAGCCTGTCAAGGTCAGCCTGGATCACCCTCCTGTCCTCAGGTGTGGATGATTTAACCCAGAGTTTGGTGTCATTGGTGAACTTGGCCAGTCTGCTTCTGATACCAATGTCCACATCATTAATGAAGATGTAGAACAGTATAGGCCCAAGGACAGAGCCTTGAGAGACCCTGGCAAGTATAGGCCCAAGAACATTGGGTATAAGAAGCGGGCACTGGGTAATGTAGGGCCCCTGTTAGACTCAAATGGTAATCTTGTGGCTACGCCAGATGAGAAAGCCAAAATCTTTAACAAGTTCTTTGCCTCTGTTTTCTTGGACAGGGAACAGGACAGCTCTCCCACCATAGGTAGGGGAAATCTTGGGGATAGCACTGCCAGGCCTCAGGTCTGTGCAGAAGTACTTAGGGATCTTCTGGAAGGGCTGGATGTTTTTAAATCTGCACACCCTGATGCCCTCCACCCATGGGTGTTGAGGGAGCTGGCAGGGGTCATTGCTGTGCCCTTGGCCTGGCTGCACAAGTGATTGTGATCCACGGGCCAGGTGCCCAGAGATTGGAAACTAGCTAATGTGGTCCCCATCTATAAGAAAGGGAGAAAGGAGGACCCAGGAAACTATAGGGCCATAAGCCTCACATTGGTCTTGGGGAAAATCCTTGAAAAAATTATCAAGGAGCACATCTGTAAGGGGCCAGCAAGGGAGATCATGCCCAGGGGAAATCAACCTGGGTTCATCAAAGGCAGGTCCTGCCAGACCAACCTGATGGCCTTTTATGACCATGTAATTAAATCCCTGGATGATGGTGTCACCATAGACGTAGTCTTTCTGTACTTTAAGAAGGCCTTTGACACTGTCTCTCACCCCATTCTCATTAATAAATTGAGTGACTGTGGCATTGATACCTACACAGTTGGATGGGTCAAAAATTGACTGATGGGGCTCACCCAGAGAGTGGGGGTGGATGGGTCGTACTCAACCTGGTGGGATGTGAACAGTGGGGTCCCTCAGGGCTCAGTCCTGGGGCCTACACTGCTCAACATCTTTATCAGCCACTTGGACAAGGGGGTAGAAAACACATTGTCCAAGTTTGCCAATGACACCAATATGTGGGGAGAGGTAGGAATGCTTGAAGGGAGAGAAAGGCTGCAATTACACTTAGACAGACTACAGAAGTGGGTGGATGGTAATAGGTTGGGCTTCAATGCAGATAAATGCAGGGTGCTACACCTGGGGAGAAGGAATCCACAGCATAAATACAAGCTGGGGAGCTCCCTCCTTGTGAGCACAGAGGAAGAAAAGAATCTTGGAGTCATTATTAACTTCAAGATGAACATGAGCCGCCAATGCCAGACCACAGCCAGAAAACTCAACCTCACCTTGTCGTGCATCCAAAGATACATCTCAAGCTGGTCCAGAGGTGATACTCCCCCTCTACATGACATTGGTCTGACCTCATTTGGAGCGCTGCATCCAGTTCTGGGCATCACACTTTAAGAAGGATATGGCCTGCCTGAGAGGGTTCAGAGGAGGGCCACCTGCTTGGTTGGAGGGCAACAAGACAGGTCCTATGAGGAGAAGATGAGAGACCTGAACCTGTTCAGCCTCAGCAAGCAGAGGCTGAGTGGGGATCTGGTGGCTGCCTACGAACTGATTAGAGGAGATCAGCAGCAAATAGGAAGGTTCCTAGTCCCCCCAGCAGCACCTGGGGTGATGAGGAACAATGGCCAGAAGCTGTGGGAAAATAGGTTCAGGTTAGAGATTAGGAGGCACTATTTCACTGTTAGGGTGGCTAGAATCTGGAACCAACTTCCTAGGGAAGTGGTCCTTGCTCCTACCTTGGGTAAATTCAAAAAGAGGTTGGATGAATACCTGTCTGGGGTTGTGCGATCCCAGCATGTGCCCCAACCAGTGGTGGGGTTTGGACTAGATGATCTGTTCAGGTCCCTTCTGACTCCTAACTACTATGAAACTATGACCCCACCAGTCACAGGGTACCATGATGGTTGACTTCTGTCAACCACCACCGTCTGGGTCCTACCATGGAGCCAATTCCCCAGCCAGTGGATCATGGTAACTGCGGCCACAGTTAGCCAGATTTCCCAAGAGTGATCATGAGATACCAGATTAAAGGCTTTTTTGAAGTCGAAATATATGAAATCAATCTCTTCTTCCTTGTCCAGGTGATAGGTTACCTGGTTATAAAAGGAAATAAGATTGGTCAAGCAAGACCTACCCAAAACAAACCTATGCTGGCTATCCCTTAGGATGTTGCCATCAGCCAGTCTGTTAAGAATGGCCTCTTTGATAATCTTTTCTAAGACCTTCTCCAGGATAGAAGTCAGGCTGATGGGCCTATAGTTTTCTGGATCCACTTTCCTCCCTTTCTTGAAGATAGGTACCACATTGGCCTTCTTCCAATCTTTGGGCACTTCACCAGAGAGCCAGGAGTTCTTGAAGAGCCATGCCAGGGGCTGAACTATGATGCTAGCAAGCTCCTTGAGTACCCTGAGGTGTAGAATGTCAGGGCTGGCTGACTTGAAGGTGTCCAGCCTATCAAGTTGTTCCTTCACGAGTTCAGCATTGATGGAGGGTAAGAAATCTCCCTCACCCAGACCTCCCTGTCCCTTAATGGGCAAGGGCATCCCATGGGCCTGGTGAAAGACTGATGCAAAGTACCCATTTAGCATGTTGGCTTTTTCTTGGGCATCATTTGTCAGTTGTCCCATCAGGTTTATCAGGGGTCCAGTGTTGCCCTTGCTTTTCCTCCAGCTCCCCACATATCTAAAAAAGGGACTTATTATTGTCCTTGATACTTGTAGGTAGTTGGAGTTCCATCGCAGCCTTGAGTTTCCTGGTTCACTCCCTGCAGGTCCAGATCAGTGCAAAATATTCCTTCTTGGAGGTGGATCCAGTCTTCCATCCTTTGTAGGTCTTTCTTTTTAGACACGGGAGGTCCTCTAGTTCCCTGGAGAGCCAAAGGGGCTGCTGTGCCCTTTTACTTCCTTTCCTTCAAAACAGAATAGACTGTGCTTGTGTGTCCGGGATCAGTCCTTTGAGGAGCAACCGCTCATCCTGAACTCCCCTCCTGTTTGGGTTGTGGCCCTCACTGACAAACCTCCTGAGCTTGTCAAAGTCAGTTTTCCTGAAGTTGAGGACTTCTGTATTGCTGACTGATTTGCCAGCTTTATGTTGGATGGTGAAGGTGATCAGCTCGTGGTCACTGTCACACAGCTTCTCGATCATAAGGTCACTGATTAGGTCGTCCCTTGTTGCCAGAACCAAGTTGAGCAGCGCTTTACCTCTCATTAGCCTGTAGAATTTCTGCATCAGATAGAGCTCATCCACACATGAGAGAAAGCCTTGTGACCTCTCAGATTTGGCTGAGAGCTCTTCCCACAAGATGTCTGCGTAGTTGAAGTCTCCCATGACAACCATGCACCGGGAGCGTATGATGTTAGTCAATTCCCTGGTGAACTCCTGGTCAAGCTCTTAATCCTGGGCAGGAAGTTTGTAGTAAAATCCCACCATTATGTCCCCTGTGCCATGTTCCCCACAGATTTTAACCCAGAGGGTCTCCAGTCACCCACCCTGGCTGCCAATGTCGGCTTACAGGGATGTGTAGCTTTCCTTGACATAGAGAGCTACAACTCTGCCCCTTTTGTCCACTCAACCCCTCCTGTACAGGTTATAGACCTCTATACCTGTGGTCCAGTCATGGGTGGAGTCCCAGCACGTCTCCGTTATCCCTATAACATCATAATTATTTGTGTTAAGTAGGAGGACATGTTCTTCCTGTTTATTCCCCAAGGTAAGTAGTAGGATTTCTGTTACCATTTGTGTGAGAGTAGCTAGAAGAAGCCAAAATGGTGAGCTGTACCTAGGTGCTCAGCGTGTTCAGAATGTATGACCCTCTGGTGGCAGGAAGGGGTTTAGCTTGGGTATGGCACCACACCGATGGGCAGCAGAGTTTATTAAGGTTGAAAGTTTGCCCATGAAGCAAGGGAATTGGAAGAGCTATGAATGACACATCCTGAGATGCTGGAGGCATGAAAATTGAGCATTTTATCACCCCAGAGAAGACTAATAATACCCTGGAATGACCTGGGGAAAATGGATCAAAGATCTATTCCTTTTCATTTTTGTGACCTAAATATAATATAGTATTTTCTATTAAGTTAAGAAGGTTAGTAGGAGAGGCACTGGAGTCTCGGAGCTTCAGTGAGATGGGAGTCCTAGATGAGTGGTTGTTTCTCAAGGAGATGATCCTCTGAACTCAAAGGGAGTCAGTCCCAATGTGTCCCAAGGGGGGCAGGAGTTCTAAGAAGCACCCATGGCTCAGCAAAGACATCCAGGGATGCCTGAGGGCAAAAAAGAGTGAAGCAAGGAGCTTTCTCCAAGGAGAATTACACCTCCATTGCTAGGGACTGAAGGGTGGCTGTTAGGAAGGCCAAGGCAGAGATGGACCTAGGGCTAGCGACCAAAATTAAGGATAATAAACAGTTCTTTTTCAAATACATAGGAAGTAAGAAGAAGGCACCGGGTAATGTGGGGCCCCTACAGGATAGGCTTGGCAATCTGGTGATTGCAGCAAATGAAAAAGCTGAGCTCTTTAATGATCTCTTTAATGAGCGCAAAGCTTTCTCTCGTGCGTGGATGACCTCTACCTGACTCAAGAAGTCTATGGGCCAATGAGAGGCAAAGCGCTGCTTGACCTGGTACAGGCTACGGGGGACGACCTAATCGGCGACCTAGTGATTGATGGGAAGTTGGGTGACAGCGACCATGAGCTGATCACCTTCACCATCCACCGTAAAGCTGGCAAGTCAGTCAGCAACACAGAAGTCCTTGACTTCAGAAAAGCCAACTTTGATAAGCTCAAGAGGCTAGTCAGTCAGGCCCTCAGGGACCATGACCCCAGGGAGATGGGAGTTCAAGAACAGTGGTTGCTTCTCAAGGAAGCGATCCTCAGTGCACAAGCTAAATCTATTCCAACATGGAGGAAAGGCAGCAAGAAGGCACAGCAGCCCCCCTGGCTGTCCAGAGACCTAGCGGACCTACTGTGGCTAAAACGGAAAACCTACAAAGGATGGAGGATGGGATTCACCTCCAAGGAGGATTACTCCGCGCTTGTCCGGTCCTGCAGGGAGCAAACCAGGAAAGCCAAGGCTGCAACTGAACTCCAACTAGCTTCAGGCATCAAGGACAACAAAAAGTCCTTTTTCATATATGTGGGGAGCCAGAGGAAAAGCAAGGGCAATGTTGGACCCCTGCTAAACCAGATGGGGCAACTGACAACTGACGCCCAGGAAAAAGCCAACCTCTTAAATACGTACTTTGCGTCAGTCTTTCATCAGTCACACGGGATGCCCATGCCTGCTATGGGACATGGAAATCTGGGTGAGGGGGATCCCCTACCCTCCATCAATGCTGACCTCGTGAAGGAACACCTTGAGAAGCTGGATACCTTCAAGTCAGCCGGCCCTGATAATCTGCACCCCAGGCGTCATAGCCCAGCCCCTGGCATGGATCTTTGAAAACTCCTGGCGCTCTGGTGTAGTGCACGAAGACTGGAAGAAGGCCAATGTGGTGCCGATCTTCAATAAAGGGAGGAGAGTGGATCCGGCTAACTACAGGCCCATTAGCCTGACTTCTATCCTGGGGAAGATCTTAGAAAAGTTTATTAAGGAGGCCATCCTTGAGGGACTGGCCCAGGCTAACATTCTAAGGGACAGCCAGCATGGGTTTGTTGTGGGTAGGTCTTGTTTGACCAATCTCATTTCCTTCTATGACCAGGTGACCTATCACCTGGACAAGGGAGAAGAGATTGATGTCATATATCTTGACTTCAAAAAAGCTTTTGATCCGGTATCCCATGATCACCTCTTGGCCAAACTGGCCAGTTGTGGCCTTGGCTCCACCACGGTCCACTGGCTGGGAAATTGGCTTCATGGTCGGACCCAGAGGGTTGTGATTGATGGCAGTCACTCATCATGGTGCCCTGTGACCAGTGGGGTCCCTCAAGGCTCTGTCCTGGGACCCATACTGTTCAACATCTTCATTAACGATGTGGACATTGGAGTCAGGAGTGGACTGGCCAAGTTCGCCGATGACACCAAACTTTGGGGCAAAGCATCCACGCCAGAAGATAGGTGGGTGATCCAGGCTGACCTGGACAAGCTCAGCAAATGAGCAGACGAGAACCTCATGGTGTTTAACACCGATAAACGCAAGGTTCTCCACCTTGGGACGAAAAACCTGCAGCATCCTTATAGGCTCGGCAGTGCTACATTGGTTAGCACTACAGAAGAAAAAGACTTGGGGGTCATCATTGACCACAAGATGAACATGAGCCTCCAATGCGATGCTGCGGCTAGTAAAGTGACCAAAATGCTGGCGTGCATCCATAGATGCTTCTCGAGCAAATCCCGGGACGTCATTCTCCCCTTGTACTCGGCCTTGGTGAGGCCGCAGCTGGAGTACTGCGTCCAGTTTTGGGCTCCACAATTCAAAAAGGATGTGGAGAAGCTTGAGAGAGTCCAGAGGAGAGCCACGCGCATGATCAGAGGTCAGGAAAACAGATGTTACTATAACAGGCTGAGAACCATGGGACTCTTTAGCCTGGAAAAGCACAGGCTCAGGGGTGATCTGATGGCCACCTACAAGTTTATCAGGGGTGACCACCAGGATCTGGGGGAACATCTGTTCACCAGAGCGCCCCAAGGGATGACGAGGTTGAACGGTCACAAACTCCTGCAAGACCGTTTCAGGCTGGACATAAGGAAGAATTTCTTTACTGTCCGAGCCCCCAAGGTCTGGAACAGTCTGCCAGCGGAGGTGGTTCAAGCACCTACACTGAACACCTTCAAGAGCAAATTGGATGCTTATCTTGCTGGGATCCTATGACCCCAGCTGACTTCCTGCCCTTTGGGCAGGGGGCTGGACTTGATGATCTCCTGAGGTCCCTTCCAACCCTAATGTCTATGAAATCTATGAATTCTTTGCCTCCATATTCCTGAACAGGGAACAGGACATCTCTCCCACTAGAATTCCAGATGGACCCAGGGGAGGCACAGTTATGCCTGGGGTCAGCGATGACCTAGTTAGGGAACTTTTGGAGTGGCTGGACATGTTTAAATCAGAAGGTCGAGATTCTCTTCACCCAAGGGTGCTGAGGGAATCAGTAGAGGGCACAGTGGGGCCCTGGCATGGCTCTATGAGCACTTGTGGGGCACTGGCAAAGTACCAGAGGATTGGAAAAGGGCCAATGTGGTTCCCATTTACAAGAAGGGGAAAAAAGAGGACCCCATCAATTATAGGCCAGTCAGTCTTACCTTGGTCCTTGGGAAGACCTATGAGAAAATTATCAAGGAAAACATCTGCAACAGCCCAGCAGGGGCAGTAATGCTCAGGGGCAACCAACATGGGTTCATTGAGGGCAGGTCCTGCCTGACTAATCTGGTTTCTTTTTATGATCAGGTTACAAATTCCCTGGACAAGGGTGTCAGGGTGGATGTCATCTTCCTGGACTTTAAGAAGGCCCTTGACATGGTTTCCCCAGCCCATTCTCTTTAAAAAAAATGGTGACTGCAGCATTGATGTCTACACAGTCAGATGGGTGGCAAATTGGCTGGATGGTCACACCCAGAGAGTGGTGGTGGACAGGTCATTTTCAACCTGGAGGGATGTGGGCAGTGGACTGAGCCCTGGGGGCTGTACTTTTCAGCATCTTTATCAGTGATCTGGATGTGGGTGTGGAATGCACACTGTCCAAATTCACTGATGACACCAAGTTGTGGGACGAGGTAGGGACGCTGGAGGGGAGGGACAGAATCCAGCTAGATCTAGATAAATTACAGAGGTGGGTGGATTAGAATAGGATGGAATTCAACATAAAGAAGTGCAAGGTACTGCATCTAAGGAGAAGGAACCAGCAACACATAGGCTGGGAAAGACCCTTCTTGTGAACATGGTGGCAGAAAGAGATACTGGAGTCATTGTTGACACCAAGATGAACATGAGCCACCAATGTGAGGAAGTGGTCAGTAAGGCTAACTGCACCTTGTCATGAATCTACAGATGCATCACAAGCAGGTCTGGGGAGATGATCCTTCCTCTATATGTGGCATTAGTCAGGCCACCATTGGAACAGTGCATTCAGTTTCATAGTTTCATAGTTGGTAGGGTTGGTTGGAAGGGACCTAAGCAGATCATCTAGTCTGACCCCCTGCCATGGGCAGGAAAGGATGCTGGGGTCAAATGACCCCAGCTAGGTGGCTGCCTAGCCTCCTTTTGAAGACCCTCAGTGTAGGGGCAAGCACCACTCCCTTTGGAAGTTCGTTCCAGCTTCTAGCTGCCCTGACAATGAAGTGGTGCCTCCTGATATCTAGCCTGAATCTACTCACTCAACTTATGGCCGTTGTTTCTTGTTACCCCCAGTAGTGCTCGGGGGAACAGGGACTCTCCCATTGCCTGATGGTCTCCCTTGGCAAGTTTATAGGTGGCCACCAGATCCCCTCTCAGCCTTCTTTTGTGAAGGCTGAACAGGTTCAGGTCTCATAGCCTCTCCTCATAGGGCCTGCCCTGCTGCCCCCTGATCATGTGAGTGGCCTTCCACTGGACCCCCTCAATGGTGTCCACATCCCTCCTGAAGTGTGGCACCCAGAACTGAACACAGTACTCCAACTGCAGCCTGACCAATGTCACATAGAGGGGGAGGATTACCTCCTTGGACCTGCTTGTGATGCATCTATGGATGCATGACAAGGTATGGTTAGCCTTCCTGACTGCATCCCCACATTGGTGGGCCATGTTCATCTTGGAATCAACAGTGATTCTAAGATCCTTCTCTGCCTCTGTGCTGACAAGAAGGGAGTTCCCCAGCCTGTAGGTATGCTGCTGGTTTGTCCTCCCCAGGTGCAACACCTTGCACTTGTCCATATTGAAACCCATCCTATTCTCATCCACCCACCTCTGTAACCTGTTGAGATCTAGTTGTTGCCTGTCCCTCTCTTCTAGCATGCTCACTTCTCCCCACATCTTAGTGTCATCTGCAAACTTGAACAAGGTGCTTTTCACCACTCGTCCAAATCACCGATGAAGATATTGAACAGTGCGGGCCCAAGGACTAAGCCCTGGGAAAGTCCACTGCCCACATCTCTCCTGGTCAAAAATGACCCATCCACTACCACTCTCTGGGTGTGACCTTCCAGCCAATTTGTGACCCATCTGACTTTGTATGCATCAACACCACAGATGCCTAATTTTTTAATGAGAATGGGGTGAGAGACAGACAAAGTCCTTCCTAAATTCCAGGAAGACTACGTCCACCATGACATCTGTGTCCAATTTGTGACCTGGTCAGAGAAGGCCACTAGGTGGGTCTGACAGGACTTGCCTCTAATGAACCCATGTTGATTTCTCCTAAGCAAAAAGTTCCCTGCTGGCCCCTCACAGATATGCTCCTGGATAATTTTCTCAAAGAGCTTCCCCAAGACCGAGGTAAAACTAACAGGCCTATAGTTTCCTGGGTGCTCTATCCTCCCTTTTTTGAAAATGGGGACCACATTTCCAGTTGTCACTTACCTCACCAGAGCACCATGAGTGCTTGTAAAGCTGTGCCAGGGGTCTTGCAATGACCTCTGCCAGTTCCCTAAGCACTCTGGGGTGGAGATCATCAGGACCTGCTGATTTGAACACATCTAGTCCCTCCAGAAGTTCCCTGACTAGCTCCTCACTGACCCTGGGCCTGGCTGTGCCTCCCCTGGGTCCATCCAGAATCCCAGTGGGGGGATGTCCCTGTCTCTGCTTAGAAAAATGGAAGCAAAGAATCTTTTAAAGACATTAGCTTTGTCCTCTGGTGCTATCACCAGATTACCAAGCAAGTCTTGCGGATGCCCCACATTATTTGGGGGCACTTTCTTTTTACCCCCTACGTATTTAAAAAAGGACTTCTTGTTATCTTTGATCCAGGTTGCTAGTCCCAGTTCCATCAGTTTTAGCCTTCCTAATAACCCCCCTACAATCTCGAGCCAAGAATCCTCATGGGTGATAGCCCCATCCTTCCATTGGGTGTATGCCTCCTTTTCAGCTTTGAGGTGTTTGTGGATGCTTTTGATCAGCCATGGGGGATTTTGAGCATGCTTGCCCCCTTTTATCTGTGTGGGGATTGTCATGCTTTGAAGTTCTGGGTGCCACACTTCAAGGGGGATGTGGCTAGCATTGAGAAGGTCCAGAGGAGGGCCACTCCTATGGTAAAGGAGCAGTGGAGAAGAGGCTAAAGGGCCTGAACCTATTCAGCTTCCACAAGACAAGGCTGAGAGGGGATCTGGTGGCTGTTTACAAACTCACCAGGGGAAACCAGCGAGAATTGGGGGAGGCTCTGTTCCCCCAGGCACCACCTGGGGTTACTAGGAATAACAGCCACAAATTGTTAGACAGAAGGTTCAAGCTGGACATCAGGAGAAATTACTTTACAGTCAGAGCTGCCAGGCTCTGAAATGGGCTCCCAGGTGAAGTGTTATTCTCTCCTAGCTTCGGGGTCTTCAAGAGGAGGCTGGACAGATATTTGGCTGGGGTAATATGATCCCGGCACCCATTCCTGCCTGGAGCAGGGGGTCGGACCTGATGATCTGTTTAGGTCCCTTCTGACCCTAAGTACTATGATACTATACTATTAAAAAACAGTGACAAAATGCATTGGAGTGAATACATTACTTAAACTTGATTTATATTCAGATGGAAAGTATCAAATGTGGAACAGTAGGTATATATTTGGATAATTTATATGGTTACATCTCTTTTTTCTAATTACTGGTTACTTAAGAGACTATAATTGTACTTGTTCTGTCTCAAAACTTCGCATGGAAAGAAGCTGAAATTAAAGCAAATTACCAGTGGACTCATCAGGTACAGTAGACTCACTAATTATGCCAATTAATTATTCTAACATCTGTTTTGGAACATTTCTTTACATATTTTCATTGCTCAGTATCATTCTTTTAGTAGGTGTTTATACCATGTTCCTCTTACAGCAGAAAATAACTCATTTTCCATGTCAAGAGAATATCTGAATTAAAAAGACAGTGAGAGGAAATGTATATTGTTTAAAATCTTTCTCAGAAATCTGCAGGTAAGTAATATTTGGAGTAGTAAGTAGTATAACAAATATTTTCATACTTATTCTTTTAAAGATAACTTTGTAATAAAAGCAGAAGCCCTAGGATGAAGATAAGCACAGGGACTCATGCCAGTCTGCAAGGCCAAAGAGCAATAAAAAACATTCCACGGGGAAACAGAAAGCTATTTAACTATGCAAATATTGTGAAGGACTTCCAATGCTGTATTTGAGAAATGCCAGTGTATAGTAAATTGAAGAAGTGTGTTCAAGTAACAGTATTATTAAGATGAAAAGATTCTGTTAGCTCTACAATGATAGCATTACCATAGCTAACTAGGGGAAAATCTATTAATATAATAAGGGCTCAGTGAGATAAAAGGGTAAAGGCAAATCTGATCATTTAAATTATCTCTCTATACAAGCACACCTTCATGTGTATTAAATAGCAAGCTTAACTAATTTTTCCTCTCTTTACTATTCCAGTTAAGCTGTTTTTGTTAGGAAATTTAATTTTATTTTGACAAGTAATTTATGAATAGTCATAAAGAATTAAGCAGTTTTTGAATGGCATATATATATATAATAACTGCAACACTGGATCAGACCTATGGTCTATCAAGTCTATTGTTGTTCCCACAACAGTGGCCTTTATTAGATGCTTCAGAGTAAAATATAAGAACTTTACAAAGGTACTTTGCTCCTGCAAAAATCTTTTTCCTGGGTTCTAAGAGAGATTAGCAAAAGCACTGAAGCACAAATTTTAATATTTCTTCCAAAACGGTATTAAATGGATAACATTTATTATCCTGGGTGGGGAGCCTGTTCCCCACCCTATTACAAAGTAACTACATTTGCCATGTTTTATTTTCTCATTTTACACTCCCCCTCTCCACCTCTCCCAAAGACATGCATGAAGTATTCATTTTTTTCTGGTTTGGATTTTTTTTTGTAATGAATGTATGTACCTATGTTTATGTTAGAGAAAGCAAGGTCAAATAAATGTGACTTGTACACAGAATAGAAGGTGGTAAAGTTTGTCCCCAAGAAAGCTCTGTGTCTGCCTCAAGTTTTAAAGTTGTTCTAAGAGTGTGTGCCAGAAAATCATAGTTGAAGGTTGATTTTTAGTCATCCCACAATTTTCAGATGCTGTAGGTGCCGGTTATTGAATGCTTTAAAAATAAGGACCAAGACCGTGAGTGTTTTAGAAAGTCAGTGTAGGGACATAGGCCAGCTTCGGTGTGTTCCCAGTAATCAGTTTTGCGGCGGAAATGTGCCTCAGTGTTCTGTGCCAGTTAGAATTTTCTCAGTGCCAAAGGTATAGTGATTTGTGCTGTTTACTGCAAAAGATAATAAAACCTCCACTACAACTTCTTTATTGCTGGGCAATGTACTATGTTATAGTTGATGTTTAATTTTAGTATATGATTGTTTTTCTGATTCCAAGATGGCAAACCCCACTCCCAAAAGGAATACTTCCAGAGGCAAGGAGAGGGAATTTCAGTGGCAAAAGTCAGGGGTTAAGGGTGGGACTTCCAGTGATCAGGGGGCAGGGCATCTGGCAAGGGGTCGGGCTACCCTTGAGGTCCTTGACAGTTCACTAAAATTTGTTAAATGGCCCTTCCGCTGAAATAATTGCCCACCCCTGCTGTAGAACATATTTCTATTTTATAACAGCGGGACATTTTCACGTCTTGAAAGTTTCTGCTCCGTTAAGAAGACAACACTTTGAGGATGGGAACTAATAAGTTGTTACTAAATTGAAAGCATCACTTATGCATATCTGTGCTTTTCACTCTAACCCATGTAGCAATGAAGCAGAGAGGGGTGACAGGAGCACCAGCCCTGGTCATTGACCCTAAAGTGGGTACATACCATGCTGACAGCACTACAACCAATGGAGCTGCACAATATGTAGTTGCTGCCCAGGGCACTCAGATGTCCAGTTCTGTTCTGCTCCAACCCAAGCCACAACAAAGTCATTTTTAACTCTTGTGGATTAAATTGACAAGATATTCATCAAAAAGTCTCTCTAATTCAAATACTATTGTGCTGTTTCATTATCACCACAGGGAGAGAAAATGACATCTCTTCATCATCAGTAAACAATATAGGTAAATAAGTCAGCATCTAAAAGATGTACATTTAATAAATGCAGCCCTCCGTCATGAAAAGTAACACTACTAGAATTTGCTTCTATGTAATTTGTATGGTTCACCATTGTGCATTTTTAATTAGTCTTACTTATTATAATGCCCCATAGGCCAGAGTTTCTCAAAGTGTGGTCCACTGTGGTCCATCAACCACCACTGGTCTGCAAGCTCCATTCAGGTGGCCTGCAGAAAGGTTGCAAAACAATTGAGAATATCTGTACTTGAAAAGTAAGACTACTGATATTAAAACATGAGTTGCGTGCTTTGATTTGTTGAACAAAAAAAAGTTTAAGTGGTCTGCTGAGACCCTCAGCAATTTTCAAGTGGTCCATGAAAAAAATAGTTTGAGAACCACTGCCATAGGCAATTTCCACACAAAAGGATTGTGAGATGCTCAGGCGTCTTGTGCATACAATAGAAAATGCATTTCTTTTCTCCACTCACTGTCATTAGACAGTGCTAGCTGGAGGTGTGTTCACCAACTTATGTTTATTTCTGGTGTGTGAAGGATGAACCAAATAGGTGGAAATGAAAGGAAATACAGCAAGGCCTCATGCATCAATGCTCCAAAATTACAGAATATGTCCATGGCCAGTACCAGTACTAACATAGATCTGTATTTACTTCTGGATCATTTACTATTGTTTATAATTTTTCTTCATTACTGCAAGCTGTCATCCCATCTCTTTATTTATTTTTGTTGTCCTAATTTCCAGAAGAGAGATTATTAGAGATGTGCAGTAGTGAAAGCATATATTTCTTGCAGTGATTTTCAAAAAATTGTATGTGTGTAAATGGAACCTGGAGTACGTGATTCTTTTCTATGTTTTAACTTCCATGCTTTTGCTGTACAAGTCAAAACGCTGCTCACTCGTTACGGCATAGCTGCTCCTCAACCGGAAGTTGTCACCATTCTCTTTGTGTTACAGCCACCCAGAGCACACAGCCATGTTATTATGTGTCTGGTTTATGTTATGAAATGTAAATTGTGTACTTCTTATGTGTAATCACCTACAGTTCCCAATTTGTAAAGGTTCTGGAACTGACATGTAATAATAGTGCGTCTGTACTTCCTCAACTTAGATTTTGAAATTATATTTTCTCTTTTTGCAAATGTCTATGCTTCCTCTATTTTATATATACAAGCTGTAATTAGGAGGTGAATAATCTGTGTTCCAGATGTAACTTCTTTTTGTGCTCATTGGAGAGGCAGCATCTGTAATTTGCTGTTTTTTTGGTATTGGGAAGCCAACCTAATTCTTGTGTTACATTCTGCTGGGCTCCTTATTATTTTTTCTGCTTTATGTGCTTTCATATACCATAAAACTATATAACTAAATAATAATCTAAAATAATCTTTTTGCTATTTGAATTCACAGACCTCATTGGAAAATGAATAAAGGCCATACGATCCCATATACAGCTTACTTCCACATAAGGAAAAGAAATCTCTACTGTGCCTGTTACATGTTGTATTATAGAGGGATATTTTTTCCCCCAATGGCTAGCTATCAAAGTAGCAGATCCTTTTGAGTCCTGCAGGGGCATTGTGCTTTTCTACTGTTCATTTTTCTCACTCATCTCTCAAGGGCATTTTGTTGCTGAAGTAAATTAGTCTGACTCAGTTCAGTAATTTACCTACAAAGTTTTGAATATAAAATTTAACTGGTGCATAGGGCTTCTTTATTGCGTAGACATCAACAAATAAGGCTATTTGTGAGTGAACAAAGGATTAATCTGTGCTATTGATTTCCTATCTAAATATTCATTTTTTAAGCAAAAACAATGCCACATGAAAAAAGAAACAGATAGACTAACCAAAAGTTATTCTCCCAAACAATTCATCAAACAGGTATATCCAGTGATGCCTTTGCAAAACCCTGGTTTAAATCACATATAACTTATGAGAACTTAACCCTAGGTTTACCAAGGTCTTCAGTTTAATTATTAGTTACATGATTTTTTATGTTGATTTTTGAAGGTCCAATTCATGAGCTCATGTTATTTCTTTTTCATAAAAGTTACTGACTCATGTTTGAAAATATGAAATGAATGTACCAGGTTCAAAATAAGAAAGCAAAACAAAAATCCCAATATACATATCTTGCTTTTTTCCTAATCTCAGGTTTTTTAAATTAATCTAATGATTTGTGGATGGATGCCTGTTTTATGGTTTTTGTTTCATTTTGTTTTTGAACCTTGATCTTGGCAATACTGCTATTATTCACAACTAATTCTACAAGTTCTAATATGTAGCCAATTGCAATATGCAGCTCACTTTTAGTTCATCATGAACCAGATTCTCAGCAAATTTTCACCTTTGTCTTTCATTAGACTACAGGTAATGAATCACCTTGGTGTGTGTATATCTATCTATCTATCTAAAATAATTCCTATTTTCAAGCCATATGCATCATTTTATCATAACTTGTAACTGAAGAAGCACATAAACTAACACTAAAAAAATTTTGAAAAAAATTTGACCTGCAAAATGAGCTTATGAGCTTTCATATTACAGAAAAAAAGTTACATTTTGAAACAGTTGTTCTTCCGCTTTATCTATGAATAATTTTCTAATATGAATGACCCTGTATGTACACAAGAAACAAAATTATCCTAATTAGAGCCATTAAGATCATTTTGAAAAACAAATTAGTTGTATATATTATGCTGCAAAAAAAGAGATTATGATTCCCAGATAATCTGGATATATATCACTTTTAAAACTGAAATCCTCACTTATTGGATGGGTGAGTGGGTGGGTATACATATTTAAAGGGAATGTGTGCTGAAAAGCATTATTAGTTGTGGTGTAACAGAAACTTTCATGATCTGGAAACATGTTTGCTTTATTAAGAAGTAAACTTATAGATAGTATAACACCTGGGAATATTACTGGAACCCTAACAAGCTCCCTGTCATCCATGAGGTGTATGTGACATTAATTTGACAGATTAATATTCAACAGATTATGTTCAAATAAGGATACACAGAGTTTTGCAATTTTATTTTTCAGGACACATACAACCATAGAGTTGCTGTTTCAAATAATATAGAAAATGCTAAACAAATAATTACATGTTTTTCTAGACTATATAACAATTTTTCTACATGTAGAGTTTAGGGTTTTCACAGACTTGTAAGCATTGCCAATTGACCTCATGGCTAAATTTTTTAATTGTTCTATATGAATCATTGAGTGTGAAACTTCATTTGAAGACACCCAGGCAACTTACTATTCATTTCCCTCTCCCCCTACCCCCTTTATGTAAGATATGCAAAAGCAAGAATGTAACTTTGGAAGACTATATGCAAAGCCTGCTCTGTTTCATAAGAAGCTTGACAAAAATTCTGCAACACAGGCTCTATATTCTGTGGTACATCAGTCTCAGCAAAATAGAGATTCTACAGTACCTTCAAATAATTATACACTAGTTAAGAACTTTCCTTGTCTTAAATATAAAACTGAACAGTGCAATTAGTCTTGCATCCCCCACTATTTAATGTGATACTTCGCTGATTTTTTTATATTACATTTCTGCTAAATCTTTAATTTTCAACATGCTGCATAACTTTATATTGAAAATACACAAAACTATGTTTTTGAGGGAAATGTACTGAGTTGGATATTTGGAACTTATGACTTTCAAAGAGATGGAGGCATTTGTTATCTGAGATATGTTAGCAGGACTTTAAAAATACCAGCACAATTCTATTCAGATTCCAAGTAGATAAAAAGCATTATTATCCAACCTAGCTCTTTCCGTGTCTGCTTACTCATGTAGATAACACCTTTATTCCTTTGCACTTGTCTAGAATGCTTTCTTCACAACCTTATGAACTAAAATGATTCCTGTCTCTGTAGGAAGAGGGTTCTTGTCATCAACACTCTTAGAAATTGCTCTACTTTTTGCACATGTGCTGAGGCAGAAGTTCAGAAGAACTAAAACATCCAACTGATCTTCCCAGAGCTGATAATCCTTTAGAGCAGATCCCTTATCAGATGTACTTTATGTCTGATATAAAATATTCTATCAGTAATTCGACAGAACTAATAATCTGCTACATCCTGCAGGACCATATTTTGAGACTGTAAAATTGACCTGTTCTCAAATAATTGACCAAAGAGGAGAAACTGAAAACTGATCATAGAGGCTGAATTCTGGCTTTTATGATTCTGATACAGATTCCTGATTGGGACTTTTAGTCGCTTCATAATGCAAATATTTCCAGATTTTAGATACACCATCATGTATCTATCAGTATCTACAGGCATTTGATATTTCATAATAAACACTCTTTCAAGCTATGGTTCACAGGCCTAATCAGTGACTCACTATCGTTTCTGAGAAAAAACAATCACTTACAAGTAGTAATGAGGTCCATGATGACAGGTTTTCTTAAATGTTTAAGTCATTGCTCATATTAGTTCAGTTAAAATTTAATACAGGTTTTCAGGATTGTTTTGTTAATGTGTGACAAAGTTCCATTTTCAAAATGATGAACATATTAAAAATTGGGTAATCGCTGGAGTTCAGAGTACGTTTGCTACCAGAATTGAATATTGTGCCTGCTTCTTGAAAATCAGCATTTTTTAATCCCAAGAAGGTATGAAAAAAATAAAGCCATTCCATTTTGAATAGATTTCAAAAAGCATACAGTATACTGGAAACAATATACTTGTATAAAAAAAATGTCTCTTAGCAGTGTGGTCAGTAGTATATCAAAGTTGTGTTTCTTCCCTGGTGTCTTGTCCCACTGTATTGCAGAAACTATTTTTTCGGCTAGGCGCGGTATTTGGAACATAGGCCAGTGGATCAGGTCGGATCAAGTAACTAAAAAAAGAAATCACATCTTTTATGAGAAAGGCTGGACATAAAAAAAGATAAAATACAGAAGACACCTTAGAGATAAAATGGGTCAGAGAGGAATCAGTTTTGTAGACTGCACTCCCTTTTGCCTTATTTAAGAATAAGAAGGCTAATTCCCTCTTTCTGGGCACATCTACACAAGATATTTACTGCAGAGTAGAGTAATTAGCTCTGCAGTAAACTTCTCATGTCAACCCTATTAGACCGCAGGAAGCTAATTAACTTCGCAGCAGGGTAGTACTTGTAAATGCATGTAAATATAAGTACTACCCTGACTCTGCAGCTCTGCATGCATACAGTATTTTACTCCACAACACTGCACGGGCAAATGCTGAGTCAGCTGGCTGGGGCACAAGGGTACTGACTGCCTGCTAGCCCCACAGTGGAGCACCCTCATTGTTCAGCCAGCCCCTCCACAGCACATTAAGTCAGGTCAGAGCAGCCCTGGGCTGGCAGGCTGACCCCCTGGGACTCCTGCCAACCTGGGATTGTTCTGATCTGGTTCAATGTATTATGATCCCACGTGTACAGATAAACACAATGCCTTGGAGCAACAAACTCTGGTGCATATTGCTTCATACTAATAGCACATACAGACACACCCTCTAAGGATAAACAATGTATTCTTTTTTATATTTTCCAATCAAATTATTACACAGATCAAAATGTATCCCACAGGAAAACTTTAGAGCCTTGTTAAACTGAAAGAAGAAATCACTACTTTTCTTTCCTAGCATAGAAGTGTTTTTGATTTTTTGTTCCTTCCATTATTAGAATTTTAGTCTATAATCATTGCTTTACATCCAAATAACTCTGCCAATGACTACAGAGATCTAACAGAATACTGTAAACATTTGAATGTCATATGATTTAATAAATGGTAAAACTTCAGAATACATTGTTACTATTAAATTAAAAATTTTGAAAATGCTTTTTTAAGGAGAAAAAAATACCCCTAGCTTACTAACAAAGGACTAGTTTTTAGGCCACTTTATGCCCAGAAAGCTATGTAATAACAGTGAGCACTTACAATGATTTTTGTAAGAATTTATTGGACAAATTAGGAGTGATTTGTTAATATTTTATAAACTCCTAAAAGTATAAATATGTTAAAGGAAAATGTTCTGCATCACTGTTCAGTTTCAGTTTAGTATTTTTCTCTCTTTCATGGAAAGATCTTTTTTAAAGATTTGGAGATTTTTTCCCCTATTAATATATATATATTATCCTGAAAATATATTAACCTATGCAAACTGAGTAAGCCCTTTTATTTTCTTGAGTAATTGATTTTGGTGGGATGGGGTCCTCCAACTCTCCTTGGGTCCCAGAATGTTTAACTGGATCAACATCTAACAAATTCTTTGGTAGTTCCCTTGTATCTACCACTCCTTACTTGTGACACATTGCTCTGTGTGTGTGTGTGTGTGTGTGTGTGTGTGTGTGTGTGTGTTTGTCCAAAGGCATGTGAGAAGGAGCAAGATGCAAGCTTTTGTAGATCCTAGATGCATCTACAGGAAATGTTTACTGCAGAACTGTCTAATTAGCTCCACAATAAAGTCTCAGAACCTACATGTGCAGTCCTATTAGGTCACAGTAAACTAATAAATGCTGAGACAGGTTAGTACTTTTAAGTACAAGAACTATCCTGTGGTGGTGTTATTTACTGCACAGTTATACATGTGTGGACACTGACAGGGCTGGCTGGGGCACACGGGTGCTTTAATGCAGGGGCTTCCTGCTAGCTAGCCCAATACTGAAACAGCCCCATTCACAGTACATTGTGTTGAGTAAGAGCACCCCTAGGCTGGCAAGCTGGCCCCTGGGGCCCCTGCCAGCTGGAGTGCTCCAGCGAGGCTCAACATGCTGTGGTCTTAAGTGCACGTGTAAATATGGTGGCCAGGAACAATAAACTCTGGTGCAAGATGCGATAGAATTTATTGCACTCTGCTAATAGCACATGTAGATGCACCCCCTATGGACAAATGGTTGCCTGTGACTACAGAGGACTGAATGTGATAACCAAGGAGGCCCCTGGTAGTCCTATGTTCCTATGAGGATTTCCTGAAATAAACATATAGTTATAGCCCTTCCAAGTTTTATTTCAGCTCACCCAGGAAGTGTCACAAACCATAGCAGCACAGGTTCCTGAGGCTCATGGGAAGCCCTTACACGCAGCCAGACCTCGAGCCAAGAGCTCAGGGCTTCCAAGGTCACTCAGGGCTTTGTGGCGGCCCTACCATGCAGACTGCCTGATGACCATGTGGGTATTCATTAGGATTAAACCCCAACTAAGACAGGGATGAGTTCCCCAGCATTTTATCAAGGTGGAAAAGCTCCTGAATTTTTCAGAGTATCACTGGGCATTTATACACACGGTCTGGTGGGGAAGGCATATTAATTAGTTATAGATTTCTCTAAGGTCAAATGATTTTTAGTTAAAATGCCCCTACTGCCATTTTTCAGCACAGGGACACTGGTACATGTGATGCTGGAGCATAGTAATTACCATGCTTCAGGAGATTCAATTGAGTATGCTCTGACACACTATCATTACAGTGTGTCAGAGTAGCTTTGCTGCCTGTGTATACATAACTATGACCAATGTGTCTGCTTTTAATCTAGCTGAAATTGGGTTAATCCTCATCAGAAAGTACAGAGGCAAGCAACAATGAAATACCTCTGGACTTTTTGAACCTTGAACAGTTTGCCCTGGGTAAAGATCCTTTTCTATTTGTGTTGTTTTATTGAAATCATTTATGTAACTGTATTACCACTCCACCCAAAGAATCTGGCACAATGATCTTTTTCATCTCTCTCTCTCTCTCACAAACTCCTTGCCTGAAGAAGTTAAAACACAAGTGGGCTATGTGAGAACAATCTTTGCTTAAATTTGGCAGGGAAACCAATTGTTTTTGTAAATAAACCCATCCCAACTCAAGATAAAAAGTCAAAATAAAATATTTTGGAACTGAAATCCTGGAATATTTTGTTTAAATTAAATGTGTAAAATGGTGTTTCTGATAGATAATTCTCAGCAGCTACTATCTCAAATTGCCATACTACTTTTCAGTTTCATATAGTTGCAGCTCTGAAGACCTTAGAAAACCTGAGCATTTATAGACATGTTCTGAGAGTGGTAAGGGGGGCACTTTAGAGTGGCTACCAGACACACTCTAATTATAGCTCCCAGAGTGTCATGTGTATCAGCATCTCTCTGATGAAAAATGGTGGTAGGGGTGCTTGTTAACTAAAGCTCAAACAAGTTTTAGTTAAAGCACCCCCACCACCATTTTTCAGTGCTTCAGCAGTAATTTACCATGTTTCATCAGTCTCGATTTATCCTGTCATAAGTTCACCAAAGTCAAGATATTTTTGTGAAACATTTCAGTTTTCACAAACTAGCATTTTATCACTGTGACAATTTGGGAAATTCTTATGAATTCTATTGATGCTGGAGACTGTGCATCTGTTACAGACTGCACATTCCATTTTGAGAGCTGACCTTATCTTCTCCATTTTTTTGCACTCTGCAAAATTTCAAGATGTAATAACACAGGGCTAACAAGGGAGAGTCATGACATCTTGATTATCTTCTATTCACAGTTAAGTGCCATGAGCAAAGGGGGTCTTCTTATTTTGATGAAACAAGAAAGTCTACAGTACATTAATGCAACCTGTAATAATTACTCTATAAAAGTACCATTAATATCACAGGTGCTAACATGTTGCACTTCTTGGTAACCATGCAAAAACGATCTCAAGCAATGTGTATGTGTTATGACTACGTAACTTGTATCTTAATTATCTTAGACATGGATTTATGCTTAGAGCCTGATCCTAAACACAGGGAATTCAGTGGAAGGCATTCCACTAAGTTTTAAATCAGACCCTTAAATCCACGAGGAAAATTGAGCTTTGATACAACTGATGGGTAACCTTGGAAGGCTGATCTTGCAACTGGAGATCTAACTCATAAGCAAGAAACCTAATGAGAATATTAAATAATAGGAAGGCATCTAAGAGCTCAATGTCCTTAGTTGAATTGTTACTACAATTTAGAGGGGAAAGGGTTGTTAATTTAAATAACAGGGCGCATTAAAATGTGTTGGCCCAAATGAATTAGGCTTTTTTTTTCATTTTAATTTTCTTACAAGTGCATCAGTATTATTTCTCCTGGGATAAAAACAAGAAAAGCAATACTTTTCAAAGGATACAAGAAAGGTGAAAATGAGAAACTTTGTGTATCTTATGCCTTATGCCATCAACTTACACAACATCATTCAGCTCTAGTCTTGTATCTGGGGAAGGATTGATCAGGATGTAAGAAAGAGTGTTCTGATGATCATTCATTTCATCTGAAGGATAAAAAATATACATACAGGGCTTATTATATTATGCTCAAACAAATTTAAGAACAAAAGCTTTTGATAAACCAAGCTTAACATATTGTATCTGGGGCAGATAGCTTCCAAAAGAGTAACTTGTTAGATTTGTTTCCCAGCTACCCCATTTATTTTTGCTCAGCTGGAGAATTTGCATCCAATTTCCTTTCATTGGAAATACTTAACAGAGACTAATTTTTCCTTCAGAAAGGTAATCAAAATAAAATAATAGTAAATGAAAAAATGCAGCACAAAATCTATTAAAGATAGTGAATTTTGCTACCACAGGAATCACCATGTTGTCTGTATTTCCATTTTTGTAACAACTTTGCTAAGAAAAATAGCATGACAAAAATATTGTTAGCACTCAAATACCAAACAGGGAATATCATAATCAAACCTGGAGCTATAATTCCCTTAATGCTAGTGAATGTAATTCTCTATAATTTAACTTCACAATGCTTTTATCTATCACCTAGTGGAAAGCTGAATGGGAAAAAAAATCTTTTGAGGGAATTTCAATGATTGGCATTATGTTCCTTTTGCCAGCGTGGTACCTGATATTACATGTGCTTTTCTGGATTCCAAAGTGGCTCAGTGGGAAGGCGATACTGGGGTTAATGCTTAGACTTTTTTTTCTAAAAGTGCCATCAGCTTCTTACCTTCCGTGTAAAATAGAGGACTCTGAATTAAAAGGCATCAATGGAAAGAAGCCTACACAGAATGAAATACATGGCACAAGATGAAAAGCTGCACAGGGCAAAGTACTCAATGCCCTTTTCACCTCAGTCTTCACAGGCAAAGTCAGCTCCCAGACAACTGCACCTGGCAGCAGAGTTTGGGGAGGAGGTGAGCAACTAACAGTGGTGAAAGAAAAGGTTAGGGACTATTTTAAAAAGCTGCATGTGTACAAGTCCATGCACCTGAGGGTTCTAATGGAGTTGCCTGATGTGACTGCAGAGCCTCTGGATATCTTTGAAAACTTGTGGTTATGGGGGGAGGTCCCAGATGATTGGAAAGGGCAAATATAGTGCCCATCTTTAAGGGAAAAGGGAGGATCCAGGGAACTTAAGATCAATCAGCCTCACCTCAGTACAGGGAAAAATTATGAAGCAGGTCTGCAGGGAGTCCATTTCTAAGCACTTGGCAGAAAAGAAGGTCATTAGGAACAGTCAGCATGGATTCATGAAGGGCAAGTCATGCCTGACCAACCTGATTGCCTTCTTTGATGAGATGACTGGTTCTGTGGATGTGAGGAGAGCAGTGGACACCTTGACTTCATCAAAGGTTTTGATACAGCCTCTCACAATAATCTTGCAAGCAAGCTAAGGAAGTATGGCTTGGATGACTGGGCTGCAAGGTGGATAGAAAACTGGCTGGATCATCAAGCTCAGAGGGTGGTAGTCAATGGATCAATGTCAAGGTGGCAGCTGGTATCAAGTGGAGTGCCCTATGGATCAGTCCTGGGGCTGGTTTTGTTTAATATCTTCATAAACAACCTGGAAGATGGGATGGAGTACACCCTCAGTAAGTCTGCAGATGACACCAAGCTGCAAGGAGTTTTAGATATGCTGGATGGTTTGGCCAAGGTTCAGAGAGAACTTGACAAATTGGAGGACCAAAAGAAATCTCATAAGGTTCAGTAAGGACAAGTCCAAAGTCCTGCACTTAGGAAGGAACAATTCTATGCACTGCTACAGGCTGTGGACCAACTAGCTAAGCAACAGCTCTGCAGAAAAGCCCCTGTTGGCTGCAGTGGACAATAAGCTAAATATGAGCCAGCATTGTGCCCTTGTTATAAAGCAGGGTAACAGCAAACTGGAATGCATTAGTAGGAGGACTGCCAGCAGATCAAGGAATGTGATTATTCCTCTATTCAGTACCAGCAAGGCCACATCTGGAACACTGTGTCCAGTTTTGGACCCCCCACTACAGAAAAGATGTAGACAAAATAGAGTCCAATGGTGGGAAATGAAAATGGTTAGAGGGCTGGGGAACATGACTTACAAGGAAAGGCTGAGGGAGCTAGACTTGTTTAGTTTGGAGAAGCAAAAACTGATGTGGGTTTTAATAACTGGCTTTAATCAACTGAAGAGTGGTTACAAAGGAGATTGTGCTAGACTGGTCTTGGTGGTGGCAGATAAAACAATGAGCAATGGTCTCAAATTCCAGCAAGGGAAGTTTATGTTAGATATTAGGAAAAACTCTTTTTACAAGAAGAGTACTAAAACTGAGGAACAGGCTCCCCAGAGAAATTGAGCACTTGCAATACTTGGAGGATTTTGCAATCCAGCTAGACAAGGCCTTAACTGGTTTGATATAGTAGGGGATGATCCTGCTTTGAGGAGGCATTTGGACTAGATGACCTCCTGACGCCCCTTCCAATCCTAATTTTCCATGAATCTATACCTTTAGACTATAAGTCTATAGGTATATAATTCTATACTTATAGAGTCTACACCTGCAGCCCTATATAATCACTGATGAGCACAATTATTCAAAGTTCCAAGTGGCCTTCAATACTCACTGTATCTTCAATGCAGGACATACCTTCCTATGGTTTCATGGCACCACTCAGGCCAATTAAGTGCCCTCACTGCTATGGGGCCCTAACTGAACTTCCCTTGAAGAGAGGTTTCATTTTCATTTTCTGATTCTGTCCATTTCAATGTCCTCTTTTTGTTGACATGAAAACTATTGAAGGATGAACCCTATTTCTCTGGAGAAGGCCTTTTAGAATCTTCACTGAGTAGGATCTAGGGGTATTTGCTATATTTTGAAGAGCTCCAAACATAGGCAGATATATAATTTACTAAAAGGGATGTGACTCTCAGACAATGGAGGAATGGGGGATGAGGTGTGGCTGGAGCCCCTGAGCTATAAGGGGACACGAGGGTGCTGGGCAATGAGCAGGTTCAGGAACTGATGCTGCTAGAGTCCCAAAGTTATTCCTGCCCCACTTCCAGAGCTGTTTCTGTCTTGCTACAGCTGTAGGCTGCTGACTAGGGAGGGTCCCCCCACCTATGCCTGCTCCCCACCCTACTCTTCAGTGTCCTCTCAGAGCTCTGCCCCTTTGGAGTTCTGGCTGCAGGGAGCAACTGTGTGGGCTGCTCAGCATGGCTAGGGACAGTGGTGGTGATAGCAGCAGAGAAATGTGACCACACCAGTGCATTCCCATAGATCTGACCCTGGTCCAGACATTGGGAACTTTAGGGCCAAACTCTGTCCCTTGGCAGTACTTATGGTAGTGGTTTAGTTCTATAGCCAAAAAGCCCAAGGCAGAATTGATCTAAGTTATGTGATTTTCTGTAAAAGGCCTAGGACGGATCACTACTGGCCCTGCTCTCCCCAAGACAAAGCAAAAGGTGTTTGTTGTGGGAGACTCCATCCTGCAGGGCACTGAGGGGGCAATCTGCCACCCCGACCCCTTAGCCCGGGAAGTCTGCTGCTTCCCGGGGGCCCGCATCCGAGACATTGAGGAGAGGATCCCGCAGCTCCTCCGGCCTGCAGACCACTACCCCATGCTCCTGATTCATGTGGGCACCAATGACACGGCTCGGAGCACCCCCAGCCAGGTCATGAGGCACTACAGGGAGTTGGGAGCGGGGCTTAGGGGTCTGGGAGCTCAGGTGGTGTTTTCGTCGATCCTCCCAGTCTCGGGCTATGGGCTGAGGAGGGAGAGGAGGATCCATGCGGTGAACCAAAGACTGCGGCGCTGGTGTTATCGGGAAGGCTTTGGCTTCCATGACCACAGCCCGCTCTTTGGAGAGAGAGGCAGCGAGCTGCTGCGAAGAGATGGCCTCCATCTCTCTCCCCTGGGGAGGAGGCTCTTCTCAGCCAGGCTGGCTGACCTGCTCCACCGGGCTTTAAACTAAGCCCGCTGGGGGATGGGGGGACTACTGCCCCTGCTGGCCCGCTGAACGGCCCTTGCAAAGCCAGTGGACCAAGGCACTTAAAGGGGCACTTAAGGGAGCCCACCCCTGCCCCAGCCCTGGTACAATCTGTGGGCAAGGCAAGAGCCCCCAAGGGCACACTTGCCTGCCTGTACACTAATGCCAGGAGCCTGGGCAACAAGCAGGACGAGCTTGTCCTCCTGCTCAGTGCAAAGAAATATGATGTCACTGGGATAACGGAGACCTGGTGGGACTCCACCCATGACGGGACCATGGGGATAGAGGGCTATACCCTGTACAGGAGGGATCATGTTGAAAAAAGGGGCGGGGGTGTAGCTCTCTATGTGAAGGAAAGCTACATGTCCCTGCAAGCTGATGTTGGCGACCGGCATGGACAGCTAGAGACCCTCTGGGTAAAAATTCGTGGCGAATTCGGCACAGGGGACACAACGGTGGGAGTCTACTACAGACCTCCCACTCAAAGTCCCGAGCTTGACCAGGAGTTCGCCCAGGAAATGACTGAGGCCGCTTGCTCCAGGACCTTGGTTGTCATGGGTGACTTGAATTACCCGGACATCTCGTGGGAAGATCACTCAGCTAAATCTGAGCGGGCGCAAAGCTTTCTCTCCTGCGTGGATGACCTCTACCTGACTCAAGAAGTCTATGGGCCAACGAGAGGCAAAGCGCTGCTTGACCTGGTACTGGCTACGGGGGACGACCTAATTGGCAACCTAGTGATTGATGGGAAGTTGGGTGACAGCGACCACGAGCTGATCACCTTCACCATTCGCCGTAAAGCTGGCAAGTCAGTCAGCAACACAGAAGTCCTTGACTTCAGAAAAGCTGACTTTGACAAGCTCAAGAGGCTAGTCAGTCAGGCCCTCAGGGACCATGACCCCAGGGAGTTGGGAGTTCAAGAAGAGTGGTTGCTTCTCAAGGAAGCGATCCTCAGTGCATAAGTTAAATCTATTCCAACACGGAGGAAAGGCAGCAAGAAGGCACAGCAGCCCCCCTGGCTCTCCAGGGACCTAGCGGACCTCCTATGGCTAAAAAGGAAAGCCTACAAAGGATGGAGGATGGGATTCACCTCCAAGGAGGATTACTCCGCGCTGGTCCGGTCCTGCAGGGACCAAACCAGGAAAGCCAAGGCTGCAACTGAACTCCAACTAGCTTCAGGCATCAAGGACAACAAAAAGTCCTTTTTCAGATATGTGGGGAGCCGGAGGAAAAGCAAGGGCAATGTTGGACCCCTGCTAAACCAGATGGGGCAACTGACAACTGACGCCCAGGAAAAAGCCAACCTATTAAATAGGTACTTTGCGTCAGTCTTTCATCAGTCACACGGGATGCCCATGCCTGCTATGGGACAGGGAAATCTGGGTGAGGGGGATCCCCTAACCTCCATCAATGCTGACCTCGTGAAGGAACACCTTGAGAAGCTGGATACCTTCAAGTCAGCTGGCCCTGACAACCTGCACCCCAGGGTACTCAAGGAGCTGGCAAGCATCATAGCCCAGCCCCTGGCACGGATCTTTGAAAACTCCTGGGGCTCTGGTGTAGTGCCCAAAGACTGGAAGAAGGCCAATGTGGTGCCGATCTTCAAGAAAGGGAGGAGAGTGGATCCGGCTAACTACAGGCCCATTAGCCTGACTTCTATCCTGGGGAAGATCTTAGAGAAGTTTATTAAGGAGGCCATCCTTGAGGGACTGGCCCAGGCTAACATTCTAAGGGACAGCCAGCATGGGTTTGTTGTGGGTAGGTCTTGTTTGACCAATCTCATTTCCTTCTATGACCAGGTGACCTATCACCTGGACAAGGGAGAAGAGATTGATGTCATATATCTTGACTTCAGAAAAGCTTTTGATCTGGTATCCCATGATCACGTCTTGGCCAAACTGGCCGGTTGTGGCTTTGGCTCCACCACGATCCGCTGGCTGGGAAATTGGCTTCATGGTCGGACCCAGAGGGTTGTGATTGATGGCAGTCACTCATCATGGTGCCCTGTGACCAGTGGGGTCCTTCAAGGCTCTGTCCTGGGACCCATACTGTTCAACATCTTCATTAACGATGTGGACATTGGAGTCAGGAGTGGACTGGCCAAGTTCGCCGATGACACCAAACTTTGGGGCAAAGCATCCACACCAGAAGATAGGTGGGTGATCCAGGCTGACCTGGACAAGCTCAGCAAATGGGCAGACGAGAACCTCATGGTGTTTAACACCGAAAAATGCAAGGTTCTCCACCTTGGGAGGAAAAACCTGCAGCACCCTTATAGGCTCGGCAGTGCTACGTTGGTTAGCACTACAGAAGAAAAAGACTTGGGGGTCATCATTGACCACAAGATGAACATGAGCCTCCAATGCGATGCTGCGGCTAGTAAAGCGACCAAAATGCTGGCGTGCATCCATAGATGCTTCTCGAGCAAATCCCGGGACGTCATTCTCCCCTTGTACTCGGCCTTAGTGAGGCCGCAGCTGGAGTACTGCGTCCAGTTTTGGGCTCCACAATTCAAAAAGGATGTGGAGAAGCTTGAGAGAGTCCAGAGGAGAGCCATGCGCATGATCAGAGATCAGGAAAACAGATCTTGCAATGACAGGCTGAGAGCCATGGGACTCTTTAGCCTGGAAAAGCACAGGCTCAGGGGTGATCTGATGGCCACCTACAAGTTTATCAGGGGTGACCACCAGGATCTGGGGGAACATCTGTTCACCAGCGCGCCCCATGTGATGACGAGGTCGAACGGTCACAAACTCCTGCAAGACCGTTTCAGGCTGAACATAAGGAAGAATTTCTTTACTGTCTGAGCCCCCAAGGTCTGGAACAGTCTGCCAGCGGAGGTGGTTCAAGCACCTACATTGAACACCTTCAAGAGTAAATTGGATGCTTATCTTGCTGGGATCCTATGACCCCAGCTGACTTCCTGCCCTTTGGGCAGGGGGCTGGACTCGATCTCCCGAGGTCCCTTCCAGCCCTAATGTCTATGAAATCTATGAAATCTATGATACATAGGCACCTGTCTCTGGTCTCTGAGATATGGTGTGCAGGAGCCAGAGTTGGGCTCCTTGGGGCTGAGCCCAAGCCCAGGGTCATAGGGTTTCCTGGCTGGATGTGCAGAAGCCAGGATTGAGTTCCATTGGGCTGTGCCTGTGTGTAAAGCCCTAGTAAAGCAGGAGGATGACTTCCTCGGTCTTGCATAAATGCAAGCCAGGTTTTGTCTGCTTTGCTGGCTGCAGCATCACATTGGTGGCTCATGTTCATCTTGTGGTTATACATGATCCCCAAATCTCTTTCAGTTATGGTGCTAGTGAGTATAGCACTGCCAAACGTGTAAGTATAATGTGTTGTTCTTTTTCTCTTAAGGCAGAGCACCTTGCATTTCTCCATGTTGAATGTCATCAAGTTTTGGTCTGCCTACCTTGTGAGCCTGCTGACGTCTGTCTGAATCACCACCCTATCCTCTAGCTTGACCACACTTCCCCATAATTTGGTGTCATAAGTGAACTTAGCCACTCCACTTCTAACACCAGAGTCCAGATCATTTATAAATACATTAAAGAGTACAGGTCCAAGTACAGAACCCTGGGGCATGCCACTGGTCACCATGCATCATGTTGATTTAGTTTTGTCCAATATCCTTCCAGGGATTGAGGTCAAACTAATTGGCCTATAGTTTCCCAGATCTTTCTTCCTTCCTTTCTTGAAGATAGCAACCCAAGGCATATCCAAGACTCTGGAATGACCCCCTCCCCCCAAGTCTTAAAGCCATTGGAAATCTTACTGCCTTCCACTCCAAGAGCAAAGTGCAATTATTTTACCTTTCTTTCTGTAGAAAAACATAGCAGTATATGCATGTTATAAAAGCAGATTTAAAAAATTCTAAACCTCTCCACTGACTGCCACCTGCCAGCAAGGACAGGGGATTGGTGGGGGTAGCTCAGGGTTACTCTGTTCTGATCTCAACAAACAGTACTTTTAAAGATGGAAAGTTTGCTGTCTTGATCTGCAGCCCCTATGGGGGCTGCAGGACAAACCTCTTTATATTGGTAGGTTGTAGGAAACAGTCTAGCTCAAAAAGCACAGAGCTTAGCACAGGGGTGGGAAAAATATGGCCTGTGGGCCAGATTCTATCTAAAAAGTTTAGAAAATTAATATATTTCATATATGAAATATTTATCTGCCCTGGTTGCCCATCAAAGTTGACAGGAGCCAGGGCAGTAGGATGCGGGGGGAGCTGGCAGCAGGACCCAGTAGCCACAGTAAGGCCAGGCCAGCCCAGCCCCAGCCAGAAGCCTGTGCCTACCAGAGGCTTCTGAGCTGGGAGCCTGGGGCTGTTCCTGCCTCCCTCCACTGGAGAGGACAATTCAAATAAGAAGTGGGAGGGGAGGCACGGCAGGACTGCAGGCAATTACGCCAGTTCTCAGGGCTGGTCCGGGCTGGCTTCTGCAGTCCTGGCTCTGCATCCAGGAACCATGTGGTGCCAGAGCAGTGGGCAGGGCTGAGGAGGAACAGCAGCAGGCAGGAAAGTGGGAAAATAGCAGTGGCAGGCTGTGGGGCTCATGGACAGAAGCATGGGGCCAATGCTGGTGTCCCTGAGCCAGGGCCCAGAGCAGGGTGGCAGCAGCGCAGGGTCCAGACTGGCAGGGGCTCTAAGGAGCTGGGCTGGGCTGTGCCAGCAGGGAGAGGTGGGGAGCCAGTGGCCCTTGATAGCTTGCCAAAACTCAGTAAGTGTCCCTCCACCCAAAATAATTGCCCACCCCTGGCTTAGCATGAAGCTAATATTATGCTTTAGAAATAAAAATCATAATTTAATTTTTTTTCCATGAAAAGGCAAACAAGAATTTCTCCCTTGTCACTTCACTCAGCTAGGATTAATCCAAACATTTTGAGACCAAAGTTTCAAAATTAGTCAGAACATGGAAGCTCAAACTCTCAGATTAGCCATGGCCCTAGGCTCCCTATTGGCTCTATCATATGGGCATGGAGCATGGAAACCCTGAGAGCCAGAGTTGAGGTAGGAATTCTGGCACTTGGAATACTCAGGGATGCCAGACCCTGCTCTACAATTAGTCACATTGCCCAATTCTGTATAGGCAACTGTCAACCCTCTGGATCATAGTGTACACATAAGAGGTCTAACCAAATGCCAAATGGCTGTGTCTACATGTACACTCAACTTCAGAATAGACTAATCAGCTGTGGAATAAAGTATCACTGTCTACATGTGGAATACTATTAGGCTACAGTAAACTAAAAAGTCACCGTAAGGTAGTACTGTTGAGGACAGTATTATTCTACAGTAGGGAAATTAATTGCAATTAAACACATGTGTAGACACTGACCACAGCTGTACATTAAAACTGGTCAGCCCAGACTGAAAGGGCCTAAACTCCTGCTGCCTCCTAGCCACACAGCTCCACACTTTCAGCTCTAGCCAACCCCTTCTCCTCCTGACATTGCCACCCAGAGCCCAGGGGAAAGCAGGACAGAAGTGGCCCTGGAATGAACTGCTTCACCCCTGCTCAAATTGGTCTGTCCTCAGTGCAAGCATAGATGGTGCACCCAGGAGTAATCCACTCCAGCTCAAACTGCTCTGGAGTTTATTGATTCAAATTAATTGCACAAAGAGATGCACCCAATGAATCCATTTGTGGATGACAAGCCCAATTTGAGATTGACAAGGCTTGTCACAAGTTTCACAGATCCATACATTGTCTGATTTGGAGTCCAAATTTACAGCACACTGCTTTGTTCTTTCTCGCTTTGCTTTCATATTGTGGATTAAAGCTGCTTTATGTTGAGCTGTACCCAGTGCCAAATATTCCCTCCAGATCAGATAGGATTTTGCACATTTCTCCCAGCTTTCTGCACTGATGTTGAATGGCTCCATATCATTTTTGTATGCATTGTGGTACCACCATAGAGAGTCACTCAACTTTCTAGAGCTGCCTTAAATCTCATTATACAAAATAATCTTGGGAAATACAGTCTTCTCCCATTCTCCTGACATAGCCAATCCATCACAACCTCCTCTTCTTGATAGTGGTTTCTAAGTGTGTCAGTCATGCCTCAGCACCACTGTGTTTGATATTCTGTCTTCCCACTTCATTTTCAGGGTCTTATGCAGACATATCATCTGGAAGCTGTTCAGTCTCCTGATATGCCTAGCATATATACTCCACACACCTGAACCTTAAAGCAGAGATGACAATGCACAAGTCTCATAGATTTGTGTCTTTACCTTAGATGATACTTTGCTGTTATTCCATGCACATTTCAGTAACATAGTTACAGATTTCTAATTGGTCAATGTGACAGTGCCAAACAATATTGGATGTCACTTGCACTGTGCATGACAAAGAATCTGTTTGTGCACTCACAGCCACAGGCTGCCATTATTAAGTCCATGGTAGTCACCTGCCTCAATTAGAACCAGGACTCTCAAGGTTTCCAAACGCTCTAATCCAGAATAAGCACTATGCAAGAGTGGGCTCCCCAATCCTAGACAATCCATATGGATCAAGATTTGTAGATTAATTACTTTTTGTAATATACCTGCCATCTTTAAAAGCAAATACCTAATTTGAGTATACTATATAAAATGTCAGGACAGGGAAAAGACACCCCCCTCCCCGAAAGCAACAGCAGATCTGTGTTTGCAGCATTCTTATGCTGTGCATCTGTAGGCTTCTTAAGGCTTTAAATTCTGTGTGTTGAGCTTAACTTGCCTGACATGCAAGTTATTTATGCCCCAAACACATTCTCCCTAGCCTGTCTTTAACTGGAAGGGAAAGTGAGCATACCAGCCAATGATAAGGGATGGAAAAGTCTCAACAACTGAAGTAGGCATCTCATTAAGAAGAAAAGTTGCTTTGTTTACATCTTTAAAAATGGCAGTCATTCTATATTGTAATGAACAGGATATAACACGATTCCCAGCTGTCTTGTAATATTGTCTGTGTTCAGGCAGGAAATTGAAAGGAAAGATTGTGACAGAAGTTTTGAACAGGGCAGACTGTGCTTTTCATTTCATAAACCAGTATGCAGTGAATTTTCCTATGCCAAAGTGTCACTTTTTTCCCAATTTCATTCCATACAAAAAACAGTCACACAAATATGTCTGTTTCTCTCCCCCTCTGCCTTGGTTCTTTTTCTTTTCTGTTTTCCTCCCTCATGTGAGCAAATTCTCTACATACTGTACTAATCTTAAGCCACAGTTTGGAGAAGAAAATGATTGAAATTGTGAAGGAAGTATGATCTCTAGTTCTGGTTGTTCTCCTTCCTCTTTTTTCATTAATATATGCTTGCTGTATTGCAACAACACCCTACCAATTTTTCTGTAAGTATTTCTTCATATTTGTCCTATAGATGAATGCAAGACAAAATCCTAGATGCAAACATTTACAAATTTAAAATGTAATTTTTTTTCTAAAAGCAGACTATGTTAAATAATGGTATCTCTCACTCAGTAGAGTTTTTTCCTGGGTATTTTCCCTTGGGCATATTGGATATATTGGATTTTCTTTTTGTTAGCCTGGTAGGGAAAGGGGGAGCATAATGCATCTAGTGTGAGAATAAGATGGATTCCATTCTGGCTTTGATCTTGTCTGCAGTTTTCTTAATTACGTTTCATTACACATAATTTTTTGTTGGCAATGGACGATCTAGGCAGAATCCATATTACAAAAGCACTATGAATGTTAAATACATCCTTACCCTAACTCAGACCTTAAGCTGAGTTGGTAGGTTTGTTTTACAAGAAAAATTGACCACAATTATATGTCTTTGAATAAAAATAAAAATGGAAATGTAGCCCACCTTCCATCAGATGGGGGCTGGAGGAACAAAAACCTTTCTGTGGTAACAACCCAGTACAAAAAGCACCTTAAGTAAAGGCCAACCCCAAATTTTATGACTAATACTATGTCCTACATGCCACTATTAAACTTCAATTTCATTTTACCTTCTTCATGTACAAACATTATGAAGTGGAATGAACACCCAGAGAAACTTAGGAACAACAGAAGTCTCATTGCTTTTTTGTCCAAGTGAAAGGCACACTTCTTTGCCTATTCTGACATAAGCTCATATAAATGTGTACACTTTGAACAAAACCATGACAGAAATAAACTACTCTACTGTGTATACAATTCTCTTTCTGGTGAAAGGTTGAGAGAGAGAATGAACTATATAAGACAGGTGTATGTTATACCACTTAGTGCATAGTTGGAAGGCACTTGTACAATGGTGATAATGGTCATATAAGACACTAGATAGAACAGAATTAAGTATAAAGGACTCAGGGTGGATTTTTCTTTATGCGAGATTAAATTAACTTGGAGAGTAGAAGTTTCAACATCACTTACAAAATCTTTATTGCTAACTTTATCTTTATTTTGAGAACTGATGAGAAGGGATTTGTTGTTGGCCATGTATCCCGAGTTTAATTTCATGTTTGGCTCCTTCAGTAAACCTTAATACTAAAAGAGTGGCTTTTCCCATGACTTTGGCTTGTGCTATCTCTATTCAAGCATGGCTTTCTACTTCTTAAGGCTTCCAAAATGTAATAAGATGGGTTCTATCCAGCTGGCACTCCCTGAGTCCATCTGGACAGAGAAGACTGGTTTATTTATCTAAAAAATGAAATCTGGGTAAATTTAGCCAGCGCACCATTATGAAAATCATGTCCCAACTCATTACAACCTGAGAAAACTATAGCATGAGCACTGACTGTCAATCTTCTGCTATTCTCACAATACTGGGTTTATTCTTAATCAAAGCAAAAGCAGAAAAAGACACACAACAGCCTTACAGCTTTGATACAGAGTTGGCTCTGGTATGATACCAATAGCCACCTGTTGCTGGAAGTCATTGCCAATGACTGAGAGAAGCTATAGAGATTACACGCAGTGACTTGTTATTCATGGTCTGGCATTTTAAGCTCATGAATGGCTTGATTACTTAGATCTAAATATCTGGAAAGCTGCCCAAAGTCTGATAGGGTGTTACAGCATTCATTTTCAGGTGGTATTGATGATGACTTGGAGGAAAAAAAAAAAAAAAAAAAGTGGGGGAAAATGAAGAAAAACAGTCTGAAACAAAATTTACCACAACTCTGTCTACAATGAATGGTTAAATTTGTAGATATGCAATGTGATCATATTTATGATATGCTTTTGTTTTTATTTTTTTCTGATTTCATGCCATTTACGTGTAGATATGCCAACTAGACAATCTCTTGAATAATTCGTCTGAAACCAAAAAGAGACCCAGATTAGAACTAAAGTTTACTGAAAAAGGGTCATCTTCTTCACATCAGCAGTGTCTTTCTCATCACATTTCCAATGAAAAATTTCATATATGTTACAATAGCAAACTTTGAAAATGTTAGCAGCCAGCTCTCAATTTACCTTAGCTCTGCACTCTCAAATTGTATGAAATATAATTATGATGATATGAGATGTTTCTACTATTTGTAATAATAATAATAATAATTAGTCATACCATATCCTGCAGTAGAAAGCCCCAGGTGCTTCATTCTGTTTTTGACAAGTTCTGCAAGTTCCTGTCTTTCAGACCGCCTGTAAAGGTTCATTCGCTGCTGGCTGATTTTCTCTGCTGTTTTGCCAGAGTGCTTTGGTACTTTTCTGCTCAGCCTCCTGGCCCACTGCATGCTTTTTCGTCTTAACAAGGGATGATCTGACTGATCGCTGGATGTGGAGTTACGATGATTGCTGCGGTAGTTAATTTGCTCTTTGGTGTCCTTGGTGTCTTCCCATTCTTCAACACTGATAGAGATTTGAGACTTCAAAGGGAAACAATAACATGAGAAATTAAGGGCTTCAGAAAATAGACATTTTAGTTGCAGTTAGGGTATCTTGTGACCTTCCCTTGGCTTCAGTTCAACAAAACAGGTAAGTCACCCAGCAGTCAAAACAGTTGAATATGTTAAATTGAATCTGCTGAAGCTGCACATGCCTTGCTGAATGAGGGCCATTTTCTTTTGGTGCCCCGGCATTATGTATAATCTTTGTTTGTAGCAGATATAAATGAGGTTATCTTTTTCCTAACAGGTAGAGCAGATAAGCTCTATTAATGCTTTATGCTGCTTTATTTATTTGCCACTTTCTAACAGGACTTCAATACAATTTTATACCTTTTGCAAAATCCGGATGTAAAACTATTTAAATTGTAGCTTGATGAATCAAATGGAATGTCTCTTCCCTGCTGCAGACTGACTTCCCTTATCTATTGTCTTTTTATATGCCCTTAATTGTTCAAGGTATGATGTAATGTCATAGTAATACATTGCTGAAATAGAGTAGATTCTTGCAGAAGACTTGACTTTCTGATGGGACAGTTTAGCAAACATTTTTTAAACATCCACAGAAAAAATTATAATGCCAACAGGACAGCTATATTTGTCTTTAATTCTCAACTTTCCAGCCTTAAAGGTCATGTGTACCAAGTGGAGAGATATGTAGTTTACCTAGTTGTATGTTCCCTTTCACTGGAAGGATTCTTAATTGCTTCCTTATTGCATATTTAAGATATTTAAGCATAACAGAAAGAGGTTTACAAGGGCCAAAGAACTGAACCTGCATTTTGTAGGCAATACTTCCCAAAAGCTATCAGATGTCCAACTGCTGATGTAATACCAGCCACAGTACATTTCTTAACAAACACATGATCTTTTCCAAATTCTGTTCAAGTGAATGACTGATGTGTAAAATGGTATCACATGCAAAAGTAAAACCAGGAATTCAGGCAAAAAAATATTTTAAGAGACAAATGCCTGTTTCAATTTCTGTATTAAACTAATGTCAATATTCCAGTGTTATGTGATGCTTTATTTCCTCTAATTATTACATTTAGCCTTAAGATATTCATAAAACCTTGTTAACCTTTGGAAACCAGCTGTCTTTCCACCTCCTGAACTCCAGGAAATAATTTATATAGCTTTTTAATTCATTCCTATTTACCTGCTCACAGAAAATATGTCTATTATGGAAAAACAATTCTTACTTTACTCCTTCTTCTAATTGTTTTGATCCTTTTACTACTAGAAAAATGCAGAATTGTTTGAATATTGAGTAAACACTTTTATCTTTTACTTTATTGTTATAAGGATGAAGTTTTGATTTTTTTTTTGCATTCTTTTAAGGTTTTTTATATGACAGCAATATAAAACCTTTCACTAATGAACTATAGTAATTGTAAATTACTATAAATAAATTTAAAAAAAAAATTTTTTAATATATTTAATACTGCAAGTGTTAAAATAATCTTCCTTGTGGTTCATGTGAATCTCCTGCATATAAAACATGTCTACAGTGTGCTAAATAACTAGTGAATTAAGCTTTTGTTTATATGATTTGTAGATTTAAGAATTCCCTTCTCCCCCTTGCTTCCAGTACTGCAAAGTGAAGGTTTTCAAAATGTTGACCATATTTTGCCACCCTTATTCATATTGGGTAGTATAAAAAGTAGTCCGAGAGGTTTACTTATGGTATAAGGTATTCTTCAGTACGAATAAAGCTGGTAACTAAATATGGTTATCAACCTCTTCCTTTCACTTTTTACACAGGATATTTTGTAGCCTAGGTAGTCAATTCGGTACGCACCATTGTTTTTCAAACTGAATTTAGTGTTGTAGGTGCTGATCCTGAGCTTCACACACAGCCTGTTAAATACTTGAAGGATATTGATAATAGTTACTGGGTTTTTTGAACAAACCTTTATAAGGGTTTTGTTCAAGGTGCCATGGATGTTCTTTATAGCATACTGTATAAGCAGGAGTTCCTGAAAGCAAGTGAAAAGCTTATTTGCAGAAAATGTCCATTATTCTATTTTCTTGTTCCCCAGATTTTACTTATTGCCAGTGCTGAATTATGACATGCTGAGGCCCTAGGCTACGTCCAGCTGAAGAGGCCCCATGTGATGAAAAATAATACATGAAATCCACGAAAATGGATTTTCATGAAATGTTAAGATGAATTATTGGTATTTCCATAAAAATGTATTAATTCAATATAAATAACTGTCGAGAAAAAAATATATATTTTTGCTGTTTTAGAATGGAAATGTCCAGGGTATTTTTCTTATCTATAAGGCCCTCATACTATGGGGCTCTAATTTCTAGCTTAGGTAGTTTAAGCCTAAATCTGGCACTGCCTATGGTAGTAGTTCTTTCTTGTTCACGTCTTTGACTCATTGAACTCAAAGGGACTTATAAAATGGCATACGAGCTAGAGATACGTTGGTACCCCACTTTCTCCATTAGCTGTTTGATTAACTTGTGTCTAGGGGTATAGAATCATTTGGGCACACATGTAAGTCCTATGTATGATCTGAAACTTTAATTACAGAAAAAACAGAGCTCGGACAAAGAAGAAGGCCTCCTCACTAGCAGCTAGAACATATGTAGACCCTTCAAACAGAAAGGGTTTTAACCTGTTCTTCCTGCTTCACATTAACCAAGTTCTCTGATGATCAGGCTATGGGCTAGACATCAGTCAAGACCCTTTCTAGCCCTCCTCTTGAAGCTTATCCATTGGACAGTCATGAGGCTTATCTAAGGGGTCAAGGTGAAACAAATAAGCCAGAAGACAGATTGATCAAATTTAACCAAGGTGTCTGTTTTTGCAGATGTGAGTTTACATATACTTGGTAAAAGATTGTTAGGGCCTGGCAGGAATCAGAAAAAGGACAGAATAGGATTGAAAGATGATTGGCTCTACAGTACATGCTCACACTCACACCCTTCAGTCCACCTCAAAACCAGGGACATATCACGCTGCTGTCATGCACTGTGGCTCCAGATCAAGTTCTCTTCAGATCAAGTTTATATAAAAAAAAACCAAAAGGATGTTTTAAGAGGAGTTGAAGAAAGACCAAGGAGAGACCCTGATTAAAGAGGGGAGAGACAAAAAGAGAGCATCTACTTATGTCTCAGTGAGGGAGATATGTCCAAAAGACTGGGTTTGGTGGTAAGGAATTATTTCTCTTTTGTGCTTCCTCTGGTCATTTTGTTTTCCGTGGATGGCTAAAACCACTCAACCAATAGGAGGCACTGGCCTAACTGCCTGAAAATAATGAAAGCCACTGCCCCACAGTGCTTCAAAATTATGTATATTGGATCCTGGCCTAAAGTTACTTGTCCAAGTTAACAAAGGAAATCTGTAGAAGGCGGCAGGATAAAGCACAAGTGTGAGTACTTCCATTCCCGTTGTAACCATAAAACCATTATATAATTTTCACAAGATTGAATCTTGACTGCTAAAGTTTATGGGTTTTGTGTGCATAGTTTGTTAAATTGCAGCCTCTGCCTGTCAGCACAGTAGATCATATGGTGTCATTTCTAGTAATCTATCACTCTCATAGAGGTTATGAAGTCTATTTGTCTTATTTTGCCTTCCTGAATGAAGAAACATGACAGAACCTCTGGAAAAATAATGGGAGGCACATTCATGCTCGATCTGTCTTCTCTAGGCATGGGGAAAAGTTATATGTTATATTAGAAGACATGCTAAACAATTGCATTCAAAGGAATTTTGGGATCTTTTGGAGGTCTTTTTTATCATATATGGAAAAGCTCTATCAGGCAAACTGGATTTGACTTAGAGTCCCTAGTTGTATATTTGCATCTGGAATTGTTTGGCACCAGTGGCAGTGCCTAGATATTCCTCTGTAATAGCAGGTAAATGCACTTTTACAACTGTGGCGCTTCATTGACTGGTAGCAAGAGTAGAAGTCCAATTTCAGTCAAACAGCTAGTCACTCCCCTACCTCTAGATTTCTAGTGCAACTGTTGATGTTCCCAGGACCTTGTATTTTAGGAGTATACCTGGCACCTGCACTTTGTGTAAGTGAAGGGAGGCTCCCTGTTTTCTCGTTCTCCCTATATGGTTAGTTGTAGACATATTAGACATATTCAGTATGATCTAATTTACTAGTTATTAAATCACCTTCTTTAACCTAAGGTTAGAGTTATATCACAGCAGCTTCACACCCATGGAAGGCACAGTGCCCAAAGCAGTGCTGACTGCCATGATGTCAATAGCAGTGGCTGCTTTTGCACCACCCCACAAAGACAGCACTTGGGACTACTGCCCCAGTTGCCTCCCTGCAGTTTATATTACTGTCTAAAGTTATAGCTCAAGGTGACTGAAGCCAGTGTATCTATATTGCAATGATACTGAATTCTACCCTCATGGCCAAAAAGTTTGCCCCTTGTTTGCCCCACAATGTTTGCCTGAGTTCCTGGGAATACTCACACACTTCATTCACAAGTGAATTAGCATCTGATTCACTTGTGTCAACATTGCAACTGAAAGCCTGCAAAGAACTTTTTTGGGGGGCTACTCAGTCTAATAAAAGATATCACATCTACCAAAAAACTTTTCCTGACCATGTCCTTAGACCAACACAGCTACAACCAAAAACCCAGAAATATTCCATAACAAACTCAGCTCTATCAGTTACCACTTCAAACATGTTCAGCTAAGATTTTCAAAGAAGTAAAAGAGAATTAGGTGCTTAGGTTCATTGCAATTAAATAGTAATTATCCACATATTTAATAGCAATTAGCACTTGAGAATTTTGAAAATATATAAGGCATTTGTATAAGGAAGGATGTTACAATTTTCATTTCGTTATAGGCAAGTCCTTGGCTTTTTCAGTATCCTGTATACATTATTGAAAGGAAGGGGGAGATGAAACAAAGAATACCTCAGCTGTCCTAAACGAATCTGATATGCCACCCATAAATATTCCAATTCTGATGTACTTGTGTCCACTTTCCATTACTAAGGGTTTTCTATCATTGGGGTTAACATTAGGGAAAGATAGACAAGCAACACATACTTACTTGTGAAGCCATTTCTCGTGACTGACAAAGAAGGGAAAAAAGAAAACAAAAGACAGTTTAAACAGTAATGGGAAAGCAGAAACAAACATGGACCATCTAACAGCAATAACAGATAATCATTAACAGAGAAAATAAATATAATCTAGTATCTGTTTTAGTAGATAAGCATAGAAAAATCAAACAGCCCAAGGCTGAATTGATTCAATCTTTGTGGGTTAGTCTAAACTGCATAGATAGAACCAATAAGCAAGTGAACAGACATTCACTTTCGATTCTAAAAATGCAGGCACATGCCTGCAGTAGCCCAGGCCAGAAGCTGAGGGGTGCTAGAGTATACCACTCAGCTGAAGTGGACAGCCTGGGCCAAGGCTAGCCTGCCCACCCTGTGAAGGGGAGTTTGCGAGGGAGGTGCAAAGCATCTTGGGATGCTGGGGGACTGCAAGTCAACTTAAATCTGGAAGGGATCTGGGACAGAAGTTCAATAAACCAATTTAATCTAAGTCACTTAAGTCTGATACTATGTCCATCTGAGTTTACCTTAAACCAATTTCAGCCATTTTGAAGGTGGTTTATGTGCACCAAACTTCTGTTATGTTACCTATTTGAATGGATTTCCAGTCACTTATACTGATTTGTGTGTAATTTCTGTTCTTATCCATTGTGAAAGGACTAAATCCAAATCACTGGAATTTTATCTCATGAATTGATAATTATACTTTCCAGCATTAAATAATAGTCCTCTTTAAAAACTAGACTAGTTAGTATAACAGGGCACAGAGATGGGCATGCCAGGTACCAGGCACCTAGTGCCAGGAGCAGAGGCTGGAAGGTGAGGATCACCCAATGACATTGCCATCACTACCCAACACACTGCACAGATGCTTCCTGCAGTTGAAGCCCCCAGGCCAGGGGAAGGAACATGGTCAAAGGGGAATGTTAAGAGACCCACCCACTGCTGATGACCTAGCACCCAGTGCAGGTACTTCCTTCCATGCCCAGCTAGAGCAAGTCAGGAGCAGCCCTGGGGCTTCCCATGTCCCAAGTCAGCTGAGGACAGGAGCAACAATGAGAAGGTACTGGTTTCTCACCTGCACCTCATTTGGTCCCCTTGATTGTCCCACTCCAGGCAGAGACACCTGCCATACCACTTACACCGCAGGGGACCCAAGCAGCCTGGGCCATGGAGAAATGGAGAGGGCATCTCATAATTTTCACTGTGAAGGGAAGGAGTAGGACCACACCAATGCACACCCCTATATCTGCCTCTACCTCTAGGATGGGGTGGGCAAAATCGTGGATCTGGCTGGTGGCCAGACTCTGTTTCCCAGCAGCACCTGCCCACATTGCTGCAGCCGGTTTGTACGAAGACCAGCTCAAGCAGCTCTGACACGGTGCATGGGTGGGTGGGGAGCTGCTCTAGGGCTGGGGCTGGGATTTTGTGGTAGTGACAGCATGGTCTGGAGTTTGGACAGAGCTACAATCCACTGCCTATACATCCCTGCCTGATCCCTGCCCTGGGCATGCCAGCAACAGATTGTGTCTCTCCCCTGGCTCTGAACCATGCTGTCATCACTCCAAAATCCTAGCCCTGGATCAGGTCCTCACCCAGATGCATGCCATGCCAGTGCTGCTGAGGCTGGTATCCATGGAAACCCTGGCCCATGCTGTCACAGCACTGCCCCTCCCGGGGTGTCCATGGAAACTGGCTGCAGCAACATGGGCAGGTGCTGCTGGGAAATGGAGTGCACCATGAGCTGAATCCCACCTGTGAGCTGGACTTTGCCTGTCCCTGCTCTAGGAGATTCAAATCTACATCTTGTACCTCACCAAGATCCAACCCATCAAGCTGTAACTCTTTCCTCAGTTGGAATAATTCAAAATCCATTGGTAGCAAGACAGAGCAAAAATAAACATTACGCTGTAGGGTAGAGGTTCTAACACATGGTACAATTGTTAAAGAACAAGGAGGCTGGGTTACAATCTACAGTCCCTACTTCAGTGATTGTTCTGTATAAAAACAGACTATAATTAGATACAATTCTGGGCATGGCTTGAAGTAGTTATCTGGAGTACTTAGAGATCTATAGACTTAGGCATCTTCAGGTTTAGGCAGTAGCTGAATGGAATCAGAGGTCTGGATCAAGGACCACAATTTTAGATTCAGGACATATGTAGAAATTAGACATCTAAACTTGTTTATTGGATCTGGCCTCTGCAGTCCACAGAATGACCTTGATAGGTGTTTAGTTGCTGGTGGTTGCTCAATTAAAAATTATGTTTCCTAACCAAAGTGATTCCACTGGGGTGCATACTTCCCTGCAGAGAAGCCTCAATGGTTCATGCAAAATATCACAGTAGTAATAATAAAGGTGATCATTACATAACTCTTTCCCATGGATGCTGTTTGCCAGCTGACTAATAGGAAAGGGCAATTTGTTTGTGCATCTCTGTTATAGAACCTATTTACATATTAATTATGGGCAGCTTCTAGAGCTCTAAATCCCTGCATGGTCTGCATGTCAACACCTTTATGCATTTTAAAGCACTCGTTATGTACCTGCTCCATTAGATGTGGATACTCCCCACTGATTTGACTCAAACTGAAGGTGTGACTGCACGCTAGCACTAAACCAATAAAGAATTCTGCAGCTCACTGCGCAATGTATAACAAGGACCATATATTGGAAAGCATGGGTATATGAGGAGAGTAGGTGAACATGAGGAAATCACTGAGCTAAATCATTGTGGTAAATTGTATGACTATTTAGTGCCTTTTAATAAGTCACTATTTAATCTTGCTGCTCTTATATGACTGTTTTTTTCATCATGGTTTGTGTGTGGTACACTGACTAAACACAGAGTATTACAGGAAATTATTTTTTCTTACTACTTCTGCCATGTTCTTGCTGCTAAGAGTTCAATGGAGTATAAAAGGATGCTGTGTCCTCTATAATATTGAAAACTATGCCTAATTTTTCTTATGTTGGCACTGCTGTTGCCCTTGTTCTTCTCCAAAAGATGATAATGATGGATGGTGTTATAGTGATACTGATATGAAAAGTATGAATTAACAATAATGTAGAAGTGCAGCCCACTAGTTCATATGTGTTTGGAAGAACCTAGAGAAGAAGGCACAATGAATCACCTCTACTGAAAATTCAGATAGCTTTCCCTAATAGCCTACTGTTCTCTATCCCATAGTACTCTATTGTAAATTAAATTGTCTCTTTGGTTCAAAAATATAACTATGGCTGGTTCAGATTAATTGATTTGATTTGTTTTATTTTTCAGAGAAATGAGAATAAAGTATCAGCAAAAAAACCAGGAGTCCTTGTATCCACACCATAATAAAAACTAGGATGCAAAATACACAACCCATATGCAAACAGACCAGTGTAGTCACATGGTAATGTTTACTATGATCTAAATATAACATGTCCTGGAAACTAATACATCTGGAAGCTGCCTGGGAAGACTTAGTTCAGTAGGAATGTCAGTCTAGCTAGTACAAGATTCCAATGTACTGCGGGGGCCAGAATTGGAAGAAAACTGTTTGTTGGTTCCAGCCTTCCCACTGCACTGAAGCCAGTGAGGATCACTCACTAGGGTTACCATATTTCCAGGTCCGAAAAAAAGGACACGTCAGCAGGGAGATGGGGGGCGGGGAGCAGTGACATGCCAGTGCACTGCCCATTCTGTTGTCCCTCACTGTCAAGCAACACGCCCCCAGCCCTGCTTCTTCCCCTCACTCCGGACACACTGACCCCATCCCTGCCAGTTCCCCTCACTCCAAAACAGAAGTGCCCTGCCCCCCACCCCTTGCTGGCACCCCTTCTTACCAGCCTGCAGCCCCCTGGCACTGCCAGTGCCCTGCACACCCAACCCACAGTCACTCATCCCATCCCCTATGCCCCTCACTCCTGATCAACAGCCCCCTGCCCCACTCCTAGTCCTGGCAGTGCCCCTCACTCCTGACCCGCAGCCCTTCTCCCAGCCTTGCCGGTGCTCCTCACTCCCAACCTGCAGCCCCCTGCTCCCCCCCCCAGTACTGCCAGTGTCCCTCACTCCCAACCTGCAGTCTCTGCCCCCCAGCCATGCTGGTGCGCCTCACTCCCAATCCACAGCCCCCTCATGCTGCCAGTACCCTGCACACCCAACCCACAGTCACCCCTCCAATACACCATGCCCCTACTCCTGACTTACAGCCCCTGCCCATGCAGCCATACCAGTGCCCCTCACTCCTGACCTGCAGCTCCCTGCCCTGCCAGGTCCTCTCACTCCCAACCCACAGCCCCCTGGCCCCTCAGTGCGCTGGTGTCCTGCACCCTGGACCCTCAACATCTGCCACCCCAGCCCTAAAGGTGCCCCTCACCCCCAACCCAAAGGCCCCTGCCTCCCCAGCCCTGCTGCCCAAACAGCTCCTGTATTGTGAAATTGATCGCTCTCTTTCTCTCTCTCTATCTCTGTTTGCCTGGCTTGTCAGAGCCTGTGCAGGGAGCATGTGGCCCCCAACAGCCTGTGGCAGGCCAGTAGGGGGAGCCCCTGTGTTAAGCCTCCCACCTCACTATGCCCGTCCACCTTCCAGACTTCACATGTCTTTCCAGGAGTGCCTAAGCCCTGGCAGACCCGCTCTCAAGCCCCACCACAGAGTCCGGGGGTAACATGTGCTGCCACCACCCTGGGAAGGGACTCTCTCAGCCCTGTGTCCTTGGGGAAACACAATGGGTACTCGATCCAGTACAAGCACTTGGGGCAGTCCCCCAAGTCGGGAGCCAAAAAGGAAAGTCTCCCTTAGTCTTCAGACCTAAGGGGCCTCTTAGGCATAATTTAGACCCACCCCTCAATATGTCTCCTACACCGGTCACAAAGGAGAACTTTATTGACTACAGGCAGTAGGGTAAGAATAGAGTACAAGATAAAGCAATATCATAGAAATCCCATAGAGCAAGACAGTCTGGCTGAGGTAGCCTTTTGATCATGCATCTGAGTTACTGCCAGCTATATATCTAATCAGATCTTGAGTAGCTTACTCACAAGCATCATCCAGAGGCTGTTGGAGATTCCCTCTGGAGGCAGGCCATTCCTAGCTCATGAGATATGGGGGAGAGAGCCAGTTTCAGATGATAAAGCTCCTCTCTAAGTCTGAGTCCACCGCATGGCTGCAGCTCCCTCCTCCTAGGCAGTCTTAACTTATAAAGCCCCTGTGACCTTATTCACCTGGTCCAATGAAGGCCAGCACCTGTTGGCTGTTGGCCAACCAATTTGAAATACATCACTAGTTGCTGGGCAGACTCTAGCCCACTAGGTAGAAGCCTCTCACGCACGTAGGTGATACCAGTCACATAGGTTTCCCCGCTCCCTCAGGAATGTGTCCATCTGAGGTTACCTAAAGAGATAGGGTAAAGGTGTGCCTCCTCTGCTGGGCCCATCCTAATCAAATTGTCAGAGATCAGAGATTTTGGGGAGAAACAAAGGTGGCTTCCTGCCACACAGCCAATCGCCTTGCTCGCTGCTCCCAGCTTGGAGCAGCCAGCCCCAGGGAGCAGAAAACCCGGACGTATGGTAACCCTTTTTATCTCTGTGTAGAAATCAGACATTAGCTCAACATACTTTACTTACCACAGTCTGGAGACACTCTGTGCCCCAAGAGTCCTAACTTTACTATGCTACATTAGCATTAAGCACATTCTGCTTGAATGTTTGCATTTTTGAAGTGTAGTTAACTCATCCTACATACAATAAATTGACCAGGCCTTAGCACATGATTCTAGGCTCTAGCATCCACCCTGGGACTGAATAGATGTGAGCACAACAACAGATCAATTTAGGCTAATTGAAAATGGAAATGTTTGTTTGTGAAAATTTTACTGAAGTTTCTTTTCTATCTTTTGTCACAAATTGTTGGCACAGATATTTATTAAAACACCTCTAATTACCATATGTTTCAGTCATGTAACAAGAATTCCGCAACTATCCACGTTGGCAACTGGCAGCTGAGAATAACAGAGTGCCACATTAATTCTATTTAATTTATCTATTTGTACAGTGATAATTCCTGTGGACTTTTTAAAACAGAAATAAAATGGCTTCTTGGTTGCAGACTGGTCATCTCTTGTGCCAAAGAGTTACTTTTCATAGTTTGTTACCTTTTAATTGAGTGTGTGCTTAGAAACATGATATGCTTATAGCAATGTAAGAAAGGAGATTGTTAACTCTTACACTGGTGGAATTTGCTTGAATCCAGAGCAGAATTATCCCAGAAAGGAATGCAGACATAAAACTGCACAACTGTGAGTGGTTTGTCCACAGATCTCTGGAAATAGCCACTTCTATTGGCAAACAGGCCACCTGCATCCCTGCCCGCTGTTTCATACGCAAAGTGCCAGGCAATAATAATGTGACTGGCTCCATTTGGACTGTAGCAACCTAAATCTTTACTTAAGTGCACTGTATTCAACGTTGCTGCTTGCAGCCATGTGGCATATTGTATGCCGAGAGCTGCTGCTCAACCCTCAAGCCCATGAAGCTTGCTGGAAGATACCAGATGTCACCCTCCAAATAACCCCCACTGACATCAAGGTCATGAAAATCAGATCACTTTTTAAATTGAACTGGCAAAACAAAAACAGGAACTATGAATTAATTTCTGTAATAAACCTCACCCCCCAAAACCTGCTTTACTTCCTTTATATAAACCCTCACAGTGTTTGTTTTGCTAGTAGCCCTTGTAACAATGTGATTTGCAATGTGTTCTGAGGGTTTATCTGATTTAGGACTTTCACTGAAATTTAGTGTAAATATGACTTTCTGAATGCTTCTGTATATCTGGCTGTACAATGAATAGCCCACCCCTGACTTAAGTGACTCCATTCTGAAGCAGTTACTCATTAGAAATTTAGGAATAACTATATTAGGGTAAATTACACCACTGTATATGTTACATGTCCACAGCTCCTAGATTTCCCTCTACAGTAATGTTTTGCTCAATGCAAACAGGCTATTTCCTGGCTCTTCTGCCACCTAGCGTTGGTTAACCATAATAGCATCTACTGTAGACAACTACCTCCAGACACAATGTTCTCTGTGCTAGACACTAGTATAAGAGCGTTATAGCACAGGACACTTAGCACAGGTTTTACCTGAGTATAGTAAACATTACCATGCTGTATTAAAAGTTAGAATGTGTTCAGAGCAGTTGCACAGTGTTGCTTACTATGATCAAGGACTATTAGTGTTAGCCTCTGCCCAGAATCTTCAAGCATCCTTGGTGCCATATTGGGCCTGGACCCACAATCTGCAGACTGTTAGTCCCAGCCCCCACTACCACATGAGAGTCTTGAACTAGCTCCTCTGCAGTACGGGAACTGACGATCAGCTGATTTTTGATCCTGCTCTAAGCCTGCAGTAAAATCTTAAACCAGCTGATTTTGGTTTAAACCCCCACTTAGTTTTGGCTGCCTATGCTGGGGAGCAGGCGGGGAAGGGTTAACCTGCCTGCCTGGCTGCTGCTGCCACTGCAAGGCTGCTGCTCTTTGCAGGCAGCCAGACCCAGATTGCTGCAGTAGAGATGGTTGGGCAGGCAGGTTAACCCTTCCCTGCCTACTCCCTAGCACAGACAACGCAGACAACCACGAGTAAATGAAGGGAGAGGGGGAGGAAGACAAGGGAAGCAGTGAATGGGAATCTGGAGTACTAGGGAGGGTGAGAAGTTGAGCAATGGGTCCAATCCAGGCCAGAGGAAGAAGGAGGCAGGTGGAGTATTTACACTGAAGTGTAGCATAATATAGGCTAGGGAGCACAAATAAGAGATAATCCTGCTGTGGAGTGCTGTAACTCTGAGTTGCATAACAGGCACTTCTAAATAGTATCAGGTGTTAATGTGTTTACAACCCAGAATTACTGTGTAACAAGGCACTAAGACCAGTCTTTAAATAGCACGAACAGTATGTCCATATACGACATGCTATTGCGTAATCCTTGTCCTCCACTTCAATACCCTGAGCTCTTCTCATATATATGATTTAAGACACTGTCCCTGTAGAGATCCCTCACACAGCCCCTAGTGATGCTAGTGAGAGAAAGAAATGGAAGAAAAACAAAAATTACTAGCAAGTGTTATGATAGCTTACATCAGTGCAGTAAGTTACACTTACTATGTTATACTGTCAGACTACCTTATCAAATATATTTGTGTACAGTTGTTATACTATAAGTATTAGTAGTACCTTAGCATTGAAGTAGGTTGGGTTCCTTCAGTACAAAATCCTAGTTAATATTCTGTTATCAAAATGAGAAAATAAGAATGTTAAACCAAACAAACCTCTGATGTGGTAAGTTTCTGAGATTCGGTTCTATAGATCCCAATGGGAATATCGCCTGAAGAAGAACAAAGCTTTTGATATAACCTGGCATATGTCCTAATCCAGAGATCATCTTCTGTGATTTTCATCTAGAAAAATGAAAAATAAAAATATGCTTCTTATTTTTCCAAATAATTTTGTTTCTTATTTAGCATAGGACTGTTCAAAAGCAGGGTTTCCTCTAACACTTACTTATATATTAGTATTCTACCTTTCTCCCAGTGTTTCCATTTATTCTCTCTTATTTATTTTTGTTCTTTCCTTTCCTGTGTAATATTTCAAGCAAATAGGTGGACCTTTAAAAGAGGGCCTTTATATTTGGCATCTCATATCCAATGCTATTTCAAGGAGTTGATGGCAAAGTAAAATGGCTAGCAATACAAACAAGAGGTCATAGAAAGACTGAGAAATTCAAGGACTATTTTATGTTGAGAATCGGTATTTATCAGTTAGTCCAGTAGCCTGAATATTTAAAAATAAAAGCTGCATAGTGCATGTGAATAATGTAAGAAATGGATGTGAAAATGCTCGTATGACTACTGCATTAGCCTCATTTACAAAAGGAAGGCCCTAGAGACCCATACTGTGTGCATGCTGTGTAAGACACACTCAAACACCTTGCTACCGTATCTTGCCACAGTATAGCAACTGGCATAAAAAGTACATTGTTAAATATTTAAAATATTTTAAACTTCTGAAAGAATCATGGTCACATAAATAATATTAGTATAAGGGGATGTTTCATATGAATAATTGCTTATGGTATTTGTTCCCTGTAGGTCTGATCCAAAGCCTGTTGATGTCAGCAGCCTTTGGATCAAACCTTTAGTCTCCCAGATACCTCAACATTTCCAGATACATCTCACAATTTATTCATGTTGTTTAGTGTCTTTTACTTTTCATTTTTGAGTTATTAAGGTGAATACAGTACAATATTTACAAGGCACCTGTAGCAATGAATTTAGTTTTCCCTTTATATATCAAACCCCTCTGTACAAAACTCTCAGTATTTTAGGAACAGATACTAGTCCAAATGACTTGCTTTGTTTCTCAAGATAAGTTGGATTAAGCGTACTGAAGTATATACGTTTCTGACATTTTTAAATGTTGGAGATATTGGGTGTGTCTACATGTCACCCTATGGCAACATAGAGATCACATCTGTCTACATGTGATTGCCAGCTACATTGCCATAGTAGCACACTCTCTGGCTATAGCGCACCACTATACCAATATAGCTGGGAAAATTTACCCATGTGCAGTGCGCACAGTGCAGTGACAGTCCAGCACAATTACAGCTCATATGGTGATGGGTAGATATACCCACTGTACCCTAAAATCATCTAACCAGTTGCTACCATCTTTATCTGATACCTATGTCCTGATTTTGCCATGATTCTGCACCTAGTGCAAATTTAAATGGACTAGATGATCTTGTGAAGTCCCTGCCAGACATACTTTCCTATGATCCTGTGATTCTGAGTGAGTAGGTTAGATAAGTCCTAGTCAAATGTTCCCTCAGTATAACTAATAATTTCTATGAAGGTAGGCAGTTTCATTTGTTAATTCACGTAAAAAAAAATTATAGGAAAAATATATTTTTTTTCTCCAAAACCATTATTTAAATGCCAGAAACTAGCATTTCTCCACTTCCTTACAGTTTCTAGAATGATATAGGAAGTTTGCATTTTGCTTTGCAATTAGACAGAAGTGTTGAAAATTTCCACCTATTTTTCCTAACTAATTTTCTGAAGAGAAGGGAAACAGATGGAGTCTTTTTTTGGACTGTAATAAAAGAAATTACAGTAGAAAGAAAGCAGAGGTATTTTGTGGAGGGTACAGAACCTTCTATGGCACTTTGTAATCATCTGATTTTTTTTTAACTTACAGAACAAAGAAACCCAGATCCTGGTGTGGTATCAAGTCCCAGCAGAAGTCTTGTGATAGAGATCATATAATCCTTCACAAATGACTGAAAGATTAAATGAGAAGGAGAGAAAAGGAAAAGTTTCAGTGCACAGATTGGCAGGTAATTAAAATTCACACACAACATGACTGAACGTGTAAACTAGAACATATATATCACAACTGATTTATGTTCTAAAATGTAACTCTGAAAGGGATTCTTTTTTTATAGAGGTACCAAATCTACTGCTAGGACTATTTGTACAAAAAATAAAATATGAACCCCCCACAAAACATATAATATCCATAGTGGTGAATATAAATAGAAAATAAATAGATGCTTCCTAATGTATTAAGCAGTGCATGGGATTTAGCTAGCTCGATACGTTTGGTACAAAAGTTTTATCTAAGTGAAAAGGTCGTGCAACTTTTGGAAAGATTAAAATAATGATTAGGACACTCTAAATATAATGCAAATTATGAAAAGGTAAGCAGTAGAGTCAGAATTAAAAATTTAGCCCTTCAGACTAGCTCCTTTTCCCACTGTGTCGTATGAGACCATGTGACATAATGCCATATATGATCTGTGAAGTAAACTTATGTATGTAAAGCAATTTGTTTTAGCATGTGTGAAAGACATCTTGCAAAACAAGATGTCTTAAGGGGAGGTTGTGTCATTTAGTAATTCAGAGCACCAGGAAAAATCCAGGGGAAACGTCGAAAAATATAACTCAAGTATAATTCAAAAGTCACAACAATTCAGAGGGTATAGAATGGATTTCCTTATCCTCCTTTCTTTGAAGGGTGCAATGTGATCTGCCGATGTGAAACCAGGCAGGTTTATGGCTTGGGGCAGACATTACACATAAACTGGTTTCAGTGATCAGAAACTGGTTTAAACCTGTAACAGAATAGATGCTCAGTGCACATAAACCAGTTTGAAAATGGCTGAAACTGGTTTGAGATAAACTTGGTTGAATGTAGTATCAGACTTAACTGATTTGGATCAAACTGGTTTATGCAATGCTGTCCCACACCCCTTCCTGATTTAACTTAAACCAAAGTCCCTCTGCATGCTCTCTAGGCTGGACTCTCAGCTCCAGCAGAGTAGGGCTGGCCCTGCCCCTCTGCTCCCCTGCCAAACAGGGAAAAACAGGATCCCCCCCTGCCTGTCCTATTGGCAAGGACCTAAGCTGCAGAGTTGTGGCTGTTTGTGTACAGCAGCACCAGGGCTTGGAGGGGGCCAGAGTCTGGCAAGCCACCACCACTGGAGTCCACAGCAGCTTTCCTTGCCCTGCAGCAGTGCCCCCAACTGGGAAGGGACACGCACTTGGGGAAACTGTGACAGGTGCCCCATCACTGTTGCTCCCCCTTCTCCACTCTAGGAGCTGGGTGGGGGCAGGTGTGGGGCCAGAGCCCCATCTGCCAGGCCCCTTAGGTGAGGGCAGAGAGAGGCGTTATTCCCCCCGGGGCACCGTAGCAGGGTCTGCCCACCCCAGCTTCCACTTGTTCTGTGCCCAGGGCAAGCAGTGGAATAAGCCCCCTTCACCAGATGCCAGAGGGAGTGGGGCAGGAAAGGTTTTATTCCGCTGCTTGCACCAGGCACAGGGCAAGTGGCAGTGTCCATGGCCAGGGCAGGCAAAATCTACTGCGGTGCCCTGGGGGCAGAGTGGGGAATAACCCTGCTCTCTGCCCCCCACTCAAGGGGTCCTGCTTGCCAGCATCTGGCCCGTCCCCTGCCTGGCAGTGGTGAGGAGGCAATGACCATGCCATGGACAGCAGCCCATCTCATAGTTTCCCGAGTGCAAATCCCTTCCTGGCAGGAGTGGGGGGAACACTGTGGGGCAAGGAAAGCTGCTGTGGACCACAGTGGCGGTAGTGGTGGCAGCAGCTTGCAGGATTCTGGCCCTCTCCAAGCCCCCAGTGCTGCAGCACTGCCTGCTCCACAGGGGGCCCCCTCCCACCACCGGGGAGGGGCTCATGCTCCCAGACACTATGATGGGGCTGCTGCCTCCATCAAGGGCCCTGCCCCCCTGCCACTGCAGCGGCTGGGTGGGGTCATGGCCAAATGCCAGCTGGCAGGGCCCCTTAGGCAGGGGCCAGGGATTATTTCCCCTCCCTCCAGCATCCAATGGAGAGGGCTTATTCTGCTCCTTGCCCCAAGCCAGGAGCGAGCGGTGGTGGTAGAGGTCAGCAGACCACCTGTGGTCCCCTGTGGGGGTAGTGGGGGTAGAGGGAAGAATAACTCCCCTTCCTGCCCTATGTGCCTCAGGGGCCATGGTGGCCCACTGCTGCAGCAGTGATGGGGAAGCACCTGGCAGACCCAGCTTGGGTCCCTGCTGGTGAGACAGGGACAGGGGAATTAAACCCCTCTCTGGCCTGTTCAGCCCAGGCTGGCCACGCCCCCACAGCATAGCTTCCCTGGCGCCTGGCCTGAGCAACTGCAAGCATGTGCTTGTAGGTCCTCAATCCACTGGGGATGTCTGTGCTGTTACAAATAAGTTCAACCTAGGCAGGTTAGACTAACCTACAAAGATTGAATCAATTCAGGATCCAGGTTTTTTGGATGTCTGTCCCTAGCCTCTGATGATCTTGACACTGTAGCACCACTGGGAGAGCCTTAAGAAAGAAATCTATGAGGCACGTGAAGAAGCTCTAGGCTTCTCCACAAAGAAATGTCAAGACAGGTTTGATGAGAATGACAAAGAAATTCAAGCTTGCACTGACAGAAAACAAAGAGTCTTCAAAGCTTGCTAGAATGATAGCAACTCAAAATAAGAGTGAGACACACTGGCAAATTAAAATAGAGGCCCAGAGGAAGAATTGGAAGTATGAGAACCGTTGGTGGGAGGACAAAGCAAAAGCGATCCAAAAGTTTGTTGACAGCCATGTATAGTTTTTCAGTACGACCAGAGCTATCTATGGGCCAAGTACACAAGGAGTCATGCCTCAGTAGCCTAAGGATAGAATAACATTGCTTAAAGACAGCTCCACCATCAAAGTACTGTGGAAGAAACACTTTCAAGAGCCCCTGAACTGATATTGTGATATTGAAGATAACACCATCAAAGCCATTCAACAACACCCCATTAATGACTACCTTGAAGACCCACCAACCTATCAACATGCTTTGAAAGCCACAGAGCTGATGAAGAACAAAATGTGGTGCTGATGGAATACCAGCTGAAACTCATAAGTATGGTGGAAAAACTTCTCTCACTAACTGCATGCCATTATTCTGAAAATCTAGAAACATGAACAGATTCCCAGTGAGTTGAGAAATGCCAGAATCATAACTATATTTGAGAAAGGAGATAGACTGGAATGCAGCAATTACCATGCCATTACACTCCTGTCCATAGCTGAGAAGATCTTTGCCCACACTCAACTCAATAGACTCACTCCTCTGGCTGGAGCTTCTATTTGAGTCCCAATGTGGTTTCAGGGGTAAAATAGATAAGGGGTTTTGGTTTCATCCTATTTCTTGAGGAAACAATAAAGGAGAAATCCTAAATTCCTAAAAGGAGAAAGAAAAAGCTGCAGTGTGGAAATAATGGCAAGGAGAAGAAAATGGGAAAAGCAGATGTTTTTATGGCACTTGCTACTTGGTATATATGACACAGGACCTCCAAATAAAAGTAATTGGTTGGGTCAGAAGTGGAAATCTGAAGAAAATAATGGATGATTTAGCACAGAAAATGGGAAATAAAATTTTATTTTAAAATGTAATTGTGAAGATCTCACTCCATTAAATAATATGGTAGTGTTCTGGTTGAAAAAAGGATCCTAGCTGCCAGTGCCTGGGAACAAATATAAAATATTGGAAATACTTATGTGATGGAAGGAGTTAATGTTTGATGACAAAAATCTGTTTCCATAAAAGAGTATACTTGTTTATCTTCTTATAAAATAATACTTTAATCCTTGTTCATAATCTAGGGCAAAGTTAGACTGTGCCTTCCGAGTGAAAACATTTAATTCCAAAATGCAGAGCAATTGATAAATGGGTTTAAATGGAGTTGGTTTACCTCTGTTTTTTGAATCCATGTGTACTAGCTTACTTTCTGTACTGAGAGACTGTGACAAATGCACCTGACTACAAGAATCTGTTCTGCACCATCTGCATATTTTTTCAAAGTGATTTTATTTGTAACTACATTTGAGGTTTAAAGAATATATCTATCATGAAACTGAATAAATTTCTGAAAAAAACTGAGAACTTGGAGCCTAATCCTATAAAATGAAGTTGATTTAAAAAGTTTTCAGATGAGAACATAGTACTATAAGATGCATCTAGTGCAGCTGGATAGTAAAAGACAGGGTAGATTTGCATGTTATATATTAACCAAAGTATGAATGTGCACACATACATACCCTTGCCCGCCCCCCCCCCCCCACACACACCTCACAAGCTTTTGTGGGACAAAGCTCACTTCAGTAGTTGCTGTGAAGGGATGTGGATGGATGGTAAGATATCATTCATTGTGATTAAGGGGGCAGAATCATGTATCCAGTACTTTGGACTGGTTCTTATAAATATATCTGATAAACATTATTCACATAAGTAATCCTGATTTCCATGGGTAGCACTGGATCTTCTCTTTGTAAACCAGAATACAAGCCAAGATATGGCAATTATAGGTACAGTGGTATAATTACTTCTCAGATGAACTGATGTATGTATTCTGCATTACTAATATGCCCCTTATTTTGGCTGCAAAGAACTCCAGGTGCAATATTCTATTGTGAGAAGCAGGAACAGCTTGTAAGGGGGAAGGCGTGTAGTGATCATTGCTGGGTTAATGATGAGTGAACAGACAGTCATGCAGAATATGCTTCATTATCTTTTTGCCCTTGCCTTGGAATATTCCTGTCAGAAAAGGAAACACCCTATTTTCTTTGAATCTAACTCTCTCTCTTTTTGGAATCAAAATAGCAATGGCCTGAATGCCATCATCACAGCCACATTTGTTCCTCTGTAATGCCTTTCACAGACTGCAGGACCAGAAAAAAAATTGCTTTGTATTGCTCAGATCCTGCAACTGTCTTGACGTGAATGGATTCTTGCACAGATGCAGCATCTTTCTGAATATATCTGTAGTGCAATTGGGAGTTATATCTGTTTCTAATCTCTTGTGATATTTCTAGCTATAACCACTCCAGAACTACAAAAACAAGTGTAAATTAATTGAAGAAACTTTAATATAACATATATTAAAGTTGGCCCCAACACCTTGTCTTCCCATGCTGCCACACATCATTACTCCACCCATTTATCATGAGGCAGCAACTTGATGGGAAGCCCAACAAATTAAGGAAAACAAACATCTGTGCATCCACCAAGACCTCAAAATTCCCTTCACCATTGCCTAATGTTGTGCAAGCCCTTCTGAATCCATGTGCTTAACCTTCAACCCTGGTAAAGCTTGGAAAACCTAATGGCATTCACAGGAAGTCCCACATAAACATCCTGTGATAGATCCAAAGCACAAGGTCCCTGGCTTTGATCTCCTGTGATCATAGAATCATAGAAGTAGAGTCAGAAGGGACCTTGTAGATCTTCAAGTCTGACCCCCCGCCTGGGCGGGAGAAAAACTGGACTCAAATGAGTCCAGCCAGGTAGGCATCAAGCCTCTTCTTAAAGATCCCCAGGGTAGGAGCCAGCACCACTTTCCTAGGAAGTTGGTTCCAGCTCCTAGCCGCCCTGACTGTGAAGTAGTTCTTGCGGATGTCTAATCTAAACCTACTCTCCAATAATTTGTGTCCATTGTTCCTTGTCATGCCAGGGGGCGCTAGGGGAAACAGAGTCTCCCCCAAACCCTTCTGGTCCCCCCTAGTGAGTTTATAGACAGTCACCAGGTCCCCCCTCAGCCTTCTCTTGTGAAGACCGAACAGGTTTAGGTCCCGCAGTCTTTCATTGTAGGGTCTGCCCTGTTGTCCCCGGATCATGAGGGTGGCCCTCCTCTGGACCCTTTCAATGTTGTCCACATCCCTCCTGAAATGGGGCGCACAGAACTGGATACAGTACTCCAGCTGTGGCCTGACCAGCGTCACACAGGGGGGGAGGATCACCTCCCTGGCTCTACTTGAGATGCACCTGTGGATGCACAACAAGGTCCGGTTAGCCCTGCCAACCATGACCTCGCATTGTTGGCCCATGTTCACCTTGGAGTCAATAACGACTCCAAGATCCCTTTCTGCCTCTGTGCTCTTAAGTTTCCCATTCTATAAGTGTGCTGCTGGTTTTTACTGCCTAAGTGCAGCACACTGCAGTTGTCAGTATTGAAACGCATCCTGTTTATGTTAGCCCACTCCTGTAACCTATCCAGATCTTACTGCAATCTTTCCCTCCCTACTAGCGTGCTCACCTCCCCCCAGATTTTGGTATCATCAGTGAATTTAAACAGGTTGCATTTCACCCTGTCATCCAACTCGCTGATGAAGAAATTGAACAGTGCAGGCCCAAGGACCGAGCCCTGGGGGACTCCAGTGCCCACTTCCCCCCAAGTTGAATATGACCCGTCCACCACCACCTTCTGAGTACGACCCTTTAGCCAATCTGCAGTCCATCTGACTGTGTAGGCATCAATGCCACAGTCGCCTAGTTTTTTAATGAGGATGGGGTGGGAGACAGTGTCAAAGGCCTTGCTGAAGTCTAGAAAGACTACGTCCATGGCGACACCTGCATCCATTGCCTTTGTGACCTGATCATAAAAGGCAATCAGGTTGGTCTGACATAACCTGCCCCTAATGAAACCATGCTGGTTGCCCTTGAGCATTATCCCTGAAGCCGGCCCATCACAGACGTGCTCCTTGAGGATCTTTTCAAATAGTTTCCCTAGGATTGAGGTAAGGATTGAGGTAAGACTGACGGGCCTATAGTTGCTCAGGTCCTCTCTCTTCCCTGCTCATGGGCAACTCTAAACTGTATCTGCACAAACCATGGGATATTTGATGCACTGATGGAAAATTAAAAACTCTCTGAGTCACCCAGAATAGACCATGGGACATATAACAACTCAATGCCCAATCCACAACTATGAAGGAATGATACACTCTGCTGCACAGTGATACACAGTGATACACTCTGCTGCTCCTGACAATTATCTGGCTCAGCCACCTAAATTTAAAAGTATAGTTGCTGTTCTGTATCTACATGAGTCATATGAAAGAAGAATATAACATATTTCTAAAAAAATCAAAGCTTTTCCTTGAACTACTTTACAAGTAACTCTTCAGTTTAGTAATGATTTATTATATGCAGGTTGATATCTTAAATATCAGTACATTATTGCATAGTCTTCAGTGTTTGAAAGGCAGGATGTCCTCTAAAAACTGTGTATAAAGAATAAGTAGTTATATAATAACAACGTATTTATGTGGTACAGCAGTAGTGGTACAGCAGATAATGTTATATTATAGTACCTGGTAAAGCAGTGTGTCCAACATACTGATGCTGAAAACCCTTCCAGCAGCAAAAGGCAGTCGAAACATAAATGCAAGATTAGAACCCTTCTCTCGCTCTTTCTGTTCAAAGAATAAAAAAGAAAAATCAATACAGATGTTGTTGTTTGGTTTGTGACCTGAAGAAGAATATTTTGTATCCAAAAGCTTGTTTAACTCTATTCCAACTATGTAACTGGTCCAATAGAAGATGTCATTTTAAGAAATCTTAAAAAAAATACAGTAAGTATCATCTAAGTATACAGCTCCCTCTCTCTGGATTATCATATATTTGCATCATGTATATACAAAAGAACTGTCAACACTAAACACAGGTATAGAAAGGCAGAAGCGTTAAAAACCCTATTGCTATATATGTTTCATGAATGTCATCCTCTTAGGGGGCTCACAGTGCTTCACAGAAAGTGAACCCCCTACTACCTAACAGATGTTCACTGTTTGGCTTTGGAGGGAGGGGGAGCAGCAATAGATCTCCACTTCTGAGTCAATCCAGGGGAGAGAGGTTATATGTCTGCATGCTCTCTCCCCTAGTCCTACCCCCTCACCCCCTCTCAGCCCCAGTGCTGTCTTCAGGATGGGAGGAGGCAAAGAGAGGCACAGGAGCTCTGTTTGAGGTTTGCCCAGCCTGCAGATTAATTTGTCCCACAATTGGGTACTTTTGAAGTGCTTTGCAGTCATGCCCTTCTGTTAGGGCATGGCTGTAGAGCTCTTTCAAACAGCCAGTCACACAACAAAGATAATTTCTGTCTATGTCCTTAGTGTATTCCCCTGTACCAGTATGAGACCAGGCTAGCAGATTTGTTTGGTGTAATAAGGGCCCTTCTGCCTATTTCCTACTGACTTTTCTATAGTCTGAGGCCTGTACTAGGAGCCACTAAGGAGAGCCTAATAAGGTGAATCATGTTAGTACTTGTTTAATGCTTACCAGTAAACAAATTGGTAATTAGCCCCTGAGACTAAACCCACAGAAGTCAAAGGCAAACTGTCAATGGAGGTCATCTTCTCTGTTTGCTTTCCTGCCAGTTAATCAATTCACTTGTGCATTTCCCCTACTTTAAACCCCAAAGAATTGTAACAGTCTGTACTTAACATCTCCACTATCCCCAAATTACCAGAGTTGGCCAGTGTTAGGAGGCTCTGTATACAGCCTAATCCAATGATAGTAAGCTCATTTGGCAATCAGATAACTTCCTAACATGTAGAGTGGGAGGTTAATCCTAGGACTGTTAATATCAAGGCTGCTGTTAAAGACAAGGTACTCTGAGTAATACAAAACAAGCCTTAATGAGGTACCAACAGCTATTCAGAAATACCAGGAAAGTCTAACTCAATTTAAGTAATGTCTTTAATGTTGAAATCACGGGATCTGGGTCATGTTTAATTCTATTTGTGTAATTTAAAAAGTTTCCTGTTTTTCTCTGTGGTGTCTTAAGTATCTTAGATTGTACTTCCATACAGAAGGTAGTCTAAAAGAAAAGAATATGCAGTTAAATTCTGTTTTTTCCTGTGTGGGTTCCTGCTCCTCTGGTTCTTGTCTGTGTGGTTTATGTGACTAGAATATTAAGACCTAAAACAGTCATTATAGATTAACTGAATATGAAAACAGGAGGGTGATACACAAAGTACTCTAAAGTTCAATTATTCTAGTAGAGAAAGGTATTCCTTCTCCAAGAATTTTTAACATTGTATGAAGTACTGCAACAGATGGATCTTACTAAAGAAATCTATAACATGATTAAGAAAATATTACAGAAATATTTCTCTTGATAAAAAAGAGTGTATACCTATTTGTACTCAAAAGTCAAAGAAAGCATTGTCACTAACATGTTAGGTTGTATTTAGTGTTGATTACTATTTTTGAAGAGAGAGCATAATTATCATAAAAGAAGTGGCTGTGGAAAGCATTGGGAAAAGAGATATTCAGATACATATAAATTGATAATGATGATGCCAAAACATATTATTTCTGGCTGGTGTTTTCCAAAGTATTTGGTGCTGGCCAAACTACTCTCATTAATAGCAGTAGAATGATTCAGTGGAAATAATCAAGCTGCTTCAGAGAAAACACCGGCCATATGGTTTATATACTATAAATAGATTGAACTAAAAACATATGGTCTTGAACACTTTGGGGGTTCAAAAGAAGATGGAGCTAGACTTTTCTCAGTGGTGGCAGATAACAGAACAAGGAGCAATGTTCTCAAGTTGCAGGAAGGGAAGTTTAGGTTAGATATTAGGAAAAATTTTCTCACTAGGAGGGTAGAAAAGCACTGGAACAGGTTACCCAGAGAGGTGGTGGAATCTCCATCCTTGGAGATTTTTAAAACCTGGCTAGAAAAAGCTTTGGGTGGGATGATCTAGTTGGGGCTGGTCCTGCTTTGAGAAGGGTTTGGACTAGATGACCTCCTGAGATCTCTTCCAGCCCTAATTTTCTATGATTCCGTGACTTCCACATTGGCAGGAATTTAAGTCTAGACTTTGTGGTTTAGACTCTGTCAGTACTCTATTATATGACTCTTAGGGTAAAAAGAAAACTGATTCTGTTATTAAACATGACCAGTTAGAACTTGTGAGCTGAAAATTCCAACAGAGGGAGGAGAGAAAATAATATAGACACAATCTAATAAAGAAAATGATTTGAAGTGGCTTGTTTCATGGCCAGTGTGGGAAGCATTATCCAAATTTATTTTTCTTTTCTGTGTAATCTTATTCACCATTCACCAAAATATTAAATATGTTTCTGCAGCGCAATCATCTACTTTTGTGATGCTTTCAAGAGAAACATTTATTTTAAGGTATTGTGCTCTTAGCACTGCTAAATATTTTTAAGAGCTGTGTGTTTATAACTAATAGACATAGCCTGATTTTAGCTGATCAGGCCTTAACTTTACATGTAATATCACTGAGGTGAATGGGTTTAGTAATGTAACTGCTTTTAAAGATTTTGATTTTAATATTGTACAGGTGTATCTAATTTTTAAAACAGTGGAAGAGAGTGGAGAAAATATCATAGTAATTTCCTGTGGTAAAACTGGTATGTGTATAATATAATCCTTTTTTGCTTAATATTCCATGATTAAACGTACATTTTTCTTTGATTTCCAGACAGTTAAAATTAAATAAAGACTTTTAGATTCAAACCATAAATTATATTGTAGATAATGACTGTGAATTGAATGACCCTCCATCAAACAAATTGAAGGTATTACATTTATTCTTCCATCTGCTCAGTAGTGGATAAATGAATAGTGGAGTCTGTTTTTGGTGCCAAAAAAGGGGAGGGGGAGAGGTCAAAGGAAAAAAGATGCAATGCTTTGGGTAATATTTTTGGCTTCCACCTAAAACTTGGAAAAGTGGGAGGGAGGACTTTTTTCTTAACCATATATAGTTTATTTCAAAACAAGATCTTGAAAATGGTTTCCTCTTAAATATTTCATATTCCATCTCCTCTCTGTCTCATATTGTGAGCTTCCTTTTCCCCCCTTGCTTAAGAAAGATGATAAAAATAAAATTATCTCTAGTTTTTGATTTGTTACTTGTAAACTCATTAATGTTCCAGTGAATACTGTAGCTCTGGATGCTAGAAAGGCACTGAAATATCACTGACACTTGTATTTCGTATTAAATATGGTACCCAGTAATATTTCTAGTGACACACATTAAAATTCAGTCATAGGAAAAGCATATATTTATGGAAAAAGCATTTCTCATCTTGAGAAATAATTAAAGAGTTTAGCATAAACATGACCTCTAAAACTACTAATATAAATTTCCATTTTAAAATTGTTGTTGATATACAGAGTTATTAATAGATAGGGAGGTTTATGCATCGCCAGTCATCTTCTCTCTGTTTATGTGACTCCAAGTTGCAGGCTGAAAATTCCTTCATTGTTGTTAGCTGCTGAATTGTTGTAGCTGCTGTATTTCTAAAAGAAATTAAGAGCTAAAGATAGGATCCTAAGAAGATTTGGGAATGTATGCTCTCACTGACATAGTATAATCCTCATGATATTGTCTCACCCTGGAAATATTTCATCAGTATTTTCCCTTACAATTATTACTCAATGTCATACTGCAAAAAAGTTAGAAAGCTTACAACCTAATGGGTAAGTCCCAACAGCCTGCCAGTATAAAGTACCTTTCAGTGACATTTCTTTTAAAGAAAGTGACAGTGTCTATACTTTGATATTTTAATATTCTGTTTCCATACTTTTTTGTATTGTGTTTCATTCTGTATTCTTCTCCTTCAAAGGTGGACCAAATCCTTACTACTTCTCTTTCCATTGTGACATTCTTTTTCTTGCATTTTTTGGTATAATATCAAAGGAGCTTCACAGACTATACTGTCAGTGATATAGGATTGCAAATAGATTCCTTCTCCATTGTAGATAGTAGTTATAGATTATGGAATTGCCATAATCTAATCAAACCATTCATCCTTCTAGATTAGCAACCAGTAGCAAATATAGCATGTTTCTGAGAAAGCTGTAAAAATCTGGATGGAGCCTAAAATTTTGAGAAAAAAAAATAGAGGCAGTGCCTTTTCGTATTTGACAAGCCTCTTAACAAGCTTCTTGTGTCAGCTTTGAAGCTTTGAAGCTGATCTTGAGTGTACAGAAAATATTCTGTAGTATATTGTCTTCAGGTACCTTACATAAGACACTTTTAATCTTTAGGGCTGCATCCAGATAAATGAGGACATTTGGTTCTCCAGGGACAACTAGCAGTGGTGCATCTTGGCCCCAGCAGCCTTCCCTGGGGTCCTGGGGGCTTCCTGGGGCTACAGCAGCAGTGATCCTGCCATTTGGAGCCTGGCTGGAAGCTGGAGCATGGCTCTCCAGTTTTGAGTGGTGCACGTTGCCTCCACATGCAATGCTCAGGGGGTTTTTTGCACAGGTTTTTCTGTCCCCTGGATAACCAGGGGTCATCCCCCCCCTCCCCCCCATGCTGCTCCTTTACAGTATAGAGAACAACTGAATGTACAGTATGTGGTACTGCAGACATATTGCCACTCTTGTCTGGATGTGCCCTAAGGGAGCATACAGTGCATGCCTACATTGAAGGATCAACAGAATATTTCTAATCAGACACCATCCACCCACCACTATTACTTGCATGCTCCAAGTCTAAGTCAATCTAAAATCTGACCTCTTTCATGGCTTTGGGTACCTATATTAGATTGGGATTCACAGCCCAAATCCCCCTGCTGAATCTCAATAGCTCACTATTTTTTATTTGAACATGCTACCTTTGGTGGCATCTGTTTTTATGCTAGTGGCTAAACCACAGTCCAGGAATCTAAAATGTGGGTTTTATGCCTGAAGGTCTTCAAACCCACAGTTCTCACTTCTAAAGAGTATGCTATAATTATTAAGCTAGGCTAGGCTGGGATGCAGGCATTCTCTCACTTTGTTGAAGCTCTGCCACTCTGTACGCAGTGTCCAGAGACGTAGTAAATATGAGTATAGTTCTGTAGCCCAGTGAAAGAAATGTTTACATAAGAGGTAGAGATAGGAGGGGTTTTTTTTGTTTATATACTGTTTTTATTTTATTTTATTCAGTTACACTAATGCAGGGGTATCATACTCACTTGGGACTCAGGCCAGGTCTGGACTGTGGGGCTCCTCATGAGCTGGATGTGAACTACAGGAAATGTCATATGCTGGGTCAGGACCCAGAAGCAGTGGTGGCAGGACAAGTGGTAGCTTCATAGGAGTTAATACAGCCATTGTTCCTCTGATCACGATGACAACAACATGCCCCCAACACAGCTCCATAGCTAGGAGTTCAGTGGTGGGCCCCATTCCTGTTTGTTTCATCACCAAATTCCCAGACCCCTTAGGAACTCCATGGGGTGGGCAAGATCTTTGACACCCCTATCCTAATGCACTGTGTGTTAGCAGTTGTTCAGTATTGAACTTAGCCAAAGATGAGCTAAGCAATTCTGGATACATGCGGAAGCAGATCTTTAAGCATGTAAAGTTGTAAATAGACATTTTACTCAAGGTGGTTCTCATTGTCCCAGACCTGGATTGGAACAGGAGCAGCACAACCATTTACGCTTGTAGCAGTTCCATATTGCATTGCTGCTTCTCTTCCAGTAGGCAGTCAATGAGACTACATAGCTGGACAGGGCTGTCCCTGAAATGATGTATAAGAACCTTACAGATGCATACCAGGAGGTCCCAGGAAAAAGTGTTAGCATCATCTCAAATACGTCACAAGGTACCTGAAGTGGGCAGTGCACATGCGCTCCTGTAGACATCTGGAAGAAATCCTTTTGTTCTGGGAGAAATGCAAGCCGTCTATATAGCCAAAGTTACATTAGTGATGAAAACTTAGGCACTTATATACTCTTAGGGGTGCTTAAGGGTTGAGGCTGAGGTTTTATAGCTGTTGGCTTTCACATAGGTACCACAGCTCTAGTAAATTGTTTAGAACCTAAGACATGCTGCCTCTGATATGTAGGCATGCACTATATGCTCCCCAAAAATTTAAATCTAGTTGTTAATTCATAAGCAAAATTGAAAACCAAAAATAAGAATCCAAAGATTAACTCTTCCACAGAAAGGAGCTTAACATTAGGGTTAGGACTAGAACTCTGTAAATTACTATTTTTTATTTTTTAGAAAAAGCCTGTTTCCCAAAAATGCAGCTTTGGGCATCAGAAAATATTTGTGAATTCAGTTGAATTTGATGAATAATTTTGTTCATTTTTTTTCACGGCTGGATTCATAAGTGAGTAGAAGGCACAAGAATGTGGTGGTGCCATTTTATTCAACTCCCAATCACCTGGGATGTGGGAAATCCAGGCTTATTTCACTCCTCTCTCTGAGGGGAAATGGAACGATATTATGAGGCAGGTTGCCTTAGTACAGGAATGGACAAAATATGGCCCACAGGATAGATCCAGCCTGTCAACTGATTGTATCCAGCCCACAGGTGGGCAGCTGCAAAGTCATGGAATCCAGCCCATGGGAAGCCAGGAGCTGTTGGGTCATGCTGGACATGCCCTGGCCCCCTTTGCAGCTTACACCAGCTCCCACACTGCATGATGAAAGCAGTACCAAGCAGGCACTGGCAACAGCTGTGGACCTGGGTGACAGGTTCTAGGTGGGGACTGAAGTGGCTGCACAGGTCCACAGATGATGTTGCTGCATTAGCACATCAACTGTTGTCCCAGGCAGTTGCCCTGATCCCCACTGGGAATTTGCTGGCAGCATCTGCACGTGGCAGTGTCCACAGCTAATGCTGGTGCCCACCTGGTGCTGCTTCTAGTGCACAGGGTGGGAGCTGATGTAAGCTTATAGAAAGTGACGGGACATTGTGGATTGGATAGGATCACAGGTGGTGAGAGCGCAGGGCCAGGGCACCACAATCCCAGCCCCAGTTCCACCTACCCACCCATCTCACTCCCAGATGCTACTCCCCCAGATTCCAGTCCCCAGCCCCATCCCAGTTGAGCGGAGAGCAGAGCCGTGACCCAATGCCTGCATGTGCCTGCAACGGGCACCAGTTCTGTGGGCAGGGATGTGCAGGGATTAGATCACACCTTTGCCCTGGGCCTGGGCTTGGGCCTGGGCCTGGGCCCTGGACCAGTGCCATCAGCACTTCACAATTCATGAGTCTCCATGGAGACCAGCTAGGACCCTGAGGCAGGGCACCCAGCTAGGCAGAGGGGATGGGGATGCTTGGGGGGGGAGGGTTGGTGAGCTCCTGTGCAGTGTGGGGATAGGGATACTGATCCAGTCTGTGACAGTTCACTAAAACTCTGTTCCCCATAGGATAAATAATTGCCCATCCCCAATTTACTACCTTATATTGATGATGCTCTATTTTGTATAAAATGCTCAAGTGTTCATTACACCAGGGACTTCTTCCTCTTTATAGAAAATGCCAGAAAATACCCAATTGAATAATTTATAAATCTCTGCTCCTGGAGCTGTTTTCATTTGTTTGGTGAATGAAAACAAATACAAACAAAATATATAAAACAAATCTTTGAGAGCTATCAGAACTGATTTTATATTTTTACAGTTTGGCAATTATGGCAAAAGATCAATTTTTTCTATGACACTATTCAGAACCTAAGTCAGCAGAGACCCCTTGAAGTGAATGGATTAACACCAATTTATAGCTGCAAATTTAGCACTGTTTTTAACAGCTCATGGCATTGCTGCAAATAAATTTGTTAGGGTTATTTCAAATACAATTAACTCTGCTATGGAAAAAAAATGGAGGTGATACATCCTATCCTAAAAGGAGTTCAAAAAAGTTTGTAGCCTCTAGATGCCTCAGGTAAATGTATCGAGGGCTCTCCCATATTTTTCAGCACACACAACCAATATGGTCATACACCTTAAGAGGGGATATATCTTATAATAGCAAGTCTGATTAAGGGATACTATGGGTGTGCAAAATGGGCTGTATTTGATTTGGATTTGACCGGAATCAGGAACAGTGATTCGATTTGTTGATTCAGATCACTGTCCTGATTCAATTCCACACAGCCCTAAAGCATGCACCTTTTTAAAAGTTTGTCTAATTAAATTGTCCTCCCAAAAAATTAGTTTAAAGGAAAACTAGGCTGTGACACTCCAATGTGGTCTGCCTCACTTCAGGACTTATTCCAGCCAGGACTCCATGAAATAGCCACCTTAGAGTTGTTGTCAGGGGCGGGGGCGGGGGCGGGGAGAGGGCAGGGGGGAGACTGTTTCTTTTTGTGCTGTTTTTTGCTTTGTTTTGTTTTGTTTTGTTTGCCTGAACAGAACTGGAAAAGATAAGTTTTGGCTTCAAACATATGGCTTAAACATATTTCATCATCTCTCTTTTTTTTGAGTAAAAACTCCTGCCTTTTCTGTTGCTAATTGTGATTTTTTGCTGTTTTTTCTGTGGGATTTTTTGTTTAACTAAGAAAAGGTACAGCTGTAACAGCAGATGGAATTCTTCTGTGATTCAGATATCTTGCTTCGACAGTCCATTAAACCTTGAAGTCAATTTTGCATGTGTGTTTATAACCATTAACTAAAGATGACTACCCTGCCTTTGGAGTCTCTTCTGAAGCTGGGGAGCTTAGACTAGGAATAAGAATCATCTGTACATTTGACCATATTAGATAATTTTCACTCAAGTTTTAAATTGCATTTCATTTTACATGAGGGGATTCTGAGAAGTCCAATGAACTACAACACCACCTGTGAAGTGCTCCATTGTTACTGGTAAGAGTGAAATGAATGGGAAATATTGTCAACTGTAGACACCTTCAACCACAAGGAAGAAAATGTTATTTCTTTGAGACAATTTATCTACTTGTATGTTATATTGAAAGAGTTTGGACAAGAAGTTAATTGAATGACCTTTCTTCAGTTTCCAACCTTTATTCACAACTTTGTTTAGACCTGTAATTTAACCAAATGTTTTGGGACAGAAATGCTGCAGTTAACTCTGCCTCCCATACACACTTTATTTTCACAATAGTCTTGTGAGGTATAAAATATGACTTGGTTAAAATCCCGTTCATTGCCTATAATGCAGCCAGATTTCCATCAACTCTCTCCCAAACTACCCAAAAGCAAAAGCAAATGCAACGCAATACAGGTAATAATGATTCCCTAGTAAGCACCCCTTATCACCCAGCTGTACTGTAGTTAAGGTGTATGCCTAGAGCTTCCTGTAGGTTATAGTTAGGGACCTACTGAAACTGCAATTTTGTGGATTTCATAGACATTGCAAAATGTGTCATTGCCTGAGAAAGTGGACTATGTCCTTAAAATCCATGAAATCTGTGGGAGAAAAAAGAAAGACAGCTTACTGAAAATAAAATGCTAGTGCCCCAGAGTGAGCCAGGAGTCTTCCTAGTGCTGCAGCCCAGTGCTGCAGCCCATTGGATAGAAGGAGGAAGAGGGCTGTCCACATGAAGAACAGCCTAAGATGGCTGCCAGCCCTGCCCCTCACCGCTGATTAGCTGAAAGAGCTGCCTCTCATGTGCCCTGCCCCTCTCCAGCAATCAGTGGTGAGGGAAGGATTGACATGATGGGCAGCCCTCACAACCAGATGGACATCACTTGCAGCCAATCAGAGATGATGGGTAAGGTCAACAGGGCCCCTCAGCCAATCAGAGGCATGGAGGGTCCCCACTGTAATCAGCCTATAAATATGACGGCTCCCCCCCACCCATGATCTCCCTGTGAAATTGGCTTGCCACCTCCTCAAGTTAGGTAGGCCCTTAGTTATAGTGTGTCAAGGGACGCTACTGTGGAGGAACACCTGAAGCTATTGGCACTTCGTGTTCTAATACACAAGTGATTCTAGGCAGTGCTGTGTTTATGAAAAGTTAAGGAGAAGTGCTAAAATGAATCATAGATGCAAGCTTTCTTTAAGTGGGCAAAAGAGGCACTTTGTATTGAGATGATACTACTCTATTGGACCTCCTAGGACCTAGCATGTGACTTTCTGCACCTAGCTCTCCATGCATCTGAAGACACTGTTCCAAAACTTAACATTCTCTTGCATGTTTATCATTAGAATACAAACGTTGAACTGAGCATAATGGATCACCATTAACTTATTTAGTGTGAGATTCTACCTCAGGGGCCACAACCAACAACATTAAGCATCACCTTTATTGTTGCAGCATGTAAATGAATACCTATCACTTTTCAGAATAAATGAATGTCAGCCCCTTACAAAGACAGCCTATTAACTTATTTCGGGCATGACACAGTAAGTGAAGGCAACAGACTGTCTGAAGTTTCCAAAAAACTTACCCTGCATATGCTAAAAAATAAAAAAAAAAAGACTTCTAGAAGAACCTTATCATGCATAGGGAATTGAGTGACTGAACTTTAGAATACTAGTATATATAAGCAGCTTGATTTGTATTATCTAGCTGTTAAAATGTGCTACTCACTTCCATATTTTCAACAAATGTTATATAATATTTACAACAAATTAAATTTGACTCCCAAATGCAACAGCACTACAGAGTTCCCAAACTGGTACTAGAGCTCCTAGGTATAATAATAATAATAATAATAATGTGTTTTTGGCAATCAACAAAAAATCATGTTGTGAAATAAGCTGAATTCTACATTCAAGAAAACAAGAATACTAGATGACAATTTCTGAACAGAAAGAATGAGAATTTGTCAAATAGATGTCATGACTTAACCATCTCATTTCTATAGGAAGAATAAGCAAGATTCTCATCAGCAGCCAATTTGACCATGGGTCAAACAATTGTTCTGAGCAAAAAAGAATTTCTCAGCCCAGAACCTCTGTTTCCCACCTCCAATATATATAAAAGCCTTAAAGAAGTGGATGTCAGTTGTCAGATGTAACCAAAGATGGATTGCCCCTCCATTTTTCCCCAAATGGCCGGTGCTAGAAAGGGGTACCCATTAATTTCCTCATGAATCAATACATAAAAATATAAAAGCAAATACAAAATAGAGCTATTCAGGGTATTGAAAACTGTTGTGGAATGCAGTTACAGGATCTTTAAAATGACTACTACCACAATGCATTTTGTTACACTTATAGATGTACTCAGACCCCAAGGATGGCTGCAACACCCCCTGCTGGTCAACAGCCTCTTCTCCACTCTATGTCCTTGGGGTTCCCTTTCTTTTTAACCTTTCCTGCCACACCTTGATGCACCTTATGGAGTATAGGGAGGGTCCTGAAATGAGCCTCATCCTCAACTGGCCATTGTCAGTCTTGCCCCCTATGGTACTACACTGTGGCCCTCTTAGCCCTGTCGCCTCAGGGCACCAGCCACCTTATGGACTCACAGCCTCATGTATTCTTGGCCTCCATCCTTTCCTGTAGAAGGTCATTGCCTATGCTTCACGGATAGTTCTTGACCATTTTGAGTGGCCCCTTCAGACACCCAGGGTACCAGACTCAGGCAAGGCTGCTTGCATACCACTTAGTCTCCTGGGTCCATGTCCCAGGCTAGGTTGTTCTCGTGCCACTCAGCCACTTTATGGTCTCTGACCCCTACAGGGCTCTACTCTGGGTGCCTCTTAGGTGTACCCATGGCTCCATGCCACCCCTCTAGCCACAGGTGATAGAAGGCCAGGGCTAACAGCCCCTCCTAAAATTTGCAGTGGCCAGTGACAGCAGCAGCACCACAGAGGTGCCCTCCTGCAGTGCCTGGTGTGGCTCGGCATGCAGTCTCTCCTTTACCACTACACACAGCACCTATGTGTGCCGATTCGCAATGGCCCTGCAGGTGGGAGGGTCAGGATTCAGGTGCAATATTTTCCCCCACCACTTACGTCTCTAGCCACAATGCACTCCTCCTCTGGTATCAACTTAAGTGCAAAGCAAATACAAGCAAACTCTTTCAAACAACCCCCTGCCCCGACTAGTCTGGCTTTATACCATCTGGCAAACCCTCTTTCTCTTTTGGCTTTCACTTCCCAGCTTTTATGGACGCATTGGGTGTGTGACAGGCTGTTTCTTTCATCCCCTCCATCTCCAGAGCTCCACTCCCTGCACAATACAGGCCTAAACTTCCAGCGTTGCTCCTGGTACTGGGTTTATATGTCCTGGAGCACTTCCCCTTGTGGTCAGGTGACTTCCTAATTTAGCACAGGGGGTTTGCCTTGGGTTTCATGGTCAGTCTGCCCTTCCCTGCTACTGCTTTACCCAGCTGCTTGCAGCCTTTTCTTTCAGGGTGTCTGGGACTCTGCCCCACACTGTAAACTTGTTGCAGTCCAGCTGGCATTTGCTCAGCTGCCAGACTACTGCAAGGTTAGCCTACTGCACTGTCCTTTAATGTAACAGGAGCCTCTGGCTCCCTGTTACAATATATATTAGGCCAAGAGGGTATATTACTACGTTGTTGCAAATCGGTCTAAATATTTTCCACAGTAATTTCCTAACAGCTTCTTAGAAAATCACATTAATTGTGTCTATCAGAAATTAGCATAATATATTCTGTTTCCCTAAATCATTTCACTAACTATAAATGTAAAAACATATATATTTGTTGTGTTTTCTTTTTTCTTTTCTTTTTTCATAAAGTGTATGCTTCTTCCTCTCCAACTAAGAAAATTATTTCACTGCTATTTCAACCTTTTCTGAATGGCTTTCAACAAAACAATAAAGGGATAAGATTAACTTATGTGATATTTAGCCCAGTTAAAAAAATGCAGATATTCTTACCTTTTCCAGTTTGGATAGAGCAAGAGAGTAGCAGTCTTTGGCTCTGAACTGCATGAATCTCATATTGGCTGGGTGAGTTAATTCGGTGATAATGCTTAGACTTGAAAACAACCTATATTTTAAAGAGATGTTACAGTTACACCTCTAAAGATCACAATTTGCTGTTATAAGGTCTGCATAATGCTGTACTATATGCGCACCTCAATATCTATAATTAAGTCAATGAAAATTCTAGCTTTTAGCAAAAGAAAACATAACTGTAATAGCAGAGAATGCTGCAGAAAACCTATTCTGCAGATACACAGAGAAACAAGTGTCATATTTGCAAAAGTGAAGTTTGTATAACATTTTAACAGAGTAAAGAAAATGTGTTATAATTGTTTGAGCTTTTAGTGTGACCCAAATCTATACAACCCCTCCTCCCCCAAATAGTTTTAAGATTGAAGCACCTTCATTAGAAGGCCATAAATGGCCACTACATTTACAAAAAAAGGTTTTACAAGTTGATTTTTTTTCTATACTTACATGCTATGTAAATGTGTCTGCAGACTCTACTGATTGATAGTAAGTATCAAAGTACTTATTAATGTACAACTGAAATTGATTAAAAAGCAGTGATGTAAATCAATGAGTCAATCAAATGGGCCCTAAAATTATGTTTTGAAATATTTACTTGCCTAAAATGTGAATAAATTTGAGAAGTGTGTTGCATTGACATCATTTCAGAGGCAGCTGCCTAACTGTTAAATTTATGAATAACCTTTAATGTCATGTGCCAAAAATAGAGTAGCTAGGGACATAGTCATGCCTCAGAATGTTCAAGGGCAATTTTTAAGAGGTGCAGTTCAAAACTGCACTGGGCCAGGAGAGATCTGCCTGAACACAGACTTGGGCATATTACAATCTCAACTAGATGCACAGTAAGGGAGCTCCATGCCCAGGGTAGCTGTAATGCATGGGGCAGTGCCAGCTATGCAGGGCTGGTGGTAGAGGCAGGCAGCTGCCACTCCTATAGTCACCATTTTTGCACACACCCCCTTCCCATTAAGGTGGTATCTGGGACTGCTGCCCTGGTCAGCCTCCCCATCTCAGTTCCACTACTGATCACAACTAATGAAAGTCCCTGTGCCTTATTATAGTGTAACTATGTAAGACCAACACTAAGTCTTCCAAGCAGTCATGTGGTAAACTGGCAAACCACAAAACCACCTGTGTAGTTGGGTTTTCGGGTCCGACTCAATGTTTCAAAGTGTCTAGAACTGCGAACTGTGAATGAATCTAGTAATGAATCATGGGACTAAACATAACTAGGTTTGCTCTAAGGCTTTTAGGTTAAATATAATAGCAAACACAGAAAGCAAACCAGGCAGATTGCAGACAGTTCGCAAGTCAGTTTGCAGGTCAGTTTGCTCCCCCCCTTCTTTGAGGGAGAGCCTATAAAGTGAGATTGTTTTTTCTCTCTCTCTTTTTTATATGTAATTAAGACTAAGTAACCTATATAGTTTTATTTTAAGCAGCTAAAACTCCTGGTATTGTGTCATTGCACCATATTTCCAGGGTCATTATTAAAGATTAATACTTAATCCCCTTGTTTAACTAGAGTCCAGAATGAGGGGATTTTGCTAGGGAGTTTGCTTGGAAGTTCTCTCCTTCAGTGTAAGCTTGCTGCGAGGAAAGAGCTTTGCAGGGAAAAGGAAACCCTTCAAGATCAAGGTCAGCAAATAGGCCAACTACAGAGGAGTTTGTTAGGGAAGGTTTGCTTGGAAAGAGATGCAGAAAGTGAGAGGCAGCAGATTAGAAGACCCAGAGAGATGGTTGAAGGATGTCACAATCCCATATTCACTGCCACTGCCACTTCCAGCTCTTTCTCTGCTTGCCACTGCCGTGAAGAGGAAGCAATGGATGGTGGTGGTAGGAGATTCCCCTCTTCAGAGGATGGAGAGTAGGGCTGTGCAAAGCTTCAGATCACGATTTGGATTTGGAGATGATTCAGATGATATGAAGGCCAAATCTATGAATCGTGAATTGAATCACGAGAAGCTTTAGGCTTCCCAAATTGATTTAGAGCTTCCGAATAGATTCAGAAAAGATTCCGGAAAGATTCAGCAATTCGGAGATCCAGCCATAGAGTATAATGAGGAATCAATTAAATATCTATAACTTTGTTGTTTTTTGGCTGTTTCAGATGAACCTTGGACAAATGGTAGCTGCTGCGGAGTGCATGAAGCCTGCCAAGTGTCAAGGTGATGGATGCAGGGATTTCTTGGAAACTGCAGCTCAAATCCTGAAAGCAAAACTCACTTCACATGTGTGTTAAGCCACAGCAAGGTGAAAGTTGCAGGGATGGTAGCACTTTCTGAACCCACAGAGCCTGTCAAGGTTCAAGGAGAGGTGTAGGGGTCTCTGGGAAACTGCACCTCAAGCTGCTGACAAGTAAAACTCTTGGCACGTGTGTGTGTTAAGCCACAGTGGAGTGAAAACTGCAGGGGTGGTAGCACTTGCTGAGGCCACAAATCCTGCCAAGTTTCAAGGATATAGGTGTAGGGGTTTCTGGGAAACTGTAGCTCAAACTGCTGACAAGTGAAAGTCATGACATAGGTGACTCTGTGTGTGTGTTAAGGCACAGGGGGGTGAAAACTGCAGGGGGAGTCTGGGTTCTGGGGCCCTGCACCTCTGGCCATAGGCAGGCAAAACTTCAATATCAGACTCCCCAGGTATCTCTGCACTTTTACTCAGATGGGGGAGGCCCTGGATGTTTGGAAAAGGGCAAATATAGTGCCTATGTTTAAGAAAGTGAAGGAGGATCCAGGGAAATACAGAACAGTCAGCCTCACCTCAGTCCCTGGAAAAATCATGGAGCAGGTGCTCAAGGAATACATTTTAATCACTTGGAGAAGAAGAAAGTGATCAGGACCAGTCATCATGGATTCACCAATGGTAAGTCATGCCTGCACAAAGTGATTGCCTTCTCTGATGATATGACTGGCTTTGTGGATGCAGGGAAAGCAGTGGATATGATATACCTTGACTTTAGCAAGGGTTTTGATATGGTCTCCCACAGCATTCTTGTAAGCAAGCTGAAGAATTAAGGGTTGGATGAATGGACTGTATGGTGGATACAAAGCTGGTTTTTGTCAGGCTTGTCGGGCTCAGTGGGTAGTGATTAACAGCTCAATGTCTAGTTGGAAGGTGGTAACAAGTGGAGTGCTCCAGGTATTGGGCTGGTTCTGTTCAATATCTTCATTAGTGATCTGGAAGATGGGATGGAGTGCACCCTCAGCAAGTTCACAATTGACACCAAGCTTCGGGGGGGGGGTAGTAGATACACTGGAGGGTAGGGCTAGGATTCAGAGTTACCTAGACAAATTGGAGAATTGGACCAAAAGATATCTTATGAGGTTCAACAAGGATATGTGCAATGTCCTACATTAAGGACAGAACAATCCTGTGAACTGCTACGGGCTTGGGACCAACTGGCTAAGAAGCAGCTCTGCAGAAAAGGACCTGGGGCTACAGTGGAAAATAAGCTGAATATAAGCCAACAGTGTACCTTTGGTGCCAAAAAGGATGACAGCATACTGGGCTGCATTAGTAGGAGTATTGCCAGCAGATTGAGGGAAGTAGTTATTCCTCCCTGTTGTGCACTTCTGAGGCCACATCTGAAGTACTGTGTCCAGTTTTGGGCCTCCCAATACAGAGAGGATGTGGACAAGTTGTAGAGTCTGGGGTTAGGGGGGGCAGCAAAAATGGTGACGGGGCTGGGGAACATGACTTATGAGGAGAGGCTAAGGGAACTGGTCTTAACTATTTTGCAGAAGAGAAGACTGACAGGGGATTTGATGCCAGCCTTCAACTACGTAAAGGGTAGTTCTAAAGAGGATGGAGCTAGACTGTCCTCAGTACTGCCAGATGCCAGAACAAGATGCATAGCCTCAAGTTACAGTAATGGAAGTTTAAGTTGGATATTAGGAAGAACTTAAGTGTGATTACCTAGGGGAGTGGTGGAATCTTCAACCTTAGAGGTTTTTAAGGCCTCATTCATCAAAGCCCTAGCTGGAATGATCTAGTAGGGAGGGGATGATCCTTTTTTGAGCAGGGGATTGGACTAGATGACCTCCTGAGGTTCCTTTCAACTTTAATTTTCTATGATTCTATGATAACAGTGAAATGGCTCTTTAAAAACTGGAACTTCTGAAAATGAGGCTTGGATTGCTCATATTTAGTAAATAACTGTACATTAATTTTAATAGAAATTAACTTTCCAGACTCTTAGTTTGATAGGGTGAATTGTTCATTGCTTCCTTTTTTTCTCTACAATAAAAGAGAACTGCAACGCTATGATTCATTATTCAAACCCACAATTGGAATCACCTAGAAGATCTGATTTCATAGATTTCATAGACATCAGGGCTGGAAGGGACCTCGGGAGATCATCGAGTCCAGCCCCCTGCCCAAAGGGCAGGAAGTCAGCTGGGGTCATAGGATCCCAGCAAGATAAGCATCCAATTTGCTCTTGAAGGTGTTCAGTGTAGGTGTTTGAACCACCTCCGCTGGCAGGCTGTTCCAGACCTTGGGGGCTCGGACAGGAAAGAAATTCTTCCTTATGTCCAGCCTGAAACGGTCTTGTAGGAGTTTGTGACCGTTCGACCTCATCATCCCTTGGGGAGCTCTGGTGAACAGACGTTCCCCCAGATCCTGGTGGTCACCCCTGATAAACTTATAGGTGGCCATCAGATCACCCCTGAGCCTGCGCTTTTCCAGGCTAAAGAGTCCCATGGCTCTCAGCCTGTCGTCATCAGGTCTGTTTTCCTGACCTCTGAACATGCGCGTGGCTCTCCCCTGGACTCTCTCAAGCTTCTCCACATCCTTTTTGAATTGTGGAGCCCAAAACTGGATGCAGTACTCCAGCTGCGGCCTCACCAAGGCTGAGTACAAGGGGAGAATGACGACCCGGGATTTGCTCGAGAAGCACCTATGGATGCACGCCAGCGTTTTGGTGGCTTTACTAGCCGCAGCATCGCATTGCAGGCTCATGTTCATCTTGTGGTGCATTAGGATAAAAGTCTGCTCTAGTTTTGGCTTCTACAATCCAGCTAACAACCATCATATGCACTTGCAGCCTGATTTTTAGAAGTAAATACTTAGAAGTCCCACTAAAGCCAGTCACTGGAAGCTATGAGTACTCGACTGCTAAAAAAATTAGACATCTAGTGCTGAACAACTGGCTAGGTTCATAACATAAAGCAAGAATAATGCACAGCAGTGTTCTGATGCTAGGATTCTTAATTATGCCCTTTTGATGAAAGCTATAAAATGGCTGCTCTTCAGTCTTTCCTTAATACTGCAGTGCACAGTCTAGAGTAAATGGGCAAGCAGACATATTCTCTGGGTTGTCATATTATATGCAAAGGAAAATCAATATCAATATCTAAGAGAATGAGCCATCTCTATAAGCCACCAGATGCTCAATTGCACTCTAGTTGTTGAGGTGTCCCATAAAAATAAGTGAAAAATGTGACACTTTATTTCAGTACCCAGTGATATTTTAAAAGGAACTCAGAATACAGGACTGAAGACTGAAAAGAAAACTGATTTTTTTGTGTAATGAGACTATTTCTAGAGGAAAAAGAACTAGAATAAGAGAAAATGAATTTTTGATGCTTGCTACAAAGTATAGAGTTAAGAAAATTGTCATAATCCTGGCTAGTCTGTAGATGATTTATACAGTGCTTAAATGTGCAAATCAGACACACTAAGGGCTGTTTTCTACTTCAATATTTTATTACTATTATTCAAGCTTTATCCTAAGAACTAAATTTTATTTTAATTTTTCTTATAATATTCTGAACTCTTCTGTATGCCACACCGAAGAAAAGTCTTTCACTGTTTCTAAATTTCCTGGTTTTGTTGACTGGTCAGCCAATTACATGTATATCTTAAGTTTTTGTGCAATTAATGGATGGACGTAAACTGATCCGAAAAATGGCCATGCAGAGAAAAGTCATGATGCATCTCTAGTAGGAGTGTTACTGCATTGAAAACATGGAAATGTCTTTGTAATTTAAATATTGCAGTAGATAGTTCTATTGTCATTCCATGAACATTTTTAAATATAATAAAAATGGTGAGCTCCAAAGACTACCTGTAATGTTCTGTTGTCATTTAATTATCAAGGTAAAGACTTAGCTAAGAAATAAACAAAACTGCCAGTGAAAAGGCCAGGTTTCTGTTCACTCATTTGCAGAGTGGAAAACTTGTGCTGTGAAACAAAATTAGTGCCATATAATGTTGTTTTACAAAACTTTCAAAATTAGACAGATCTTCAGTCTATTACAGAGACACTGTGCAAAATAGGAAGGCCAAGTTTTTTGTAAATTACTGACAATTGTAGTTCCTCAGTTTTTGGATGCTTAAACTGAGACCTGCTAAAGCAAGACTTTTTTTTTTACAGAAGGCAAATCCTAAACATTTCTTTAAAAAAACTGTCCCTTTTTAGATGTTCAAAATTGGCACACTAAAACTGGGGACAGCCAGAATCACTATTGGCTTCTGAAAATATTGGCTTCCCCCCCCATGTTTTCCAGTGCTCAGATTTAGTGCCATGCTTTACTTTGTTCTTGATTTTTATTTGCAAAGAGTAAAATGAGTGGAGACAAATCTGGGTCCCAAAATGATCTTCTGGATTGTGCTCATAATTTATAATGGGTATTTTTAAATGTAGCTGAAGTGTCAGAGCCCTAAGCTCTCTGTTGTAAACTAATTAAACTTTCATTCTTGTTGTGCAAACCTTTATTTTCCAGTCCCTTAAGCCCTTCTAATTTCTCCCCTAATCCTTTTAAAATAATCAGTGTGTGTTGAAAAAACCCCCCCAAAAACAGGTTTTTGCTTTTCAGTGTAAAATTACCTGGCAAATGGTATCTTCTTTTTCTGTTTTTTTTTTTTTTACAGAAAAAAAGCCAATATATTGCACCACTGAATTATAGTTGTGTGAACAGGCTTATGTCTTTATTGAAATAAGCTTAAAATTCAGTTAAATTTGAACTGTGATGGCAGCCTGAGTTTCCCTAGACTCTACTAACATTGATGCATAAGTAAAAATTGTTTTCTCCTGATGTGACTCAGTCATGAAGGCCTTTTGGCTAATAATCACATTGACTAGTGAACACAAACAGCTGTTCTAATTAACAAAGACATGATTTAGATTTATATAATCAGATGAATTCAAAGCTGCAACCAGCCATTTACTTATTAAGACAAAGTAGCAAAAAATACTTGTAGTGACAAGGCAAATAACATTGTTTTATTTTACTATCCTATGTTGTTTATTCTTTTTCTCTATGTCATCAAAGACTTGGATTTATCTACATCAAATTGTTTCCCGTTGAATTTACAGGATATACAGTATATTGTAAAAGCTTAAGATTAGAGTAATGATTTCAAAGGTGTTTCAGAGAAGCAGATGTTGTTTTAAGTTTTTTTGTTTGTTTGTTTTGCTTGGTTTGGTTCATTTTGTTTTGCTGCAGGAAATCAAAAAGGCAAGACAGAGAGGGAGGAAAGCGGGCACAGGCACACAAGAATGTTCTCTATAGCTCAAGCATGAAGCAGGAAAATGAGACTGGGGAACATTAGGCTAATCAGGATCCTTGTTCTGTGTTAGAAGAAATCATTGCTTTCTCTAATTACTTTCTTAACAATGACAGATACCTGTGCAATAATTTAAAAAGTAATCTGTTGCCTTGTGTGAAGTAAGCTGAAAATGATACGGATTGCTTGCATCTGAGGGATGGTAGTCTGAAATGCCACATCTTGATACATTCTCACACTGGGTTATAAACAGTGTCATAGACTTAACGGAGCTCCTAACGCTCTAAAATGTAATCTCATACAAACTATTTTTTCTGTTTCAGGATAACTTAGGTAACTTGTGCGGTCAACGTTACACCAATTATTAGTTCTCTGGAAGCAGTAGGTGAAAATACTCCCATAACAGTGGCCGATAACCAAGGAAAGGGATTGAAATGTTATAGAATCTTCAACTCAATTGAAACTAATATTGCAGTAGATGTTTCTACTGTCATTCCATGAAAATTTTTAAATATAATAAAAATGGTGAGCTCCAAAGACTAACTGTAATGTTCTACTGTCATTTAATCCTCAGATTATCAAGGTAAAGTCTTAGCTAAGAAATAAATAAAACTGCCAGTGAAAAGGCAATTAAAGCACATAAGGTAATTCAAGCCTAGGCATTTCAACCGTGTTTCTCAATCTGGCTTGGCATGAAAAATCTAAGTAATAGTACTTGGCAAAAGTGTTTAGAGAAGAGAGAGCTGTGTTGTAAGTCCGCTGCGAAATGGGAAACTTGGAGATTGAAAACTACTTGCAATAGCTTCTCTCTCAGACAATGGACCCTGGTATGAAATCTAACCTGTCTTTCCAAACCAGATATAACATTATAAAAGCAGTCAGTAAACCACTGTGATCCAGTTTTACTGAAAGCACCTGGTTAAGCAGTTAGTATCAAATAATATAAAAATAGGTATATCCTGAAAGGCTTCAAGCGACTGTAGTACAGGGTCCTTTCACATCAAGCTTGTGGATAGGCTTCATTAGGATAGGAAAGCAAGCAGAGGTAAAGCATTTGTCAGGATGAATCCTAAATTTGTCTGTACAAATGGATTTCTTAATGTAGCCTACTGTGGCAGTAGCTATATTTGCAGCTATAGTAACACTAGAAATAGTGAGAGCATTCGTTTCGACCAAATGCTTGAGTTTAGTTACCACAGGAGGTTACATCTGCTCCAAACAGGATTAGGTAACATAGAGCTAACATAGAGGTAGTGCCTGCAACCATTATAGACTACCATCATATTAGCACTCAACCATAAGAAATTTTAGTAAACATGTTATTCTGGGCAGAGATTAAATGAAACATCACAACTTTGGAACTGTTCTATAGGAAAAGCTTAAGTCTTTCAAAAATAGCATAAAATTGGATGTTTTACTAGATGTTTACTACACAGTCAACTAATTAGCTGTGCAGCAAATGTCTTGGTTTCTACATGTGTGCTCCTATTAGGCTATAGTAAACTAATTTAATCCACGGCAGGATAGTACTTGTTTGAGGGTGCATCAGCGTGGGGGGGGGGGGGTGTCTGCTGGCTAGCCCCATGCTGAAGCTTCCTCATGCCCCAGCCACAGCACTTTAAACTGGGGGGGAGCAGCCCTATGCTGGCAGGCTAACCCAGCCAGGCTTGCTCAGCCCCAATCTACATGCTGCACCTGAATAAACTGTGGATCTTATTGCTCCAGAATTAATTGCTCCCAGGTGTACATTCAAAACATGCACCTGGGAGCAATAAGTTCTGCAGTTTACTCAGGTGCTGTAATTGCACGTGTAGATGTGCCCACTGAGGCCTTACAAAGCTCTGAAGTCTTCTGACTATATGAAGACATAAATAAATTAAATATTATAAGTTAAAATCATTAAATAAAATCTCCTATAAAAGAAGCTTTGGCTCAAAAGCTTTTATTGGTTCTTTAGAAGTGGTCAGCAGCAAAGTTAGGATATCATTAATATACTGCAATATTGAACACTTTAATGGGAAGGAGGATTTAAAAACTCTGTCTCTTCATGAACCAGATAACAAAGGTTTACAAACAAACAAACACATTTGACTTTTTTGCTTGCTTGCTTTTACAACATATTTATGAAAGGCTACTAAAGATACTACAGTAAATGAATGTTAACACTGGATCTGTTAAGGGAAAATTATGATCAAACCATTTTTGTGTGAAATACACAACAGGGCCCAAATGTGACTTTATAGAACCTTTTTCATTCACAAGTGTATGTTTTTCTCTTAAACTTGTGTGTAGCAGACTTCAAATGCATACTCAAAACAGTGCTCAGTTTCAGGAGCTATGCTAAAACCAGAGTTAGACTGGGAGTTGTGATGTAAAGGTATGCTCCAGTTCTATGTTTTAAAATCATTTCAGATTCTCACCATGAAGGATCACCCAGTGTCATGGGATCAAGAACTATATTTTTTTCCGACACTTTATGGAATCCTTCTCTGTATGGGTCTTTGTGAGAAATGTTGTTGTTAAAATATCCTTAGGAAAGTGAAAGTTAAGGATACACCTTAGCTTCCCATTCCAGATCAAGAAGAAAACACTGACATTGACTTAAGTGAGAGCTTTAGCTGGGCAAGTACTGACAGAATATGGCTAAAATCCGGTTGCAACTTGGTTATCAGAATAGTTTTATAACCGTATAGGGTTATGTTTAATGTGGTGCACACAGGCCTCGGTGGAGTATGAATTGGTATAACCATTCATTAGTGTATATTCTAATTATATAGAAGCCCTGCCAATAGCATGGATTGAAGGTAGGCCTCAGCGAACACAACTAGGCATGGCTTGGTAAAGCCTGGAAGTGCTGGAAAAGTAGTTTGTTAGGTGCTTCACAAGGGTAACATATAGGCTAAGCACAGATGTTTGGGGAGGCTAGGGAAAGGTTCGATTGAGTTAAAATATCCACCTGATCTAAGGTAAGCTGGAACATGGTAATTACTGAGTACCAGCCAGCCTCTGCATCTCATATATCAGTGTCTCTACACTTCAAAATGGTGGTGGGGATGCTTTAACAAAAGCTTGTTTGACAACCTTTACATAAAGTGACTGCCACCATTTTGAATCGCAGGAACGCTGATACACAAGAAGCTGCAGGCGCTTTAATTAGAGCAAGTCTTGGAGCTTCTGTAATTAAAATGCCCCTCCCCCAAATCCTGGAGCACATGTAAAAGCACCCTTTGTCACTATGAACTGATGCCTGTGGTCTTTTTCTTGTAATAGTGAAATCATTAGGGGAAGAGCATCACAGTTGATATCCTGACAGCACATTCCCCGACCATCCAAAAAGAAGTCTGATGTGATAGGAGATGCCTGACCTGCTAATAACACTAACAGGTTCAGATAAGAATAGTGACAGAGTTCATCCTGACAACAATGGCAATTCCCTAGAATCCTACAGTGATCCTATATTGAAAAGCAGCATTAGCAAATTTACTTTGCAAGGAACACTTCTGCATTATAGTTTCCCCCATTGTTAAGGACAGTGTAAACTCAGAAGCATCAGACATGGAGGATATTTTATACAGGAGTCTGACCATACACAAATGCTGTACCTTCCTGATTCTTTAGTTCATAGACTGAAGCATGCAACTTCTGATATTCAATGGTACTGGACAGGGTTTGTTGGTTCCTGCTGGGATTTCAGGAATCCTGGAATGAATTATTAGCAGTGTATATGCATGTGTTAAATAAATCATGACTATAACTGTATCAATTTAATGGTTTTTTTTTTTTTAATTTTCTTTTAAAAAAATCTTCTTTCAATTCCAGCTTATTTCCGAATTAATTCTGTATCATGTAGTGGATAATTATCAAAGATTTTGCTGGAAAGGGATCTTCTTGTATTAGTGTCTTATATCAGCCAGGCATTCAAATATAAATATTAACAATATAATACTTACAACCGATGGTAACGGGTGGATTAACATCTGATTTTATAACTAGATATACATCACTGAATGTGTAAGCCCTAGTTATTGAGTTTCTGGTAGATCTGGATTTAGACCTTAACTAGGTTTTGAAAAATGAGTATTCTTAGCAAATCAAATTCAAAACTACTTCTTTGGCTACTGAAGCTGCATGTATTAGTTAAGACTGCTCCCTAATGGTACTAGAAGGGAAATATTATGCATTTACTTCAACAGTTTGAGGCAAGTCTGTCTCTTGCCCTTTATGCCAATGCGGGGAAGTACAGAAAGGTATAGAAGGGAAAATATTATTTTAATAGTATAGACTCAGAGCAATTTGCCTGACCCCTGAAATAAGAAAAATGGGGAACTAAAGTAAAAGTAACATGACACTGAAAGTTACAACAGTCTCCTTAGTCTATCTCTGCAATGGGGAGATTGTAATTTAATCATCTACAGCAGTGATGCCCAAACTTTTTGGCTCACAGGCCAAATGAGTGGTGATGGCTCTGTCTACAGGTAGAAAGAGTCCATGGGGTCCATGGGCCCAATTCAGTACATGGTGCTGGCAGAGCTAGGGCTCAGTCCAAATGACCTGACTGGCATCTTATCCCACACGTCGTACAGGACCTGGCTGCAGGGCCCTATAAAACCTGCTGCATGGCTTTATAGGGCCCTGTCTGAGCTGTTGCAACATGGCTAGATCTAGTCCTGGCTGGGACAAGCCCCAGCTTAATCCAGCCACATGGGAGAGGAGCCCAGTCCCTCTGTACAGGGCCAGCCTGGCTGAGGCCAGTCTAGCCACATGGGGCTTGGAAATTTGGCAGCAGCGGTGCAGTGGCAATGCTAATTGCCTCCAAGCAAAAGCCTGAGTAAGAAGGCTTTGCAATATGAGGGGAAATCCCTAAATGACAGGCTGTCTGCCCCTGTCACTGTTTAAGAGGGAGAGATGAACTGAGCTAAAGTTAGCTATACTGGAGTAAGCAGCCAGATAAGGGGTCAAGATACAGGGTTATAGGGCTGCAAGTGCCTACCTAGGAACTAGTTGCATTACAGAAGGAAAATAGGGGCAGAGCTCCAAATTAGCTACAGCAGTATAGTAGAAGCATCAGGCTTATTGGAAACTACTGTCCATGATGGAGAAAGCATGTGACAGGAAGGGTGGTACTCAGAGGGATATAAGCTCATCTCTTGAGCAGAGCAGCCTGACCCTGACCTCTGCAAAAAGAGCTGCTGGGATGGTGGGTGAATGAGGTTGCTGGACACAATCCCACAGGTACCTGAGATGCTCTAGAGAGCAGGAGAGAGCCACTAGGGAAGTAGAACAGACTGTGGGATAGTGACACAAAAGTGGGCTTTGAGTTTAGTTAGAAGCAGTTGCTTGTGTTTCAGTTATGGTTGTAACCAGTGGTTTGGGTTGTGGCTGTAGGACCAGATAGGAGACAGCAGGGTGTCTTGGGCATTGTGTTTTAAGCCTTGCATAAGGCTGAGATGCAGTGAGGCTGAGGCTAGGGACCCAACACCTGAAACAGTAGGCCATGGTTGAGGGCCTCAGTGGGAGAAAAGCGGTAAAGCCCATTAAGGCTGAAGCTTGAACAAAAAGATTAGAGTCTGAGGGGCAGAACATATGGATGAGGACAGGAAGCCCTACAAAATGGTGACTGAGTGACATCTGCAAGGCAAAGGTGTAGCTATAGGGGCAGCTGGAGGCCACAAATACCACCCCAAAGGTATGATTAACACCATAAGACCTATGGGGATATGAGGGGTGCCTGATAAGTGCCATCAGGGCTCAAGATAGGTATTTGGTAGTAGACTGAGGGGTCCAACTAAGTAAATGAAGTTAGGGTTAAGGCAGCATCGGTAAGATCACTCCAAGATGCTGGGGGGTGGGGTGAGGGGTAGGACAGATGACCCTTCCACTGTTATAGAACATTTTCAGTGAGGCCTTGCAGGTGAGACTGCAAGGGGTTGGGGGAGAACAGTGGTACACAGAGAAACTAGACTACAGCAGGGTTACTGTGGCCACTAGGGGGTGCCATGGCCACACCAGGACCCATCCCAACCCATCCCATAAGGCAATCCCATTGTAGAGTCAAGTGTTGTCTACCAAAGAGGTAGAGGATGAACCTCCTAACAGTGGGCTGTCAGCTTGTTTTTCCTGGTCAATGTCATGTTTTACCCCAAAACCAGCTATGGCCTATGGACACCCCAAACCAGTATGTTTTATTTATACTTTTAAACTGAGCTAAGCTTGTTCCTTTACATCCAAAAGATTAATGATCCAGGTTATATTCAGTGAGACCATTGGATTCATACCCATTTACTCCCTTTAAGCTAAAATTAAATAAAATAAGGTGATGTTGTGCCATCATTTTAATTGGCATGGATAATTGTGTGCCTGTCCCATTAAAAGGAGACAGTCAGTCTGGCTGAGAGGCAGCAGCTGTGTGAAAGCTAATGAGGTACTGGCTCCCTGGGAGTCAAAACCCCAGCAAGGAGAACCAGAGAGGGTGCAGAGGTGAAGCACCAGAGCAACAGGTTGCTGAGCTATGAGGGAAGATAAGCCTGTTACAGGAAGGCTGGAGCCATATGGGACACCTCCCAGTGTCTAGGACAAGAAGGCTTTTTTGTTTATTTGCTTTATTTTTTAAAATACTCTGTATATTACTAGGGAATACTGACAGATGCCCAAGGAAACAAAAACCAAATGGTTTTTAAAAACTCTGTTTATTACTGGGGGTCCATGAAAGATGCTCAGGGAACAAAAGCCTTGCTGAAAAGGCCATGAAGTGGCAACCTACTACAGCTTGGTATGTTTCTAGCCTTCAATGGATGAAAAAGGAAATGCCATAAACTGAACATTTATCCTTTAAGGGTGTGTGGCAGGAGAAGAATTATTTAAATTAGGCAAAATATTTAATTAATCTAAACCACAAAGCAATGTCAGAATGTATAATTTATATGACAAATGGGTGCTTGGCTTTATAAGATCTAACAGCTTAGGCCATTAAGCTATTAAAAGGCCAAAAAGTATTACAATATTTTATGTTTTCAGGGCCTGCTACAGTCCTTGAAGTTACTTAGCTACTCATTCCAGTTGGCTTTAAGAGTCTTAGTTTATTCTTATAGTTGTGAATAAAACGCTTGGTAGAGGAATAACTAGCAAGTTCTGTGCCTTGGACAAAACCCTGAGTGGAAGAGAATGTCAAACCCTGGAGACCAGAGTGGGGAGGGAAGAATCGGTGTTACCTTCCCTGGGAACTCAAAGGGCACTTTTACACATTATCTGAGGGTGGAGAGGGGCAGCACTTTTAATAACAGCAGCTCCGAGAGCAGATCCAATTACATCTCCTATATCTCCATGCTTAAAAATAGAGGCAAGTGTGCTTGAACAAAAGCTCATTCAACAAGCTCTAGTTCATGTGCCCCCCAACTGCCATTTTTAAGTGTGGGGGACACTGACACACAAGATGCAGGAGGCTGCTGGAGCTGACAGACCCGATGAATTGAGTCTGCTCTGACATGCTGGAATTCCAGCACGTTGGAGCAGCCTCTGCACTCATGTATAAAGACCCCAAGTCCCCAGCTGCTGCTGGTGCAGATAATGCTGCTCCAACTTCTGCTAATACAGCAACAGCACAGAGTCCTTGCGCCCAGCTGTTGCTGCTTTGTATGTTGCATGTGGCTGCTGCAGTAGCGTGGATTTGGTGCGACTAAAATATTCACTTTACCTAACACCAAACATGCAAAGACAACTGAAGTGATCCATGTGAAAACAATATATTTAGCAAAACACTCTAGTGATTTTTAAATCCTTTTATAATGTTCCCATGAAACGCCCAGTACAGAGGCATAACAATGTATCCAGGAATCCCAGCCAGCTGTGACGCAGAAGGGCAGATGCCATCATGCCACTGGAGTGATTAGGTGGGGCTGTGGTGGCAGCATTATTTTCTACATGGCCCCTGCCCCCAAGTTGGTGGGGGAGCCATTTTCCCGGGTTACACCACCTACTTACTCACTCTTTTTAAGGATGCTTACTTTCAATGCATAACTAAAATCTAGACCCATGTTTAACATATTTTTTATGCTGATATAACAAATTCCATAAGTCTACTTTCCTACCAACAACTTTGAAATATTCTTATGGAGTATTTCTACCAAACAATATCACATTATACTTGCATGTATTAAACATCCTTTTTCAAGCTTAAATTTCTTTGTGTAACCTAGATTATTTTGGTTTCGACACCTTTTTTTTCTCCCACATTTCCTCTTAAATCTTATTGCTGTATTGAAATATGGCGTCCCTATACCCCTAGTTAGATTTAATAAGATGGTTATACTAATAGTTTAAACATGCACTATAATAAAATATACTGTCACAAAATTCCATGAATAACACGTTTGTTCAATTCCAGTTGTATGTTTTGTCTGTAAAAATTGTTTCTATATGTTATTAGTACTTTAGTCATGTTACATAATTTATAAAATAGTACTAGTGAAAGTTTTCCATCTAGTTATAGACATTTTAAAACCTATTTTGAGATCTTCTAAATGGATTAAAAATCATTAATTGGACTTCTTCTAGAATGCTACATATTTAAAGAAAGCTATATTTCAGCTATGGGTTAGAGTTGCCATCTAGTGAAAAAAGCTGTTAAGAGAGGTAGTATCATTCATGTTTGCATGCTTGTGACACATACTGCAGTTTTCATTTATTTCACAGGTATCTTCCAACAAAGCAAAATTAATCAGTAGATGAAAAATTAACATTTAACTCCAAGTTTAACTGTCAAATATTTTATAATTATTACAGGAAGTATGTTCTTGAAAAGCACAAGCCCACTATGTGGGATAAATTGAAGAAAAACCACTGACAGTCAAGTTTTAAGCTTCATCATAGTTGCAAACTAAACACCAATTTTTTATTGAATATTTCACATGCAACCACATACAACTGTGTTAAAACAGCACTTTTCACATTGCAAAGTCAAGCACTCAAAAGTTAAAAAGCAACAGTGGTTGCCTGTGCAGTTTTATCAGCGTGTGTATGATGATGAGAGAGCCTGTATTTTCCACTACGTTTCTCTGTTAAGTTTATAACAAGTCTCTCTCAAAATATTTCGTTCTTATGAAATGGAATGCAATTTGCACTACTTTTGCAGATGAAATCTTAACAAGTTATGTTATGTATTTGTTACAATGCAGGGCCTAGCCTACATGTCTTTCTTCCTTGTAATTTGTGCAAAGTCAGTGACTGAACTATCATAGAGTAGGAGGACTGCAAGATGAATCCTTTAATTGTGCTTCTCTGCAAAAACCTTTTTGATATGAACCACTTGCTCATTTTTAGAACTGTTGACCCTATTCAGCAACTTTTTAAGTACGCATGTAACTTCTAATACATAAATAATCTTGTTGGCTCTTTTATACTCTTCATATGCTCGGAGTGAAGCTTATGCTTAAGTGCTTTGCTGTGTCATAATGTTAGACATGTTATACTGAACTGAAACTGAGGCGTTAGGGGAAGTTCACAGACCAAACCCTGCCCTAAATTGTCTAAATCTTTGACTGAGCACCAGTTTCTCAGCCTCCTTTCTGATTTATCATTCTTAAAGCAAAAGGCACAAAAAACTAATTTGGTGCAAATATAGGAGCAAACTAGGTATTTGTATACCTCTCCCAGTTATGATGGGCATTGACACAAGAACAAGGTAAACTATGGTGAGAACAAAAAAGCTTCCTCCCGTAGCTACTATGCCAATGACTCTGGACTTGCTCTTATTCCATAGTAAATGTAAACTGCACAACATCAAGAACTAAGAAATCACAAGGTAGTTTGCATTCACTGTAAGGCTTTCACATGGACAGTTACTATGTAACACGTATACAGCCATAAGTCTCCACATGTGTTTACCTTGGGTAACCAGCTGATGTGAGCATGCCCTCTATATGCATATTATAAAAGCCTAAGTCTACTATTATAAAAACCTAATTCTGTCTGTCTGTCTTTATTTGCACTCTGATTGGCTGATGGAAACAGCCAACCAGAGTGCTCCAAGTGTAGGGGGGAACCGCCATGATTCCCAAGCAGCGCTGAGGACCAGACAGGGAAAAACTATAAGTAAGGTTGTTCGTGAAAATAGATATATACTAGCCAATTGCCTGTCAAGAATGAAGTGGGGGGCAGGGGAGGAGGGAGATGGGATGGAGTGGAGTCACCTAACACCACATGTTGCCATTGTTCTGCTTCTTGCAGGGAGTGGGGTGGGGGAGCCAAGGCCAGCGCTGTTGACCTTGGCTCTCCCACCCTCTCTCACAGGACCTACTTCAAGGGTTTAGGATTCTTCTCTCATCATGTTGTGATATCTTATTGAGAGAAAAGTTCTAGTGGATTTTTTGAGGAAGCAGCTAACTAGCTTCTTTCCCAACCCCCACAAAATAGCCAACTGCTTCCTGAAGACTCTGAAGAGAATGGGTGGTCATCTTGGGATGTGAGAAGTTGAATCTCAAATCTGAAATCTAACATTTCAGTAGACTGGGTAGCTTGTCAAGCAGAAACAACAACTTTGCTTGATCATAGAATAAGATGTTTAAGGAAAGGAGAGGAAGAAGAAAGATAGTTGAAAGGCAATGCCTCAGTCCCTCCTATCATAAAAAAATGCTAAATAATTAAAGATTAACAAATATGCATGGGTTATTTATGAAACCACTTACCTAAATAGCGTTTGAACATTTACAATAGTTTTGGCATCTGCCATGTAGTCTTCTTCAGCACTCATTGTACTTTCCTTGTCCACAACCACCATATTGGCTGCAAAGGTCACCCCACATCTTAGCAAATCATCAAGGCTTTTGTGAAGAGGAACAGAAAATGAAGAAATGTGAATATATAGCACTAGAATAACAAGATGAATTGGAAAATACTTTATTCAGGGTATTCTGGGAAAACATCATAACGATTAACATAATATAACCATTATGTAACCATCTGAAAAGACTGTAACTGTTAACATAATACAGTATAGCCATTTCAGTAGAACAAATGTGGACAGTTTAATGTGAATAATAATAATTTGCCATGAAGCAAGTTATCAATTGCTTAGCCCCTCTCCATTCCTTTAAAGAATATTAGTAAAATTATTTCAATTTTTATAAGTATTTAACAATTATTTTTAGAGGCTGCATACTTTTCTACAAGTGTTTTTAACAAATCATTATAATGGCTGCCTGCCTCATGTAAGTGCCTATTATGTAACATGACTCTTTTCATATCAAAGATATTGGCATATGCATGTTTGAAATGCTGTAATGCAATGTAGCATCTGACATAGACTCTTTTTCTCACCAATCTCCCTTTTCTACTATTCACCCTCAGCTGAAGATCAGTTTTACATATCCAGAATTACCATTTGAGCTCATGCAATAGTAGGAGTAATATTCAGAGAAGAGCAGGAACTGATCCCCTTTCAGAGCATAACTTGCTGCACAGTTTATGCCATAATGTAGAAGCAGTCCCTTCCCTAGCCTAAAAGATTATGCCATTATGTTTTCAAAGAATTAAATAATGATATATACACACAATCATTTGGAAAAAGGTCATTGCCTGTTTTAAATAGTTAATATACATATGTTTAGATTTGTGGAAGATCATAACGTATTTATATGGAATTTGTGGTATCTAGTTAGTCTTGGCTTAAAGAAGAACAAAATTTAGCTACTGAATTAATTTTTTTACCTATACTACTCCATAAAAGATGCATATCTCTAAATAAAAATGGATTTTAAAAATCAAATTAAGTTATGAAAACCTCCTTTGTCCTACTAAATTAATGCCAAGCAGCCATCTTTCAAATCATTTTATGATCCCTAAATTTAATAAATCTATTTAAATTGAGCCAGACTCTTCTTTAGGGTATGGTGGTATTACTGTGATTTCTGGTGCTCTTGCCATACAGACTGTAGGCTCAGCCTTTCCATTGTACCTCTTCTTGAACTTTTATGCTCTGTGTTTCTTAGTCTTTTCCTCCTTTTTTTCTTAAATAGGAATTTTTGGTATGCGAATGACTTGAAGGACCAATGTTTCTTCCTCTACAAGGGAAGAAAGGAGTAAAGGAACACAGAGGAATAAGCAGTGCTGTGGCTGTAGAACAGGAGGAAGGGAGCCAAGCAAGACCTTTTTTGAGAGAGCTTTTTCTATAATGTATGTAGTTACAATAATATACGCCCCTCATGCAGATTTCATAGATTTTTAGGGTCAGAAGGGACATGGGAAGATCATTGAGTCCGACCCCCTGCCCCTGGGCAGGAAAGGGTGCTGGTGTCAGATGACCCCAGCCAGGTGTTTATCCAGTCTCATCTTAAAGACCTCCAAAGTAGGGAAGAGCAACACCTCCTTTGGGAGACCATTCCAGATTCTGGTAACCCTAACCATAAAGAAGTTCTTCGTAATGTCTAATCTGAATCTGCTCCCTGTCAGTTTGTGGCCATTGTTTCTAGTTACTCCAAGGGGCGTCTTGGTAAACAGACTATCTCCTATTCCTTGCTGCTCCCTGCAATGAATTTGTAGATGGACATCAGATCCCCTCTCAGCCTTCTCTTACAGAGGCTGAAGAGATTCAATCTCCCCTCGTAGGACCTTTTCTGCAGGCCCCTAACCATATGAGTGGCCCTTCTCTGGACCCTCTCAAGATTATTCACATCCCTCTTGAAGTCTGGCACCCAAACCTGGATGCAGTACTCCAGCTGTGGCCTTACCAATGCCACAGAGGGGAAGTATCACCTCCTTAGAACTGTTTGTGATATACCTGTTAATGCATGATAGAGTGTAGTTAGCTCTATTGATCACTTCCTCACGTTGTCAACTCATATTCATCTTTGAGTCAACTATAACTCCGAGATCCCTTTCTACTGCTGTGCTGCTTAGAAAGTCATCCCCCAATCTCTATGTGTATTGGTGATTCCTTCTCCCTAGGTGTAGCACTCTGCACTTACCTTTGTTGAACTGCATCCTTTTTTGTTCTGCCCACTTTTCCAGTCTGTCCAAATCCAGCTGGATCCATTCCCTACCCTCCAATGTATCTATCTTGCCCCATAATTTGGTTTAATAGATTCATAGATTGTAGAGTCAGAAGGGACTACAAAGGATCATCGTGTCTGACCCCCTGCCCCTGGCAGGAAAGAAGACTGAGCTCAGATGACCCCAGCCAGGTGTCTATCAAGCCTCCTCTTGAAGACCTCCGAGTTAGGTGATACTAACACCTCTCTTAGAAGCCCATTGCAGATTCTGGCCACCCTTACTCTAAAAAAATTCTTCCTAATGTCTAACCTGAATCTACTCTCCAATAGTTTGCACCCATTATTCCTAGTTACTCCTAGGGGTGATCTGGTAAATAGTGCATCTCCAATTCCGTTGTCCTCCCTTGATAAAATTGGTGTCATCCAGGAATTTGGACAGTGTGCTCTACACCCCCTCATCCAAATCACTGATGAAGATATTGAACAGCACTGGCCCAGGGACTGAGCCCTGGGGCACACCACTCCCCACATCTTTCCAAGCCAATCCCAACCCATCCACCACCACTCTCTGGGTGCATCACACTAGCCAATTTGCCACCCGCCTGATCGTGTAATTATCTAAGTTACAGCTTTTTTTTTTTTTTTTTTTTAAACAAGAATAGGATGTGACACCTTACCAAAAGTGGGTGCCCACCCCCTCCCCGATCAAGGCCTCTGGGTCCTAAATCTGGAGTCAATAGCAATGACCTGGCATGTTTCTTGGTCTGCTTACGGCTCCTGCAAGTTCCCTGCCCTCCCAGTTAATCTGATTTGAAATCTTTTCATTTTTTTTTTTAGTTTATGAATTTTTCAAAATTTCAATCTTTCATTTCAATTCAAGCAAGAATATTTATTTTTAAAAATTCTCATGGGGAAGGAAAACTATAACTTACACACATCTAAAAAAATTCAGTTCCTCACTTAACATTTAGCACATTATCATATTATAAAATTGTTTTAAAAATTATATGTAATAGGGACTGAAATTTAATTATTGCCATTCTGTGTGTTGTATTTCTTGGGACATATTTAACATTCTTATACAATACACATTAATCTTCCTTAAAGGATTAGGTTAGGTTAATCCTTCTTAAAAGGAAGATTAGCATTTGATCTTTATTTCACTCTGTGTTCAAACTTTTCACTGACCTTTCAAAATAATATTACCTTCTGACGATCAGTAAAAAAAAAAAAAAAAAAAACAACATGTAGCAATAAAAAATGGAATTTTTCAGAACACAATTATTCCACTTCTCAGAATTTAGGGTATTTCAGTTTGGGTTTTTTTGCAGCATTACATTTATATAATGTCAAAGTAATAAACAAGACAGAAATGGTTATTTGAAACATCATGCATTTGGTTCTTTAAAAATATATCCTTTACAAAAATATCTAATAACATTAAGCCACTTTGTCTTACTTTTGAATAGATTTCATATACAAACTTCGGGTGCTTGTACATGCAACAAAATTGGCTTTAAAGCAGCTTAATTACCCTCTTACATCATTTTAATGGCATTGCTGTTTACACATTTGGTGGCATATTTCACTTTCAGTGACTTTGTTACTTAGCAAGGTAAAACCCATCTGAGATATTTTAGTTTGCCTCGTAACAAAGTGCAACAGTGCATGGGATGCTGGATGCCCAGACATACTCAGGGAAGTTCAGGCTTGGTGGGCTTCCAAAACCCTGTGCGCTGTCCCCACCACTTTCTCGCACTGCCAGCATACCCAGCAGCCCTCTTGCCACCTTGCTGCTCTATCCCAGGGCAAGCCAGCCCATTTCAGGGTGGTCGCAGGCAGTGGGAAGGTGGCAGGGATGGTGCATAGGGTGCTGGAGCCTACTTGCCTCTCCTGTGGCTAGGAGACAAGCTGCTGATAGGCCCAGTGGCCCCTGAGCTGTGGGGGACCCCGGATCTTCCCTCCATGGTGGCAGCACCCCCCAGAAGGCACCTGCTGGCTAGCACCTGGCCCGGGTGGTCCTGAGGGTGTTGCCATGGTGGAGAGAAGCACCAGGCCCTGCACAGGTCGGGGCTGTCCAACTCAGTGGAAGCTCATGCAGTCTATGCTAGCTCAGTGTCTGTCTTGATACATCTATCCCTTTTCATTTATAACTGTTATGGCGATGCCTTTTATCTGCCTATACTCATTAACATGTTAGGAAGTATCTCATCTCCTCATAAGTTTTGTCAAACATGAAAAACTTGCCAAAGGGCACAGAAGCAGAGAACATATTAGTTTAAAAGAAATCATCCTGGATTTTTCTTCAGTTTTACTGCCATACCCATGGGCAGATCCAGGGTTTCATAAAGGGGTATGTCAACAGCAATCGGTACTGCAGGGGTCTGCACTCCCCCAGCCTCTCTCCATTCAGTGGGGTGCAAACACCACACTATGGAAATAGGAATCAAAGTCCCTCAATCAGGTAAAATCTTCCCTCTCTCCTAGCTCCCCTTGGTGCTCAGCATTACATTTCCTCTACTCCCCTCCTCCCCCCACCTGCCTGCTACTGCTGCTGTCCCTAAACTGGAAGTGAGGGAGAAACTTCAAAGCTGTTCTTGCTCCACTCCAGCTGGGCTGCACTTGCAAACAGCTTTGGCCAGAGGCAGCAGCAGCATCTGGTAGGTTCCTTTCTCCCTTGCCTACTCTCGGGCTGGCAGATAAGACCCTGGGGGGGCGGGGGCTGACCAGGGAAAATAAACCCATCCGCTGCTGCTGCCATACCTGGCTTAACCTGGTTCCCCACAGAGCCTGTCTATAGTGGCCAAAAGGAGCTCTGGAGCCTGCCTTGAGCCCACCCCCACCCTCACTCCAGCCTCTGTCCCCAGGACAGCTTGTGAAAACAGAAACAGTGGGCAATGGAGGAAGGGGGAGGAAACACTGGAAAGTGCCCCTGATCATGTAGGGGAAGGTGGGAGAAGTAGGGATTCTTGCCTAATTCTGGAACTTAAAAAGAAGTGTGCGGGGGGGGGGGGGGGGCGCATCTGCTGTTCCTATGGCATCATCACTGAAAAGGAAGGTGCCTTCACACTACTGCATCCCCTCTGGATCCACACTGGCCACCCATTAACAGCCTTTTTCTGAAGCTCAGGTTGGCTTACACTTTTATACCAAAACTGTTAAAATAGGTTTTATGTTAACTTATAGGTCCAACACAGAGGCCTCCGTCTTCTGCAGAGTTTATGCCACTACCTTTCTTAGATCTAATAAAGTAAGCTTTTCTAGAATATACCCAGTTGTTGATAATGATAGGCAAGAATTTCACTCCACTGTTTAAATAAAAGTAGTGTTTTAGTGCAATTTGCAACAGATACATAATAAAACGATTACAATGTAACATGAATATACATTAATTTTCTTTTTGTGAAAAATTGCTTTCAGCTGGCTATCATTTCTGTGATCATTTTAGGGATTGATTTTGTTTTTCTTATTCTGTAAAAAGAAAATGAGTATCTTTGAAAATGCTGAAACTAACTTCTTAAAGAGTGATCTAAAGAATATTCTGAGATGAAATTTTAAAGGCCTAAAATGTACAAGAAAAAAAAAAAAGACAAGGAGAAGGGAAAAGGAGAAAGCTTTTTCAAAGATATCATCTAGCAAATGAAGTCAAAACTGAAATGTCCAAATTATCTTCACTTGAAAGACCTTTGATCCTTCATACTTGGAAAAATTTGCCTTTTTAATTATATAGATTTGTGGTATTTATGAAACTTCTGCTAAATTATCCATAGATCGATCATTATGTGAGCGAGAAAAAGAATTAAGTGTAAAATGGTACATAAACATACTTATTCCAGTACTATTTTCTCATAATGAACATATTGAGCACCCATCTTGCATTATTTCTCAGGCTACAACTAAATAGATGCTCCTTCATGTGTCAATACCCAATTGCTTAAATAGCTTGAAGCCACTAGTAAAGGACCATCACATTCCCTTGATTTCCTTTGCTTCATGTGAGTTCAGCCTAAGATATTCTGTATGTTACTTATCTGCAATTTTTTAAATTGCAGTGAAGATAATTAGGCAAATTAGACATCTTCAGTTATTTAAAACACTATTCCTTTCTTGGTCACTTAAATCACTCAACTTAGGTTCTCTAGAAATGAAGACAGTTTCTGTGTGCAACAATTTTATAAAATATATAAATCTATTAAAAGAATGTTTGGGAGAAAGTAGTGTGGAACATATATGTGGAAATATTATTGAATAATTTTTCTTCATATCTATTGCTTGATATTTAAAAAATTAGGATGAATTTCAAGAAGTTGCTAGTATGATCTTACACTTTATGTAGCAAAACAATAAAATACCAATGTAAAACATAGTAAACTATATTGAGATACAATGCAATATGACTAGACATGAGCAAAGTGAGTATTACATACAAATACTAGCACTTAGTGAATAATAGACCAAAACAAATAATTGATCACTGGAGTTTAGTCACCCTCTGAATGAAAAGCAAAATTAGCATTATTAATAGTGGGTGTAGTACTGAAAGTTTTCCATTGTTTGAACTTTGTGCATATTTGTAAGTTATTCTTTTCTAGATGCTCAGGAAATCCCTTCTAACAACATTTTTAAAATATTATTTTATGTGATTTATCTTTTGTGAATCCTTTTATAATTTTTCAGTGATTATGAATAATCAGAAAAATAAATGAAATTATACAATTGTGATAAATATGACTTACACAAGTAATTTCTTGTTTGATGTCTAGAATCCAATACATTTCATAAAGTCCAAAATCATGTCCACATATTTATAATAGAGGTCATAATATCCATGATATTATCAAGGTAAAGATATTATTATATGAACCCATTGTAAAAATCTGAGCATTAGAAAAGTTAACTATGCAGACCTGCTCTTGGAAGCAGTCAGTAAAAATCCTGACTTCCCATGAAATCAACGGCAAAATTCCCATTGATATCTGTGGGATCAGGATTTTATCTGGAGAATATCACAGTTTGTATTCTCTGAGTGAATTCCAAATATGCTGCAAACAGGTGTGAGTGAAGAGGAAAGAGGATCTAGAAATTTATCAGAGTTTCAAGATTTCTGCTGAACTTTGGGTGTTACATTTATGGGATTTTCAGTTTAGGTGGTCAGTGGTTACAGTATTTAATCTAGTCTTATGGCTGACTTGAGCAGCACTGTGGACAGCCAAAGTCTGAGCAAAAATAAGTTGCCTAACTATTAATCTAGAACCCAGTGGTAGCTTTAGAGTTCATTATTTCTGACAATCTGGCAACTGGTTTGGGAAGCATAACTTTAGACTCCTAATCTTTTGGAACATGGTCCCCAGGGTCCAAAGCCATGTTTAGGGCAGTGTGGGGCCCAGGGTATATTAGCCTGTGCGGGGCCGGAGGGTGGGAGTGGCAGCATTGGCAGTGGGGGCAGGGGGAGGGGGGTTGGCGAGTAGCTGGATCCAGTGGAGCGGGGGCAGGGGTGGTGAGGGCGGGAGCTGGTAGATCTCAGCAATGGTGGTGGCAGAGCCAGTGGTGCTCAGCAGCAGTGGTGTATGGCAGCCATGGTGGGGCCTGTACAGCACTGCCTGTGGGGCAGTCACCCTCATTTGCACCCCCCCAGGGACAACCCTGCCAGAGTCTCAACTAGAGGTCCTTCGGATCTCTACTAGAAATGCATTACCAGAAAGAGCATTTGATAGGATTGCCAGTAGCAATGCAGTGCAAAGGAAAACCTCAGATTTGGCCATTTTTTAATTAGGTCCTTTGATAGAAATTAAAAATCCCAAATAACATTATACATTGATATGAACCATGCATGTGAGAACATAGTCTTGCAGTATCGACACCACACTTAAACATGCAATCACAAAAGCACAGCACACAACGAACTACGGATCACTACAACATTTAGTGTTTCAAGGATTATTTCACCTACTTGTCAATAGAGCCCACCATGTAGTAAACCATTGGAAACCAACAGATTGCATCCAGAAAATGCATATCTGGCCTAAGCAGCAGATGGGTTACAAAATAAAACACAGTGTCACATAATGTGGCATCTCTTCTGGAGAAACTAAATAAATGGTGTTAGTTTGTCTAAGTAAATTTACAAAAATAAATCCACACATATTTTGGGAATAGTAATATTGTTACGAATACAAAATTTTTGAGCATCCATATTTAGAGCTATTTTTTCTTTGGTCAAACTTAAATGTGCTTACACTATTAAATTTTCTTCTTTAAAAAACATTCCTTGTAAATCAGCAACCTTATGGCACAAATCCTACATAACTTTATTTTAATGAAAGATTGATGACTAAAGACGCACTACCAATTTCTCTTTCAGTGCATGACTCAAAGGGTGCATCTACATGAGACGCTAGAAATGCAGTAGACTAATTCTGCTGCATATTAGCACATCACAGTGAAAGCCATGCTAATGATCTAATGCACAGTAGAATTACATAGAAAACATGCACCAGCGATAAGGCGCAATGGCACTGATTATGGCACATTAAGTTGTTATTACAGGTACTAAACTAAATGAGCCATAATTAAGACACATTCATGACCATGTAAATATGCCCAGAACGATTTAAAATCTACCATAGAGGCATATAAATGGAGACTGAGTCCTCAACTGTTTAAACTATTGTAGCTACATTTAAGTTAACGGAACTACACAGACATACATTAACTAAGGTTCCTAACCCATTATTTCTCCCACAGTGGTCTAACAATCTTTGGAACATTTCCATTATGTAAAACACAACTAAATGAAAGGTAAAATACAGTTTTGTAGCTTTGTAACTTTTATGTATTTACCCACTTATTAATCTTATTGATTTATTTTTCAGATTGCTTAGACATTGAAAATACAACAATCAGAAGTGAAATTTTAATCAGCATGAAATGAAAACATATTGTAGCATGCACATTATGGCAAATTGCCTGCATTACTAAGACAAAAAAGATTCCAAAGAAATTAGAAAATAATAAAACAGGATGTATATTAATTCAAAATGTGCTAAATCTCCCAGGAGTTGAATGAAGCCAGGATTTCACCATATGTTCTAAGTGAAAAGTGTGAAAGGCTGGTATTTGTATTGCTCAAGTCACTTGGTTGCTGGCTGAGTGCACTGCAGAAAATCTGTTGCAAATGTTGTAAAGATAGACATAATATTAGCAACAGGGGTGGATCAGGGCATAGGAGGGAGGGTTGCACTGGTACACTTGTGGATGCACCAGGTCAGTCTTTGATTCCTGATCCATCCAAAATTTAAAGCCAACTGACTAACAGTGACTGCATCACTTACATTCAGACAGCAGTGGGGGAGTCAATTGAATTAATGGCTCAGTCTGACTTTGATTCCTTCTAAATTCATCATTCCACAGGTGTTAATGACCCTCTTTCCTTTTAAATGGTCTTTAATGGTCTGCAGCTGCTACTAGTAATGTAGTTCCCATTTCACAGCCTGGCTGCTTGTTAACTCCAGCTAAAAACATTAACTCAGGTGTGGAAATTTTAAGCCAGATGAACATGAGCTCAGGTGTAAAAATCACTTCTAATCTAGAAAATAAATGTACATTTAACTACAATGGCTCCAGGATTAATGAAACAACATTTTTGGATTATTTTTGCCAAATTGGTTGTGTTTTTAAATATAGTATATGATATAGAAAATTGAAGCATAGTCCAACAAAGGGGGTTATTTATTTATTTTTGCCTCAATCTTTAATAGAATAATATAGCTCAAGGCCCCTTCTTACTAGTGAAGTTTGTAGCTTCTCTTTAACTGAAGAAAAATGTGTTGTGTTATATGAGATGATGCAACACCATCCGTACCCCACTTTCTAAAATCCTAGATCTGCTTATGCCTACTAATGTGGGGCTAAACGGTGACCACAGCTTCTTTTTAATGGTGAGATGAAGGCTTAACTTTATTCTGGCAAAAATACCATTTAATTTAAAAATGAAATGAGAATACAGCAAACACTAGAGGGCACTGTATACTTACATATGTATTTTTAAATGGGCAGGTTATGTGAAATTTGCACACCAGAAGTTGAAAAGGATAACTCAGAATTACTGTTATATATTTTTAGTTCATTTCATGACTTCATTGCTGTAATCCATTACAAGTAAAATTGTAGTATGTTAATACATTTATGTCCTGAGCTAGGAGACATCTGCACTCAGTATCTGGTGGGTCTTCCTTAAATTAATTCAGACTTTGCATATTGAAGGTTCTTAAAAATGGAAATAAATCACATATGCCCAGAAGGAGAACAGAATCTGGAATCTGAACATGGATCTGTATCTACATTTTTAAGCTGGCTTCTTGTTCTTATAATGATCTGACCCAACACCCTGCATGTGGCCAGCCACAATATTGGTGGATTACAAAGTATGTTGTTCAAAAATTATCCATAGCCAAAAGGCCTAAAAGAAGTCTGCTTTATTCAACTCTGATTAATCAATATTAGCAAACTTGAGCCTCCATAACATTATAACTAATTCCAACCATCTCATAATAGAGTCCTAAAGATAAGTTCCCTCTATCAGTTTTTGCTAGCCAAACATAAGCAAAGGCATTAACATATTTACAGCTAATTAGACTAATTAACAATGCCTCAATGGTCTTTGAGATATCTTATGTTGCTGCTTGAATACGGATATATCCCAAGACATTGGCATCGCTACTGTCAGGCATCATTAAATTATTTTATTTTAGTTCTGCTATGGAAGTATCTATGGGCAACTTAGTTTTCTGCTTACTAAAATAAATAGAGTCCCAACAATTTCAAAATATTTACTAAGATTTATATCTCATATTCACAGGACATCTTTACACAGTAGTGCTCCTGATTTCTAGTTAGGCAGACTTAAAACAATCATAGGCTCTTTTTTTTTTTTTTTTCCCCAAGAAGCTACAGCAACAAAATCATGAAGACAAAGCTAAAGAATGAGTTGTACCTGGCAAAGGAGGCTATGGACAATGAAAAGAGGTTCAATATGTATGTTGGCCACAAGAGTAGGACCAAGAAAGCTGCGGGTCTTCTGTTAACAAGCAAGAGGGAACTTACCTAATAAGGATTAACTGGATAAGGAATGGGGCAAGCTGAGGGAGGAAATAACAAAAGAGACAGTCAGAAAGCTTTTATTAGGTCTAAATGAATTCAAGTTAGTGGGACTGGATGAACTTCATCCCAGGGTCCTGAAGGAACTGGCAGAGGAGATGTTGGAGCCCTTGGCAATGATTTTCATGAAGTCATGGGAGATAGGCCAGGTACCAGAAGATGGAAAAAGAGAGGAAAAAAAAAAATGCAAAAAGGAGGACCTGGGGAACTACAGACCAGATAGCCTCACCTCAATACCTAGGAAGTTATTGGGGCATATCCTAAGGAAGGTCATCTGAAAGCACCTGGAAGAAGAAGGGCTCATCACAAGCAGCCAACGTGGATGAATGAGAAACAAATTTTGTTTGGTGATCACTTTGAGAGGCAGAGAAAGCTACCATGGACTATGAAGGGTGAGCAGCAGCAGTGGCGCTGGGGGCCTTTGTGGGGGGGCTATGGCCCCCTTCAAGCCCTGGTGCTGCCCTGCACAGGCCATGGCAGCTTTGATCCCCACTGACAGCACCCCATCGGGAAGAGGCTCTTGCTCCCCAGACACCATGACAGTGGATGCTGCTGCCATCAAGATCCCTGCCCCCTCATTGCTCCAGCAGCAGGGTGGGGCCCCTTACGCAGTGGTGGTCAAGGAAGGCAGATCCCTCTTCAGTCCCCCAGGGGCTGACAGGGTGGAGGGTGAAATAACCCCCCTCCCTGACACCCACATAAGGTTTTCATGCTGGCTGGCATCTGACTGCATCCCTGCCGCTGTGGCAGTGATGGGGGAGAGCCCGGCAGACCCTGGCTTGTATCTATGGGACAGGGAGGGTGAATTCAACCCCCTCCCTGGCAAGCTCCCTCCAGGCTACTGATGGGGCTGGCCCTTCTCCCCCCCAGCACAGCTTTCCTGAAGCCGAGGGCATGCTCTAGTCCCCCTCATCTCCTGGCCTGAGCAGCTGCAGGCATCTGCCTGCACTCTCTCAGTCCAGAGGGAATTATGGTTAGTTGCAAATTGGTTCAATCTACACAGGTTAGAGTAACCTGCAAAGATTGAATCAATTCAGGCTCTGGCTTTTTAATGTCTGTCCCTAACTTTTGTAATCTCCTATCTATCTGTTTTGGTTTATACTTAGAAAGTAATCTCCTTAGGGCTGTTTTTACTTTGTGCCTGTAGAGTGACAATGAAGTCTTAGGCTATAACACAAGATCCTAGGCATTATGATGATACTACTTCTAATACAATAAGTGGAAAATGGTCTGGACATTGCTGCTCTGAAACAGTCTGGGAAGAAGGGACAAAACAGAATGCCCAGCTACACCTCAAAGACACCTCTAGGTGGGTGACTGGTACAGGGTGTCTTAGCTGGAAAGGAAAAGGAAGCCATAACTTGTGTTAGATTTCTGTTAGGGCCAGGAGGAGCATGAAGAATCACTCCAGATAAGTGCTGTTGAAAACCAGATGGGCTTTGGGGCTTAGATGGGGAACCTTATAAGACCGAAAATAAATATTTTTTTTTTCTGTCAAGTAACAATTGGATGTCAACATCCAGACTGATCTTTCTCCACCAGAAATATATGTCTTCTTATCTATCATTTATTATATTCAGTACAGTTTATGGTTCAGAAATAACATCATAGATTTTTTCATTTTATGGAATAGATATCTGCTTTACAGTTCCTTCCTTTTTCCTGTTTTCCAGAAATGCTATGTCTTCTACCAAACTTTTTAGGCTGCACTACTGCATTGATCGATAGCATGCTGAACTACTCCATAACTTTTTTTCACTGAAAAAAATAATTTCCAGATATATGATATTAACAGCCTTAGCAGAATAATAAAATGAGTCATTAATAGGAGTCACAATAGAAACAAATATTATGGTAGCATTATAGTGATGTTGTAGCTGTAATGGTCCAAGAATTGAGAGAGAGGCAAGGATTTTTCTTACACAGTTGAAACAAATATCATCTTCAGTAGCACTCATTCACTACTTTCCAGAAAAGTAAGAAGGGATTATGAAATAACAGCTCTGTGACAGACATCACGTTGTTGGTGAGTAAATTGCTAAACACTGCGAAGAAGTAGAATACTAGCTTTTGACCCTTATTTCATCCTATTTTGCCAAACAATGGTTGGAATGTTATAAGTAACCAAGTACTATTTTGAAAAAGAAATGAATGTTATTTCTTGGTTTCATTGATAAACTTAAAAACTGAAGGATGTAAACACATAAAGCACAAAGAGATTATGAGAATAATTTTGATTTAATATGATTTAGGCTGCATGGCATGAAACACCGTTAGCTATTCTGTCTGCCAAAAAGGTCAGATTTTGCCAGGCTTTTCTTTGGTAATGTGTGGATATAGGTTGTGGCTACTGCAAGAAATTTTTCCCCTCTTATAATACTTGAGAACAAATCAATCTTTGCTGAAGGATAACAGAGGAATTGTTCCCTTGTGTGCACTACAGAGTGTCAGTGAGACTATGTTATAGCAGTTTCCAAAAGTGTTATTTGTTGCAGAGCTGCTCCTAAGGTGATATGATTAAATGGTACAAGTGGGCACATCTAAATGAGACACTTTACTACTAAACTACTGCACAATAAAGCATCACCATCTAAACATGCAAAGCATTTACTATGCAATAAATTAGTTTACTGTCCAGTTGGCTACTACCTGGTAGTAGATTTACCACATAGTGGGTGCGTCTACACTTTCATTAATGTGCCATAGTTACTGCATATTAAGTTTAGTATTTGGATAGCCAAGTACTAAAATTAATGTGTAGTAACTTGTGCAATTGAGTAGTAGTGCTGGTGCAGTTTTTTAGTGACATTAACTGTGCAGCCTAATACCACTGTACAGCACCATATTAGCACAGTTTTTGCCCAGCATGCTACTGTTCAGTGTTATTAGGCTACTGAGCAGTTAGCATCTTGTATAGACATGCCCAGTAGATACTGCACAGTAATGCATGTGTAGAAAGCTAACCGGGAGCAAACTGCTTCTAGTCAGCCCAGTCCCCTTCCCCAGGTAACTGCCTGCTTCCCAGCCCCCACTTGGAGATATCAAGCTGGGGCTGGAACACCATTTCCTGCTCTAGGCAGCTGCCTGCTGCCCAGCCCTGCTCCAATCTCAGTCCAAGAATTCACACTGGGCAGCAGGTTACAATCTCGGAGTGGAGGCAAGACAGGAGGCAACTACCCAGGGTGGGCTTGGGAGGCAGCAACCCTGGAGGAAGGACAGCTCCCCTTGTCTCCCAGAGCCCAGTCTGGGGTGGCACCTAAAGGAGCCTGTAGCTCTCCCTGGCTGCTATACAGGGGCAGAGCAGGGCCAGAGTAACCCTGCACTGAACTGCTCCTGTCAGACACACGTATAGATGTGCTCCCAGAGAAACTATACTGTGCAGTATTCTGCTGTGCAGTAAACTTAGAGCATATGAATAGCATGTGTAGACATGCCCAGTGAGTCCTACAAGTCTGCTATTTAATTCAGAGATAATCATAATAATAAACTGAAAATGCCTTTGAGAAAACATGCCTGTCTACTGATAGTCACATGAAAACTACCTATATATGATTATCTCTGAATTAAATAGCAAACATACATTTTATATTAAAAAAAAAAAAAACAACTAATCCCTAATTCAGGTCAGCAGTGTGAATTATTGGGAACAAAAATAGATATAGCCTGTAATAGAGAAGTCAGTCTTCTTTTCATGTGTTAAGTAGTGCTGGAGTGTTATCGTAATCGCAGTGGTCCAGAAATTATATGAATGTCTATGATGTTTGTAGGTGACATCTTTTGCTGGACCAACTCCATGACTAGTATAAAGTTAGAAAAACTTTTGAATGCAAATGACTTTCTAATGTGTTAATACATGCTATAACTTAAATAGTTCATTTAAGACTTGCTATTTTTAATGCTTTATAAGTTTAATTTTGCAACCAAAAGAGTTAAACAGCACTAGATTTGTAGATATTTTGCTTTACATTTTATATTACCATGCTGAAGCCGGTATGAGTCAAAGAATCCCATTGACTTCACTGAAAACTAACTCAAGCCCCTCACACAACTGATACCATCTTTGTCATCAACCTTTCATTTAGATCTATGTACCATAATGTTTTTGATTAAAATGGTTCATGTGAAATGTGAGTGTAATGCACACAATGTGAATCAAGCACTTATTTATAGAGTAATACCTTTTCTTAAAAATCCACTTACGGGTTATCGAGTAGTAACACTATAGGATTAAGTTCCTTCTTTGGTCTATAATAGGCTCTGAGTGGAACAATAAAATTGTATAAGCCATTTCCAGCTGTTTCTGCTGCAACAATAATCAATTTATTTTTGAATCCATAGGCTTTGGCATCTTCATAGTAGTTATGTTGACACCCCTAAAATCATAAGAGAAAATATGAATTCAGTGGCAGTTGATAATAAGAAACCATACCATGACCTTACAGATGACTTTTAACATTTTAAGATAAAATGTATCAATTAGTAAAAGGTAAAGATCATCAGCTTAATATACATGACAAAAAATATCTTGGTGACAATCTAAATCAGCAGTGGGTGAGGTTACACAGATGCTGAACAAAGATTATCTTTAAGTGTAGACAACGACAAAACTATATTCAACCCATAACAAACAAGACTTAATGCATAGTTCTACCCAGTATCAAAAATGTTTACCTTATCTAGTCGGAGGCAACAAAATGGCACTTTTTCATGCAGCAGATGGCAAAATGTGGGAGAACTTCCAATATAAGGAGAGTAAGGGGGATAGCCTTTTGCATACCTAGGTGAGTACAGAGTATAGAACAGTTTCTTTTTATTGTTACCTATTTGATAATAGTAGATTAAACTGCTATGTTATCATATATGTAAATTTTAAATACAATTTTATAGTTTGTTGCCCTACCAATTAACTCAAATATTAACATGGCCAATATTTAATAGGTATTTAATTTAAATAATAGATACAAAGAAGATCATGTAAATATCCTTGCCATGTAACCAACTATTATAAAAATAAATAAATGTTATTTTTGAAAGTAATTGGGATCGAAAAAGCTATAACGATGCCACAGCAGAGTAATATAGGAAATGATATGGGCTAATATAGCTAAAATGGCTAATATAGTAGACATGTGTTAACACCATGAACTACAGCAGAAAAATTAGCTTAGCAGGTTGTGAACAATGCCAGAGAATCTTCAGCTATGCCTCACAATTACGCCTGTAAAGGTTAATGGTTTTTGTCACAGGATGGACCTTCCTCTTTTTAAATTTATTTTCATTCTCAGGACAGAAATTTTCATTTTTGGTTACCATCAGCTGAGTCTTGCCAAAACTACTCCCATGATTATGCATTATAGAGTAGCAGTGCCAGGTTCACAGGTTTATGTATATGTGAAATAGCTTTAAAGTTCAAGACACAAGTAGATCTTTGTTACTGAACATCAGTGATATCCAGTAACTAGATAGGTAGATAATTTTAAAAGCTTCAGCTAATACATTATTTCACTTCTAAAGAGAAAATCAGTTCACCAGTGGTCCTCAGGTGTCTTATCTGCTATAATCACCCAGAAATCAGTTTCACTTTGTTTCTTATTAAACCAAATGGTATGAATTAGACCTGCAATCTGGTGCCTGTTGATTACAATGGAAGTTGAAATATGTGCTGGATATTTATAATATTAGTCTCTAAATGTAGTATTGTATAGTTGACATTATTTTTACATACTCTGAGCCTGCAGAAGTTTCATCATCTGATGGAGTAATTTCATCTTCTGACTGGTCACTTAAAAGGTCACATGTTTGAAGGGAAGAGGAGTCTGCAACCTCTAAGACAGGTGCTATGCTAGGTCTTCTTCCCCCTTTACTTCCTTCTGAGGGAAGAGCTAGTGTAGGCCCACTGGAAGATCTACAGCCTGTATCCTGTAGATCTATAGCCACAGTTCCTTAAAAGTGTAAAAAAATAGATATATTAGAGATATTATCCAATTTTACAATTAAAATGGGAATATAAGAGCATAAGAACTGCCATTTATTGAGTCAGACCATAGGTGCATCCTGTCTATTATCCTGTTTCATGGGCACATAAAGAAGTGCAGCTCCCCACTGTAACTGAGAACACTTTGCAGGAAGCGTTCTGAGTTACAACGATCCCCTGGAACAAACAGAAGTTCGCTGTTGGTTCCAGGGGGAAGGGGAATCTAGCTGCCTGGATCTGCTTTCCTCTAGCAATGGCCCCTCCTCTCTCCCAGCCTGTTCCTGTTTTCAGAATTGGAGGGGGGAAAGGGAGCAGAGGGAGCTTGCTCTAGGACAGGGGTGGACAAAATAAGATCCACCAGGCCATTTTATCCGGCTCACAGGGCCCGTAAAAATGTAGAATATTAATATTTATCTGCCCCTGGCTGCCTATGAAAGATGACAGGAGCCAGAGGTAGTAGGACCCAGGGGGAGCCAGCAGCAGAACTAAACAGCAGTAAATCTGGCTATCAATTTCTACAACATCTTATGGCAATGAGTTCCACATTTTAATTATACTCTGTGTGGAAAAAAAAAAACATTGTCAGTTTAAAATTAAATAGTGTGAATGAAAACAACCTTAAAAACTATGATGTATACAGTTGGATTTGCTGATATACATCAATAAACTACAGATGATATGGAATTTATGAAAACAACTTATATATTTATAAATGCTGGCTAAGTAATTCTGACTGAATACCTGAGGCATTTCTCCAGATAAAAGTATCATACCTATGGGGCACATTTACACATGCACCCCATTTTCAGTCATTTAGTACTTGCTAAAGTGATGATGATACTATTAATAATACAACAAAGGGTCTGGAACTTGCTGCTCTGAAACAGTCTGGGAAGAAGGGACAGAACAGATGCCCAGCTTCTCCTGCAAGACACTTCTATGTGGGTGACTGGTACAGTGTGCCATAGCTGGAAAGGCAAAGGAAGACAGCACTTGTTGTGTTAAAGCAAATACTAAATAACTGCACAGTACCCACCAGTACTGAGCAGTACTGGTGACACACTAGTTGCTTCCAACCCTATTGTGCAGTAGCAAAGAGCTCATTGCTACTGCACAGTAGCAGTGGCATCACAGCTAGTGCCTGCTGATGCTACATCACCATAGTGATGAGCTACTTTGCCATAGTTTATCCCTAAGGTGACAGAGCTTTTAATGTAGACATACCCCTGATGTTTTAAATGAGATAAGAATTTGACATCCTGGTTTAATTTTTTCTGCTTGTACTATGTTCTGCTTGAGAAAACAAAATATATTTTCCTCACATGCTTGACATTTCCAAATAAAGGAAATGTTGGATGACTCAGACATGGGATCTTTTATCTTCTAATTTATACAACTTTCTAGAGAGATTCAAAAAGAAATTCCTGATTAGAATTAGTGATGTTAAAAATTAGGACAGTTTCTGGTCAATTAGCTTGTGCTTATTCATAGATATAGGAAATCATTATAGGGAATGTTTTTAGTTTGTCAGTACTTTTAGCTAGATCAAAAATATTGCTTTAATACATAATGAATCAAGGTCTAATTTTAGAGCATGGTATTTTAGAGACATCAAGAGATTGCAGTGTCTTTATGAATAAATAATCTGGACACGCACACATAGGCATCAATTCTGGGATCTGTGACACCTGGTAGATCATAGGATCATGATAAAGCTGGGCTGGAAGTGACCTTACAAGGTCATCTAGTCCAGTCCCCTGCTCAAGGCAAGATCATGCCTGACTAAACCAGCTAAATGAGATGGGTATTAGTGATGGCAACGCTTGTTTTATGCTTCTTCTCTGAGTCCAACGTGATTTCAGGCATTAGCTTTTATTTGATGGCTTTTAGCTATCAAAGGGTCATCACAAGAATATTTATTTCTGTTGGGCCTACTCTTATGTCAGCTTACAGGATGCTGGTGATATGGGAACTCCTGTGCTTGTTCTTTCACTTGGATATTCCTCCAAATTTGGAAATCTCTTCTTTTGGTCAAGTTAATATTATACCTGGCTGCTCCACCTGCAATCTAGTCTAAACTAGATTTGTGGACTTCTCCAGAAAGTGACTAATTATAGAGGACTGAGTAGTATTATTTACCTCACATTTTGTCAGTTGCATAATTCTATCTATCATATTTTCCTGATGTATTACACAAGGCAATATCATTTATGCTACTTAAGTGAATTAGTGAGTTTTCTGCTTTGCCAGCTGGCTTTGCTCCCTACAGAGCAACTCAGCTAGTCTTTAAAATACAAAAGCACAATCCTTACATCAAACAAACAAATAAACCAGCAAACACAAACCTTTGGCCTTTCTCTTAGTGGTAGTCCTTTGCCCCCAGGACAATAGTATGACCCCTTTCTGGCAGCAAACTTATTTGGGGTCCAGTTAGCTTCCTGTCTGCAAACTGCTGCTTCACTCAGTTTGCATCCTTCTGGTTTCCCTTGTGGGGTTTTAAACTAGTGGGCTACTCCTTCATTGCTTAAATGCTTACAGCTGGGTTTCTTCAATAGGGTTATCTGCTTCCCCTTAAAGACCACCCATGCTGATTTTATCAAAAAAGAGGGAATCTAACAAATATAACTTTTTAACAAATAAAGTAAATATATTTAAAACAAATCAAGGAAAATGTTTTCACTAAGAAAGGGCATTAGTGTGTTAGGAAAAATCATTGAAAGATCAAAAATGCACTATTTATAGTGTAAGAGTATTTTATGAGATATACTTTGACTTACCCATACTGGCAATTATACTGTGTACTGGTAACCTAGAAGGTCCATGATAGCATGCCTTTGATTCATTGTTTTTTCTATTTTCTTCCTGCTTCTTAAAAGCAGAATTTTCTTCTTTGGTGATATTTATATAAAAACATATATCTGTAGAGCTCATTGTGTATCGAGGACCTGGATTCAGCAAAATATTTTTGTTATCTTCTCTCCTAACACCAATCAAACAGACTCCAAACCTAATTAAAAGAGGAAAAGACACAGTTCATTAAATGTGACACAACAGAATACAAGAAAATGGATATGTCAATAATAAACATCTGATTTAGTCCAGATTACTTGTTGTAGGCTGCCCACACATTCATTTTCTCGGATAATAAATGTATTTGGAAAAATACTATATTTAATAAAATTATCTCCAGAATAAGCGATTTGTAATCAAGCACTGTTTTTAAGGACTCTGAGTCCCAAGTTATTTTTAAAAGTTTTTGATAGCTAACTGTAGTCTCCTAATGTTGTTTCAGTTAATTTCTCATATGAGAAACATATTCCCTTCTGAAAGTACATTAAAAGAAGAATTAAACTCTGTTATGAGAAAGTATTCTTCCCACTAAATTGCTCCATTATGCACCTTTCAAATGAAACTATTTCACCATATGTTTTAATTACTCATTCTTAAAAAGCTGTTTGATCAGTAGAAGATAAAGAATTAAAAAGATAGCACCTTTTTCATTTCAAAATTTTGAAAGACAACTCAGTTTTCAGTCCATTAAAATGATTTTGAGATATTTTTTCATGTGTACCTTCATCACAGATTACTAGTTTTATCATTAATTTTATTTCAAACCATCTTTTTAGCAGATACAAACATATAACATACAAACTAAGTGAGTATTGCAAAGCAATCAGGGCACAATTTGAAGTGTAGTTTAAAGAAATCTGGAAATTAGTTGAGATTGTGAGATTGTTAACAGATGAAGTTGGATTAGGCCTAGTGCATGTTTCAGTAACAATGTATTTGATAATGATGGTATGTCTACACTGCACAATGTAGCACCATGTAGAGATTATTAAAAGATACGGCTGCTCATGCTAGCTATGGAATCAAATGCATTACAGATGCACTAACACAGAGTTTTATCCAGGCCAGTAAACCGTATTTCCCAGGAGAGCCTATTAGCCCCAAGCAGCATTGGGTTACTATGGTTATACTGTTTCCAATTTTTAAACTTGCTTGAACAAGCCGATCAAGCTTGCAAAATAAGCTTGGGCTCTTCCTGCATGGCACTGCCTATAGACATATCTTTTAACCTGTACAAGACCTATAACATCAAGAAAGAAAGTATCAAAAGTATTCTTAAGGTTCTTTCCAGAAATGTTCTGTTATTATTAGGGTAGTCCTCAGAAGATATATACCAATTGCATTTGAAGTTAACCTTGAATAGAACAGGCATGTTGTGAAGGAAGCTCAAATTCAAAAGTGACCCAAAATGAAAACAAACAACCAAACAAAAACGCTTTGTAGGGTGGATTGGGTAAAGAAGAGGGTACAACTTAATGGCCTATATTTTAACTATTAATTTTCTTTAGATGTATGCATCCTTCTAATTTCTAGACCCATTCTTCACATTGCCTGCGACAGGACCCATCTTCATTGCATTAGTAAGGCTGGCTTGACACGTTCACAACTAAGAGGAGTTTTCTTCTGATTAGCATGGCTTACATAACTACAAAAGAACTGTGAAGGTTATAAAGGTAAACGGACATTTAAAACTAGAGCAAAACATACACAATATGGGGCCTTCTAGTACAATACTTTCATAGCACAACATAAACAATTTGTTTGAATGTTTAATTCTGCAATAAGGAATGGAACATACTTTTTATGTGCATGGAAAGAAGCATATGTGAAGCTTTTCCCCTCATACTCAGCAAAAAATGTACTCTCCTCCAGGTTAATATGATACACTTCATTACCAGAGCATCTGCCATACATTTTCTGCCACTGTTCTGGAGATTGCTGGCCCTCCCTGAAACATGCACAGATAAAGAGAATAATTTTAAACTTGATGTAAAAAATTCATTAATCATAGAGCCATCCCTTGGCAATGGAACTGCAAAATTCTACTAGAAAGGTCCCGTGGGCTAAGCTGCAAGAAATATTAGAGATCAAAGTTTAGTAACAATGAAATGCAGAGATTAATTTATCATCTAATGTGAATTAAGGAACATTTTCTACTCTAAGGAGTAGGCCTATTAAGATTGTGAACTTCAATATCAAGAGAAAGAAACATGGTGTGAATTTTAAGTAATTCAACCATAATAAGCACATTCATTGCAATTTATAAATGACAGAGATGGTGAAATTGGCAGCACACTAGATCTATTAATATAGACAGCTTAGTCAGATTCTCCACAAAGACTTGACTCTGATTACTGGTAGCAAAAAATGTTCAAAATAAAGCAACAAGACCTTATACCATACGCTACTTAATTTTGGCAAATCAATGAGCATGTCTACACGAAATATTTTCTGTGCAGTTGGCTAATTAGTTGTGCAGTAAATATTTCTCATCTATATGTGTTCCACTATTAGGATGCAATATACTCATTTAGTCTGCAGCAGGATAGTACTTGCACAAGTACTTCATGATGTGGAGTAAAAAACTCTGCAGCAGCACATGTATAGACACTGGAAGGGCTGGCTGGGGCATGAAGGTGCTTCAGCGTGGTGGCTGCCTGCCAGCTAGTCCTGCGCTGAAGCACCCTCGTGCTCCAGTCAGCCTCTCTACAACACCCTGAGCCAGGAGGAGTAGTCCTGGTCCTGGCAGGCTGACCCCTTGGTTCCCCTGTTTGCCAAGGCTCCTCTGCCCCAGCTCCATGTATTACAATCCTGAGCACACATGCAGATGCACACCCAGCTTGAATAAACTCTGAAATGATAAACTCTAGAGTCTATTCAAATGGATTAATAGGCACATGTAGACATGCCCACTGTATGCAAATTTAGTTTTGGAAAAAGTTGTCATGCTTGTCTTTTACTGTAGTCAGTTGCTTTTCTGTTTCTTGTGGGCTAAGATGAAGTGTAGTAATGTGAAAAAAAATCTTTAATTATATGTTTTGGTCATCTAATTCTTGAAATCAGAACAAGCTAATTTCTTGTCCAATAAATGCTGTCCCTAGTGGAAGAGTGAAATATTTTTATACCCCCATGGAGTCTTTGCAATACATTTGTCAATTTAAGAATTACGGTTTTTGGTTTCAAATTTGAAATGATGCTCAGGAAAAATGGACCAACGTGGGCTTTGTGTAGTCTGAAGGATCAGGGAAGCAGCTGCAATTAGGACATAAACATGGTAAATATGCAAGGTGTCTTTTCATGTAAAACAAAGATCGGTGTTTAGACTGATAGGAACTTTTGGGTGGTACTAGTCTAGACACCTTCCATTTCCCAATAAATATTCTTACATTCTCCAATTTTCAGTTCTTCTGTACACTTAAATGAATGGTTTATTTTTATGCAGCTTTTTATAATCAAAATTTGCATTTTGAATCATCTCCTAAAAATGATAAAGTTTGTGAACACTGAAATTCACTAAATAAAAACTAAAGAAAATGTATGAAGGTGACAGTGGTGCTGACACTTGTTGTGATCTGGTTATAAATGGGACAAAAGCTCTTTAGCTTAGATTTAAAACCTGGTGTTCCAATCAAGAGATGTTTCTGCTTCCATGAATTTATAATTGGTCGTCTTCTTCTTTGCTTATTAGCCTATTAGATTTTAGAGTCTTCTGCTCTTTACAAAACCATCTTAACATTTTGCTATCTCTTTTCATGTACAATGTTCTTTCTAAAGCTTTCTCATTCCTTGGCTTGATGCCAAACCTAGTGTTTTGGAAGAAGAAGTGACATATTTATTTTAATGAATGTAAGGAGGCATCCTTATTGAGGCTACTGGACACTAACTGACCCAGTAACTCACTCAAGCCAACGCACTAATTAAATGCATCCTGTGTTGCCTAATGTCATCTTAGTAATTTCCCTAATCATGTTATAAACTGAATTATGGATGAAGCTCCTTACACAATATTAGATCTCTGTGTGATCCTAATTGAGCTCTCCCTGCTGTATATTCAAGAATTCATATATGTAGGATACGCAGATTCGTATATATAGGATAGGTAACAATGATCATTTTTATTATTTGCTATCTTGCTTTACTGAAAATCACTTTGCAATAAAACCCATACCACTGTCAATCTTTTTACAATTTTTAATTTTGCTTTGAATTGTTAATTTTTTTCTTATAAAAAATGCCTTGAAGGATGCGAAGTAAGCTTGTTTCAAGTAATTTGTATAACCTTTGCTGTGTTTTAGATCACACCACTACCTTCTATTGCAATGAATCTATCTTTATTCTGCTTTCTTGGTTGCCCAGTAACATTTGATATTCAGACAAATTCTGTTTCTGAAGAGCTTTCATTTTATCCAAAAATGGGTGCAAACTTTAAGCTGTTTCTCAGATCTCTCCTCTAGTTTCCAAGCAATAGTACTGGTTAGTGCTCAATGGAAATGGTTATATAGCATTTTTCTTGTTTTTTTCCTTGTTTTTATCCTTGTTTTTTCTTTTCTGTTGGAGACTATCAGATCAAAAATGTGTGTTATAGTTTTTTAAAATATAAATATTTTAAATATAAAATTTATATTTTAATAAATTTCCTGGCTTTCCTACCACTTTGCCTTCCTGGCTTGTCTTTGGCAGTCCACCTGATGTGCTGATGGGCAACTGGGGCACATCTACACATGCATTTACTATGCATTTACTGTGCAGTAAATGCATAGTAAATTACCATGCAGTACATTACCATGCAGTTAGCAGTTTTTAGGCTGGTGTCTACACATGTAGACATTAAAGCACATTAATACTGTGTGTGAACTGACTTGGGACTAACTATTTCTTTTTTCAGGAGCTGCATTTAAGCTTCCTGCAAGTTGTGTGTGGCTCACTAGCCATGGTTTGATCACCTCTGATATAGGGTGAAACTAAAGTTAGTCCCAAGTCAGTCGATACACAAAGTGTTACTGCACAGTAACTAATTGGGTGTAAATTTGCTACCTATGTGATACGGGTATCAAATTTATACCCAAGTCAGTTTAAGTCACCATATTTACTGAGCTGTATGGGCATGCACATGTAGATGTCCACGCTTACTGCACAGTAATTTTCAGTTATTGCATCGTAATCTGAATTACTGTGTAGTAAATGTGCACAGTTAAATGCACTTCGGGACTCTTATCAGGACTTCGAGGCTCCACTTCCAATCAGTCTACTAGATGGCCACCATAGATTCCAGTGCGGACCTCAAGGTCTCCAGGGTTTGATGCTCCCAAGTAAGGCTGTCAAACAGATTGTCATGCAGCTGTTCTACTTAGCCCAAACTAGAATAAAATATATTTTTTTAATAACCTGAAAAAGAAAATGCTCTTTCCCAGCATGGCTCTGCTTCCAACTTGTATCATTGTTATAGGCCACTAAACATCTAGCTGTTCAATTGCAACATGATGTCGCTCTCAAACTAGTCTCTGTCAGTGAGCCAGTGTCCCCACCCATATAGCATAACTGTTCACAGCTGGGTGGATATATTTGCATCAGAGACAGAACTTTACATTAAAACTCATAACTTTTGGAAAACTAATATTCTAAGTATATATAAAAGCAGTATAGAAAATAAATGAAAGAGTATTACCTGTTTTTATTAAAATAACAAAGCTAGAAATACAATTATAAAAAAGAAATAGTCATATGTTTTACTTTTTTTTGCCTAAAATAAAATATTTCACCTGGTTAAAGTCTGCTTGGTTCCAGTTAGTTGTCTAAAAGCTTCCCATGGTGCTGTTCTGCAAAGATCACATGAAGTTCATCAATTCAGAAATGCTATTATTGTCCAATATTTTGTACCATTTTTAAATCTTAGTGGAAGGATTTTTATGTTACTAGATTTATTTATTTATAAAATCTATACATGTAAACATAAAGTCAAGTTTTTAAATCTAAGGCTGAGTATAGTCTTGATCCTATAAACAAGCATATGTTTAACCTTATTCATACTATTATTCCCACTGAAAATAATGAAATTATTCACATTTTACATGCTTAAATTTTAGTTTAAGCATATAAAAGCTAAAATGCAAGTCAATAGAGAGATTACCATCATGTCAATAGTGGTTTGATATGCCCTATATTTTTAAGACACCTGGAAGATGAAAAACCCTACAGCCTTCAAGTTTGAAACAGGTTTAATTTACCTTCAGTACCTATGTTTGACAGTATAGTTTTGTTATGTTGGGGAAAACAATCTCTATGTACAATGTAATCCCTTATCTGCATGCTAGCATTGATAAAGTCATTTTTATGATTGCTATAGCCAATTATATTAATAATGGATATCAACTTCATAAGAACGTTAATATCCATTATTTTTTTTCTGTTCGCAAATCCTTCTGAAACCAATTCTAAGATATACAACTATGCCTGTCATGTACAGCTCTTCACTAAAGAGCCTGGACAAATAAACTTCTTTCTACAGGTTCTTAATGAACAGGTCAGTTTTGTAGGCATTACTCTTAACTCTGTGAATGGTTACAAAAACATATATAATGACAGAGATGTGAAGGATGGGGTGTAATTTTCATGGGCACTTTAGCCACAAAGTAAAGTTTTGATACAACCAAGATCCCAGGATGCAAACTTTTTCAATATGTATACCACAGAAGCAGTGATCTCCACATAGTGCCATGACTTCAATAATAACTTGTTATTAAATGACTTTGAAAAAACTATAACAAGCAAGAACTGAGGAAAATAAAATAGGAAATAATAAATTAACAGATTACTAAGAACATTCATTTTTCTTCCTATTTTTTTTGCAGGAGCTGCATTTAAGCTTCCTGCAAGTTGTGTGTGGCTCACTAGCCATGGTTTGATCACCTCTGATATAGGGTGAAACTGTCCATTGATACCGATGGGAATTTTGTCACTCACTGATGTAAGTGAAACCAAAATTTGATCAATTGAACTACTTATGATGAATGAAGAAGGGTGCACGTTCATTAATGCACCATAATTACAGCACATTAAGTCTGGTACCTGTAATAACCGGTACTAACTTAATACACTGTAATAGGCACTATTACTGTGCATTAGCACAAATGAATGCTTTTTTGCATGATGCTTAATGCCCATTGGACTAATCTACTGTGCATTAGCAGATTAACACAGTTTTTGCCCGCCATGCTAATGTGAAGTAAAATTAGGCCAATGGGCATTAAGCATCTCATGGAGACGCACATGAAATAGACTTTTGTAGAGAGAAATTAGAAAGTATTAAGAAATACTTGTATTAATACATGAACATCTGAAATCATTGGTATTCAAACTATGGGGTGTGACCCCTGGTCAGTGTGATGAAAGGTTGGGGGGGTGCAGTGCAGTGGGGTGCAGACAATAAATTTGCAAGGAGCTGGTGCAGCCCCAAAAGGGGGATGAAGGAAGGAGGGACCCCTGGGCAGGCTCCTTCAGTGGGCTGCTTTGCCTCCAGGAGGCTAGTGTACACAGCCTAGAACCACAGTGGGGCTGAGGCAACAGGTGCTAGAGCCACAGTGGGTGAAGCCTCCCTGCCAAGCTGAGTCAAGCAGAACCATGACAGCTGTTAGGATAAGGTGTACCCTGTGTCTGGATGCACTGCTCCTCTGGTATGAAGGGGTGGGGGTGCAAACAAAATTGTAACTCAAAGGGGGGTTCAGCTCAAAAAAGTTTGAAAGCCATTGTCTTAAGTAGTGAAACAAGAAAACAATCATTTGCAGTCAAACATGGTCAGAATTGCAGAGCAGCCTGGAATTTGAAAGTATGTTTGCAAATGCTGTGTTAAGGAATTACCAGGTTTCCTAATGAATACCTATTGTTGCTTACCTCTTCAAGCAGTTTTATTAACAGTTCTATTTTTTTCCTATGGTTATGAAGCTTTTTGGATTTTGTATAGGTGTGGGTTTTTTCCCAATAGTTAATTTTAAAAATAGGGTGAAATTGATAATTTTAACACTGTGTAGGGATCTGCTTTTGGAATGAGAGCTGACCTGATAAGACATGTTTTCATTGGAAACTGCTTATTTCCTGAAACTGAAATAATTTGCATGAACACCACTTCTTCATTAAACTGAGAAAACTCAAGCAGGATTCTGTCAGATTACCTGAAAGGCTAAAACTTCCAAGATCTACAGCATGCAGGCTGGTATGAAGCAGAGATTCAGGGCTTCCAGGTTTCATGACTAAGGCAGCCCTGCCAAACAGTGTGATCAGGGCTTCCAGAGACATTTGAACTTTTGACCAGCTCTAAGCAGAGTATTAGCAACAATAGTTCTAGTTCAGTCCCTTCAGACCTAGGGAAGGGATGTATCAAGTACAGCAGTCACTGATAAAGTTCAAACATAGCTTTAGGATACATATAGACATTCAGTTTCTAGCAGAAGAATCACTGTTCTCCCAGTAGGAAAAAAAAAGTGTGCAGATGTTTGGGCTTTTTCTTCTGAAACAAAATGGCTGCTCCAGGAGAAAAAATAACCCATCAACAACCAGAGTTAATTCAATCCAGAAGAAATTCTCCTGGGAGACATAACAGCTGTACAGTTTCCCCCAGTTTAACTCTTCCTGAGGACTAGAGGAGTGAACTGAGGAAAAGGCAGCCTGCCTTCCTGAGATTGGGGTCACTCAGTCTTAAGAAGGCATGGGAGAGCACTTGCTCCCCACATCCTATAGACTGGGAGGTGAAGGAAACAGCTGTCACCATCCTCTGTATATTCCCCAAACTGGGTGGTCCCCAGTTTCAGAAAGAGGCAGGGTGCTTTGCCCATTCCCCTTTGCTGCCCACACCACACAGCTGAGTGGAAAGGCAGTGATTTAAAGCTGACAGCTGGGAGTGGGGATACAGAAAAGTTTCCCCAACCTGGCTCCAGGCTTCCACTGCCCCCACTCCCCTTCCACTCCACCATCAGCTGAGTGACAGAATGGCAGAGCTAGGTAGTTTTATATTGTCAATCCCCTCAACTTTCAGCTAAAAAACAACCTATTATTAAGATACTGAGTATGAGACATTAAACTTTAGCAAACATTTTTAAAGGCTGAAGTCATCATATGTGCTTGCCTCAGCAAACACAAGATTACCATGAGTTTATACTCCAAATTCTGTAGGAATTCTCTTGTTTCTTTTGTTTGGATGGGACCTTAAAGAAATTCTACCCAAGATTGGATACCATAACTACAGCTGAACAATAAAGTTTATTTTGGCGCTGCAGCAATAATATAAAGCAAGAAACAAGAACCAGGGGCCAAAAAAAGAGCTTGGTTCAGCATCAACACTATTTTTTTTTTTAACAGCTTGGGAAAAAGACAATTGGACAAAAAAATGCTGCAGATTGTTTTGGCTAAGCTTCTAATGTTTCTAAAAAGAGTGTCTCCTACACTTTGTGGGTGTCTGTTTGTGTGCATATACAGGTTTCCCTTGCTTTATGCGGGTTCTGCATGTACAAATTTGCTCTTATGTGATTACCCTATTTATACCAAAGATTAATTATATGAGAGGTAAATTCACTCGTATGCTATTGGTTTGGTGAATGCCTGCAGTCAACTGCTTTGTGTGGTGCACTGGGGGAGAGACACGCTTCAAAATATAGTCTCCTGTGTGGATCTGTGCTCCTCGCTCATTGTCTGCAACACGTGTTTCTGTAGTTGCCATCCCCATTATGATAGTGCCCTCTGCTTGTGTGTACTGTCTGCTGTTGCTGAGTACCAATATTATCTTGTAAAAGTGGTAGAAATGGGTCTGGGGGTCAGTACATTCAAGGTTTTGGAACATATCCCTATTTGTTATATTGTAAACTGGGTTCCCTTTATGCAAATTACAGTTATGTGCCTTTTTCTGGGAGCACATGTACAGCATAAAGTGAGGGAAACCTGTATATATAACATTGATGTATAGAATAACAAATATATATGTAACATTTGTGCTTTGGCTAAGCTTCTAATATTTCTAAAAATAATCTCTCCTATACTTTTTGGGTGTGTGTGTTGTGTGTTTGTATGCATATTTATATAACACTGATGTATCAAATAAAAAATATATAACATTTATGTATAGAGAAATACAGTCTTTTTGCACTAGAAAAGAAGAAAGACTCAGTGAAAATGTTTAATATATTCAGATAAAAATTAGCTGAACTATTTTTTGCATGTTCTGTTTCTTTTTATAGTTAAATTTATATATTTTAAAAATTAGACAAAGTGAAAAAGAGTACTACTTCACCCATTCATCCACAAAAGCAAACTTTAAGAAAGTGGTCTCAGGATGTGTTAACCAAATCCAAAAGCAATATCATGATATTCTACAGTGCAATGACCACCTCTAAATGAATATAGGAAACTCCAAATAATTCCTGTAGATACAGATTTCCAAAGTAGTGAAGACAACTGAGGCACTTCTATTTATTTTACTAACCCTATAGAGATACAGCAAAAACAAAAAAAAGTTTTGAGGAATGATATGAAAAGGCCTTTCTTTTAAAATTAACTATCTTCTAGAAAAGCCTTATTTACAAAAACAAAATTTAAAACATACAATCTTTTTTACTTAAAGATAATGTCTATGTTCAAGCTTGTGTTTTTTGTATCTAATTATGTGTTACAAAAAGAAAAGTAAATTGTGTTGCCATGGAATTGGATAGAAAGTTCTTTCCTGGTCTGAGAGTTGGTTAAAAGATAGCAAAGAGTAAGCCTAAATGGTCACTTTTCAGGATGGAAGGAGGTCAAAAGTAGGGTGCCACAGGGGATCTGTGCTGGCCCCAATTTTATCTATTTTCATCAATGACCTGCAAATGGGGATGCACAATGAAATCTCTAGTTTTCCAGACAAAACCACTTTATGCCAGGTACTCAAGTCTCAAGCTGACAAAGAGGAGCTGCAAAAAGATCTTACCAGAGAGTGGACAAAAAATAGCAGATTAACTTCAGTGCTGACAAGTACACGGTAATATACATGCATGTGATGTGCTTTGTTAATGGCTTCAGCATTTTCTCATTCTGTCCTTTCCATAATACTAAAGACAGGACAAATAGCAAATGAATCCGCTGTGTAAAAGCTATTGTAAATGCTCATGAGGCTATTAATCACCAACTGGAAGTACTTCAGCAAATGGAAATCAGAGAGAGACACTAAAGTTTTAAAAAATCACAAAAGTCCGGTGAATGAAGTTAGAGCACCTGGAATTCAGAGCTAGTTGTAGGTAAGGTATGCTGTAATGTATAGTAAACTTTGTTTAAAATTAATTATTGATTCTTTTAAATCAATTTCAACAAATAATAGAGACAGATTCAAAGTTTTATACCTATGTAAATAGCAGAGTTTTGGGGGGTTTATTTTTTTAAAGAAACCAATCCAGGCATTTGATTTCAACTGAAGGTAGGAGTCAGTCTTAGGGCCTACCTTGGAGATTGGTGTTTTTGTTCAATGGTTCTAAACATCGTGAAGTCCTGCTAATTTGGACTTCATTGTGCAATCAGCTTTCTCACCTGGTAAAAAGGTCATGAGACCAGTCGTTCCTAAATGAACTCAGCCACATCTGAAGCAGAACTGAAAAACAGGATCTTCATCATTTTCAAGCTGACTCAAGGTAAAAAAAATTCAAGGTTGAAACATTTGAGTCTGAACATCTCTCCTTATGAATTTTAAAATGGATTCTGTTCCACTTTGGGACCACCACTCAGGCTTTAAAATAGCAAAAGATTTTAACTTGTTTAAATGTAAATTTATTTATAAAGCTTTTCCCCTGACCTTTTATAAACAATGACTTTGACTCTATATTAAAGATGATGAATGGCCACTTATCACACCTGCCCAATCATACCTTCATATACATTTGCCAACTGCCATGATTCAAATAAACAAATATAGATATGACTCAGATGAATATTTCACTATCAAGCGTACACTATGACCTTCTTGCTATTTCAAAACAGTCATTTATAAATAATTCCAATAATTATTTGTTGCTTTTTTTATATCATACTGTATTTTTCCTAATCAAATATTTTGTTCTTATTTCAGAATTTTTCATATCTTTGACCTTGATTCTTTTCTTCTTTCACTTTTTGATCCTCTTCTCTTTCCTCACTTCCTGCCCCCCACCCACTCTCTACAAAGAGATGCTTAACTGCACAGTAGCCTAATTTACTGCACAGTAAATGTGTGCATTTACATTCATGTACACTTACTGAGCAGTAAATTACCCTAATCACAAGTAAATTTGCTACTTGAAAATGCAAATACAGATAGCAAATTTACTCATGATTAGTTACTACAGTCACACACATGTGACGTGTGACTGTGAAGCTTGGTGCAGCACAATCCATACATTGTGCTGCAGGGAGACGTAGGCTGACCCTAAGCAGTGTGGGTTGGCCAATCAAGGTTGCCCTGTACACTATTGCCATCTGTTCCCAGGCAGACAAGGGAGCCTACAGAACACACTGAAGGTATGTGCATAGGAGGCCCCTGGCTGTGCAGCATCAGAACTAAAGATTCTCTGTTCTTCAGAGGATCTGTATTCAAATGTTTGTTCAGGCCTCTCTAGGTATGTTTTTCTACCAGGAAAATTCTCAGAAGATTCTCCCAGGTCATTTGAACATTTTTACACAACCTTCATCATCACAACCCTGGCTTCTCTGTTATCTAATCTCCTTACCTCCCAGAAATCCCACAGTGGGTTATGTATTTCCTAATCCTTGACTTACATTCTTCTGTTTTCTTCCATATTATGTTCATATTACTATTATATTATTCAAAATCTTAGGGACCTCAGCTGCATACTTGTTCTCCCTGAACTTCAACTCTCTGACAGGATCAGGCACAATTTTTTCCTAGACATGGTCTCTATGTTGTCATACTATCTTCTGCCATTCCCCATGTGTGAAATAATTCAAAGCAAATCTATCATATTTTCCTTTTCTAGGCTTAGGTTACAAAATTGATAATCTGAAAGTGGTGTAATTATTTTAAAAAATGACACCTTCTTTTAGCGGATTACAGGAGGATTTTTATTTTTGGTTTCTAACTTTTACTTTGTCTTTACTATTTTGAAAACATTATCACCAAACCTTTCCCCTGTTATTTCATAATGGTGATTCCTGTTCTTTTATGATAATAAACAATGAATTTAACAAGCAAAAGGCCACAGTCCATAGTCAAATGTGCACATATGCTAATGAAAGCTGAAAACAATCCCTGCCAGCACCTGCAAACATTCACTCAGTCTTTGGTGCTTTTCTTCTGAGGGCATCTTTGCAGTTCTACTGGCCAAATAGAGTTAAAAGACTTATTTTTAGAGCTTTCAATTGATTGCCATTAATGTGCATGATTAATGCATTAATTGGTTCTTGTGTTAATTTGTTTAATGCATGAATTATGCACATGGTTCTGGAGCCCATGTCTGGGCTCCACTCCACAGCCATCACCACTGTCACTAGGCCACCCAGTGGGGCAGTGGTGCCAGTGTAGAGGAGCTACAGGGCAGCCCAGGGATGGGCTCCAAGCTATTGCAATGGGGCGGGACACACACACAGATACACAGTCTTGAGGACACACACACAATCAGCCGCAGCATGCACTTGGCCAGAAACATAGCCTAGCAGCATATAGAGTAGCTTCCAGCAGATAAATATGTGGAGGGGACGGGAAGGGGGAGAAGGGAAGAGTAGGGCAGATTGAGGCCCCTGTGGTGAGGAAGGAGTGGGATGAGGGCAGGGGCATGGCCAGGGGCTGGGGTGAATGAAGTCCCGGGACTGGGATGAGTTGTGGGACTGAGTTGTGGGTGGCTTGTCCAGGACAGGGGGCGGGGGGGTTCCGCCGCTGTACACACCCCTGGGGGAGGCATGGAGGACATATGCCCACTGGATTTATGGGCTAGGACTCTATGCTCTGCCATCTTTGCCCCAGGAGCCACGTGCATGCCATGCATCCCCTGCCTGCCTGGCAGTGGGAGGCACAGTATGGCATCGCATGGCTCCTGGGGCAAAGGCAGCAAGTTACAGTGTTTATTACAGTACATTGGAGTAGCCTCGATGCACATGTATAGGCACCCTATGAGACTTGAATAACTGCAAAATTCTGAAATATTACATGATGTCTTTTCTTTCCATTTTTGGCTAGTTCTATTTTAGACTGTTATGTAGATGTTATGTAATTGACAAAATGGTCATATCTCTTCAAACAATGAGTGTTACTTCATGTCTACTTTCAGTAGACACATAACCCAGTAGCCAGAATACTTACTGAGTTCCAGATCTAAAGCACAGAGTGGTAAAAAGCAATGCATGTACAAGAGGACTAAGCACCTTCCTTGTTAAAGTCTTTGTATTTCCAACTTGAATTTCTCATGAATTTCTGCTGTTTTATGATATGCATGATTGAAAATTATTACCATGAGTATTTTTCCCCCTTTCTCTCTCTCTTAAGTGCTAGCACTTTTTTTCAAGTGCACAAACAGACCAAAATTCAGTTACTTCAGCAGTCTGCTTACAGAAGATAATTCTCGTAGTTTCTCTCAAGTAGTTTGGATTTCTGTCAAAATCACTTTATATCAGAATCCAAAAGAAAAACTATTGTAGAAAAATGTATAACTGAAAACCCTGTTTGTTTAAAATTGAATGCTAAAGACCCTGATGTACAACAAAAAACAAAAACTCTTTTATGTGACACTTTTTATTCTGGGGAGAAATTCTCTACTTCTTTTTAATGTATATATGATGAGTTAAAAAAATAAAATTCTTTGTTTACCAAGCAGAAAATGTAATGTTAATGAAGCAATTTTTTTCATAGCTCTTGGAAGGCATGGTAATTTGACATTTGCTATCCTCAACAGTTAAAGTTTCTACAGTAATTGTCATGTTCCCCATACTAAGCATAGGGGAATACTGCAAATGCCAAGTAAAGAATAAATACTTTTTCATAGTGGGTGCATCTACATGAGACAATTACTGTGGAATAGCATAATTAGCTCCAGAGTAAAATGTCACCAGTCTACACTTGCAGAGCTATTAGTCCAGAGTAAATTAATTAACTATGCAATAGGTTAGATACAAGTACTATCCTACTTGTTAGATACAAGTACTATCCTACAGCGGAGTTATTCACTCCACTGCAATGCATGTCTCGGATGCGATGGGGCTGCCTCAGGAATGAGGGTGCTTCAGTATGGGGGATGCCTACTTTATGCCCCAGGCAGCCCCTCCGCAGCACCTTGAACTGGGTTAGAGTTGCCTCAGGCTAGCTGCCCTGGCCCACTACACTGCAGTCCTGGGTGCACATTCAAATGCAGTTCCTGGGAGCAATAAACTCCAGTGTGAACTGCACTTATGTAATTGTTTTAATAGCATGTGTAGATATGCCCAGTAAGTACCAACATTTTTGGAAGTGTCCATGCTAACTTTATACACACACACACACACACACACACACACACATAGTAATACTTTCAACTTCCTATGTTTTGGTATTTACTTTCTAACAGTTCTCCCTTGTAGCACCATTTTTCAGGACTCCTAAATACTAAATATTAACTATTAAAAGAATTCACACTGGATTTTTTTATACACCTTCATTTATTGGAGGCTTATGCACCTCGAGTGATATTTTCAAAGTAGAATAATATGGGTAGATAACCAGCTCTCATTGGCATTCAGTGGCAGTGGAAGCCCATGCCTTTTCTTAAATATTTTGAAAATCCTAGTCCATGTATTATAAGTGAAAGTTACTTTCATTCAGACAGCTAGGACTAAAACTTGCTGATTTAAGTAATTATTTCTCTGCTGAAATCATTGGAGTTAAACATTTACAGTAGCTGGTGTTCTGTCTCTCAGAGCCATAGAGGAAGGGTAGGAACATAATGGATAACATCTACTTGGTTCTCATGTAAGGACTTAAAATAGTGAGCATGCTTGTACACAGAGTGCAAAAACTGAACGCAGAAAATTGAGATCTCTTTAGAAAAGTATAGCTTGAGCTAGCTGACTCCAAGAGTTCTCACTGGCTATTTATCATTTGCTGAGGGAGGACATTTCTGCATGGCCTCCCACCAGGCATTGTAGTAATGTTCAACACATCCACTGTTATCCACCATATATTTCTCTGCTTCCTTTCTGAACATATAAGTGTTAGAATTAGAAACTTCCCAGCCTGCCTCATGAAAACTGCCATTAAACACAGTGAACAGGTGTACAAAAAGTGCTGATTTTACAAAAGTATAATTGCTTACAGATCTTTGTATTTTTAAGTAGGGCTGTATGGATATGATGACACTTACTAAGATGAAAATAAATATTTTTCACATTTCCTGTTAATTTTGTGACATGAATAATTTTATTTTTAAATTGCTAATGTTTCCCCCCTTTAAAATATAATGCATTTTGAGCAATTTTTTTGATGATTTCCTTTTGCACAACATAATAAAAATAAGAAAATGGTAGGTTAAATGGAATATTGTGGAAAACATCTTGATATTTCCCCACAGCCATAACACAATATAGATAGGGAACACTGAATTTATTGGGGCGGAGGAGCTATGTATCTTTTGAGTAGATTGTTCCATTGTATTTCAAATAACTTTGGTCGTATTTTAAAGAAGTTATACTTACTGTCCTCTAGAAGTATGAACAAGCAGAGTGATCAGTGTGGAAGTAGCTGGGCATATGCAATTTAAAGCTAGCATAGCATACTTGAACTCCTCTTCACATACAACATGATCTGTATAAAAGATAACGTCAGAAAAAAAATCAGTGCTCTATAAATATACTTTCTTTACTTCGTCCTATGTGCCCTGATCAAGCTACTCTGCCACAAGAACAGCTTGGAAAGCAGATTGTAACTGTGAGAATCACAATTTGTGTCCATATCTTCCCACTGCCCTGGGAGAAAGTAAACTGTGCCAGATTTCAGCAAGGTGCAACATATGTCATTAAGCCGGCAAGCTGTGTGGGCAGAGTCAAGACTCCATCTAGTCTTTCCTCTTATCCTCCACCTACATGGGTAGGAAAAGTAATGATTCTGTGAAGCCTGCCTCCACTTTCATGCTGTATCTCTGATTTAGGTAGCCTGCAGAAGATGGCAAAAGTCCAATTCATACCCTCTTATTGAATTTGTATGGGCACAGAGGGCTATGGATGATCTATCTCCCATTTGTAAAAACAAAACAAAAAAGACCTACTGAAAACCTGAAAAATTATGGAAAGTTCATGATAGCCACTTGCAGATTGATTTAAAAATAGTTATTATTTTCCTGATTATTCATATTTTAAAAGTTCAGAGAAGGGTGAAGCCTCAAAAATATGGTGATGATGTTTCCCAGAGCACTCTCTTTCCCAGTGGCAAGTAGGTTTCTAGAGCAGAACTGTTTCTGTGATTTATAGCACTATTCTTCCCACTATTCCCACTGTCTTTCACAAAGCATGTGATGCAAGAGAAAATATTCACAGGATGTTACAACTATTCCCTTTATTCCCTATGTCTACTTTCTTCTCTGGACTTGTGAAATCCATAGGAAAGGATTACCACACCTAAAATGGACAAGGTTTTCCCTCACCACAAACTAAAAATGAAAGTGTCCCGTGAACAACAAAAAATCGGAGTATATTTTTATGATACTTCGTACGGAAGAAATAAAAAAATAACCAAGGGGAGACATTAAATTGAGTTTACTTTTGCATGTGATTTTAAATACTGTGATTTATATCACTCGAGGTAACTGATATTTATGATCATGCTTAAATGCTTTGCAAAATTGGATTTACTGTGAAGAGAAAAGAAAAGAGTACTCTTAGATGTTACTCAGAAATGTCTGTTTATATACAGTGAGTGTAAGGAGTAAAGTATCAATTTAATCCTCTAAGAAGCTTGAAGAGTTTGGAAAGGTAAATATATAAGGTCACAAGTGTTGTTTTCAAAGCTCTCTTGACTATCCTGCACACTGATTAGATAAGTTGTTTCTCATTTTGGGGTCTGATTCTGCTCCTACTGTTGTCAGTAGGGCAGGATTGCATCCCAAAAGCAAAAACAAAACTAGTTAAATTAGAAAATTAAGATGGCAGCCATGCAAAGAGGCAACTTGTACAAATCCAAATTCCCTTCCCTAAAACATTAGCTTTTTGGTTCAACCATTTATCCGTTTCTAGGTTTATTGCCTAATCATTAAAATGTTTAGCACCTCTCACATTTCTACCTGCCTAAGATTTTCTTTATGGAACTTGATTTTCACAGAGATAGGAATTTTTTTTTGTGAAACTGTGACGTACTTTTATTTTTGATTTTCTGCCACATAGTAAATGTGCCACATGGTTAACTCTGAATCATTTGAAAATTAGCTTTGAAGATGGAAGGAGCTATACTGTGTGGGGCATGTGCTTAGCACATAATGACAATGTCCACATGGAGAATTCATTTGGAATAGTAGAATAAGAAATATATGGATAACAAAAAGAACAAGGAGAATTTATCCAATCATTTTATACTCAGCTTTTTCGTTTTCTTTTTTCATTTTGGCCATGGCTGAAGGATAAAAGGGCCAGATAACATAAAAAGGAAGTATGTTGATAAATTTTAGTATAATACCTATGAAAATATATTATACATTTAATCTTGGAGTAGTGTTATAACTTGCTATACACATTCCTCTCAGGTTTCTAATGGTGTTAAAAGACAATATTGGACAATGCAGACTGAATATCATATGCCACATAGTCATCCCAGTCACAGTTATCCTAAAATTATTCAGAGTGTTTACCAGTGCTCAAAGCAGGGAACCAGAAATCAGCATTCTCATGGGCTATTTCTGGCTCGCCCATTAATTATCTGTGACCCTGGGTAAGCTATTTATGTTTTCTGTGCCACAATTTATGCATCTCCAAAATGGATAAATAATAGCACAAAGATGATAATAGCTCCTTATTTCATGAGAGTATTTTGATGCTGAAAAAATATATTAATAAAGTAATGTGAGAACATAATATTAATGGTTCTACTAGAATACTATTATTGTTAGCAACATTGTTCTAATCCACTGTTCATCGTTTTACATTTTCACATTACATAATAAAACATTACTAATCTTCTAATCTTTAACAAGTTGCTACACAGAATTAAGATGCTGTATGAAAAGCACACTTCCATGGAGCAACACTAATGTTTGAGAAGATTTACTTCTGACCTTCTCATCTAAAACTAATTACTCTTACATAAATCTGAACTTGAATCTAATAAAGCCTCAAGTGTCCTAATGCATGTACTTGAAAAATCTATGTACTTTGGGAAACACAGTTCTTTGAATTACTAATTGTCCAAAATTATGAGCAACCACAAATCATAAGTTGGTAGATATCTACCATTTAATGTTTTAAGCCTAAGTTCTTATCTCATGTATTTCAGACACAATCCCCCCCCCACACACACATCCATGTGCTAATTAGCCTACCACTCATGACTGGAACTTGGATGTGCTTATCACCAATTCTGGACTCCTCCAAAAATGCATATGTAGATGAGGTCCAGGACAACTTTGTCCAACTCCTCTCCCCCCTACCATAGAGAATGGGGCCACACAAATCAGGGTGAGAGAGGGGGGTGACAGAGGGTTACTGGGTGAACTGTATACAATATTGTATCTTACCATGACTTGAAAAAGAGTTGTCAGTGAGGAGAACTGCACTTAATGGACAATTTCCATATGTCTTGTTCAGATAGGCTGCACTAACCTATTCTTGTAGTAGGTTTCCATCAGCATGTTTTCCCAATGTGCCTTATATTCAGTGTTGGTGACATTTAATCAACTTCATAGTTGGTTTTTATTACTGAGCACATGGTGTTTTTGACAGAAGTTTATGATAGACAATGTAGTTAGTGATATTTCCTTATATGCAATTATAACATGAGGGGTTTCCCCCCATGCCAACGGGGGGGGAGGACCCTCATCGTATTCAAGTAAATATGGTATATAGGTAAATCAGAACAACAAAGAGCAACACAGGAGCAGTTTGGGCAGCACACTCTGCTGATAAAATATAGAAAATATATAGACACTTAATACGTAACATCCCTCCACTCTAGAAAATATAGTCCTGTAATTATTTGAGCCAGGCAGAGATCTATCTCTTGTGGTGAATTCCAAGGGTAATAGACTTTTCACTGGAGTAGGCTCCTCTGACTTTTTTAGAGCAGCTCGCAGCAAGGGAAGTTTAGGTTAGATATTAGAAAAACTTTCTCCTGAGGAAAGTAGTAAAGCACTGGAACAGGCTACTCAGACAGCATGTGAAATCTCCATCCTTAGAAATGTTTTAAGGCCTGAATAGACAAAGGTTTGGCTGGGATGACATGGTTGAGGATGGTCCTGCTTTGAGCAGGGGATTAGGTTAAATGAACTCCTGAGTCCCTTCCAAGCCTATCTTTCCATGATCCCATGGGTCTTGAACAGCAGCTGATAGACTTCTCAGAACTGGTTCTACTAGGAGTGTAGTATATTCTGGTGTTGCAGAGGTCACATTGTCTGAGATTCAACCACACAATACGTTTGAAAAATGTCTGTCTACCAGAAGTCTGGGGTTTATTTAATACTGGTCTCATAGCTCCAAGGACAGATGCAGGCACCTGCTACAGCACAGTCACATAGGTTTGGATGTACGCAGGTTTTCCTTGTTCAAAGGTTATTTATTAGAAGTGAAACATCCTGTTTCTTGGAGAACTGGATTTCTTGCCTCGTCTGGTATTTGGCTACTCTATCTGGGAGGACTCAGTAAAACAAGTTTTCAGCTGGCAGTTCATGAGTAGTTTTGAAGGGCTGCAGCCTATAGGCACTGTCTGGAGTTATATGCTGCTATAGTAAGAAATTAGCTAATTTTTGGTTTTAATTAACATCTATGGTTCACTTCAATGCATCTTTAATTGTTTGGACCATCCCCTTGGTTTGGCCATTTGAGGATGGGTGGAATGGTGCGGATATGATGTGATGGATAAGATTCCTCCTCAAACTTCTTAAATTCTTCAGAAGTGAATTAAATAACATTGTTGGATACAATACTATCTGGAAGACCATATGTTGTAAAATGTTACCATAAAACTTGGATTACAGTGCATGAAGTCACTGATGCAATTAAAACAACTTCCAGCCATACTGAGAGATAATTAATGACAATAAAGAATATCTGGCCTTGGAAAGGGTCAGCAAAATCTATGTGGAGATGAAACCGTGGCATCATGGTCACTTCCCATGGAAGGATTGTAGCCTTAGCTAGTGCATGGCCTGTGGCATGGCATGGTTTCACATGTCTTTACTGTTTGTTCCATGTCTGCATGTCTTTGGCCAGCAAACATAACTTCTGGAAAGTTCTTTCATGTAAATAAGTTCTGGACATTCTGTGTGAAGAACACTGAGAATCTGTGTTCAATCTGAATTAGGAATGACCATTTGGTTACCGCATAGGTAGCATCCCTTAAGGACAGAAAGTTGACATTGATGTGTAACAAATTTCTTTATTCATCTGTAACCTTTGCAGAACCCCACCATACACAGTTTATGACTTAAGTTAACACAGATTCCTTAGCAGTCATTTGAGTAATGTCATCTTTCTAGAGAGGCGCATCAGAAGAGAAGTCTAGCATCAGAACTTTGGATAGTAGAAAACTACAAGAAGAGGATAATGGCAAATGATAGGGCATATGTACAATCAACTTCCTGGGACAGTGTTGAGATTCTCAGCTATATGCATTTAAAAGCAAAGACCAATGAAGACTATGTGGTAAAATGATTTAGAGTGTTGGTCCATTCTTGGTAAATAACCCTAGAAACAGTTTATGAGTCAAAATTGTGAATTTTCAGCTCTGTATGTAGTTGTGGATTTTCTTAACCACAGCAATGACTGCAAGATCTTTCTTATCAATCGGGGCATAATTCGTCTGGGTTTCATTCATTGTCCAGATGAATAATAGGCAATGGGAGCTTCATGTACAACATTATGCAGGTGACTGAAGACAGCCCCCCACTCCATAAAGTGAAGCATTGCTATTAATCCCCATGGCTTCTTCATGTCATAATGGACCAGCATGTTGTCAGACAACAACAATCACTTTACAGACTTGAAAGTTATGCAGCTCAGTCCACTTAAATGCAATATCCTTATCCAACAGATGATGCAAAGGCTCAGCAACTGTAGCTTTGTCTTTTAGGAAATAATGATATAAATTAAGCCAAATTTTAGAAATTAAGCAGTGCTAAGGAACACTTGTGGTTCCTGCTTGTTCTTAGTTGTTGGGGCCTTATGAATAATTTCCACCTTTGCATTCACAGGGTGAATTTCACTTGCATCAGCTCAGAACCCCAGTAACTCAGTGCTGGTTATCCCAAAAGCATACATTTCTTTCTTGAATTTCAGGCCAGCTTTGGATTAGCAGCAAATAATTTTTTGTGCTCAGACAACTAATCCTGGTGTGGACCCTACTCTGATGAAAACGTCATCAAAATATGACATGACTCCCTTAGGACATACAAGTCAGCCATCCATAAGATTTTGGAAAAATCCTAACGCAATACTTACTCCAAATTGTAGGTCCTCCATTAGGACGGTTCTAACAAGTGATGTTTGCCTGTGCTTCAGTGGCTTAATCATCCAAAGTAACGTTTTGATATGCGTGTGTTAAGTCAAGTTTAGCAAAAAAACTTTCTTCTAGCAAGAGTGGCAAGGAACCTGTTTACTGCTGGAATCTGGTATGGGTGTTTCTGTAGAGTCATATTAGTGATACAGTTATAATTAGCACATAATTGAATGTCATTGTTTGGCTTCTTGATGAATACAGTGGGAGTGGCCCATCTTGGATTTAAATTTGCTTCTAGTACATCTTCCTCCAGAAGTCAATCAATCTCTGAAACAATTTTTGGATGAAGGGTGAAAACAGCATAATGAGGCCTCATTTAAATTGGAGCCACAGTTAGATCCAGCATAAATATCACAGGCTGACCCTTATAGGCAACAAGCTGCTCATTGAAGATTTCATTGAGACCCCTAAGAACATCTTGTAAAGAAGCTATCATGAGGCTATGCACTCCTGTTAATTTGATACCCAAAGGCTCAAATCATTTTCCTCCTAGTAAGCTTTCTCTCCAACCCTTGACAGTTATTAGGTAGATGACCCCTCAGTCCTGTACATAATGAACATTGACATAACATGCACCCTTCACACCTATTGTTTGCTTGTCATAATCTATATACTTGGCTTCCCATGGTTCAACAGGTGGATGATTTCTGGGCCATGGTGAATCATATGTCTCTTCTGAAATTCAAGTAAACTCAGAGCACCTCGGAAAATTGTTTTTGTGTAGATTTTCTTGTGGGTTGGTGTTTCCAGTTTACTAACACATGTGCTAGTGTAGATATTAGGGGACAAATCACATGCTGGAATTTCATTCAAATTAGCAACAGTATTAGCGGTAATAAGAGGTTCACTCCATGTGGTTGCCTTCTTCATAGATGTCTTGGACTTCTGATGACACACATTGTGCTGGCAATGGTGAAGATCAGTATCACAGAAAGAAATCATCGCCCCTGAATGAAATCATCATGAAATCATCGCCCCTGTGATTTCACCATACACTACAGTAGACTCCTTGGAAAGAAGGAATTTTATTATTGTGTGTGGGTGATGACCTCCTTGAAGATTATTGCCTTGAATGCATCTGGTAAATTTAGTTGACACTAGTTTTGCTGACAATGCTCAGATTTTCCTTAAATAGAGTAATCAGCTCCATTTATAATGTTTTTTTCTTGATCTATTGCAAATGTTAAGTTCTGCTTTGCAAGAAGTCTGCATTGTAGGGCTTTGTCTCAAACTCAATGCACAAGATGATCCCTAAGAAGAGACTCAAAACTGGTGTGGAAGTTACATTTCTCAGACACTTGATGCAAATCTGCTATGTGTGCTACAATCGCTCCCTCTCACAGTTCATTTCATTGGTTGAAATGTAACTGATGAATGGTTTCAGAGGGGGTAGGTGCACAATGATTTTTTAGCAATTTGAGGATCTTGTGCTATGGCTTGTTATGAGGTTTAGGCTAGGATACGAGTAAGTGAATGATCTCAAAAGTCTTTGAGCCAATGATGCAGTAGCACTGCACATTTATGGTTATCATCAGTAATCGTATTAGCTTCCAGATAGAAGTCTAGCTGCTCAATGTAAGAGTCTCAGGTAGACAGACTGGCCACATCAAATTCTTCAGTGTGGTCAGAGGTAGCCTGCACAGGCCAACATGTGGGAGGAAAAGTGCCTCAGCTTTTCTCAATGACAGAACAGATCATAGCAAGATTTTTCTTTTGCTCTTTTGCCTGAAGCATTAGAAGCATTTCTACTCACCAAAATCCATTCTTGTTGCCAATTTTGTGCATCTCTGAGGTTTTCTTCCCAGAGAGATCACACAAAGAACAGGGGAACCATCTTTATTACAAGTACTAAGCTTCCTAATACTATGTAGATAAAGCAGAACAACAAACAACACATGAGAAAAATTGCAATTTGGAAAGCTGCCGAAGGTGATAAAGAACAGAAATTAAAGACACTCATTACACAACATAAGAATTAGTCAGAGAGTATGAATAATTGTTCAAATTAACTGGTACAAGTTAAGCAGTTTAGCTTGAGCAGTTTGAAATCTTACTGGTAGAACCATAGAATCATAGAAATTAAGAGCTAAAAGGGACCTTGAAAGTCCATTGAGTCCAACCCCCCTGCTCTGGGAAGGAATACTGCTGAGATCAAGGTGTCTGTCCAGTCTCCTCTTGAAGACTTCCAAGAGGGGGGACTGCACCATCTCCTTGGGAAGTCTGTTCCAGATTCTAATCACCTTTACTGTAAAGAAGTTCTTCTTATATCCAACTTGAAACCATCCTCTAACAGTTTATGGCCATTGTTTTATAGTTTCATAGTAGCTAGGGTCAGGAAGAACCTGAACAGATCATCTAGCCTGACTCCCTGCCACAGGAAGGAATGAATGCTGGGTTCACAAGACCCCAGACAGGTGATCATCCAAACTCCTCTTGAATTTACCCAAGGTAAGGGTGAGGGCCACTTCCCTGGGAAGTTGGTTCCAGAATTTGGCCACCCTAAGTGTAAAAAATTGCCTTCTGATCTCTAACCTAAACCTATTCTCCATCAGATTATTACCATTGTTCCTCATCACCCCAGGTGGTGCTGGGGAGAAAAGGGCTCTACCTATTTACTGTTGATCGCCCCTGATGAGTTTGTATGCAGCCACCAGGTCCCCCCTCAGCCTCCTCTTGTTGAGGCTGAACAGATTCATGTCCCTCAGCCTCTCCTCATAGGGTCTCTCCTGCTGCCCTCTTACCAAGTGGGTGGCCCTCCTCTGAACCCTCTCCAGGTTGGCCACATCCCTCTTGAAGTGCGGCGCCCAGTACTGGACAGAGTACTCCAACTGCGGCCTGACCAAATTCGCATAGAGGGGAAGTATCACCTCTCTGGACTGGCTTGAGATGCATCTTTGGATGCATGACAAGGTATGGGTGGCCTTGCTGGCTGCAGTCTGGCATTGGTGACTCATGTTCATCTTGGAGTCAATAATGACTCCAAGATCCCCTTCTGCCTCTGTGCTTTCAAGAGGGGAACTCCCCAGCCTGTATGTATGCTGTGGATTCCTTCTCCCAAGGTGCAGCACCCTGCATTTGTCTACATTGAACCCCATCCTATTCTCATCTGCCCACTTTTGTAGTCTGTCTAAATCTATTTGCAGCCCCTCTCTTCCTTCAAGTGTGTCCACCTCACCCCACATCTTATTGTCATCAGCAAACTTGGACAGCGTGCTTCCCACCCCCTCGTCCAAGTTGCCTGTGAAGATGTTAAACAGTGCGGGCCTGAGGACTGAGCCCTGGGGTACCCCACTGCTTACATCTTGCCAGGTTGAGTACAACCCATCCACCACTACTCTCTGGGTGCGCCCCATCAACCAATTTTTTACCTATCTAACTGTGTAGGCATCAATGCCACAGTCACTTAATTTATTGATGAGGATGGGGTGAGAACCAGTGTCAAAGGCCTTCTTAAAGTCTAGAAAGACTATGCCCATGGCAATACTATCATCCATTGCTCCTTGTCCTCCCATGGGGCACCCTAGTGAACAGTTTTTCTCCCAGTTCCTGATATTCACCCATTAAATACTTATAGATGGTCACCAAGTCCTGTCCCCCTGCCTCATTATTCTCTTACCCAGGTTGAACAGTCCCAGATCCCTTAGTTTTTCCTGATAAAGTTTGTCCTCCAGGGACGTAATCATTCTTGTGACCCTTTTCTGGACCCTTTCAAGTTTCTCCATGTCTCTTTTGAAGTGCATTGCCCAGAACTGGACACAGTATTCCAACTCAGATCTCACCAACACCAAGTAGAGAGGAAGTATCACTTCCTTAGACCTGCTTGCAACATATTAGCTAATGTGTCCCAGTATGCTATTAGCTCTGTTAACTACAGCATTGCACTGGTGGCTGATGTTCATCCTGTGATCAATCATAATCCTGAGGTCTCTGAGGGCCATTGTGCTGACCAGGATATTTCCTCTAACCTATATTCATGTTGCTGGTTACTTCTTCCTAGATTAAGCACTCAGCATTTATCCTTATTGAACTGGATCAAGTTCCACTCTGGCCACCTTTCCAGCTTGTCCAGGTCTGGTTGGATCCACATCCTATCCCCTAGCACAGGGGTTGTCAACTGGGGGAACGCATACCCCCAGAGGTACTTTGAAAGGTCCTAGGAGGTATGTGGGGGTGGGTGGAAATGGAGTGCTGCCACCCCATGCTACTGCCTCACAGGAGAAGGGCTGGGGCGGGGTGAGAGCAAGGCCACACAGACACTGCACTGCTGACGCTCTGCTATTCACCATGCCCCTGCTCCATGTCTGACCATTCACAACCCCCCCACACACTCCACATCTAGCTGCTCACCTTCGTCCCCCCGCATCCAGCTACTTGCCACCACCCCTGCTCTGCTTTCCACCCCCCCTCCCTGTAGTACACTTATTAAAAAGGAGGCTTCTGGGGGTACACTTATTAAAAAAGGTTGAAAACCCCTGCCCTAGCATGACCACTTTCCCCCATAACTTAGTATTGTCCACAAATTTAGCCAGTGTTCTTTCCACAAGCTCATTTAATCATTGATAAAGATGTTCAACAGCACAAGGCCAAGAACCAAACCCTGTGGGACACCACTGGCCACCTCCCCACAAAATGATACAGACCCATCCTTTAACACTCTCTGGGTTTGGCCCCTTAGCCAGTTCCCAATTCACCTGGTCATGGACTACGCCAGCCCACACTCCCCCAGTTTCTTTATAATTCTTTATAATTCATGGGAGACCATATCTAAGGCCTGTTTAAAATCCAAGTATGTGACATAAGCAACATTTCCCACATCTACGAGGTTCATTACTTGAGAACAGGTTGGTCAGACATGACCTGCCCACAATGAAACCATGTTGAATATCCTTCAGCATCATGCCTTTTGCCATGTGCTAATATTCAATGAACTGCCTACATAACTTGCAGAGACTTTGTCCTTTTGACAGCACCCAGCCACGAAGCCCCAGGGAATGTATCTGAGCCAGCTTTGCAAGCTCTCCTGTAAGTATGGAAACAGGTAATATCAGCTGAGGGCATAGGTCATAGCTGACTAACTGGCAGCCAGGTTGGATGCTGCTGGGTTGGGTGGTTCCTGAATGCTAGAGAGTTAGGTACTACCAGGGTGCTGCCAGCTTGAGCGCTCATTGGTTGGATGCTTATGGGCTAGATGGTGGTGGGTCTGGGGATCCAGGTTGGGCTGGACTACATCTATGAGTGGGGAATGGGTCTGGGGTTTCTGGTCCTGACGGAATTCAGTTCAGGCAAGTCCATACCAGGAGGAGGGGGAAGATCTGGTGGAGGTATCTGATAGACCTACCCTGTCCTGTACCAAAACAGAACAGCTTCTGTTGAGAACAAAGCCACTGCCCACTCCGTACCACCGATGTGGGGTGGCCTATTAAAGCAGGGTCCATGTCTGCATGGGTGGAGAGGCTTTCCAGCAGTTGCAGGGCTGGGCTATGTTCATGCGGTGGGGTAGGGTGGAGTGGGGTGGGGTGGGGGGAGGTCTCAGAGGAATCCAGCAATGCCAGGGGTCAGAATGGCCAGTCTCTGTCAGTGGCAGGGTGTTCAGGTGGGTCCCTCCTCCACGGTCTAGAGCTCTCAAGTACTGCATGGGGGAACTTCTTCCCCATGTGGCACTTAAAAGCTTTTGCCTGCAGCCCCACACACAGAGTTAAGGACATAGGCCTATGGATATGCCCCACAGGGAAGATACTTCCTCCATGCAGCACTTCCCTCTCCCCCACTGCAGGGCTTAGGGAACACATCTATCAGGTCCTGGTGAGAGGAGCTTCTCTTCTTGACCTTGGGGAAATGCAGAACAGTTAGCTTCACCTCAATACCTGGGAAGTTACTGGAGCATATCCTAAGGAAAACCATTTCCAAGCATCTGGAGAAGGAAAAGCTGATCACAAGCAGCCAGCATGGATGTATAAAAAATAAATCATGTTAAACAAACCTGATCTCCTTCTTTGACAAACTAAGTACTTGGGTGGATGAAGGGAATGCTGGACATCAGCAAGGCTTTTGACAAGGTCCAACATGACCTTCTCATAAACAAATTGGAGAAATGTGGGCTGGATAACACTACTACAATGTGCAGAGACAACTGGCTCAATAGCCATGAACAAAGCATAATTATTAACAGGTCCATTTCAAAATGGCAGGGGGTTACAAGTGGAGACTGGCTGTGGTCTATGTTGGGCCTGGTGCTGTTCAATATCATTAATGATTTGGATAGTGGCATAGACAGCTTCTTGAGCAAGTTTGTGAGCAACATGAAACTGGGAAGGATTGCAAACACGTTGGAGGATATAAGCACAATTCAGAAAGATCCTGAAAGATTGGAGAGTTTGGCTAAAGCTAAAAGGATGAAGTTCAATGTGAACTAATCCAAGATGCCACACCTCAGGAGGAATAATCAAAAACATAAATATGAAATGGGTGACACCTGCCTGGATGGCAGCTCTGTGGATAAGGACTTGGGAGTTTTGGTAGACCATAAACTCAGTATGAGGATCCAATGTGATGTAGGTGATGCAGGGCTGTGTGATATCAGGGATCCTGTTTTTCTCTGATTTAAAAAAAATCCCATTTTTGATTAAAAAGAGTAACCCCAAATATGCATTTTTCCATGATTAAAATGAAACACCACTAACATATAGATATCTATATCTCTAAAAAAAAAACAGGGCCAAAACATATTGGGCCATATTAATAGAAGCATCATTTGAAAAACAAGGGGAGTGATCCTTTTAATATATATGGCACTGGTGAAGCATTACCTAGAGTACTGTGGCTAGTTTTGTGCACTTCAAGAAAGATGTCAAAAACCTGCATGTACTCAGTTATGAAAACTAACTCTGAAGTTGATTAGATCCAGCCAACACTGAGCATGACTATAAAACACATGACCCATATTGGGCAAACATACTAATGGGAACGATTATTATTATTATGATAAAGCAACTAAAAGAAACTGCATTAATACAAAACATAACCTTCCCTACAAAAATACTTTGTTCTTATTGCACACGTTACCACCATTAACACACTAACTTTTCACAAACCAATCCCAAACCAGGGCAAAGCAATAACTTTCACTCTGTCCCTCAGTCCTTTTGGAAGAAACACCACCATTCTTCTTTCCTCCATGTCTTCTCTGCCTTCTCCTTTCCCATCTCATCCACATGTTAATCAACATAGTATTTCAATTCATATATTGCCAACTCCAAACATTTTACTTCAGTGAAAGCCAGTCCCTTGACCAACAGTAGGTTTTTCACCTTACATATCTCTACTGTCAGACAAAGTAGTCTGGTTCTCAGTCTCTGTGTTTCCAGTCTTTTGAGCATTATGCCATACAACACTATTTCATATGTTAAGTCACAGTTCATATCAATCACCCTCAAAAAATGATCCAACTCCTTCCATACCCCTTGCAAAAAAGGACAGTCTCAAAATATATGCGATACATATTCTTCAACCCCCCATTCCTCTCTCAGACCTGATCTTACCAATCACCATTTATGCTGAATGCCCCTCACAGGAAGAATATTCCGTATCATTATCCATATGATATCCATCATCCATATGTTCTCCTTTCAAACTATTATCTGTCACTTCATTCCACACATTTGCCATCTGTCTGTCCATCAAATGTTCAACTATTTTTATCATGTCTTTCTTTCTTATCGTATTAATCACCTTCTTGCAGTATTTCAAGCACTCCAATCCCACTTCCTCTAGTTTATTTACCCTTAGAAACTCTCCATCTTCACGTCAGAGGCTGTTATGCCCACAGCTTTTTCCATTCGCCCCTGTACATGCCCCATCTTCTTCATTTTCTTCCTGCCAAGTAATGGCAGAAACATGCAGTCTTCCCCACCTGCTCTGTTGCCTGTTTACAGAACATACTTATAAAGTAAGTGTACACAAAGTTTTTCAAAACTGGCATTCCCCAACCTCCTAATTCCCTGGTTGTGTATAGTTGTGTAAACTGGTTACCCTTTCTCCTTTATCCCTGCCTCCCCAAATTACCCCCACATACTCCCCCACATATCTGCCTCTGTACCCTTCTGATCTGCTGCTGTGGTGGTGGACACACCATGTAAAGGATGATAGGCAACAGCACCAAGTTTTCACCGCAGCCACTTTGCCCTTGAAAGATAAAATTCTATCCCTCCACAATCCCAAGATCTGCCTCACTCCGACCTCTAACTTTTCCCGTGACTTTTTTTCCTTTTTTCCTTTCCCTTCAGTATCCCTTGGGATTCTTGATTACATCTCTACCATCCACAGCCCAAACTTCTTCAAATTTTCCCAATTCTCCATTCCCATCAATATACTTTTCATATTATTTAAATTTGCCACTGACCCCTTCACTATAATCATTAGAATGCTTCAATACCCTCTCAACTGATACATCGTCCTGAGCCACTAGGTTCACCTCATCCATATATAATGCACATTTAGCTTCTCCTCCTTTTGGTATCTTCACATTGCTTATCAGCTTATCATCAAGAATTCTCTGTGCCAATGGCTCCATCACACAGAAAAAGATAGGGGAACAATAAGTATCCCTGTCCCAACCCTTTTTGTATGGGGAATGCTTTGTTCAAGTCAGTATTCACCAGTACTTGACTTCACTGTATAACACTTTAACCCATCTTATCATCTTTACTGGAAACCCCATCCTCTGCAATACTTCAAACATGAAAGTGTTAGAAAAAATTATTGAGCCAATCATATGATTTTTTTCCAGGGCGAAAATCATTATTACTTTTAATTGCATCTATATGTGCAATTAAAGTGAAGTAATAAACTCCAGAGCAATAAACTCTGGAATGTATTGCCATTTGAACGTTTGCCTGGACTGCAGTATATTGAGCTGGGTCAGAGCAGACCCGGTTGTCAAGGGGCCCAAGGGGTCAGCCTGTCAACCCAGGGTTGCTCCCCCCAGCTCAACATGCTGCAGAGGGTCTGGTTGGGGCACAAAAGTACTTCAGCATGGGGCTAGCCAGCAGACAGCCCCCCATACTGAAGCACCCTGATACCCCAGCCAATTGTAGCAGCATCTGCACATGCACTGCTGCAGAATAAATTAGTTTATTCCACCCTAAACCACAGATGTACCCAATGTGTTTCTTTTCCTCTCTCACATATCTGATATGACATCTCTCATTAACCATAAGATAGCCTTCTCTCAGGAATGGCACATGTTTGTATCACATCTACTAAACAATCATACATTCTTTTAGCCAGGACTTTTGCCATCATTTACCTTTAAAAGGGTTATTGGACTCCAGGTGTCTAATACATCTTCCTTTTCCTTCTTGAATATCAAAATTATAGCACACATTCTGCAAAATCCTCCCTTGTCTCCTTACCCTCTGTTGTTTTCCGGTATGCCTCTCTTATATCTGTCCCCAGCCATTGCCAAAATTTTTCATAGAATTCTGTCAGAAGTTCATCTGTTCCCAGTGCCTTCCATCTCTTGCAGGTTTTTAAGCAGTCCTCCATCTCTTTCATATTTCTCCAATTTTTATGTCTCTTCATCATCCAATCCTTCCTTTATCCCCTCAAGAAACACCTTCATTTTTCTTCCATCCACTGTTCTTCTCTACAGCTTCTTATAAAACTCTACTGCCATGTCCAACACCTTTGCTCTCTCTTTTACTTTGATTCCTTCTTCAGTTATCTCCTCTTTCAGTTCCTTCCTTCTTTTCCTCAGTTTTACCAAAAAATACTTATGCCTTCTCCACCTAAGGAGCTCTAGTTGGAAAGACTTTCTCATCCACTTTCCTTTTGAGCCAGTCTTCAGTCTGTTGCTTTATATCTTTCAGTTCTTCTTTCACTTGAAGTCCTCCTACTGCCTCCTTTAATAATTTCTGCTTCCTTGTCTGTAGTTCTTATAACTCTTCCACATGCTTCTTTGCTTCTCATCAGTCAATATTTCTGAAAAATTCTCTTGATCATTGTCCACTACTCCCAGATGCTTTTGTAGTATCTCTTCAGTGCCCTCCATCCTTCATACATTTCCACATATTCTTGACAGGTCTTCTCATCTTGTAATAACTGAACATTTAACTTCCACATCCCTTTCCCCCTACTTTCATTTTTATCTAAACTCACTTCCATTCTCAACATCCGGTGGTCACTGAAGGTCACATCTATGATCTCCTACTTTCCAATCACTGGCCCATTTGACTTCAGTACAGAATGAATCCTCTGCACCTGTCTCCCACTAAGTTCCATCCTCATAATCACCTTCCCATCAGCCCATACATCTTTTAAGCCTCCTTAGCTTATTAATCAATATTTTTGATGAGAAGTTTAGCTCTCCCTCTCCTCTATCAACTCTCCTATCCCCCTCTTCAATAATAATTGAACCCCCCCCACAACAGAATTGCTGCCTACTTCTGCCTACATAGGTGGGTCTGTTTGACCTTGATATAGGGTAAAATTGTTGGAAAAAATTATCAAGAAGTCCATTTGAGAGAAACTGGCAAAAGGCATGATGCTGAAGGATAGCTAACAGGGTTTCATTGTGGTCACGTTGTGTCTGAACCTTCTTGTCTCCTTCCATGATCAAGTAATGAACTGTTTACATATGGGAGACACAGTTGATGTCATATACTTGGATTTTAAAAAGGCCTTCAGTATGGTCTCCCATGATGCTCTTATTTAAAAAAAAAACAGGGATTGTGGGTTGACAAAGATTGGTCAGGTGGGTTTGGGAACTGGCTAAGGGGTCAAACCCAGATAGTGTTAGTGCACGGGTCTGTATCATTTTGGAGGGAGGTGGCCAGTGATGTCCCACAGGGTTTGGTTCTTGGTCCTGTGCTATTCAACATTTATATAAAAAATTTAGATAAGGATATGGAAAGCACATTGGCCAGGTTTGTGGATAATACTAAGTTATGGGAAAAAGTGGTCAGTCTAGGGGATAGGATGAGGATCCAAGCAGACCTGGACAAGCTGGAAAGGTTGGGAGCAGAACTGGATGTAGTTCAATAAGGATAAATGCAGAGTGCTTCACCTGAAGAGAAGTAACCAGTGACATGAATATAGGTTAGGTGGAGATTTCCTAGCCAACATGATGGCTGAAAGGGACCTTGAGGTTATGGTTGATCACAGGATGAACATGAGCTGCTAGTGCAACGTTGCCAATGCATCATGAGCAGTGTTAAGGAAGTGATACTTCCTCCCTACTCAGCATTGGTTAGACCTCAGCTGGAGTACTGATTACAGTTCTGGGTGCCACACTTCAAATAAGACGTGGAGAATCTTGAAAGGGTCTACAGAAGGGTCACAAGAATAAAGGGCCTGGGGGACAAACCTTATGGGGAAAAACTAAGGGATCTGGGCCTGTTCAACCTGGGGAAGAGAAGACTGAGGGAGGGACTTCATGGCTATCTATAAGCATGAATATTGGGAGATGGGAGAAAAACTGTTCACTAGGGCACTCCAGGGGAGGACAAGGAATAATGGCCATAAATTGTTAGAGGATGGTTTCAGACTGAATGTAAGGAAGAACTTGTTTACAGTAAGGATGACCAGAAACTGGAATAGACTTCCCAAGGAAGTGGTGCAGTCCCCCACCTTGGAAGTCTTCAAGAGAAGACTGAACAGACACCTTGCTGGGATCATTTGATCTCAGGTACTCCTGCCTAGAGCAGCAGGGTTGGACTTAATGATCTTTTGAGGTCCCTTTCAACCCTTAATTTTTATGCTTCTATGATTCTACATGCAGCTCTAATTTCTTAAACAAGGCAACCCTTTCTTCTCTTTCAGCCAGTATGTAAATATTAAAAATCTCTAATAATTTCTTTTCAGACCCTTCCATCATCCATTACAGTCTCCCTTCTACAATCACTTGAACTTGCTGCACTTCCACTTACTCACTCTTGAGCAAAATTGCAACTCCAGTCACTTTGTTAACATCTGACCCTGCCCACCACAATGGTCCCCATTGCCATCCCTTTACAAAAAGTTTCATCCTCCATCCTAGTGTTCTATCACTATCCCCCTTGGTGCTCTTGCTATTGATTAAGGTAGTAAAACTAAGCCTCTGCCTGGCTAGTACGCTTGATTTTAGCCAAGGAACTGCACATTTTCTGAGCATCTTTAACATCTTTAGTAGTTAATATGATATTTATTTGAATATAAGATGACCCCTCAATAATTATATTCTATATGTGGAAAATGTATAAATTTGTTATAAGTTTCCAGGTATAGAATCTAATTTTGGGAGGGTCACCTTGAATTTGGCTCCATCCAACTGATACAGCAGAGAAAATAAATCTGGGGTGGCCAAATGGCTCCCTTGCCTTCTGCCCCCCACCCCAACTTTTTCCCCCTGCAGTCCCTTCCCCCAAGGAACTGCACAAAATATAAAGTTTATTTCATATCATATGAATAAAGCTCAAGCCTAGAAAAGTAGCCTAGTAGGTCTATGGCTTGTGTTCTAATTGTACAGTCTTAGTGATCAGCCTGAGATTTAGATGATACAGGAGTTGCAGGGCCAGTAATATATCTTGATTTTGTAAGCCTATGGATTTAGTCCATCAAATAAAAACTGCTATGTGCATACTTCTGCTTTTCTAATTCTGGTATCAGATGAGAAATGCTATTAGAAACATTTTACAGCAGTTAAATCCAGAGAAGTAAGAATGTAAAAAATAAAACAATAATCCTATATTTTAATTACCATAATAATGATTCAGCTTGACTCCCTTTCTTAGAGTTACAGTACAACACTAATTTCTGTCCTTCATGCAAGAAGTTTAATTTTTTTTACAGAGCTCTAACTAGCACTCCTTTTTCTTTCTCCTGCAGACAGAGCTGTGATTCTGGTAGAATCGATTTTTCCATCAGGTTTCCGGAGTGATGGAATAAATGACATTTTCCATTGTATTTTTTCTGAATTTTACTTGACTCAACACTCTTACATACTTAACAATATGTTAAGAGAACTGAACTTTCTTGTCACCGTGAAGAAGGAGTTTTGTGTCTGCTTTATAAAAATAGTTTTGCAAGGATAGACAATTATCTCTCCCATTATAACCACACTGACAGTATGTTTTCTATATATAATGAAAAGCCATAAAAACATATAGTTATATACAAAACAAAACATTATACAAATATTTTGTAGTGGGGTGAAGTGTATTTCTCTGAAAGCACATTTACTTTGCTTTTTGCACATACCATAAATACTTTAAGATATTGTAATTTCTACTATGACAATACAATGTGAAAAAATAATTAGCAGATGGGTGAAGTGAGCTGCACTCATTAAAATGAAAGGGAGGAAAATAATAAGAAAAGCATACACAGGGTGAAAAAAATTGACATTTATTTATCTCTTCCTCACTCAGAACATAGGCAACTGCCTTGTTTCCTCATGTTTTTCTTATGAATGTTTCAGGTAAGGAGTAGGTTCCTACTACACAGCTATAAGCAAGCTATTAGTCTATCAGGTCCTATAGCAGGGGTTGTCAATGGGGGGTACACATACCCCTAGGGATATTTGGAAAAGTCATAGGGGGTGCATATGGATGGGTGGGGACAGAGTGTGCCCTGGGAGGTACCAGCAGCAACAGCTCCCCTGGCACATTCCCACACATCGCCTCTTATCCGAGGGAGGGGGAGGGGCATGCCAGGCACTGCCGCCCCCACATGGCAGACTGTGGCACCTCCATGCCCTCTTACCCCAGCTCGCTCATCTGGCTGGCTGCTAGGAGGGAGCAAGGCACAAAGGGTCTGAATGATGTGTGGAGGGATATTTCTGTACCCACTCCCAGGACCAGGGCAGGGGCTGATGGCAGCAGCGCCCCCCCAGAGGATGGATGTAGGGTGGGAAGGCTTGCATGTGGCAGCCACTGCCACTCACCACCCTGTGCCATTGCCACCATAACCTGCATTCCCACAGTTGGTTGCACATGCGGCTGAGTGCAAGGCCCACCAGCAGCCCATAGAGCCACATGTGTGACTGGCTGTGGGAAAGTGGGGTGAGGTGGTGGCAGCATGGGGTGGTGGGTGTTGGCGGTGCTATGGGCAGTGGGCGGTGGCGTGGTGGGTGGTAGTGGTGGCACAGGATGGTGGGTGGCAGAGGCGGTCACTGCATTCAAGCACCCCGCCCCCCATTTCTGGCCATTGCTAAAACAAGCAGTACACTTTCTAAAAAAGGTTGAAAACCCCTGACCTTCTGTTAAAGCCTGTTAATATTAATTCTTTAGAAAGGCTTATAAGAAGATCTTAAGGTATAATGTGGCCAATGTTCTTGTTACCTCTCATAGCCTGTGACCTTACAGTATGTTCTTACAGGTGGAGAAGGTGAAGTCCTGACACCTTAATTAGCTTTGATATTACCAGTTACCATATGCTGATGAAGTTGCTTTGTCATCTGGACTATAAATGCAGAAGGGGCAATGGAACAAGGATGTATTTTTCTAGGGTACTTAACATTGGGTAGAAATAAACTGTTCAGTGTTAATGAACAAAGCATATTGTCTGAGAATGCCAACAACCTTACAAGGCAGGCAAGAATTTTTGTGGGTAATATATTTTAGTGGATCAGCTGCAAAGCATTCTTTTCAGGTCTCAGATGTATACAAACTTATACAAATATCTGAAATTTCCACTTACCTGCAAACTTGATGTGGAATTTATTTTCAGGTTTTAATATTTGGACATACAACGGACAATTTGGAGCAAAGTCTTTAACTGCCCATGCTCTTAAAATTGTTTGATGATCCTAGAATAAAATAGGAAATACAGTATGATATTAATGGTATACCAGTAAACCTTTCATTATACCAAAAGAGAGAGAGTGAGAGAGAGATCAGTTCTTCAGTCAGATGGCTCAACTGCTGATTCCTTTCCTGACAAGTCAGTTTCAAATGATATAATGACTCTATGGCTAGTCTGACATTTAGTTTTGCATGGCTATCTGATATATTTAATCACTTACATGGTTTCTATCATTATAAGTATCTGCACGCCCGCAATTACCGTAAATGGAGAGAAGCAATTACTGGAGATTATAGCACAGCAAAAAATACACACTTCACTTAAAACTGTAATATTTTCAAAGCAAAAGGCTATATTTATTATAAAATTGGGTATTATTTTATGTTATAAATACTTTTTCTTGTTTATTTCTTCACACTTATACAAATTGGAACCTCTTCTAGATATATATGTGGAGGGACACGGGAGAAAACACGCTATACCCATACCAAGATGTCCCTTCACTTAACTCTTTCTGAAAGCTAATCCTTTTTGATTATGGGTCCCTTGGAGTTATCAGGCTTTGAATTGCTTGTTTTACTTGATGATAATGTTTCCTTATTATTTTACTGCTGTGTTCTTCAATTACATGTCTTCCATTACAGTTACTCAATGTGTTAACTCCAAGGAGAAGTGTTTTCATTAAATACTATTGTAAGTTATCTTGACAGTGCTATGTAAAAATAATGTTAAAATAAGAGAAAATTAATATTTTAAATGATGCCCTATATGTTAAGGGAACCCAAGCATCTTTGTAGCACCTTTAATTTTTGAGTTAGGCAGAAAATATTTGAACCTTAATTTCAGATCTATTCTGTCCATTATTAGATTATTTTTGCCTCTAAAAATAGGGTAAGATTTACCAATTACTAGATCATAAAACTTTATTCTTACTTAAGGGGTATATTTTTAATTATCTCCTAGTAAGTGGATATGATGACTTTGTTTTTTCACCAGTGTTAGGATTGGTTTACTGTAGACAGGTAAAGATGAATCATTATATGACAGTGATAAACTAGCTGTGACCCTGACCTATTCGTTTTCATAATTTCTAGCAATGGGGTTTCATTAAATATATACATTATTTGTAAAGAAGCTGCAATGTTGGGTTTTGACTGTGAGTTAAACTTCATTTAAATAATATTAGCCTTTTTTACCCAAGTCATTTGTTTTGAACGTACGTGTTCCAATGACTTTCGAGGTTGATACAAAGAACTGAAAGCTAAGACATTTTAGGTTTTGTATTTTTGATTTGTTTTGTTTTATTTGTTTTTTCAATGGTTTAACTTTACTGCTCAAATAGGATTAATTTAAATTATTTCAGATAGTAGTGATAAACAGAGCATGCTAAATATTCCTGTTAAAACACATCCTTTTGTGGACTCCTAACTTTTGACTTGTAAGGAATGAGGAGAATTGATGATAAGAATGAAACAGAACATGAATTAATCCCAAAGTTTATCAGTTACATCTAAGAGTCTTTTCATGAAACTATGAGCAATTGCAGAGTTCAATGTAGCATTCAGTGATTATTGCCCATGGAATCCCAATACATTTCCAGGATAACTATTTTTGTAACTATTTTAACACTAAATAGTTCACAGCTAGAAATCTTTTATTATTTCACATCATTAAAATTTTTAATATTCATGTATTACATTTCAATATATTACTTTTGAAAGAAATATCTTTTTCATTTATTTCATAACTAAAAATAACAATTAAGAGCTACACATAGGAAACATCACTGCTGCTCAAAATGCCTTTCTTGGACATAAAATTGGTGCTGTTAGAACAGCGGATAGAGTGATTCATTATGCTTGCAGTCTCAGCAATAAAGAAAGCTTTCAGCCTCTTGAATATAAGGAGAAATTTCTGCCAGAAATAGTATGTAACTGACATTTTTTAATCACAACAATGTAATGTCAACTGAGGCGGTAGTAAATCTTTTTTCTGAGTAATAGAATGGTGTAGTAAAAGGCAGACATCCTGTAGGTAGTTTTGCAGATTTGCTTTAAAATATTTTTGTTCAGTTAACTCTTTCATGAAGTTATAAAAATGGTTGTTCTTCAAGCACCTTCCTGCAATTCCTTTTCATTTTTTTTACCTGTTCAATAAATCCCCACATCTGCAATTGCCAGCACTATATTGGAAACATTCTTTTAAACATTTGTTTAGCTTGCAAATACATCCAGCAGGCATAGTTAATTCCTTTTCTAATGCCAGGTATGGTCTGTGTTCTTAATGCTTTGTCCCTTGTGAGATTAAAATTCTAAACTGGCTCTGCAACCAACCAAATGACTACCTGTATTTCAAAGTTCTGCACTGGTGTTCTCATTAGCAGGAATCCTGACTTTCAGACTGAACTGATTAACGGAATTGGAGCAGTGACTAAGAATTTCAGGCTATTACAGAAATGTGCATGTAATAACAGCAAACTATCAGCTAAGATGAAGATGTAATTCCTGTGGGCAACTTCCAGAAACAAGTATTGGAGAGTCCAAACAAGTATTGGAGAGCTCTGCTCTTTTTGACCTGATGCTCACAGGTAGAAAACAATTGTTGGGGAATGTAGTAGCTAATAACAACTTAGGCTGTAGTGACCATGAGATTGACTGAGTTCAGGAGCCTGAGGAAGGGAAGAAAGAAGAGCAACAGAGTATGGATCCTGGACTTCAGAACAGCAGACTTTGACTCACTCAGAGAACTCATGGGCAGAATCCCCTGGGAAGCCAGTCTGAGGGGGAAAAGAGTCCAGGAGAGCTGGTTGTACTTTAAAGAAACCATACTGAGGATGCAGGAACAAACCATCTTGATGCATAGGCATGGTAGAAGACCAGCTTGGCTTATTTTCTGCCATATCTTCAGTGAGCTAAAAACACAAAAAGGAAGCTTATAAGAAGTGGAAACTTGGACAAACAACTAGAGGGGAGTATAAGAGTATTGCTTGTGCAGGAAGGTATGAAATCAGGAAGACTAAAGCACAATTGGAGTTGCACCTAGCAAGGGATGTGAATGGTAAGAAGAAAGGTTTCTACAAGTATGTCAGCAACAAGAGGAAGAAGATCCAGGAAAGTGTGGGTCCTTTACTAAATGGGGGAAGCAACCTAGTGACAGATGAAGTAGAAAAGGCTCATTGCCTATTTCGCCTCAGTCTTCTCAGGCAAGGTAAGCTCCCAGACTGCTGCACCTGGAAGCACAGTTTGGGGAGGAGTTGAGCAACCAACAGTGGCAAAGGAACAGGTTAGAGATTAACTATTTAGAAAAGTTGGATGTGCAGAAGTCCATAGGTCTGGATGGGATGTGCCTGAAGGTGTTGTGGGAATTGGCCAATGCGACAGAAGAGCCATTGACAATCATCTTTGAAAACTCGGCAATCAGGTGAGGTCCTGAATGATTGGAAAAGGGAAAATCTCATGCCAATCTTAAGGGAAAAATGAGAATCTGGGTAGCTACAGACCAGTCATCCTCACCTCAGTCCCTGAAAAAATCATACAGCAGGTCCTCAAAGAATGCATTTCTCAGCACTTGGAGGAGGAGGTGATGAGGATGCATCTGGAGTACTGCTTCTGGGTTTGGTCCTCCACTACAAAAAGAATGTAGAGAAATTTGAGACAGTCCAGCAGAGTACAATGAAAATGGTTAGAGGGAACTGGACTTACTCAGTGTGGAGAAGAGAAGATGGAGGGAAGATTTAATGGCAGCCTTCAACTACCTGAAGGGTGATTCCAAAGAGGATGGAGCTAGACTGTTGTCAGTGGTGGCAGATAACAGAACAAAGAGTAATGCATTCAAGTTGCAGCAAGAGAAGTTGGGGTTAGATATTAGTAATAACTTTCTCACTAGGAGGGTAGTAAAACACTGGAACAGGTTACCCAGAGAAGTAGTGGATGCTCCATCTATGAAGGTTTTTAAGACCCAGCTAGACTAAGCTTTGGCTGGGATGATTTAGTTGGGGCTGGTCCTGCTTTGAGCAAAGGGTTGGATTAGATGACCACCTGAGGTTCTAGCCAATCCTAATCTTCTATGGATCTACACAAATCTAAAGACTTGTGTGCTGTCATCCCTGCTTTATGGTTCACAAATAGGGACTACATATGTTAGGCATATCAAGAGTCTGAACAGCTTCAACATGAGATGTCTGCCTAAAATCCTGAAAATAAAGTGGGAAGACAGAATACCAAACACAGAGGTACTGGATCATGCAAGATTGACACAGTTAGAAACCACTTTCAAGAAGAGGAGGTAATGATGGATCAATTCTGTCAAGAAAATGGGAGAAGACCATATCCCGAAGAATATTTTGTATAGTGAGATTTGAGACAGCCTCTATGGTGGTACCATGATGTGTGCAAAATGATATGAAGTTGTTCAACGTTAACTTAGAAAGCTGGGAGAAGCACACAAATTCCGTCTGTTCTGAAGGGACTATCTGGCAGTGGGTGCAGCTCAACATGAAGTGGCTTTGATCCAGAGGATGGAAGCAAAATGACAAAGAAGAAAGAAGTGTGCTATAAATTTGGACTCCAACTCAGACAACATATGGATCTGTGAAACTTGTAATAAGCGGTGTTACTTTTGAATAAGAGTAAGCAGTGTTACTCTTGTGGGCTTGTCAGCCACAAATGGATTCATCAGGAATCTGACTAGACCTCTTACATGTACACCATGATCCAGAGGATTGACAGTTGCCTACATATATAGGCCATTTTGCAATGCAGGACGTGGAAGAGGTTGGGAGGTGAATGTAGGCCAGGAGTAGAAAAGCCACTTGGTACTAGATCCATTAGCTAACTTTTTGTAGAGGAACAAGGCAACCACCAAAGGGGATTACATAGCCTTCAGGTTTCCTTTGCAGATGCTGTGTACACTTCTCCAAATAAAGTTTTAATGCATCAGTATTATTCTCATGAGTAAGATAAGGTAACCTTTTTCACTGATAAACTGGGAGTGTACCAATCAGAATCTACCTATCTATTGCTTTACTCCAAAGTTATAAATATTATTTTTCTGTTTTCTTTCAAATATTAGTCCAACCTTTTCTTCATATTTTAGTTATTCTTTTAAAAGTATTTCCTCTTAGTAGCTTAAAGTTACCTGTCAAGAACTGTAATAAGTAATGTTTATTTAAAACAAAACACACATTTGACATATATTTAATAAAATATGTATGGAGAAAACATAAATGAGCTACTCTAGATATAAAATATTTTAGAAGACTCTTATTAAAGGAGGAAACTTTTAAAAGTTAAGATTGAAAACCATTTTGAGTGTTTGCAGTTTTAACATATGATGAACATGTGTTCCCACAAAATATTTTGTAGCTCCTTTTCTTAATGTTCTCTTTATAATGATCCTGAATCTACAGGAATTGACCCTCCTAAATATTTATACAATTTCTAGATAGGAATAGGAATATTTCACAAGGTCACATCAGTGTATCATCAGAACAGCTTTTCTTCATATCACCAATATCACTTGCTATTACATTTTTCTTTTTTTTCCCTACGTATTTGATTTGTTGGCACTGTAGGGTAACTTCTGCATTCAAAACTGGTTTTCTTCACTCAAGTTTATTTCACTCATTTATTCTCTCAAATTCCAGCAAAGAAATTAGGCATGTACCCCATGTTAACAGTGCCTTATTCTACTATATGATTACCACAGATACATTTTATACACCAGAAACAGCTACTCCAGAGTTACAAAGTCATTCTTTGAAAGATACTCTTTCTCCTGTTTATAAGTGGTCTAAAAAAACAACATGTCTCAGTTGAAAAAATGTCTAATGAGGGACTTCTACCTTGCTTGTAGGCAAGGAGAGCAGTGTAGCTCCTTTTGAAGATGCCTGCTTTTCAACTTTTTTGTTGGTTTAAGTTCTAGTACCATTCAGTAGATTAGGAGTAACACAAATACTTTGCTAAGCCATGAACCTTGGAGCTTGGGCACTCAAGATCCCAGACTCCTAGCTCTGTGTCAAGTAATCTGAAAACTCTGAAAACCCCAATTCCAACAAAGTTCTTAAGCTCCCAACTGCTGAGATGAGAACTGAAGTATTGGAGACACAATACATTACCACTAATGTAGCCTAGACCCCCTACAAGACAAACTAGGGCAATTAATGACAGCTAGTGGGGGACAAAGCTGAGCTCTTCATGCGTTTTTGCCTCTGTATTCCTGAACTCGGATCAGGACAAATCTCCCAATTGGATCATAGACAGTCATAAAAGGGAAACCAGCCCACCAACTGTTAGCACCAACTTGGTGAAGAAACACTTGGAGGGACTGGATGTGTTTAAGTCCGCAGGCCCAGGTGATCTTCGTCCAAGGGTACTGAAGGAATTGGCCAGTGTCATAGCAGAGCCACTGGCATAGCTATCTGAGCACTTTTGGTGCTCAGGTCAGGTCCCAGAGGACTGGAAAAGGGCCAATGTGGTTCCTATTTTCAAGAAAGAGAGGAAGGAACACATGTATCCAGGCCCTCTGATCTGACTAAAGCTTGCATCTGCCCTTAAGTTCCAGGAGATGGAATTTCTTGGGTCCTGAGTTGTCCAACAGATGAGTTGGAAAGAAACCAGGAAGTTTCATGAGACGTTTATTGAAACTGATATGTTGTCATGAAACATTTCAGTTTCAATAATGCGGGGGTGGGGGTGGGTTTGGCAAAACACCTGTCATAAGATAAAGCAGCTCTTGTGATGAAACATAAGAAACTGGCTCTGATAGTGTGCAAACCTTCTCAAATATCATGTTTTTAACATTCAACCATAAAATGCATCCTTTGAGTATGAATTTCCAAACTTAAGGCTGATACTCAGTTGGTTAATTCTTACTCTTGTAACCCACTATACTTTTATAACTCCTTCCACTTGCCATTCTTCCAAACAATCTTGTTGCTTGCTTTCCTGCTCTTCCAGTTAACAAAAATGAGGTAAAAGTGTATAGGCCCCACCCAACTATATTAAGTGGAGAAAAAATACAAGAAATTGTAATCTTGCACTCTGTATAAAATTCAACAAGTTTAAACAAGGCAAAACAGTTGTAAAACACACTATATCAGGCTGGTAGTGTATTACTAATATTTTGCACAGTCATAAACTTTCACAAAAGATGAAGAACATTCTAGAATCAAGTCCTCAGACTATAGATTACCAAAAAAATCCCTCAATAAGTGAGCTTTGGTTAAGGGAACTGTCTGAGAGGCAGGGATGAGTGAGGTACGGCAGTGAATTATTGAGTCAGGGCAATTCTCTTGTGTGTGAGTAACACACAACTCAGTACCCAACCACTGAAGGGGAAGTGTTGGTATAAGCAGTGCCGCCACGACAAGGCCCTTCCCCATAGGCACTGGTTATAGGGGCGGGGGAAGTCTTTACAACAATATTAAAATATTCAAAGTAACAGGAAATAGAAGCATGATTTGTGTTACTTTGTCATCACTTGGCATAAAGAGAAAAAGCCTCTTTCATAAGCACATATTACTAGTTAAATAGCTAGTGAGGCAATAAAGATAACTTGAGTGTTGCTTTAATAGCATTTGCCTTTTTGGATGATAGCTGTCCTGGCTATATGTAAATAAATGCTGTAAGTTATTAATCCTGGAAGATGTGTGGTGAATGAGCTAGCTAAATTTCTATTTTCTTTCAGGACAAAGTGGCCCCTCAGGAAAAAGTCAGCTTGAAGGGAAATGAAGTAATCCAAAATGTCTTTGGAGGCACAAGAAGGAAGTGATAGCTAGAATGGATGAAGGGTCTAGAAGGCCAGGTGAAGTTCTGGATCATGATGTCTCTTGCCACCTCCCCACTTCTCCTTCCCACCCCACCCCCACATCCAACAGCCTCTTTTGGACTATGGTTTAAAGCCATTCTTCCTTCGTAGAAACCTTGAGGATAACAATACAAACACCATTTGTCTTTCCCCTGAAGAATACAACTGGAGTACAGGTGCCTGTGCTGATAATAAAGGGTTTTGTCACACATTTTCTTGTAACAGTTCCAAATCACTGGAATGCAGTGACCTATTAAAGTTAGCACATATTAAGAGATAATCCTTACCTGACAGGAAACAACTTACAACACAACAAGGGCACTAAACACACATTAAACTGCTTGACCATGTGCCTGCTTGAATTTTAACTGCAAATTTTAACTGCACTTAGTGGGTGCCTATACACAAGCAGACTAAATTAATTGATTCATCGTCTGGTCAATTTTCAAGTAGATCAGACCTATCAATTAATTGATTAATCTAGTCTACTGGAGCATGGTAATTACTGCACTCCAGCAGACTTCAGTGTCTTATGTATCAGCGTTCCCAAACTGAAAAACAGCAGCGGGAGTGCTTTAACTGAAGCTTGTCCAGAGATGCTGGTGCACAAGATACTCTGGATGCTTTAATTAGAAATGCTCAGTAAGTTTTAATTTGAATGTGCAATACTAATCGAAGGGTAAAGATTCAAAACCTTGTGCAAGAATACAGGGGAATCGGGCCCCCTATTTGCAAAGTAGTCAGAAAATGATAATTAGCCAAATTAGTCTAGACCTTAGATTTAGTGGTTAAAAAATTGAATTTATGTTAGTTAGTAGTATGTTTTGTATGCCACTTATTGAAGCTTCCTTAACAAACAGTCATGACTACCCAGATATTTGTAGATACTACAGCACCTGAGTCACAGAACATAGCACATACTGAATATCTGATCTACTTGAAAACTGACCAGACCTATTTGGTTTTCCATCCAGTACCTTTTGCTGTTAAAAGTTGAATTGAATTCATGAAATTCAGAACTGTGAATATGTTGGTAGCTGTACAAGTTCAGATTTTCAGTGAAGTCAGTGTAATTCCAATTTTCACTCTGAAACTCAGGATTTATATTTTCTTTGCTTTGAATTAATATACTTTTTTGCAATACGTCTAAATGTCTAAAATGTAGACAAGTCTAAAATGTAATAGTAGAAGCTAGCTAGCAAATCTTTTTATTAAAGTGAGCCACTAAAAAAGCATTTATGTCAGTTTGGTTACCATCTTTTCCTCTTGCTGCCTATGCCCCACTTGTAATTTCCTGTTCCTTAATGGTGAGACCCTGATAAAATTGCTTGAAAAGCATTTGCTTAAGTGGCTTGTAGCTGGGATTGTAGAGCTGAAGGAATGGTTTGACAATCCAAGCAAATTTTCTTTTTCACTCCACAAAATACTGATTTAGGAAGTCTTAAAGCTTTCTACATTCTTCTGTTCCTCACATTTAACACTTAAAAAAACTATTACCACTTTTATATTCTCTTATAAGAACAGTTGGTTAAGGGGCTTTAAATATTACTTCCTGGCTCAAGTTTCTTAGATTTTATTAGATTTTTCCTGGGTTCTTGGAAATGGTAAGGAAATGTATTAGTCTAGAGCTGTTCAATTTCTGAGCAGATTGGGGCTGAATGCTGCACTGGCCATGGGACCCCTGGCCTAACTAGACTCTATGGTCCCTGGCTGTGCAGGCTACAGGGGCTGAGCTGCCCCAGGGATAGAGGCAGGATAGCAGAAGGCAGTGGAGAGAGACCACAGCAGCAACAGAAAATGCAGTTTGAGGAGGAATGGCAGCCCATGCAGGAGCCAATAGGCCAAAAAGTTAATCACTCACTGGCTGCATGTAGTTTGTGGGTAGGACAGTCCTCTGAGTCTACTGAAATCTGGATTACATGCGAATACTTTTAATTTTCTCACAGGATTTTTTAATTCTGTATCTGTTTAAAATATCAACTATTAATAGCTTCCCATTACTACTGATACCAAATTAAGGGAAATAATTCATAAAAATTATAAATCATTAATTATATACTCTCCATTTAAAATAATTTATGAATTATATACTCTTACCTCTCTTTATATTTGGGAATTTATCATTTTATCAAATGTGTTAGTTGTTTGATTTATCAAATCATTTCTAAAAATAACTTCTACAGCTAATTTTGGAGCAGTTCACAATGGGTATTTGATATTTCAGTTGTTTTATAGAAACACAGACAAGATAGGGTTCCTCTGCCATCAAATATAGTTCCTTCCATTATTAATCTAACCAGTCACATCTATAAGAGACATTTACTGCAGAGCTACTTAATTAGCTCAGCAGTAAAGCATTGCCATCTACATGTGCAAAGCATTGCCATCTACATGTGCAGCCTGACTAGGGTACAGTAAACTAATTAACTTTGCTGTAGGTTAGTACTTGTAACCATATGTACTATCCTATGGTGGTGTTTTTTAGTGTGCAGAAATGCACATGTAGACAAGGTTCCCTCTAATCTGTGTGCATGCATGGCTGCACACAATAAAAAATGTTGCCGCACAGTAACTTTTTAATGCTGTGCACCAGGGATGGTGCGGGACACTTACTGCTCAGCTGCACGGGGGCTGCTCCACTCCACTTTGCTCCTCACCGGCATTCCCACGGGGAGGGAGAGTGCAGTCTTGGCTGGAGCAGCCCATGAAGGGCTGGGCTGCTGATCAGTGGGCAATCATTGCCCTACCCCTTCCTCCTTCCTGCCTGCAGTGCGGAGCAGGCAGTGGCTCCTTCCGAGGCCAGGCAGGGGCAGGGACCAAGCCAGGCACCACATCGGCTCCGCTGGCTCCAGGGAACTGTTCCGGTCCCCAGCCCCTTCAGGCAAGCTTCGCCCCAAGCCCCACCGTCTTCACCCTAATCTTAGCTTTCATCCCTGTGCTGCAAGCCCCACAGCTCCTGCACCAACATTTGGCAGCCCCATGGGTCTTCCATGCTCTGCCTGCTCCCTGCCTCCACACCTCGCTGCAGCCTTTGAAAGCAATGCCATGCACCTTGCTGCCTGATCTGCCCGATGGCAGGATGCACATGGTGCCACGCCGCTTTCAAAGGCTGCAGTGAGGCACAGAGGCAGAGAGCAGGCAGAGCACAGCCTGCATGTGGGTCCAAGAGACATGACAGGGAGGTACACACACTTCATGTAACAAAGTTACTAGAGACAAAGTCACTTCTTTGGTAACTGAAGACAGAGAACTCAAATGCTTGCCCGTATTTAAGTATTAATTAAGTCTTAATCCTGACCACATTGATATAATTACAAGGTAGTATGTGGGTATTACAGCTAATTTCTTCTATTATTTACAACAATTAAAAGCAGAATTGGGCCTTTAAAAAAAACCATCTAACAAGATAATAAATAGACTGAGACAAATATTAAAGAATGAATCTGGTACACAGTGTAATATTAAATATTAAAGGGGGAAGCAGGACCAGTTCAGGAATGAATCAAAGCAGCGTGCTCATGAACCAAAGCGGCGTGCTCATGGTCTTAAGCGGGGTGCTCATGGATCGCTATACCTTAGAGGGAACATTGCATGTAGATACTGATGGAGTTGGATGGGGCACGAGGGTGCATCAATGCAGGGCCCAGTGCATTCTCGTGGCCCAGTCAGCACCTCTGTAGCATGCTGAGGCAAGTCAGAGCAGCCCCAGGCTGGCAGGCTGACTCAGCAAATCCCCTGCCAACGGAAGTTACTCTGACACAGCTCAATGTGCTGCTGTTCCAGGCACATGTGTAAATGGAGTGCCCAGAAGCAAATAAACTCTGACGCAATATGTGCAAGAGTTAATTTCATCACATTAATTTTACATGTAGATGCACCCACAGATCCCAACAACTACAACTTCAAACCCTCACACATAACTACAAAGTGCAGTGAAAAGGAACCAATGCCAAGGTAAAAGCAGGGAGGATGAGAAAACCACCAATGTTCTGCCATTGCAATGACAGAAAAATAATTGATTAATACATATTCAGAAAATCCTAGAAAAATGACCATGTTCTACTTTTAGTAGAATCATGAGTTCTTTTCCCTGATTGGATGACTGTAACTCTTAAAATTGGTATTTTTTCTGTGTGTGTTTGTTTGTTTAGAGAAAATAATTGCAGGTAATCCCAGAACCTTCAGTAAAGGTCCTCTTGTGAGTAGTGAACTGAGTCCAGTATATTCACTGCACTTTGTAATACTACTCAGATACAAGGAGGAAAAAAAACCTTTTAAAATAGCAGTAATATATTTTACATTGAATAAAGATGAGTTTGATATAGTACAAAATGACATACAATGTATATAATGCTTTATTTTTTCAATATTTTTGTTTCTTTTCATTTGTATAAATCTGACCTTAATTATAGTGCATACAGCATCAAGTCTTGAGTAAACAGTAAGTTACATAATATTGTATACGCCATGCTGTTGCATCCTGTTTCATAAATATATGGCATTTAGGGTCTATGAAAATTAATGGAAATTTTACAGAGTATGTGTGTAAATAGAATGAAAGCCAAGGACTTCTAGTTTAGACAGAATAAGGCCTACCATTCATTAGACAGATGCATGGCAATGGATGCTTATTCCTGCAAACAATACTATAAGCACAAACACTATGTGCACACATTCTTATGGATATTTCTAAAGAACTTACAGCTGCTGTCCTGTCCACCTCACACCGGCTACTCAGAATGAAACAGGCTTCGGCATCATCCATTCTAAAAGCAGATGGAAAAATCAAAAACTATCAGGCAACACACACACACACACACACACACACATATACATATATATTCAGACATGTGCTACTGTCATCTATGGCAGTGGTTGTCATCCTTTTTTGTATCAGGACCCATTTATAAACATTGATGGCTAGTCCCAACCCAGTGCCCCTCACTCCTGACCCATGCCCCCCACCAGGCCCCAGCCCTGCAGTGTGTGGAGCAAGGGATGGGTGTGTGCAGTAGGGTGGGGTGTGTGTGAGGCATGGAGAGCCCAAAACAGCCCCTTGCAGGCTGGAACTCTGCCAGCCTGCAAGGGAAAACCCATGGTTTCCCACATTTTTCTCTTGTAAAAGTGAATTCATTTTTAAAGTTTGTTCATGACCCTTTCATATATTCTTGTGACCTGCTTTTGGGTTGTGACCATCAGGTTGAGAAATGCTGATCTATGGCAGCAATTCAAACGTACACATTTCATAAATGCTTACTATGGACTTTTTATAGCAACTGTTTATGATACCTTTATGCCCAGGGCCGGCCCATCCTATCCTGCAGATCCTACAGCTGCAGCCAAGGGGCCACGCCCTTGCCCCCTGCTGCCTGCGCCAGGTTTAAAGGGCTCGATGCAGGCAGGGAGCCTATTCCCAGCAGAGCTCCTGCCTCGGCCCTGGAGAGGTAACCCAGCCATCCCCAGCACATGCTGTCCACACCCGCCCCCCCCGCAGCAGAGCCCACATATGTGCAGCCCAACCCCGACTATTTATTTCAGTGAGTTTATACTGCAATTAACTGCAATTTTGATTTTTCAATACATCAGGAGGCCCCAAAACTATACCTTGCAAGGGGTCCCAAAAAATTGTGGGCCAGCCCTGTTTATGCCTAGGAACCCTCACTCCATTACTGGCTATAGAGTATGAGTGTGAGTTTGAGAGGGAGAAAATGGAGAGAGCCTTTTAGAGCCAGGACTTTTGCAGCGAGAAGGGTGGAGCAAGAAGCTACTTAAGCCCAGGACTGAAAGGAGACAGGCAGTCTGGCCCAGATACTACCAGAGAGAGAAGCTGTTGTACATGAACAATGAACTGGGATAGGCCCAGAAAAGCTGGAGCTGGATGTAGCCAGCTAGATAGAGGGTAAGGCTTGAGGAAAAGGCACCTCAGCAGCTTTTAGTGTTTATTTGAAACTGCTCAAGTGTTTTGTTTATTCTGGACAAGGAATACTTCCGGCTTCAAGAGACTTACTGCAAGGCATGGGATGGACAGATAAGGGAGAACGGAGGGTGTTGAGGGCACTTGGGTAGAATGCATGGTATGTAGAGTCCCAGGAGACAGATAGGAAAGCTGGCAGCCCTAGTTAGCTGAACTGGACTTGACAATGCCAAGGAACTGATGGGGGCTTGACAAGGCCTGAGGACCAATGTTGGCTCAATGAGACCTGGGATCTGAGTGTAGATTATTAAGGGCTATGGACTGAGTCAGTGCTTATTAAACCCTAAGAACTGAGAGAGACAAATGTAAGGCCTGACAATTTATATGCAGCTGACAGCCTGGAGGCAAGCTTGTACGGGGGAACTGAGGAACCAGAAAAGCCAAGAAAACTGGTTTCATCATGGGAGATAAGCAATTGACTGCTGTGCAGGGGCTCACCAGGCAGTGATCTTAACTGGGTCAGGCTTGAGATGGTCCACATGATAAAAATGTGGAGAGAGGCACCCAAGGTGTTATTCTGGGAGGACTGAGGGCTGACTCACAAATAAATATATAAGGCCTAGTCATTGCAAACAAGACCAGGGGGGCCAGTGGGATGCTGAAGTGTAAAGCAGGGTCAGTCTGATTGCTAGAAGATGTCAGACTGACTATTAGAACATTGGACCTGCCACACTTAGAAATGTCTTAGGCCAAAGTTTTAGGTTCCCTGTGTTCATATGTTTTCTAAAACTCAGTGGTTGCTGTGTTTGCCCATACAGCAGCTACACGGAAATACATGGTGGATTTCAACATCACATTCTAGGCTGAGTTTTGCTCCTTTTGTCCTGTATATTGCTATTCATATCACTGCAGTTAAACAAGTGAAACCAAGAACAGAATTATGCAGGGCTATATTTACCAATCTGGGATTCTGGTAAACCTGAATGTCAAGTTTATATCAGTTGCATCAATTACATCAGTGCAAAATGAAGCACTGCTTCTGTATGTATTTCATGTGATTTTTATTTTACTAATATAAGCTATCCCATCATTGTTATTTGCAACTTGATACAATGGCAGGGCCGTCCAACTTTTAAGTGGCTGGAGGCCCTGTGAGCCACACAGCAGGGGCTACACCTTGTGCAGGCTGAACCACTGTGAGCCACAAACCAGTCAGCATGCAATGTGGGCACCCCCCACACTTCACCACGCATGTGTCCTGGCTTCAGCCACAGCTCTCCAGTAGTGGACTTCTCCATTGTACTGTGGACTTCCCTGTTCTGTGCTAGCTCCTGAGGTAGGGGGTAGGAGGTAGGGGGTAGGAAGTGGAAGCCGGTAGAGGGAGGAGGAGTCCAGTGATCCTGGCTGCTACAGCAGCCAGTGATGAGAGGAGTGACAGCTTGGTGGAAGCCTGTGACAGGACTCAAATTAATTCCTCATAGGCCACATGTGACTTGTGGGCCCTGAATTGGACAGCTCTGCACTGGGGTAGTGGCATTACATTATAGGTTTCACATCATGACTTCAATGGCATTATTTACATGCATAACATTAAAGACATGCATAAATGGTCACCAAACGGGCCCAAATATTGTAATGTAGAATCTAAGAAAATGGAAGAAGGTTATCTGTTCACTGATATTGATAAGTTGCAGCACAAATGTGAGGTATTTATGAATAGTGGTTTTAAAGAAGGTGAGGCATTAGGTGGACTATATCAAATCCATTGCTTTGCATTCATATATTTCTGTTTTTCATTGCTATACACTTGAACTTCACAAAGATTATTTTTCCAGATTGACATTTTGAATTATAATTCAATAAACATTGAAATATAAACTATATTAATGGAATTAGACACTAGAACAACACAGCATTTTGGTCCATTAAAAACTGTATTTAGTAGGCTACACTGTGGACTGCTCTCTGCTGTACTGTGCTACCTCCTGGGGTGGCGGCAGGAAGTGGCATGCACTTGTGGCATGGCAGGAGGTGCGATTGTGTGGATCACTCATTAAATCATATTGCACCTTATTTCTGACACAGGGGGAGCCCAATCCTGGGTAAGTTCAAGGCCATAAAAAAAAAACCTCACAGAACAGCCATGACAGGTTCCAATGATTCTGTTAATTCTGCTAAATGTCTTGTCACAAGGACATGAAAAAGGTAGGAAGGAAGCAGGTTTACAAGGAGTTTCTTCCAAGCATGGGAACAAAGGTGCTTGTTTAAAAATTTAATGTAGTTAGATGGCATAATGGGCTACTAAAAGGTGAGAGTTAATTTCTCAGTACTGAATAATAGAGGATAGTTAGGAAGAAGATAAACTATGAAGGGTCTTAATAGTGAATATTTTATTTTTGATAAAGTTTGTAGACTTTACCTGCTAACCAAGGCATTCTGAGATCCTGGGGATCTATCTTGGTAAGCAGGGATACCATGATTTCCCCACTTATGAAGGTGCAGCCCTGGAGAAACAGGGGGAATTTCTGTAAGTTGAGAAAGCTGTGCAGGCACTCCTAGGGACTGATGGGCCTCATCCTGCCCAGAAAGTCTTGGGGTGTGCAGGATCAGGGCAACTGAAGAGTCTAGGTATGATGCCTTTATGCCTGCCCATGATCTCCTGCCTTAAAGCAAATAGGTATCTGCCACAAGAAAGTGGCACAGTTTATTACTACCTTTTGTTGCAACCACACTGTGATGCAACAAAGGGTATGGACATCAATTTTCTTTAGCTTTTTGCAGCTTTGCGGGTGGTACAAAGGAGAAGCCTGTTTCCACCTTTGGAGATGTTATGTGGAAAGAATCTGAAAGACTAAGCCTAGAGTAAGGACCTAGAGACTAGTCAGAGTCAATGATGCCCAGGTCATGGGCCTGAGACACAGGCAGAATGGTGGTTTTATCCACAGTGATCAAAAAGAGGTATTGGGAAGGGCTATGGAGGAGGCTTGCATTCTGATTTAGCCATGTTGAGCATGAGCTGATGGCTAGACATCCGCAAGCAGAGACTAAAGAGACTTTAGTCCACAAGACTTTAGTTTGTGGCCAGGACTTTAGTTTGAACAGTAGGTCTGGAACAGAGAAGTAGAGTTATACAGCTGGTGCTTGCATTTGTGTCTGTAGTTGTGATTACCTGGAGACAAAGCACAGAAAGGAAAGAAAATAGAACCAATGGCAGGGCCCTATGGAATTTGAATGCAAAGAGAGGCTATGAGGGAGCTCTTCTAAAGGAGGCATAATTACAGAGTTTGAAGGAGAATCAGTCACAAAAGCAAAGAAAGAAAAAACCTTTCAAGAAAGGGACATGGCCGATTGTGTCAAAAGTGGCTGACTGGTAAGGGAGAATGAGAATGAAGTGGCAGTTTTGAGATTTGGCTAGGTACAAGTCATTTGTATGTTAAAAGCCTGGTTCTTTCCTTGATCTTGGCATTTCTTAATTTTTCAGTGCATGGCTTTCTAACCTTAGCAACCTTCATTTGAAAGAGTTTTTGCATGTAATACATATGTGTGTGTGTGTATACACATTTTGATAATCGGACATTAAGTTTGATAATGAACTTCTTTTTTCTATTACTTGTAACTGAAACCTCCACGTTATTTAATCGAAACGTTTAATATGCATCTGCTATCTTTTCAGCACACTATGTTCTCATTAAACAGAATTGAACTCTAGCAATCTCTTAGTTATTGGGTTATATTTCATATTAAATGTTCTATTAAATTCCTAGTACGCTTAGTCCCTTAAGATACGTTAAAATTTATTCTGTGACAGGTACATTCAATTACATGTTCTTTAGGATAAAGTACAATTCTTCAGTTGACTAGCTTCAGGTTATTATAGGCTAAATTCATATAATTGCCTTTCAGGAACAGCATTTTGATTTATTTTCACCTCCCAATGTGTAGGACTAATGCCAGCTAAATCCAACCAATCTTTTATCAAGATCTGCAGGAAATTAAAATTGGAAACTCTTGCATGTAGCAAATACATAAATAAACACATATATAATTAAACTCATTCTGAAAAGACCATTCATTTTTCTTCTTTTAAATGGATCCAGGATTTTTTTAAGAGACAGATCACTGAAAGGATGTGATCCATGTCAAGAACCCTAACAAATTTGACCCCTTTACATTATCATCTTTTAAACATATGGGAAACATCTACAAAAGCTAAGTGCACTTATAAAAACTGTTCTATAAATAGAAAGGATTGCAAATCAGAGGCTACCAGCACTAAAAGTTTAAGGAATGGGATCTTTTTTTGTGGTGGTCACTATTTTGGTTGAGAGATGTGTACAGAGGTATACATAGGAAGTTTTTGCCAGAAGAACAGTGGTGGCAGCTGGGGTGGTAGTAGTTGCAGTGGCTGCCATTTTTGCACTCTCAAAGTCAGTATCCAGGGCTGCTATCTTGCTCCCCATCCCCAAATTATCCTACTGGCTGGGTATGTCACATATTGGATGGGTATGTCCTTCCTGGAAGAGAGGAGTAAATTCTTAAAAAGCCTGGGTGTATAATTATCTATAGACACTTGCTATAGAAATAATGTTTTGAAGCAGGAGAGTACAAAAGCTTAGTACAGTAGGTAAAGCAAACTGCTTACAGTATGGGGGTTCCACTATACCAGGTAATAAAATTACCTCATTTGGTCAACAGAAATGCTCTCATCATCATTTAAGCAAATTCTGGAGCCAATCACTACCTTTCCAGGGCTTTGTCTTCAAAAGCATTTTTTTTTTAATTTCTAAATTTTTTATATATATACATATACATATACACACACATATATAGATATATAGATATAGATATATAGATATATAAACAATATCTATCTATCTATAGTAAAGAAAAAAATATATATAATGTAAAATAAAGATAAAGAAAAACTTAGTCCAATAAAAAGATAGATTGCTTTAGGGGAAAAACAACAACAACAAAAACAGTATGCTTCAGATGTACATGTTAGCCTTTTAAAATACATGCCCACATTCCTTTTTCATCTGACTCATTATGTCTATAACTTATTTAAGCAGAAAGTTGAAACAAGTCACATAAAATATTAAAATAAAAATATATTACTTAGAATCTGCCTACTTAGCTCTCAACAGGTCTTGATCTTTCAGTGCTGAACCTTGCAGATAGATAACCCTCTGGGACCACATTGGGATTTGCAACACCCTTCGGACCTGAGCATCCATCTCAGTTGGACACAAAATAACCACATAATAATCCTGTCAAAACATAAGGGAGTGTAGAAAAGGCACATTAATATTGCCTTCTGTTGTTAGTGGAGCATTGGCTAATAGAAAATCTGGAGGTGAAAAAGGTCTGTGATAAACCAGAAATCCTGGTTTTCTCTGATTTAAAAAAAAATCCCCAATTTTCAGTTAAAAAAGCAACCCTAAATCTACATTTTTCCATGATTAAAATGAACCATCACTATATACACACACACACACACTCACACACACACGTACATATATATACACACATATATAATTTTAATAATAAAATAAATTCTAAATACCTATAAATCTTGGCATTTGATTTTGAGTTATTTTATCATAAAAAGTCAGAACTCTCCCTGCCTCCTTCACTCACCAGGATGCAGATCCAGCTGCAGCTGCCCCCCCGCCCCACCCTGCTACTTCTTTGTGGCACTGAGCAGCCTTGAAATGCTGGCCTGGTGCCCTGCCCATGCCATTACCCCTTGTTCCCAAGCCACAGGCCCCCAGGCCTTCTGGTGGCCCTCACTCCCTACCCACAGCCCCCTGCGCCCCCAGCCCTGCTGGAGGGTGCCCCCAGCTGTCAGGGCTGTGCAGCCAAAGACCCAGGTCCCCCTGCCCTACCCCTACAACAGTGCCTGAGCCCTGGCTGTTGCCCATGGGAGGCTGTGGCAGAGGAGAACGTGGAGCCTGGCTTCCTTTCCCCCATGGGTAGCACAGGCACAGCAGAGCCTGTAAGGCTGAGGCTGAGGCTGAGGCTGAGGCTGGGTGGGCTGCCTGCTGTGGCCTAAGACCTTCCTGCCCTGCTGCCCTCCACCCGGCCCTTCAGAGCCCATTGAGTGGGACCCAGTGTGTAAGGGTAGAGCAGGGCAGAGAGGCTTGTGCCACCACTGGGAGCCCCACACTGCCATGAAGAGGCACTTCTTGCCTGCCTGGCAGGAGCAGGGGGCACAACTCTGCACCATGACCCCTGCTGCTGCTGGGGAGGCAGGGGGTGCCTCGCCATGGTAGCGCAGGGCTCCCACTGGTGGCACTGAGCTTCCTCCCGGCACTGCCCTGACATGCCGGGCCCTGCTTGCTGGGCCATGGAAACCCTGCGGGGAAAGCAGCAGGGTGAGCAGCCCTGAACATGTAGTGGGCAGCCTGCCCCCAGCCCCACTCTGTGCACAAATCATGGCCCCCCTGGGAGTGTGCACAGTAGCAGGGAGACAGCCACCCATACAAGCTGCCCACAACTCCATCTCACTCCTCACCTGGGCTCTGCAGCCAAACATGGCCCCAGACTCAAAACCCCATGAATCACATTGGCTGGGCAGCAGCCCCAGCCCCAGCCCCAGCCCTGCCCAACTCCCTTCCTCACTGTAGGGACATCAATACCTCCCCCCCCCACCTCAGCTTACATATGAAGAGCTGCGGGAGCTGCTTTCCAGGCTGCCTGGTGGCCATGTGCATGTGTAAATGGTACCGCCTGCCTGATCGCCTTCATCCCATTCACCCCAGCCCCTTGAAGGCTGGAACTGCCACCCTGCAAGGGGAAACCTGCCTTTTCCTGCATTTTTCTCCTGTGAAGGAGAAAATCTGGGTTTTTCTCCTCAAAATGAGAAAATCTATGTTTTACCACATTTTTCCGTGGTAAACAGAAAACCAGATCCCTGCTTAGCAGTAATCTTTGGTTTCAGGATCTTCGTTTATTACTCTGTTGTCTCTATTTCTGTCTTAATCATTACAGTGAGACAAACCTCACAAAGTCAGCAAAAAAACTCTCAGTGACTTCTGTGGAGGTTTTGGATTAGTCCTCTAAATACCAAAGGGACAAGAAATAACCATGCTGTCATTTTTTTACATGATTTGAACTAAAAGAAAATTATTTTTTATTAAAATATATGAGCATAATTTAAATAAATCAAAGTATTTGTGACAAAAGCATAATTCTATCTGTCTAATCCACTTAGCTCAATTTAAAACAAAGGGATGTAATAATACATCTGAGTTTCTTATTGTAGGTAGTGTCCCCACGCAAAATGAATTCATGTCTACAAATTGTAGCTGTTCCAGAAGGCTGTCTGCAATGGGCTAGCATCTAACTGAGTTTCTTATTATTTTTGTTACATTGTAAATATACCTGCAGTCTGGGATGAGCATAGAACTCATTTAAGAAATCCATAAGCAGATCAATCTTCAGAGAGCTGACACACAATACAACATGTTTCTCTGTCTGAGCTCTGTGTCGACTGTAGTTACCACCCGACTTTTGCCTCTCCATCCACAAATAAGCCAGCTGTTCAAACTGCAATGGATTGTAAAATGTAAATGAAACACACAAAATTAATATAAGATTCTTTATCATGATGAGTCGTTAATGTTTCCATGGTCTAATCCAGGTGCTCATTTAATTAAGGTCAAACTTGGATCCTGTTAGTCATTCTTGCTTTACAAGAGCAGCAATTTGAAACAATCTGGATGGAATGAGAGACTGGATGTTTCATTAATAAATCAGGATGGCCCAAATGAAGCAATCAGAAATGTTGAGTATCATAAAACTGGATTAAATCATGATTTTTTTTAAATTTAAACAATAAATACTGCATCTCCTTATTTAGTTTCTGGTATTTAAACCTGAAGGCTCACATTTTCCATCCTTTCTCTTCCCCTCCCCACCCACCAAGTTAAAACTGATATTGTGATGTAATTATGTAATTACATGAATTCAGGAGCTGGGAATCTAAAAGATGCACCAATTTATTACACTTACAATGATTTAGTTGGGGCAATATCTCAATTCCCCTGCCCTCCCCGCCAATTTTAAGACTCTAAAGATAGTAGCATTTTATACAATCAAGTCTGTGAATAGTCTCTGTTTGGCATGCTGTATCAGTATTGACAACACTTAAATCTATGGTGAACAGGAACAATGCATTCTGTTCTGCTGCTGTTTCTGAAGAACTGCAGATTTTTTAAGTAACAGCTATAGCAAGTGTTAAACAGCATTTTTCCTTTGCCGCCATACTTAGTACACACTGCCTTACCATGAAACCTACTTTGTGATCCAATAAAGGAAAATCTAGGATGCAATGTGTTCTGTGATATAACCAGTCATTAAGAGCATATGAGCAATGTTTCAGTTAACTGCTTGTAAAAATATTTCATAAAGCTCATATAAACCATTTCAATTTTAAAAATGTTTAAAAAAAATACAGGTAAATGTTAACAACACTGTTCCCAAACAGGGTTGTTCTTGTATTCCCATTCTACATATGGAAAACTGACACTTGTTTCTAATCAATTCAGTATCAGAGCCAAAATATGAGATCAGGATATGTTCCCATGCCTCCATTCATCTTTTGCTCAGACCACAACACCGAGTCTCTCTCTATTTAAGTCTACTTAAATATTGTTGTTGATTAGCTATACATTGGAAACCTTTAGGATGCCGCACATGGATACAGACCTCTTCTGCTCAGTCATCCCTATGATAAAGCTAATCAAGATTATATTAACATTCCAAACTAAAAGTTTTGAAATAATAACAATTCCAAGAAGAAATGTGACCTCGTTCATGGCACAGATCCTGGAAGCCCTGAAAGCTCTTGGGGTATCTTGGTTTCTGGTTTTTAGGCCTATGCAAATCAGCAACGATCCAATCTGACTTCAGATCTGGCCGCTTTGGATGGCCACGATCCAATCCGGAGCTCTGGACCGGGTTTCCACCTGGATCCGACTGAAGCGGCTCCGAAGCTTCAGAGCCACCTCGGAGATCCAGCCATAGGGTATTACGGGGAATCAATGGAAGATCTATAACTTTGTTGTTTTTTGTCTGATTTGGATGAAACTTGGGGACAGTTCCCTAAAACCCTGCACCAATCTTCTTGAAACCTGGCAGGCTTTGTGGTCTCAGCAAGAGCTACCACCCCTGCAGCTTTAACCCCACTATGTTGTAACATATAGACGTGACAGGAGTTTTGTTTTCATGAATTTGGGGTACAGTTGCCCCAAAACCCCTGAACCGATCAATCTTCTTGAAACCTGGCAGGCTCTGTGGCCTCAGCAGAGGCTACCAGCCCTGCAGTGGTCACCCCACTATGTTGTAACACCTAGATGTGACATGAGTTTTGCTTTCAAGAATTTGGGGTACTGTTCCCCCCAAACCCCTGCAGCAAACTTCTTGAAACTTGGCAAGCTTCATCCTCTCTGTAGAGTCTACCACCTCTGAAAACTTCATCCAAATCAGACAAAAAACAACAAAGTTATAGATATTTTATTGTTTCCACATGATACCCTGTGTCTGGATCTCTGAGGCGGCTCCGAAGCTCTTCGGGAGCTCTGAACTGCTTCAGGAAGCCAGCGCTTCGACCCAGATGTGCTGCTTTGGACCCCAAAGTGTCTGAAGCTTCTCCATATCCGAAGCTCTGTCCGAAGCCTCGCACAGCCCTACTGGTCTTGGACAGGGAAACTGGGAATGTTGGAGGCCCAACCCTGGGTCAGTCAATACAGTGAGATTGCCACACAGAATGATCTGCAGACTCTGGGGGCTGGGACAGACATTGCATAAACCAGTCTGACCCAAATCAGCTAAGTATGATACTACATTCAATCAAGTTTATCTCAAACTGGTTTCAGCCATTTTTAAACCTGTTTATATGCACTGAATATCTGTTCTGTTACAAGTTTAGACCAGTTTCTGATCACTTAAACGGGTTTATGTGTAATGTCTGTCCCTAGCCCAGAAGCCTCAGGATCATCTATCAATTCAGCTGACAAATGCAACTTGCAAATAGCCATGAAATAATTTGGCTTTGACAAATTGGTATGTCTGATGAAAACCCTTTTTTCATATGAAAAATCCCAACCCTCCATAACATATAGAAATGCCAAGGCTTTTTACTGAAGTCAAAGTTTAAATCAGACTTTTTCCAGCTGAGGGTAAAGTTTACGCATTACACTTAGACAATACTAAGGGCACTTAAAATGCAAGCACCCACAGGTTAAAGCTCACCAGCACAGGCCCCAAGCTCCCACCTGGCTGCCGCTTGCTCCGGCATGCCCATTCACTCCCAGTGTACCTGCCTCAGCCCCGCAGTATCGGGGGGAGCAGCGCACAGCCCCAACCCCACGCTTGCCTGTGGAGAATGTGCTCAGTGCAGGGGAAAAGTGCCCCCCCTCATGCCCGGTGCTTCCTGCTGCAGCCTCTCACAGCCCATGCAGGGCTGTCCTGCCTCTCCACCATTTCACTGCTGCCCCATGGGGCAGTGGTGGCCATGAAGAGAAGGCACAGGCATCCCTGCATGGGCTCCGAGTGGCTGTAGCAGGGAGTACTGGCCACAGGAAGGGGGAGCAGCTGCTTTTCCCTTGTACTAAGCACCAGCTCACTCCCCAGAAGCTGCTGCTCAGAGCAGCGGAAATCGACCACCCCTCTCATCACTGCCATGCAGTGTTTGGTGCAGCTGTTTCACCACTGCATCTGGGCTGCCCAGTGCGGCAGCAGTGGCCATGTGAAGCAACTCTTAAGCAGCACAGAGGTGGCAGTAAAGCAGCCACACCATGGCCTAACATGGCGCGGGCTCTGGGCAGGCAGCCACAGCATACACTGGCCAGCGGCAGTAAGCAAAGTAGCCGCTTTCCTCCTTGCTGAGCAGCAGCTTCTACCGAGCTGCTGCTTCCATGGCTCAGCCCTGATGGGAGATCCAGGAAATTGTGCGGGGCCCAGGCTAGCAGCGATGGCAGGGAGTCAGCTGGTGCTCAGCACTGGGGAAAAGCGGCCGCTCCCCCTTCCCACTCTGAGCCTGCGCAGAGCTGCCTGTGCCTGCTCTACTTTGCCACCACTGCCCCACAGAGCAGCACTGATGTGGCGAAAGGCAGGACAGCCCTCTACAGTCTGTGAGCAGCTGCAGCACAGGGCACCAGGCATGGAGAGGTGCACTTGAGTCTCATGCTGAGCACCAGCTCATCCCCCTCCAGTTGACGCAGGGCATGTGGGGTCAGGACTGTATGCTGGCCCATGCCAGTACCGCAGCTGCAGCACAGGGTGCCAGGCAGGCAGGGAGGCAGAGGGGGATGCGATTTTTACTCGCGGTGAGCACTAGCTTGTTCACTGCGGGTAAGCTTGGGGTCGAGGCTGTGTGCTGCTCCCCACCTGTATCACGGGCCTGGGACAGGGGCACTGGGAGTGAGAAGGCACATGGGAGCCAGTGGCAGTCAGGTGGGAGCACAGGGCCCATGCCAGTATCCTGGGGCCAGTGCTGGTAGGGACCAGAACAGGGTGGCAGAGGCATGGGGTCCCAGCCAGCAGGGGCTCTATGGAGCGGGATCAGCTCCCCACTCCCCCTGCTGATGCAGCCCAGCCCAGCTCCACAGACCCCTACCAGCCCACGCCCCATGCTCCTACCACCCAACTCTGGGCACTGCTGGTGCTGGCCCCAGGACATTGGTGCAGGGACCATGCTCCCACTCACTTCCACTCCCCCCAGCCCCTTTCTCCACTTTTCTGCCCAGCCAGCTGTATTACATGGCTCACATACCCACATCCATACCCACACACACACACACACATCCACACACACCCATAAACCCCTATATTCAATCACTTCTGCATATATACCACAAATGCCTACGAATCAGGGCAAAAATATTTTTAAAAATTAAATTAAAACATATTATTATGGGTGGTCAGAGGTTAGGGGAAGAACTTCCAGTCCCAAGATGGTGGCCAGGGGGGAAGGGCACCTGTTAAGGGGTGGGGCTACCTATGCAGCTCTCAACAGCTTGCCAAAACTTGGTAAGCTGCCCTTCACCCAAAATAATTGTCTGCCCCTTGTCTAAATCTAACAAGTAAGTTCATTCTAACTCTAGCGTAGGAATGCAAGGAAAGAGAATCACGGGTAGTAGCAGACAGTGCACAAGATGAATGCAGCAGTCATGATTTGCTAGTGCTGTTTAAGTTAGTAATAAAATCCAAACCTAAACTGGGAATAAATTTGAACAGTATGCAAAGTCTATTGGTTCCCTGGTATATGAAAAGCACCACCTGCTTACACAAGGATTTGAAAATTCATGCCCTGGTAATTTTGTCATACAAACATAGTCTACAAATATATTTTAAAAACAGGAAGAAAAGAAAGCTCCAAGTGTGATTGCAGAAAAGGGGTTAGGTATACAGATAGTAAGGGCAATTTTAATGATTATCAGTTTTTTGACATTTTTTCTCCACTAAATACTCTTAAATGGAAAACAGTTAGGGTTTACCTGTATGGGTAACACCACAAGGGCAACACAGATCATAATGACAACGAGCAGTTTTGAAGGCCATATCTTGGGTGTAACATCCCCAAAGCCCACAGTGGAAAATGTCACTATGCAGAAATAAAGGGAGTCAAAGAGAGTCAGCTTGTTTCCTGCTCGCTCCAGATGCTGAATTCCACAAATACTAAGTGAAAGAGAATGAATAGAGAAATGAAAAATAACACACACAACTTGGATAAATCCAAATTCTATGATGTTGTTACAAGTATAAATAATTATTTTTCTACAAAAGCATGCATTGCTTAGCAAAGACATATGTTTCAAGAATAGTTTTTTTCAGGTTCTTACCAAAATGTGTTTTTTAAATTATTTTTAAATGTAATTCATCATCAGTTTTAATTGTTATTTTCTCCTTATTTCAAAATGACAGCCTTGGTCATATTGCTAGATTTGATTAGTGGTAGGCATCAAAAAGTAAGTACTGTTACATGTAAATAACAATATGTATTGGTAATATTCTTTGTAACAAACAGCATACTCTGCAAGCAGTCAGAATTTTTTTTAAACCATATTTTATTTTTTGCAAAGATATGATTATTTTGTGGCAAAGAAACAGTGCATATCTTCTTTGCGCTTGGTAGTTTTCTGTTAGGTTACATCATTTTTGTGGAAAGAACTATTATCTCACACTACTGGAAATGGCAAGTGACAGGGGCCAGATGATTTTTTCTTTGTCAGTTAGTACACATCAGGATAGCTTGTGGAATTATCTCAAGTGGTCTACCAATATCTCTTGCTAATTTGATGCTGTGCTGAGAAAATGTGAAGTCTATTTTCAGTATATACAAACATCTAATATAGAAGTCAGTTAAACCAATGTATATGAATATGCCCTTAATTCTTGATGGGTAGATCTCATATTTGTAGAAACTGGAGTTGAAAAAAATGTAGGTTTGAAGTGCAAGAATTTCTCCTGTGCCACAGTGGAGAGAAGTAGTTGGTTGTGGTGGTAGTTGGGTCTTAAAACTGACCTGTTTCTGACCTGGGTTTGAAAAGTTTCTGGCCGATGACCTAGTATACATGATGACTGTTTGATGCATGATATCCAGCTGGTAGCAGATGACTACTAGAATTCCCCAGGGTGAAAGCCTTGTATCACCAGGGAGCCCCAGTATTTATAACAGTGCTAGCAGTTACACAGCTCTGTTCTCCAGAAATAATTTACTAGTGGGCTGTGGCATTTCCATAACATATGGATCACATTCCTTGTTTCCTCTTCACAGTTCTAGCATTTGTAGTTTTCACACATCTCAAAATGTTCTAAAGATTATTTTTGTTGGAAAAGTTTTAGCCTTCAGTCAGAATTAATCAATTTATATTCCTACGCATTTTGTTCCAGATTTTTTCACTGAAGTGGCAGCTCAGATCTTTCCTCCATAATCACATTAGCTTATCCATTTTTAAGAAAAAGACAAATGTATATATTTTTGAAGAGGTGCATTTTGTTTTTGCCAATATGTCCTGAAAAGTTAATGAGAGGAATCATTTGGGTTTATCATCAGAGTGAAAAAGTTCAATTAATATGCCACTGATGCCAGGTAAGGAAGTCTTCAGTATGGCTTCTTTTTAAAGTCCCCTTGTATCAGGCTTTTTTTAGTATTTAAAATAAAGAACTTTCTCACAGGGAAATGCATTCTTGAAAAATAGACTATTGCAAAATTAAAATGCCTCTACATTGCACCTGTTTTTGAATCAAAAGTGTGTTTGGATTCCAAACTCTTCTATTATCACTGGCTACCTTGGTGCTTTTCTCTCATTGAATGAAATTCATCAGATCCTGAGATCCTGCACGATATATTGGACATCTTTTTAAACAATTCAGACTTATAATACCTTCTACTTATCTGTAGAATTTGAGATGATAAGCTATAGTAATGGCTGAAGATACAGAAAAAGTCTATTTTTAAAGTGTAGGACCTGATTCTTCCTCTTTTATATAATTTTACATGTTTGTAACTTTTTTTTATAAGTGCTACCACATTTCAGTGCAGTCAAATAAATGATTTAAACATAAAATTGGTATAGCAGAGGCTTCAAAACAATAGGAAAGTCAGACAACACACCTATTAAAACAGAGATACAGAAGAACAAAGAAAGTAAATGCATGAAGAACAGTTTAAAAATCTACCAAAATTTCAAACAAAAAGGAGAAGTTAAAAACAATAACACCCATGATCTCTAAAGATTAGGAAAGATAAGCCTTGTTTAGTTACCATTTGAACTCTGGAGTGTTCAGCAACTTCATTTACTGGAAATTTTTTGTGTTTCCTGGCATCTGTGATTACTTATTTTGCATGTGCCAAACTACACAAGGGTTTTAAAAAAGCCTGTTTCTCCTAGCTATGATATCAAAAAATTTCAGACAAAAAAGGACTGCCATCTATCAACTGAGGACTGGTTTACTACAGCAGGAATGAACTGTTTCTGCCTAATTGCTTCAGTGGATTTCTATATGTTTGTGGGGAATAGGGATTGATTTTAGGAAGTATCCAACAGTTTAATTATAAATAATACTTTGATTGGAGTTAGCTGTAGTAGTTCAGTGTAGGGTGATCCCTATAATGGTCAGCTTTTACCAGTATAGTGTCTCATACATTACCCATCCACTCTTCCAGCCAGCATTTCTGACCTGGTCAGGAAGAAGGGAAGATGTCCAGGGACTTCCCATGCCCCAGATATCCCTGATTGCCATTGGTGGCTGTCAGAAATCAAAACAGCCTAAAGGAGCTATAGCTTACTTTAGGATTACTCTAGGAATTAGGGAACATGGACATGTCAAAATTCCCCTTTATGCAGATGCTTCTCCTAAGTTATGTTCTCAGTTACAGCCAAATAACTAAAGAAATATTTTTTTATACCAGTTTATAAATTTTGAGCTGAATACCACAATTTGCAACTAGTATCATAGCGTAACAAGTGTCATAGTTGCATATTGTTCAGATCAAAATAAAATTTTGTAAAGAAGTGGATCACATAAATGTCTGGTGAAAATTAAAAATATCAGGTGCTAAATTCTGGTATAGTTTATTCAATATTCTTATCAATATAGACTTGTTTTTAGCAGAGCTATTAAGTATTTTATCTGGAAAATTTAAGATCTCAGTGGAATGTGAAAAGATGAGCTTAGTTTTTGTTGGTTTGTTTATTTTTTAAATCTGATTTCCATTAATTTGTGAGCATCCTAAGGTAGGAATCAATAATTGTTGGGGAGCAAAATCATGCTCCAGATGAAATTAGATTTGAACCATGCTGTTGCAAAAAAGCTTAGATGGAAAAATCTAGCAGCAGCAAGGGTAGCTTATATTGGGATTTTAAAACAACGCGTGTGTAATGTCATCTTTTATAATTATGTTTATCATGCTACTCAGGGTACCAGATAGTTTAGCACCATTCACTCAGAGGTTCCTGGTGCAAAGCTGCTACAATCTAATAGGGCACAGCAAAGGGTCACAACAAAGACATAAAGCTGAGAAATTGGAGAAGGGATCACGAATCTGGAACTGATCAAATTGAAACATTGGAAATGAACTTTTCCAGGAAAGATCAAAATTAATAATTGTTCTCAACCAATAATTTGATCAGACCTACCTAAGCAATATAGTAAAAGGCTATAACATATGCAGACATGCATTTTTTTGCTATAGAAATAATTATAGAGTGAATTTCAGAGGTGTATGAAAAATGTATGATGCACCTTGCTTACCTCCTCTACTTGAGGCAGTCTCATTGTTTGTACAAATATTGTGTGTATTATGCCAATCACCAGTCTAAAATGTTTGAAAGGAAACCTGTTACTTGGATGAGCTAATTAACAAAAATGTTCTTTGGAGAAGACACTTTGCTGATATTCTTAGTATTTAGATAAATAAAGTAGACAATGCCATCACACTATGCTGTAGAAACATAAAACAATAACATTTATATGTGACTACTGGCTTCATGTTTAGACAGCACAGTGATGGGGGTGCATGAGAAATATATTTTTTAAAAGGTTGTAACTCTGCAGATGATACTGAAGCAAATATCTTGTGGGAGGCAATGAGGAATTTTCTAGATAAAGTCTTCACAGATTTGACCCTAGGAACACTGCTCCCATCCTGGGTTAATCATTAATTGACCAATGAGACCATTCATTGTGTTTGCTTGATTGATTTTAAGATTGTTTCAAGGACGCCTGTATGTAGAAAAAAGTTGTTTTCTGTCTTTACGGGAATGGTATCAGTCATATTTCCCATCGGGGAAAAAAAAGGTAGAAAAATGTTTTTTGCGTGGGTGGAGTAACATTTTATGTACAAATAATCTGAAACAGATGTCTTTGGCTATACTTCACGTAGAGCCCAACACTACATCATATGCTGATATTGACTTCTTAAGAGCAGGCACTTGAAAAAAACTTTGATTTGACAATAGCAGGAACTACCACCTTTAAAGAAAAATTGATGTTTGGCAGAGTTTGATTGTTAAATTCTAAACATATGCCCAGGAGGAAAATACTGAAGATTTTTAATCTTTAAATTGTAAAAGAAAAAGTTGGCTTTAATATGGGTCTATTTTGTCTTAATTACCAGGCAATACTTGAAGATTCATATGGTCAAACTAAAATAGGGCTGGAAGGGACCTCACAAGGTCATCTAGTTCAGCCCCCTGCTCACTGAAGGATCATTCCTGACTAAACCATCCCAGTCAAGTGTCTGTCTTGACATTTTCCAGAGATAGAGATTCCACAGCTTTCCTAGGTAGCCTATTTCAATGCTCTGACACCCTTATAGCCCTAAATTTCTCCTAGTCTCCATCCTAAATTCCTTCTGCTACAGTTTGAGACTATTGTTCCTAGTCCTATTCCCTATCGCCAAAGAGAAAAATCTCCATTCTGTCTATAATCACCCTTCAGGTCTTTGAAGACTGTTATTAAATCCCTCCCTTAGTCTTCTCTTCTCCAGGCTAAATAACCCTAATTCTTTCAAACTTTCTTCATAAATCATGGTTCACAGGCCCAAATCATTTTTGTCATCCTGCACTAGACTCTTTCTAGTCAGTCCACATCTTTTGTGAGGTGTGCAGCCCAAAACTAGACAAGAGTACTCCAGGTAAAAGCAGGATTGGAAAATGACACTTCTGTTAATGATACCCAGTATATACTGGCCTTTTAAAAAATACTTATGTATATATGTAGGTGCACATACACATAACCATATGTATGTGGGAGGGTATGTGTGTTTACATGCACAGGCATGTGTGCATTTATCTATTTATTTTGCAACAAGAACACACTACTGGTTCTTATTCAGTTCATAGTCCACTGCAACCGACACGTCCTTCTCTGCAGTACCACGGTCTAACCAATTGTTCCTCACTCTCTATTTGTACATGCAGTTATTTTTAGGTATAGGACTTGTCCTTGTTGAATTTCATCTGATTGATTATTTTTGGATAATTTCTCCAATTTATCTAAGTCATTCTGGACTCTAACCCTACCCTCCAGCATGTACAACTCCACACAACTTGGTGTCACCCACAGATTTGCTAAACGTACACTCCATCTCATCATCCAAATAATTAATAAAATGTTAAATGATACCAGACCCAGAACTGACCTTTGGGAAATCTACCTGATACCTCTCCCCAGGTAGACTTTGAGCCATTGGTAACTATGTGCTAAGTATAATGATCTAAGTAGTTGTGTATCCACCTTACCTTACTTTCATTTAGTCTGTATATCCTTATCTTAGTAATGTAATAGCTGTAATAGTTTACAGATGATGTCTATATTCTAAATTTGCCATCTCCAGGTCTGGCACACTCAAGCTGGTATCACAGTTCTGGGTAAAAAACAGTATAGCTATGTCTACATGGATGGGTTTAATTCACTTGGTGGAATGTTAACTGGCACAGCATTCATCAGTGTTAATTACTCTGCTCCAAATACCAAAGGATGCAGCTATAGAGCTTCTGGTTTCAGATGAAAACGGATTAGAGCAATACAGTGTTATTGAGGGAGCCACCACTTGGGGACAGTAAGTTTACTATCTACATATAGCCAAACTGACACATTATGGGAGAAAGATATTAGGAACTTTCAGAATTTGTATAATCATTCAACACTTCAAAGCAGTTGGCTGAATTAACAGAATGAGTAATGTTCACTGTTGGTGTGACTCCTCTTTAAACACTCATATCAGGGAAGTGACAACAAGGAAAACATTATTCAGTTATTCATTCACTATACTGGATTAAAAAGCAAGTATCTTATACTGAATGATAAATTATAGTTGTCCTCTGAAGTCTAAATATCTATTTCCTTTAAGAATCCATTGCTTTAAATGTTATGGTGTGTTTCTACACAACCACTAGGGGGAGAAAAAAGTAACTAACCCCTCCCCCTCCAAATTATAACCTGATGCTTGCCAATACTTTTGATGTTGGTGTAAACCATGAAGTAAGTTAAAGAATAACAAATTTGACAATAACCAACAAATTACAAAAGGCAAAGTGCCAATTCCTGGGAAATGGAAAGAAAAAGAGAATAAAGAGGGTCAGAAAATTATGTTTTTCTTCACATTTCCATTTTTCTTTCTTTTTTCTTTCTTTTTTCATGTTTATGTACATTTTTCTCATCTCCTGCATTTGAACATTTCAGTTGCTCAAAAACAAATGTGTCAAAATATTGCCAGAAACAAAAATACTTCACTGACGCTTTCAGACTTTTGAAGAAAATTGATTTTTTGTTGGTGTGTTTTAATATTTCCATTCAGTTGAAAAGTAATTTTCCATCAAGAACATTATGACAGAAAGTTTGGACTAGCCCAAACAGAGCTGCAATTTCTGATATTAAAATAACAAAAGTGCAGTTAAAAAATATTTTAATCAGGTAGTCACGTAGCAAAATTGTATTACATTTATAAAATAAACCTATAGTCTCAGTCCTGCACAGCAGTACATGCGAGCAGCTTTGTAAGCCTGTGGGAATTATTCTATTACATCAAAACTTTAAAGAAACATAATGAGGCATTTGCAAAAGTATGCAGCCCATGCCATAATGAGGCATCTTGTAGGTAGCCCATGCCCCCCCACTTTTTCTTTTGTTTGAATATTATACCTGCTAATCTTATACTCAAGTTTTTTTCAGTCAGTTGTAATGGGTTTGCCCATAATAGGTGGCTACACAAATGCTCTGATGAATTTTGATTAGAACACATTGGAGTAAATTCAATTAATGAGTCTGCTGGAGCTTTTTAATTAGGGCACTCCAGCATGCTGCAGCATCTGATGTATTCAGCATCCCTCATTCAATGAGCTTTAATTAAAGTGCCCCCACCACCATTTTGAAATGCAAGACGCTGAATACATGAGATACTGTTGCATTTTAATTAGAGTGGATCCCAAGAGCTGCTCTTTTTCGAATGCACTCCCTCCCTGCACCCCAGAGCATGTGTATAGGCACCCAGACATCCTGGTGACTGAAGGGGTATTCACTGAAAAATACTAAGAACTGATTCCAAATTCACATTTTTTACTTTTCAGAGACACGAATCTATATATTTTTCAGCTTTTCTCCTTCACTCCTTGGTATTGTTATATCAGACAACTTCATAGAAACCTCAAGATTTTTTTTCCAAATTCATTTCATTTCACCAGTATTTACCCTGTCTTGTTTCTGTATGTGACTATTATTTTTTATCACCTAGCCTAAAGATCCTGAGATGAACAAATTCCAACTGACTCTAAAAATTTTTGGATCAGGCCCTAAAAGTCAATGCAGTTGCATGGGTATAAGCTTGGAATGTTTCTCAACAAAACAGTACTTATATTGGCAACTCATAATAGTTATTTTATAGCATCTCCCTAGGCCAATTTCAGATACTAATTCTGCCTTTTAGCTAAAAAAGTAACTCCCTGCTTCCCAATTTAATCTTTCTAAAACTGTTGTTGTAAAACAAAAGTCTGACAACTCCACAGCTGCTTATCTACCATGTCCCTGAGCCCCGGTGCTTTCCTCATCAGAAGCCAAATATCTTAATAGGGAGACATAATAGGCCTGCTGCAATATAACCACCTTACAGATTAATACATCTGTGCAAATTCCAATGAATCAATTTGGTTTTTATGTTATTTTTTTCAGATGTTAATTTTATGAGGGTTTATTTCCCATCTATTTATGAAACATTAATTTTGATTCATGGAAAAGGCTAGCAAAATTGCCCAGGAAATGAGGTTCATTATGTAATGCTGTTTTTTTCTGGAAGACATTCTCCTGTAGAGTTCCACTGAGAGCTAATGTTTATAACAGCTGAACTTGTAAGAGAAAACTTCTATTAGTGAACCATGTGACTTCCAGTAATTTCAGAACAACATTTTAAGGTAACTAGTGAAATAGCATTACCCTGTACAAATATTTACTATACCATACTGATTATGACCCTTTCTGTTAATGCTGCTGCAATATTTTGTGAGAAAGTAGAAGTAAAGCAACATTGAAAAGACATTGTTTGGGGGGTCGCACTAATATAGCTGAAGGCCAAATTTGGCCCAATACCTAATCTAGAGGAATTGTGCATTAGTCAACCATAGATAACACCAGACTAATAATGCATTTTTCCCATCAAGTATATGGTTTCATATGTGCAGTACCCCATTCATGAATTATAGGTACTTACACCCTGATCATGTAAATCCTTTATGTTTGGCCCCTGTGTTTGTTAAAATCCCCATGGAGTGACTGACTCATCTTGTCACACAGTGAGAATGAATCAGTGAGAGTGCAAAAAACAGAAACATTTAGTCTGCATTTTTATCATTTCAGCCATCTTCTACCAGAAAAGTTACCAAAGTAGTTAACATCACATCTATACCTCCTCTGATAAGGTATTAGCATATAATCTAATTAGGATATGAAATATTATGTCAGGTTTCTGGTATTCCAGAAAACTTTTCAAAGTTCAAAGGCCAGCCTCTAATTCAGTAAGTGATATTCACAAATATGATAGGCTTAGAAAATCACGCTTTTTACTCCTTGCAGTGACATTAAACACTCCAGAGGTGTGATGGTAGTTAGAAAAACCACCCACACATTCAGGCTATGACATGGGTGACTGGTGCCTCCTGAGTCTGGTGGGGCACCTGCAGAAGCCACTGACAGTGTCAGCAATGGGGGCGGAGCTAGCAAGCAGCTGCAGATGCTGCTGGCAGCATTGGTGGCAGGGCTGGAGCTGGTGAGTATCTGCTAATGTGATGGTGTCTGCAGCAGGGCCAGAGCTGGCGAGCATCTGCAGATGCCTCTGGCAGCACTGGCAACTGGGCCAGAGCTAGAGAGCATCCACTGGCAGTGGGGATGGCCCTGTCGGGGGGGCACGTGCCCCACTGTGCTTCTGCTATGTGTTGCCTATGGGCTAGGAGTTAAGCAACATGAATAATCCAATTAGCAATTTAAATATTCATTATCCAAATATTTGTTAAATGTGTGTGGGAGGAGTTAGGTTCTCTAACTCATATTAATTCAGAAGATAGAATCCTTTTGAAAATTCAATAATTAAAAAACTCTGTTTTCAACAATTTTATTGCAGATCATTTAAGCAGAAAAATCCAGTTAATGTGCTGCTTTTCCAATTTAAAGAGTGCATCTCATGCCTCCTCAGGTGACTAAAATTCTAACTGTTGTAAGCAACTGCTAATTCTTCCAACTTCCCTTTTCTGTCAGCATCTATTTCATTATCTGTATTCAAGAAAAAAAAATTGCAGTTCGTTGAAAACTACAAATTTAGTGACAACATAATTAAACATAATTAAATATGTTGATATCATATAACTAAATAACTACTGTGTTGATTCTGTGTGCAATAGGCCCTGGGTTCTCTACACAGTGGGCATGTCTACACATACATTAAGGAGCTTTCCTAATGAGCATTAAATTTAATACCGCCAATGTGAGGTACTAAACTAATGTGCATTATGCTGCTTTAATACACAGTAACGATTGTGCATGGTTTTTAGGCAGCACTTAATTTAAAGTACACTTTTTTACTGTGCATTAGTGTAATAGCATGGCTTTTACGTGACACTTTAATGCACAATAAAATAGGATACTGTGCATTAAAGTGCACAAGTAGACATGCCCAGTGAGTTGGAAAAATTAGATGACTCGGAATAATGACACCAAAAAACCATTACTTTGGGCATTGAGCCTCTTACACCTAGACAGGAGGGAAATGCCAGACCTGTGAGTGTAAACTCCAGAGTTTAGGTACTTGATTCATGTCTGCAAGCGGGCAGCTTCATCTGCTTTAGATCCAGGGACTGTATATTCCCCCAGAGGTTATACCTCTGATCTGTGATAAAATGAGGAAGGTTCTGGTCCCCATTCCCAGGACTACTTGTGCATTCATCCAATGACTGACAAATGTAAACTGTAGACGAGTCTTCGAACAAGGGGTTGAAACACAAGATATTCTGCTCCCAGGTGGGTGTCTTAACAATTTGACCACAGCATACTATTTTATCTTGTGCTGTCCCTCTAGCTCCATTAATCTTGCATTCTTTGTTGCATTGTAATAGCCCTTACTCCATTCTTACATAAATCCTTGAGAACTCTCCTGAGAGTGTCAATTTGAACCACGGCAAGTATGGCAGGCCAATAGGAGGCACTCCTGCACTAAGCCACTCACCTCACTGTGCCCAACCAAGAACGAAGCTTTGAGTGCCTCTCCTGGGGCACCTACATCTGACTGACCCCCTTCCTGGAGCACACCCACAGGCCTGGGGTAACCACTGCCACCACCTGGGGTCTGGTCTTTGTCCAGGCTCTGTGCCCTCTGTGGTACACAGGCCCCTAGAAAACCAGGTGGTTGCCTGGAACCCGGTTGATAGACACATGGGTAGAGAGAAAGAGAAGGGAAGAACAGACAACCCAAAAAAAGAGGGGACTGGGATACAGTTCTTTCACAGCAGGTTGAGGATGACACCAAATCAAGGTTTCTATATGCCTTGCTGACCACTCTAAACCACTAAGTTATCATACGATAGGAACCATCAGCATTTCTTCCTACTCTTTCAGGTAGACTTTAAAAACTAGAGCCACAACTGCATTTTAAGAGAAGGCTTAAGTGTGTGTGTTAAGTGCATTCTCAAAATGGCTACTGGAATCAGCTCCATACCAGATAACTTGCTACCAAATAAGGTCAAGGAGGGATGTGAAAGAAACCATGGAGGAAGAGTAGAACAATGATCTAGATTGAGACACAATAGCTAGGTTCAAAGCTAGGTGGGTGGGACTCCTCAGCTGCTATACTGGTGATAGTACTGTTTTCCAAAGCGGAGAATATGGAGATCCAAAAGCACTGTTCTATTAAGTTTTCCCCTTTACAGAGAGGAAGTAGGGAAGTGGCCTGTATGTGAGGCTGCCTCAGAGACTGATGAGTCTGAAACAAGTAGGTTGTACCTCAGTCCCATAAAGAACAGAGGTAACCAAGCCTACGTCATGTCACCGTGTCCACCTAAGGGGATGCCACCAATAGATAACCTAATAGGCATACAGTTCTCTTTGGGAATGTCTACATGTGATTTAAGTGCAACTACATTTACTGCACATTAAGCTAACTAGATTTTTGGCACCAGCTGCAGGAGGCCCTACCTGATCCCCTCCTCCTGCACTCCCTACTCCAGCCTGCCTTCCCTGCCACCCACACACCTCAACACCTGACCACCCCTAGCATCATTCTTAGGTCAGGCATATGTTCAAAACAAAAACATTTTATTTCCCTAACAACACCCACCTCATCCCTAGCCCCCACAACCAACAGAACTCCCCCACCAACCAACAGAGCCCTTTCATTACCTGCCCCACCCAGCAATGATTAAAAAAACCTTCAATCAGAAAACTATTTACACTCAGAAAACTATTTATAATTAGAATTATTTCTGGGTTTTGAGCCAGGAGTGGAAGGCTTTGGGGGCAGGGTTAGGGAGCAGAGCCCAAAGGCAAGTGCCTATCACCCTAGCCTCAGCACATTCCCCTGCAGGCCAGGGTGCCACAGCAACCCCAGCAGGCAGTGGCCTCATGCACAGCCAGGTCTTCAGGTGTGCGGTACTGAGAAGAGTGGTGGAGCGAGGCCCAAGTGGGTGGTGGGAGGTCTGGGGAGGGTGCTGGGTCAGGGGGTCTGGTGGGCTGGAGGTCCAAGGACCTCCTCCCAGCCCCAGGCAGGGGCCTGCTGTCAGGCAGGCAGTGGGACCCAGGAGCCTTGTGGGGCCATGGGTGGGGGCTCGGCAATGGGGGCCATGGACACAGCCACCAGTCCCATGAGGGTGTACAGATCCTGGCTAATGGTGTCCTCCTGCTGCTGGAGCAGCTCTAGATGCTCCCACTTCAGGGCTTCCATTTAGGTGCAGTGGTACCATTTCACCAGGTCCCATGTGTCTGCCCAACTGACATCTTCTGCCCACCAGGCCTGTTCCCATGCCTACCACTCCTCTGCCATCACTACCAGCCACTGGACCAAGAGGGTCTGAGCCATAGTGCACTGCTGGTGCAGCCAGTGCAACCAGGAAGCTCCAGCAGTGGGTGGCAGTGAGCCAGAAACCACACCCCTTCTGGGGCTGGTGGCCTTGCATCCAGGTGTTGGCCCTGCAGAGGCAAGAAACAGAAGCCTTTTGTGAGAGTTTGTAAATTGCAGAGATAAGATGCTCTGCACCAGGGGCTATGTGCTGCCCAGCCTCAGATTGGGGGTTAGCCATGCACAGGTTCCCAGGACCATGGTAAGCTAGCTGGGCAGGCCCAGGCCCAGGCCCAGGCAGCTGCTGCCTGAGACCCGTCCCTGCTTGCACTCCTGGGACTAGTGGCCTTCTGGGTGCTGACCACAGGCAGCCTGCCTCCCCAACCCTCTTCCTAGGGTGGGCAGGCCAGGCTGCTGGCAGCACCTGCTGCCATGGCTCCAGACCCTGCTGCCCCCAGTCTCCCCCTTCAAGCCAATGATTCTGCCATGCTGCTTCCCAGCCCATGGCACCCAGGTTCAGGATGCATGGGGTTCCTGGGGCAAGGGGCTGGCCATGACCCCACCCTCCCTGCTGGGGGCCACTCTGGGGAGGCACCCCAGGGCCAGCCTCCCCCCATGCCCTTGCTGCACATGCCTCTGGAAGTCTGAAGTAAGATGTTTTTACAAGATGATGGGTACCCAAGCCATTATACCCTGCTGCTGCTGTCCCTCATGGTGCCCAGGCATACCTGCATTCCTGGTTCGGGACTCTGTACTACAATGGTATGGGGAGAAAGCCTGGACTGCCCCACAACCTCCACCACTGCCTGGAGGGCTACCTGTGGTAGTGCTACCTGTCCCTGCTCCCAACTGCTGAGGAGGACATCACTGCCATCATTGACGCCTTCCTCAGGGTGTGATAGGTCCATGCCTGCCCACTTGTGGGGACATGGGATGCTCAGGAAATTTCTGAGCTGTGTCCCACCCCTCCTCATGCTGTGGCTGGTGGGAACCCAGGGCCAAGGGAATGTGGATGGGCCAGGCAGGGGGTGGAGTCAGGTGGCAGGCCCAAGGGTAGGTGGCAGGGGTAGGGACTGGGAAATCCCTCCCTCCAGTGAAGGACTTATCACATGTCCGGGGCTGGTGAGGCTCATGGCTTGGTGCAGGCCTCCCCATCAGCATGGGTGAGTGATTGAGCCTGGTGTCCATGGCCCATGGTGTGCAGTGGGCTGGCACCCAGCCAAGATTCTCCCCTGGGAGGAGCTAGTACTGCTGTCAGCCAGCAGTGATGTTGCTGGCTGCTCCTTGTGGCAGGGTCTAGGGCTATGCCAAGGGTGAGGCAGCTGCTGGTGAGGGCTCCCTAAGCTGCCAATGGATGCAGCAGTCAGGGAGGGATCAGGGTGAGGCAGAGGCTCAGGCAGGCCACCTCTGCTGGTGACAGTCACAAGGGTCCTGCCTGGGTCCCAGGGCACCAAATATGGGTCAGCTCCCACATAAAGTCCATGGTCTTGTGGGCACAGTTGGACTGATGGTTGTAGTTGCTCATGGCCATCCATTATGCTCTCAAGGCCCTGACCTTAATGCAGCACTTCCATGCCAACCAGGAATGCCCTTGCTCCCATATCCCATGCTGCAGCACCTAATAAACGTGAGTGTTTGAGCACCTGTCCCCACATGAACTGCCTCTGTATGTCGGCAGGGCCCCAGAGTACCATGAGGTCACCATCCTCCTCCTGGGTCCAGTTGGGAGCCCAGGGGGTTGGCACAGGAGTACACACATGGGCAGGGCTGGGGTTCAGTTGGGAAGAACTTGATGACATGTTGTCCCGTGCTGGCTTTCTGGGCCCCCATGACTGGCCCTGTAATGCCACTCCTGGCCAACTGATAGCAGTGTCCTGCACAAGGGCATGCCCAGGGGCTGGGAACCATGCAACAGAGGCATTTTACCATGGGACTTTAAAACATAGGAGACACTGTATGGGTGAGCAGCATCAGGGAGCAGGTACTGGTCCTGCTGCCAGAGACAGCCAGCCAGCAGCACTGGGAGGATATCAGGGCTAGGCAAAGCAAGCTGCAGCCCTTTGCACTACTCACTTGTGACCAAGCAGCAGCTGTGGAAAGGGAGTAGGCCAGGCAGAAGCAGCTTGTAGCCTGTCCAGGGGGGCACATGGAGCCTGTAATGGTCCTAGGGAGTACACAGGTTACAGCAGGCTTCTGTGCAATGTGCCCCAAGGCACAAAATGGCTGAAGGCTTTTATACCCTGCAGTTAGGGGCTTCCAGAGAGCAGTCCAGCCCTGGAGCAGGAGAGGCAGCCAGCAGGATCCCTGAGAGTGGGTTCAGGCCAGCCCTCTAGTTGCTGGGCAGATCAAGCACTAAATTAGTGCTGGGTTGCATCTACACATGCGTTAGTGCACATAAACTAATCACAACTAAATTTGATACCTGTGTTTGCATTTACAGGTATCAAATTTTGTTGTGATTAGCCAATTTTACTGTGCAGTAAGATGCGCATATGTAGAAGTGCAATCATAATGCACAGTAAACTAGGCTAATGAGAATTAACACGTCTCATGTAGAGGCACCCTTTATTGATTTAAATCCTTGTCTGAAATTATGATTTCCTTGGAACCAATTGCTGCTTTGTCACTGCATGGTACTACCCTCCACAAGCTTTTGAAACAGAATCAAATATAAGTATTAAGTCTTGAGCCTATTAGGTATGGCTGGAGAGAACTGGTGAGAGAATAGCTGAATTATGGGATCCCAAATAAAATTGAAAACACAGGTCTCAGAACATATTGCACTATAAGATCATTCAGTAATTCAAATTAAAGCAGAATGTAGTCATTTGCCTGTCAAAAATATTTTGCCAAGAATTCAAGGGTTGTGGGGGAGGTTGTCTATAAAGCCCTGACTAGTTCAAGCTCTGCTTATCTTTTTGAGTAATGCCACACATCTGTGATCAGCAGAGGCATTTAAGCAAGCAGTTTCCTGATTTAACAGTGAAACGCAGGCCAGTGAATTTTCCATGAGGTCTCCTTAGTACTAGAACTTTAACTTGACCTAATAAATATCTGTTACTCTTTTCAAAGCTCATCTACAGGGATCCTGGTTTTCTCTGATTTAGAAAAAAAATCCCCAATTTTCAGTTAAAAATCCACATCCCCCCCCCGCCCCATACATATAGTGATATGTATGATATACATATATAGAGAGAGAGTGATGTTTCCTTTTAATCATTTTAAAATGTGGATTTGGGGTTACTTTTTTAAACTGAAAATTGGGATTTCTTTTTTAAATCAGAGAAAACCAGGATTCCTACTCATCTATTTCCTAGGGCTTTTGCTGAGTGACTGACTGAAGGTCATCATGTCATAGAGGATAATTTCCAGAAAAATCATTGGCTTAGATGCTGGCCCATACTGCAACTTCTTTGGATTAATGGAAAAACCAAAAGAGCAGGAAATTTAACTAAAATTGCCAACTGTGAGCTTTCCTTATTCAGTAGATTCATTGGCCAATACAAAGCCCGTGCAGCAGGATGTACACTATCTGCTCCATGGCACTAGTGGCCCATGGAACTAGTGAGATAGTAGCTGAAATAAGAAGATATTGGAGCAGGGAGTGGGTGTGGTTAAAGTCCTCCAGCAAGTCAAAAATAGCAGAAGAGTCTCAGAAAGGAAATACAGGTAGTGCAGGTTATGACAGTTTTCAAGTTCTAAACTGCACCATAAAGTGAATCAGCCCTGCTAACGAATGGATTGTAAAGCTATATTATTCTGCATGTTCTATAGGCACCTTTAAGGATGGAACACATTGACTGCATCCAGACATGCATGGACATTTGGTTCCCCAAGAACAACTAGTGTCAATGCACCTTGTACCGCTACTAGTTGTCCTCAGGGAACCTCCTGTGCCACGTGCATGCCCATGCATGGCAGGTTACTCAGGATGGGTTAGGGGACGCTGCAGCTGGGACTGGACTGACCCCAGCAGCCTTACCATAGGTTCTGGGGGCCTTCTGGGGGTGCAGCAGTAGCCATCCTACTACATGGAGCCTGGATGGCAGTGGAGTGTGGTTCTGGCTGGCCAGGCTCTGGTTTCAGGCAGCACACACTGCTGAGGTGTCCATCACTCCACCTTTTTTCTCTGCACTGCTCCCTTGAAGTGCAGAGGACAACCCAGTGCTGGTGCTGGCCCCAGCTGGTAGTGGCAGCCTGCAGTCATTCCACATGCAGATCCAGGGGCCTGCACCCCCCACCCCCAGGAAAAGTCTGGTACAGCCCTGCAGCCCTCCTGGGAGGCACAGGCCCCCAAATCTATGCATGGGATGATAGCATGCTGCTGCTCCCAGCTGGGGCCAGCAGCAGAACCAGTCTTCCCAGCACTTGGCATGGGCTGTGCCAAGTGCTGGTCCCAGCCAGCAGCGGCAATCTGTTGTCATCTTGTGTGCAGATCCAGGGGTCCTTGCCCCCCAGGATGAGTCTGGCACAGTCCCACAGCCCTCCCAGGGCACATGGGCCTCCAGATTTACATGCAGGATGATGGCATGCCTTCGCTGCCAGCAAGTGATACCAGTTTTGCTTTGAACAGTTTGAGGTGCAGTTTCACAAAAAAATCCTGCACCTATCTCCTTGAAACTTGTCAGGCTTCATGCCCTAAGAAGGGGCTGCCATCCCAGCAATTTTCATCTGAATCAGGCAAAAAATGACACGGTTATAGGTATTTTAGTGATTCCCCGTTATAGTCTATGGCCAAATCTCCGAAACAGCGTCAAAATTCTGAAACAATTTTGTCCGAATTGAATTGGGACAGTGATATGAAACACTGAATCGAATCACTTTCCCTCCAAAATGGTTGAATGCGAATCGCAACAAAGCCATTTCACATAGCCCTAATAGCTATAGTTAGAAAATGATAAAGAGAAACCAATTAATTTTTTTCTTAAAGGTAGTGCACAGTTTTTAGGAAGAAGAATATTAAAGACACACATGCAACATTTCTGCTACACAGTTAGCACCATTAGAAGTTATAGAATGTAATTGAGAGTCAGAGCCTCAAATGATGGAAGTCAACTTCTGTCTATTATTTTCAGTAGAGAGAGACTGATTTCTACTCACTGCAATCTTATCTCTAATCTATCAGTGCCTGGTACAGTCTCACTGTTAAGAACCTGCTGCTTAGAAAGGCTGTGCTGAATTAAAATAATTGCCCTAAGTTATTCAATTAAGGTAGTCCTCAGATATGATTTCCAAAGCATGAAATGGGTATATAAGAATATAAAAATGTAAGAGTTAAAAAGGCTCTAGATGGGACCAAGCAAACTATGGGCTGGTGAGTTTAGTGTTCCTACAAAATCGGTAGGGCACGCCCTGATGAGTGCACAAGTGCAGTTTGTGGCGCATGTGTACCCATTCACCATGCTGCTAATTTGTAGTGCAATGGGAGGTTTTTGATACCAAGCGATCCCAGTGTGGAAAAAAAATGCCTTTAGGAAAAGCAGCAGGGTACATGTGACAGCAGTGTGTGCCACTAGAAACAGCCTGGCAGTCCCGAGCCATGCTCTAGCTGTTGGTCAGGCTCTGAGTGACTGACTCAGCACTGTCTCTGCCCTGGCCCCCAGGAGCCCAGGTAAGGCTGCTGGAGCCAACAGAGGTGCTAAGCCCCAACTTCCCCTACCCCACCTTCATCAATTTGCAACATGCCAGAGCACACATGTAGGGGTATGCCCTGGGGTAAATAGCAGTGGCACAAATATGTACCAGTTCTATTTATCATGTGGGAAATGTACACCCCTGCGCATGTACACCCATCAGCATGCACCCGTAGAAACAAAAATTTAAAAAAATAATTGTTCAGCAAATGGACCTACTACAGTTCTTTGAGGGTGTCAATAAGCAGGTGGATCAGGGTGATCCATTTGACATAGTATATCTGGACTTCCAAAAAGCCTTTTGCAAGGTCTCCCATCAGAGGCTCTTAAGAAAGTTCGGTAGTCATGCAATTACAGAGAGCGTCCACTCAGCTAATATCCATCACAATATAGGTATAGTGTAGGATATTTTTGCACTTTGTACTTATCTACATTGAATTTCATTTGCCATTTAGTTGCCCATTCACTCAATAGTGCCAGAGCCTTCTGAAGTTCCTCATAGTCTCAGTCTTTACCACTTTAAATTCCTCACAGTCTCTCGCAGTCTTCACCGTTTTGAATAATTTTGTATCGTCTGCAAATCTGGCTACCTTGCTACTCACTCCTTCCATATCATTTATGAAGATGTTAAAAAGTGCTGGTCTCAAGGCAGATTCCTGGGGGATCCCATTGTGTACTTCTTTCCATCTCAAAAACTGACCATTTATGCTCATTCTTTCTTTTCTATTTTTAAGCCAGTTTCTAATCTCTGTTACTACACTCAAAAGAGAATTGGGAGTTGCTGTGAACAGTTTGCTAAAAGCATCAGCTCAGTACTCAGCAGCTATTGAAAAGGCAAACAAAATGTTAGGAATTATAAGGGAATTGTAAGCAAAACATGAAGTATCATTATGCCCCTTTATAAACCCATGGTGTAGCCACACTTTGAACACTGTACCCAGTTTTGGTCCCCACACCTCAAAAAAGGAGGTACAACAACTAGATAGATTACAGAGAAGGACAACAAGGATTTTCAGTGATATGGAGGCTAGGCCTGTTCAGTTGAGGGGACCATGATGAGGGTTTATAAAATATTAAATGGTGAAGAGAAAGTAAATAGGGATTTATTATTTACTATTTCTCACAAAGGGAAGATCTTTTTCACATAGTGTTTAAAATGTGGAACACATTGCCACCAGATGTTGTGGAAGTTGATAGTTTATCCAGATTCAAAAAAGGGATTGGATGAATTCTTGGAGGAAATTCTAGATCAACAGAACCTCCTACATTAGTAGCTATTGATCATGGGAGTTAGGGATACAGCCTCTGAATCAGAATTTCCTAGACCCTAAATGCTGGACAAGTTGGAGATAAGCAGTGGATAAAACCCTTGTCTTACACTGTTCATTTTCCCTTCAGCATCTACTTTCTGGACCATGTGACACAGAAACTACCATCTGAATTAGTCTTAGGTTCTTATAAGTTAGCATACTGGCTCAGGCCACAGATTCATTTAGCTCACTATCCCGTGGGCATGGACAAATATCCTTTTGGAATGGTGTCAGAAGTGGAGGGGGAGCTACCGGTCAGAAATGGGCAGTCACTGTTAAATTGTAACAACTGTGTGTGCACAAGCCTAGAGCAATACAAATATTCAAAATGGGTCCAACTTTGACCAAGAAAAGGAGCCACTGGAGATGACAACGAAATGCCTTCTCACAAGGTCGTGTGCTAGCACTGATCCCTTTAAACATATATACGAATGACCAACCCATACAGAGTAATATGAGGAACTTCATGTATGCTGATGATCCATGCATCACATTGCAAGAGGACTTTGCTACTAATGAGAACAGATTGACATATGCACTGAGCAGTCTCGCAGATTACTGTAGTATGAACCAGCTTCGTGCTAACCTAAACAGGTAACAACTTTTCACTTATTCCGTAGAGAAGCCAAGCAGAAATTAAACATAATCTGGAATGGAATCCCACTAACTAATCACCCGAACCATGTACTTGGGGGTTACATTGGACTGAACACTTACCTTCAAAGTACATGTAGAGAAGATGAAAGGGAAAGTCAGCACCCATAAAGAGGTACTTGGAAAATTGATCACTTCAAAGTGAAACCAGCTACAGTATGAACCACTACTATTGCCTTGTGTTACTCTACTGCAGAGTATGCATATCCATTACGGGAATGATCAATTCATGTCAAGAAAACAGACCAAGTTCTAAATAACAGCTGGTGTGAAGTAACAGGATGTCTAAAGCCAACACCAAAGGATAGCCTGTACTCAATGGCTGGCACAAGAAAGGTAGAGAGCTAAAAAGAAAGATCTATCATTGCATCTACTCCACAGTCACACAGAAGTAACTAAACACATTAAAACACTAAAGAACGTTGTGACCAGTGTTGAGCTGTTGAACACAGTAGTTGATGTGGCACAACTGCGGTTATGGAAGGAAAGATTATGTGCAATCAGGAACTCTGAAATAGACCTGGAGCCCCAGGAGGACCTTCCAAGAGGGGCGGATCTAAACTGGCCACCATGGTGATGCCTGATCCTCCTGCACATGCAAATTGGAAGATCAAAAACAAATATGACCAAATGGGTCTATTTTAAATGACACACACTTCTGTGAGTGTGGTGAAGTGCAGACTAAGAAACACATGCTCATTTGCTGACTCCTTGATGAGACCTATATGAAGGAATACCTTGCTACAGCTATGGAAACAGCAACTTCTCATGCAAGATTCTGGAAAAACATCTAGTTCATGACAAGGGCACAAGAAGAAGAAACCTGGATGAAGAGGGGTTAAATTGGAGCTATTCTGGTACATTTGTATCACTCCCCAGCTCATGCACAACTATTGAAACTGCTCCTTTTGTCCACACCCTGCATCTCTCATTGACACAGAGCAGATGGTAAGAGGAAGAGAATTTATTCAGTGCCTCTCTAGGCTGAAACTATCCCCTGCTCCTTGTGGACAGTGAGTTCCACAAGTTAATTATACACTGTGGCTAGGTACAGATAGTCTGTCTAAGTTACACAGTTTTCTGTAAGCAGCCTAGTTTAGAGGAGTGTGGAAAAGAACACTATGCTTTTTAAACCTGTTCCTTAATCATTTCATCGTATACCCCCAAGTTCTAGCAGCATGTGGTTACTAAATATCAAAAACCTATTCACTTTCTCCACACAATTCGTTATTTCATAGACCTCTTTCATGTGTCCTCTCAGTCATCCTTACTCTTAGCTGAAACATCCTATCCTATTTAGCCTTTTCTGCTTAGGAAAAAGACTAAATACTCCTGATTATTCTTGATGCTCTTCTCTGTAACTCTTCTAGTCCTATTCTATGCTTCTGGGGGAGGAAGGACTACAACTGCACTCAGGATTCAACTTATGAGCATAGTATACAACTATTGAATTCATATTATTTAATCATGGTATCTCAGTACATCAGCCTTTGTTCTTGAAAAGCTATCAACATTTTTCAACTTTGGATATATAACGTGTTTAAGGGTTTTTTCTTTGAATCGTTAAAGTTTGGTTATTCAAAGCCAGGGATATAAAAAGGTAAAGAAGCTTAAACTTCTTACTCCCCTGAGATCCAGAATTAGGTTTAATCTACTATGATCATGTCACCTTTTTTTTTCTACAGATAAAACTTACCCAAAAGCAAGTTCTACTCAAAGTACTGCAATCAGGGAACTTGATGCTTTTTTTTTTTTTTAACTGCAGTGCAATAATACTGAGGGAAGTCTCAAGTTGACTAAGAAGAAAGTAAGGTAGGGGTGAAATCTGATTTCACTCCATAATATGTAAGGTAACTCAGTTAACTCTGTGGCATCTTTCCCCTCTTAATTTACAGCTTGGACAAAGTGCTGTATATAATAACAGAATCTTCTCTCTCTCAGGAGAGCAACTCTCTGTTTCAGAGCTTTGTCTTGTCTCTTCCCACTTCATCAAGGAGTTCCTTTCCTCAGGACTGAGGAAACAGTTCTAAAAAGGTTAATGTATCCTAGAGAAACCTGTAATGATGATTTATTATTAGATGCTTGCAGTTCAGCTTAATTCCCAAGGTCTGTGGCTAGTTCATTTGTACCGACTTTATCTACTACAGGATGAATCCCCATCTAATTTAGCTTGTAGCTCTGGCTTCTGGTCTCATTAGAAAGAATGTGGGTTTTTTGGGGGGTAGGGAGAGGTTTTAAATCTAAGTACCAAATTCCTCCCCATCTTTTAAGTCCAACGTTGACACATGTGGATGATGTTGTACATGGAAATCTCTTGTACTGGTATAAATCTCTGTGAAGGTGGGTGCAATTACACATGCAATTAGCACATAGCAATACACTCCAGTGCAGTTCACATCGGAGTTTATTTGTCATAGGCACAGCATTTAAATGTGTACCCGGGACCACAGCACATTGAGCCAGGGCAGAGCAGCCCCAGGTTAGCAGGGTGCCCAGGGGGTCAGTCTGCCAAGCTGGGGCTGCTCCATCCCTGCTCAGCATGCTGAAGTTTGCTAGGGCACAAGGATGCTACAGTTTGCGGCTAGCTAGCAGGGAGCCCCCACACTGTAGCACCTTCATTCCTCAGCTAGCCCTAGTCATTGTTTACACTTGAGTTTTGGGGCATGTAACTACTCTGCTGTAAGCTAATACTTGTTCTGGACAGTACTATTCTTCATTGGAGATCATTATTTTGCTGCACTCTAATACAGATGCATATTAGGGCTGTGCAAAACAGCACCATTTTGTTTCAACTTCCATTTTGCCATTTGATGGGACAGTGTTTCATTTCAAAAGCACTGTTCCATTTCGTTTTGTCGAAACTGTTTTGTTGTTTTGACATTTCCCATAGGCTATAATGGGAAAGCACAAAACTGCCTATAACTTTGTCATTTCTTGCTTGATTTGGATGAAACCCGCAGAAAGGGTAGTCCCTTCTGAGGCCACAAAGCCTGAAAATATTCAAAGAGATGGGTGCAAGGAACTGCACCTTAAGCTATCATGTAACATGTGCGTTAAGACACAGCAAGATGAAAACTGCCCTGCTGAGGCCATGAAGCCTGCCAGCTTTCAAGGAGATAGGTGTAGGGTTTCTGGGAAACTGCACTTCAGGCTGCTGACAAGCAAAATGTGTGACATGTGTGACACTTTGTATGTGTTAAGGCACAACGGGGTGAAAACTGCAGGCATGGTAGCCCCTGCTTACGTCATGAAGCCTGCTAAGTTTGAAGGAGATAGATGCAGGGATTTCTGGGAAACTGTATCTCAAACTGTTCAGAGCAAAACTTGTGTCACTTGTAAGTGTGAAGGCATAGAGAAAGTTTAGTTCAAACAATGTTTTTTATGCTGTTTTCCATCCCTCCCCCAGAGCACTGGAATTAGAAGGGACCTCAGGGAAGGATCACAGTCACTGTCCAGCTACACAGTTAATATGAAAGCAATCCTTGCCCACTCTTTCCCCTCCCTCTCCTTATTTTCTCTTTAGCTGCAAGCAAGCCCAGCTTCAAAACTCAAAACACTTCAAAACTTTCAAAATGTTTCAAATGCCTTCGCTTTGTTTCAAGGCTGTTTCAAAGCCTTTCGTGTCATTTCAATTTCACAGTTTCAAGCTCGAAACGAGTCAAAACATCATCAAAATGGAACAGCCCTAATGCACATGTAGACAGTGATGCTAATTAATCAGCTCCACAGTAAAGCACACATGCAGATGCACCCAGGGAGTGGTATTTCAAACAGCTTCCTCTGGTTTCATGTACTGATATGTCTCTGACACACCTTGGTTACTATTGTTTTTATTCCCACCTGAGCACTAGTTAGTACTTCTAGTAAACTCTATCTACAGGATGGGGTAAACATTTAACTTATAGAACATTTTAAACAGCTTTCTGATGCCTACATAATCCTAGGTTTGGTTTAAGCACAGGTGCAATAGCTATGACTCAATCAGAAAAATGCACTGTAAAATAATGCCCTACTTTTCCAGCCTATTTCAGTCTTAGTCTTTTCTGTAAGGGCATAAGGACATCTTGCTCTTGGATATATATTGTGGAAGTTATGCTTTTAAGGTCTTTAACTCTTTTTAAAGATTCGACGTATCCAAGATTTCTGGAGCTGTGTGTTTTAGTAGAAGCCCATTTTGAAAATGTCCTCCCTAGGCACTTTAGCTCTCTATAAGTGTTTGAGGCTTGCCATTACAGAATCCAATCTCTCTACTTTTCAGGTGTGGTATTTTTGTGTTCCTTCACTTGGGAGAAATTTTCCTGTTTGGAGAGGTCACACGTGGCTAATGCAATTTTAAGATATCAAAATGGAGATTAAATAATGTGTGGGCAGTCTGCAAACCTCCAGAGTGACTGAATTTAATGTTTAGGTTTTGTCTTTGCTCAGTCTTGATTAACGGTTTACTATGGGTTTTCCCTTTTACACACACAGTATTCAGGCCTCTGTCAATATGACATAGTGAGACAGTCACCACACCTGTGCATTGGGGAGCCTCTGAGATAGATGTCAATGTACATTGCTGCTCGGAGGTAACTACAGTGAAAATGTGCATCCATAGGCAATCACCTGTAATTAATCTGTGATTTGTTTTTGTTTGTTTTTTTCAGTCCATCCCATAAGCCATGCAGGGTCCTAGTCTTCAGTACTGGTCATCCACTTGTGATCTGAGCCTACACCAGAAGTAAATTATCAGTCTGTCTCTGCTCAGTACTCCACCTACTGTGTACAGTTTGCATGGTTACTGTTTTTCCGTCCTCATCCATCCTTTTAATTGATACCTAAGGGTTTATTCATGATGCCCAGTAAGCCTTTGGAACGTGACACATTATGATTTCACTTCAAAATTATCACAAGTTTTATGTATCCTTATTAGGGATCTACAGCAATTGTTTAACACAAGCAGTATATAAGCACCTTGTTTTTATTCATTAAATAAAATATTTTTGCCTGGGGTTATGAAACAAAAAGCACCCAAAAGCACTCTATTTCAAGATAAAGAATTCAACCTTCTGTTCAGGCATCCCATGGTTCATAGGTCTGCAGTACATGCTTTCTGGTATTTCTCATGTTGTGTATTGTGGGATGATCACACCAGACATCATTAGAATTCTGGGGGTTAGGATTAAATTATCTAATCCCAATGATTCTTCTTGTTTCATCTCACCATCTTTTTTTTTTTTTGGAAATAAGCACTGCTTTCATATTGAGGTCAGGCAACATGATTAAAAGAACCCTGAAATATTGACATATACTGCCACCCTCATAGTGATAAGTATGAACAAGCTGCCACAAGGTTATCTAAACTGGTGCAACAACTTCCAAACCAGAGTAACAAGGCCACTTGAGAAGGAAAGGGCTGGTATCAATTGGACACTTATTCTAGACTTTTGCACATGGTGGCAGCTTTGCTTGGTGTCACTTTTTAGCTTGGCCAATTAGCTGTGACTGGTAGAAGCAGATAATGCACAGCAGAAATAACCAGCAGTAAAGGAAAAGCGTCAGAATGGCAAAAGTCACTTTCCTAGAAAACTCTGAAGCTCAATGGTGTTTCACCTACGCAAGAGTACATCTCACTGTGGGGAAGCTTGTCACTACCCCATGTTGGAAGTTTACCCACAGACGACTAGGGTTAGAAGGGACCTGAGTAGGTTGTCTGGTGCCACTACAATTGCTAACCAGTTTTCATTGGCAGAGCAACCTACCAGGCTGTTAAAAAGCAACTGGGCTGTTAAAAAGAGGTACTCACTAGTCTGAAGAAAGTGCTATCTCCCTTTGTCATAAGGTTGGACAATGTGCATCACTGGTTCCTGAATTATCTAGGGGTCATAGATAAGAACCAAGTACCGGTTCTCTTCCCCCACCAACACCAACCTCAGAGTTCATTAGCAGAAATGTGTCCCATGGGGATATTAGGTCTAGCTGATTTTCCAGAATATTTGGTGGGGTGGATTAGAATGGCTCATGATGTCAGGATCCTCAGAGGTCCTGGACTGTTCTCCACAATTAGAAATGGAACTTTTGTTCCTGTGATTTTCCTTGGACATTGATGGTATTGCTATTCCCCCATCTTTCTGGGAAACCTACTTTATGCTAGTTCATGGCTTCCTCTATACCTGGACACTTGAGCAGAGAAGGACGCTGTGAATGATGGTGGAATGTGCCTCTGAAAAACTTCAAAAACAAAGAAGATTGATATCAAGTATGGAGATGGATGAAGAATATTTCCCTCGAGACAATGGATTGCTGCATTTTACACAGTTCTTTTAAGAGCAAGGGAAGTGCATCACAGATAGACAGGAAGACTTAGTGAACATTTTTAACAGCCAGAAAGGCAGCCTCTATGAAATGCTATTATTATTAAGGGATACAGAGTGAGTGATGCATTCTGGAATTTAGGGGGCCCTTCTGTAAAATATAAATTACTTTTGTTTGAGTATTTATTCATAAATATTAGACAGGACTAAACGTGGTGCTGTAGTCCAAACATAGACAGATATTTTATCAGATTTTAACATCAGGCATGTTTGTATTTTATTAAAGTATATATGTAGATGAGGATTTTAATGAATGAAGGGACTGAATCACAACTATAAGAACACTGTCAATTAATTTTAATAAGGAACAATGAAAAACATTGGAAACGTTGTGAGCTAAAAAAAACTAAATATACATGATGATGTTAAAATTGAAACCTTTAAGAATGTATGTAAAATGTAATCTGCAGTCAAATTTCTACTTTCAAGGACAAATCTTACATATATAGGTTGCTCAGAGTTGTTCGCTACATCTGGGAATGTGATAATGGTAATGATAGAATGGCCTGGCCCTTTCAACTGAGGGATCTCAGGGTGGCTATACACAAGCAGAGCGGCTGCTCCAACTTGCTATAATTATCGTGCTCCAGCAAGCTCCAGTGTCTTGTGTATCAGCAACGGCTCACTCAAAAATGGCATGGGAGGGCACTATAACTAAATATCATTGAATGAGCTTTAGTTAAAGTGCCCCTGCTGCCATTTTTAAATGTGGGGATGCTGATACATGAGACACTCTGGGCCAGGGGTGACTGGTGCTTCCTGAGTTTGGGGGGCACAATTTGTGGGCGGGCCCAGGGGCAGGCCAAAAACCCCATATCCACTCCTATACTTTTGTGCCATGGCTTAGTGCTCCTCCCAAACCTCCCATCAACACGCTGACAGCCCACATGGCAAAAAACCTGCCCTGTCCTGAGCAGTGCTGAGTCGGGGGCCAATCTCAGGGGCAGGGGGCATGTGTCCCCCCCCGTGCCCCACACTACCAGTCACCTGTGCTCTGGGCAGCTCTCAGAGCTGCTTTAAATAAAGCACTGCCTTCCCCCAACTCCTGGAGCACATGTATAAATGCCCTAAGGTTTTCCCATTTCTTGTTTTGTTGATAGAAAGGCCAGGAACTGAGCGTTTGTAGTCTATTATGTAGTCTTGACCAGAAACGAACTGGATTGTTTTGCCTTTCCAGCATCCCCAGCAATTGTGTCTGTAGGACACAGCCGTGATTTGTTCTCTTTCCTCTTTTCTATGTTTTAGGAACAAGTCCCCTCATTCTGTCTTTTTATTCCACTCTTGGGATGCACAAGAGTTCTTTCAACATGTCATCTCCTTTTCCTCCTACATAAATAGAACAGATATTAAGGCAACATTAGCACCCTTCTCCGTGACTGTCACAATGTGTTGGCTGCTACTGGGAAAGGAGAGAAACAGGGCAAGCAGTTATTGTCAAAATTGTAGTCTCTTTGCCAGCAGTGATAATATTTTTTTTCCTCCCTTTGATTATGGAATTCCTTTCCTACAGGCTTTTTTTTATCTGGGGTCAGTTGGGAAATCTCAGTTTGGAGTCAAGGTCAGGTTAAAAATTGCATATTTTATTTCTGCAAGTTGCCACATAGATGGAGGTTAGTAGGTAGGGGCAATAACTGAGGACTAGTAATTGTACATGGCCTCCAGTAAGCTGTCTTCACTTTGGAGGATGTTGTTCTCAGGAATAACTCCAAAGCACAGAGAAGTCTGTTAATAAAGGAAATGAGCAAACTGGGAAAATAGCCCATACTGCTGTTTGCCCAGAAGTTTCCCCAAAAGCTGGTGGAGGATTGGAAAGGAACCACATATATATCTTGGGGTTCCTTTCCAATCCTCCGCCAGCTCTGGGGAAAACTTCTGGGCAAACGGTTGTATGGGTTATTTTCCCAGTTTGCTCATTTCCCTTACGCATATACACAAATATGGAGAGGGCTGTATTGCTGTGCCAAATTACAGCAGGAGCTGACTGGGCTGTGCACTGCATAGGCAGTGGCAGGGCTGAGAGGACAGGGGAGGATTCTGTCCCCTCAGATCTGCTGCTGTCACACAGCACATGCTCCCATTGGCTCCCACTCCCTGCCTGTGCCTGGGGGGAGATGAGAGCTGAGCAGTGCAAAGACCAGAGACAGAGAACTCCCCCATTCCTGCACTGCTCAGCTCCCAGCTCCTGGGGGAAGCCAGGAGCTGAGCAGCGCAGGAGCCACACACAGCTCCCCCTCCTGCCCCCTGTGGCCCCCTGATGCCTAGGTTGACTAGAAGCAAAGTGCTCCCAGTCAGCATCTACTCGTGCACTACTGTGTAGTAGCTAATGTGCCATTAATCTAGTACCTGTATTTGCTGGTAATAGCAAACAGCATATTAACCTAATTTACTGCCCAGTAAATCCTGTGTATGCATAGCTCCTGACACTTTACAGTGCATTAGATTAGTCTAATGTACATTAAAGTGTCTCATGTAGATGCACCCACAGAGTGCTTAGTGTAAGGTCCCAACCGTATTTTGCATTACCAAGTGAATCCTCCAGCAGTCACTGAGTGACTATACTGAATTTGCCTCTTGGTTCATTGGGAGAGCTGCAATTTCTTGATCAGTCTCCTGATCTGTCCTGTGCAATATCATTGCTAATGTTTTCAACAAAATGTAGTGGTTAAGGGGTGGGGATCTCTTTGTGCATATATAGATATCTCAGCATATCATCATTGTTGCAGAGTGTGGGAACTCTTCCAAAGGTCTTAATATTGTTCTTCATTTTTCTAAATCTCCAACCTTTACTGTTACACTGACTTGGGTCTCATTTGAGCTGCTTCTTCAATTGTTTGGATAACCACTTTGTGTATCTATTTACTGTAATGGCTAACACTTAAATAGTTGTACATTTTTCTTCCCATAAGGCAATGACTCTCATGACCTCATCTCAGGACCACACTAAAGTATGAAGTATGACTACCTAATAATAAGTGACATAGGTTATGTGAATTCCCCATTAGCTACAATAACAAAGGATTACACTTGCTTATGTGCCAGATTTAAACAGGAAATGACAGTATAAGATAGTAGTAGGAGGACTTGGAAGAAGAAGAATAGTTGGCTTCACCTGCAAATGCATCTAAACCTACTTTGCTTTAGATAGTCATTCCACATCTCAGTAAAACAACTTACAAAGTGATCTAAATTGCATAAACACAGGTATAAGACTCAGCAATCACAGGGTAACTTTGGGAACGCCTTCTAAGTTTCCAAGAAGAAATTCGATACTGAAGCCTGGGTTTAAAAAACTGCTTTAGAACTTGTATTTGAAATTCTTATGAAAATATTTTATAATATGGGGTGCTTACAGATTATATATTTTTTGCATGATAAAGTCCCTGAAAGCACTCTACACCCAGAATACAACGTAAATTCATGGCTGCAGAGTGCATTCAAAATGTTCAAACAAATGAAAAATTAACCCTTGCCTGTTGACATTTCAGACAGGAGCACTCTAAGGCAGAGCACCTTAGGGAACCTGTGTACAGGTTTTCTGCAAGGGTTAATTTTGGGCAATTCTGCCTGCATCCCATGAGGCTTTGTGGGGTATTCACAGGCAGTCTCCTACCTGCATAGGAGAGGGAGGGGGTGGGGGAAGGGAGTCCCCCCTTGCTGCGCATGCTCCCCAGCTAGCCCTGCTGTGGTCTTGGGGGGAGCTGGGCGATTGGGGCTCCCTTCTGCTCCCTGCCCCCCACACGAGCATCTTGACAGTAGAAGAGGCTTTTGTGGCTCAAGTTGGGGTGGAGGGTAAATGGAGCCCCCCTACCTCACAGGCTCAGTCCAGGTTCCCCCAAGACTCCAGCAGAGGTAGCAGGGGTTGGCCCTTGCAATAAGGGGCTCCATTTCCCACTTCTTGCCATGGATCCCCATGCCATGGAGGCCCAACTTGGCTACCACTGCTGTGTGCAGCAGCCTCTGCTGCTATGAAGACACTTGTATGGGGGCGGATGGGGAAGGGACACCCCTGCCCGCAGGCCTGACCTGGCTCCCCGGCAAGACGTGGCTCCACAGATATAGGAAGTTCCATTATTCCATCTATAGTTTCACTCTTTTTGTAGTTAAAGCTACCATGCATGACAAGCCCCAGGATTTCTTATCCCATGGTTAAAATTCAGTGAACATGAATTATTAGATTCATATGTTCAGTTCATATATTCAAGATCAAGCTTTTCAAGTTCATTTGCCATATTTCAGAGCTTGTTGTGTTAAATTTACTTAAAACAGGTTGTTTCACTGATAACTACTGCCTGTAATATGTTTTCTAGAATATTAGCACCAAGCAATCAGAAATGGGGTTGAGGAGCTGATTTTGCAGATGCTCCAGTCATTCTTCTTGCATTATTTGCCTAGCTATAATTTCAACTTTCCCTGTACTGTTTTTCATATTCACTTTGTTTTCACTGAATGATAATGAGCTAGCAAAATATAGGACTGTGTCTAATTTGTTGATATAAACACTGAAAGCTGCAAACCAAATTAATTAAAAGCATTCGGTCTCTGCTTCTTTTCTTTTTCTCACAAGTAGCAATCATTGACTAAGGTTCATATGAAATGTGAGCCTCCCATTCATACTGCTAAAATCTGCAAGATTGTGAAAGGTTAACACAGCCACAACTCTCTTCAAATGCCATGAAAATATTATGGAGGAAAAGACTTAATTGCACACTATAAAATGAAACAGGACAAGAAAATATATATGCAATTATAAGGAACTGTAATGCAATTAATACCTTTAAATAGTCATGTTGCCTCTGATTTCCTAACATTTTTGTAATCTTAGTGATCATGTTGCTTGCACAGTTGCTGCAAAATATAATTAGGCATGGTATTCTGTGCCCAGAGGAACTGGCAATATGATTACATGCCTGTTATTAAGTCTTCACTATGCAAAATCCACCCACAGTTTGAACTTAAGTGTTTACTGGATGAATACCAATTTGTTTTCTTTTTTTGTTCATCTGTTTGTTTTTGTTTTTTCCCCTGGTTGTACTTTCCTGGTTTCTATATCAATCACACAGACTGCAGAAATGTACAACACAGCAAAGCATGAAACAGATGAAGCTTTGTTTCTGCAAAGCAGTTTTAAGCACATTCCTTCAAACTTTTAAGTTTTTAAGTAAGATGCATTGATCTGAGTGAGACATAAGCATACATTTAAAATTACGCACATACTTTCATACTTTATTGAACTGTGGTAATGTCAATGTCTGAGGAGATACAAATGAAAACACTGAAGTGTTAACTAATTATATTTTTGGAGGAGAAATATGGCACTAAGTACAAAACTCATTTATCCAACTGGTGTCAACAGTTGCTACCTATATATAACATGTACGATATAACTGTTATTTGTGTATGTATCTTTACTTTAAAAGTTTTTCTTCCCAAGAAATGCTATGAGAAGTGTAAATCCAGTTCTTCTGAGCTACCACTTACAGTATTTTGTAGTACTTTTTCCAGGACGTGGTAGTACAAGTGTTTGATGGTTTCATAATTTCTTGCAAAATATTTATGTTACAGTCCACAGATTTTCAGACATTGTACCTCAAAGCTGGCTCCCAATATAAATGATTACAGGTTAATTTAATTCTTCATTTAACCTTTACAAAGGTTATTCATTTTCTTTCATTTAAAAAAAAAAGTTTAATTTGTTTTAGCAAACTGTATCATAAAGGAGAGATGATAGACAGTAGTTAGAGGAATATTGTGGCTCACATCCTTCCTTATGCGGAAAAAAAAAATATGGGGCCAGTACAATGGAGCTCAAAGTATGGCCTGAGGGCAAGATCCACCCCAATGAACTGAGTCATTTGGCACATGGAGCTCCTTATGTGTCCAGACATTTAAAAGCAGGGGAGTGCTGGCAGTGTTAATTGCCACAACAATGGGAGCCCTGCGGCAATTAATGCTACCACTGCTCCCCTGCCACTAAACTTTTTAGACCCATGGGGATCCTAATGGGCCAGATGACATGGTTTCACATGCCAGATGAGGGCGGTGTGTGAGGGGTAAAGGCAATATGTAGTAGTTGCTGAAACAGACTTATTCTTGCCAGTATCTGTATACCAGCACTGAATCGCAGCTTTGCCCAAAAATAAGGAAAAAATGTGGCCACAATTTGTCTTCTAACAGTTTTTTTTTAAATTTTAGTTGAGGCAGCAGGAAGTTGGGGGAAAAAGCATTATAATAAAAAATAAAGTTGCATATGAATCTACTTGCAGGCAGGGGAAACTTAAAGCAATATATAGGAAATAGAGGGAGACTGTCTGGGGCTACGGTGAGAGGAGAAAAATTAGGAAAAGGGGAAGACCTGATGGTGTCAGAGAAGGGTAGAGGTGTCAAAGAGGTTGCAGATAAATGGGAAAGTAGAGAAAAGAACATGTCCGTCAGTCTGATATTATGCTCTTCCAAGAGAGAGTGCTGGGCTCTGTGAGTGACAAAGGTTCTGTCCCTCTCTTAGTATTTGAATCCCTTTTCCTATACCCCTCACAAAAGAACAAATATAGGAAGTTCCTTGCCTCTCTCTTTCCTCCCTCATAAGAGATGGGATCTGAAACACCGCGTCTGCATTGGTAGGTCCTCCTATGGGTCAAGAGTTGTTGAGCTCTTCTTCTCTTGAGGTGTTTAAAACTTCCTGCTCTCCCATATGAACTAGGATCTGCACATAGAGGCCTGTTTCCTGTGCATCTGCTGGGATATGGGAAGTCCTTTGTAGGTGTTTGAATCTTTCCCCCTGCCCCATATGCAAAAGCCTTGCCCTTCCATGCAGGAATTTGAGGACAGGCAGAAGTGTGCACCAATCCCGTGGAGTGGTGAAGGACATGGTTGGCAGATATAATGGGCTTAACATCACTGGCTTTATGGCAAGAGGAAGGACACTGCTTGAGAATAATAGAGTAGTTCACATTTTTCATAACTAGTTTTAGGCTGTATTCATAGATTCCTTGATGTTAGTGGTTGGAAGGGACCTCATGAGATCATCGGGTCCAGCCCCCCTGCACTTGGGCAGAAAAGACTGATGGGGTCATATGACCCCAGCAATGTGTGTCATTTTTAAAAAGACTTCCAGGGTAGGTGACTGTACCACCTCTGGGAGGAGTCTGTTCCAGACCCTGGGCACTCAAATCATGAAGAAGTTTCTCCAACCTGAAGCAATCTTCAAGCAGTTTGTGTCCATTGTTTCTTGTCTTCCCTAGGGGACCTCGGTGAACAGATGCTCCCCCAGGCCTTGATGTACGCCTCTTATATACTTATAAATTGCTATCAAGTCGCCTCTAAGTTTTCTTTTCTCCAGGCTGAACAGTCCCATGTCTTTCAGCCTCTCCTCATATGACCTGCTTTCCAGAGCTCAGCTCAGCTGGGTGTTCTAATTCAGCTGGGAACATCACACTGACACCTATGGGCATTTCAAACCTCTCCAAAAACCTTTTTTTTTCAGTTTAAAGTTCAATTTCCTAAATGCTAAATACTTACTAGAATTTTCTTGAAGATTGAGTGCCCCATGTGTAGTGATCTAAATTTGGGGTTATTTGAGCAAGAAATTCCTGTAGACTCCCTCCAAATCAGCATTTTTAAATTTGACATATTTTACTAAATTTTTTGCAGAAGGTTTTCACTCAGGGTGGGCAAAGTCTGGCCCATGAGCTGGATGTGTTCAAGTGCCAGACTCCACTTCCCAGCAGCCTCTGTCTGCTTGGCTGGGGCCAGTCTCCATGGAGACTCCAGCTGCTGTACTGTGACAATGCAAGGCTAGGGTTGCCATGTAGACTGGCCCTAGCTGCACTGGCAGAGCACATGGCAGGGCAGGGGAGGGGGTTGCCCTGGGGTGACTGGGATCTTGTGGCAGGGGCAGCTTGGTCCAAGGCCAGGATAGAGCTATAATCTGCCACCTTGCAGAGGGGCAACATAGACCTTCCCTACACTCAAACACTTAGCTGACTTCACAAAAAAAGCACCATGCCTGCAAAATTTCACAGGCTCTTCATCTGTTTACATGTAACGTCATCTAATGTTATTCTCCCTTTACCCATCCTTAGAACCACAGACCACTGTCTGTCATCTCCCAGCTAAGACATCTCCCATAGTAAGAATAACCCAGATGTGTACGGATAGTCCAACAATATCATAACAATACTAAAATGAGGTGTATAAGATATCTTAAGGCTCACATATGCCTCCTTCCTTTCCTATAAACAAGTCACGTGTTATACTCTAGGTACCTTGCCAGCCTGTTTAATGACTCAGTCAATGAACTGTCTCTCTCTCTTCCTCTCTCTCTCTCTTTCCCTCTTTCTCTATATATATTACAGTCCACATGCTAAGAATAATTTAGATTTTGAACCAAAGGACAGACAGTGATGATGATTTGCAACAGGAACTGAACTTTAAAACTGAAGCAGTACTGAAATTAGTCATCCCCTGTTACATATGCCACATTGTTCATGGCTGTCTGAGATAATGTAACGTTCTCAGAAAGAGCATCTGGATAGCAGTTCTTTCTATCCACTGCAAAGGTATAATGAACAATACCAAATGTAATACTTGCATTTAATGAAAGATGTGCAAATGCTTACTGATATTAATGGGACTTTTTAAAGTTACTTCACCTTTCCTAGTTTCCCTTCAAAAGAAAAAGCAAGGATTTTCTATTCATATTATGGTACAGTATTTCATCACGACAAAACTTCTGTTATGGTCCAGATCTCTTTTTGTTCTCATATCTTATTTAACAAACTGTATTATTACCTGTCTTCCTTTTGAATGCATTCAATGTGATTTTCTTCTTTTGGGCCTGAATACAGTGCTCTTTTTTCTTCTTTGAGTTATCTCTACAGTGCTCAATAATTACCAATTCTAGTTACCAAATGGCCTCATATTACATGATTGTATTCACTGACATCTAAAGAAAGAATTGCACATTGTGGACCGATTTCTGTCATCCCTTAACACCAGTGTAACGTGCCCTGTGACCTTAACAGGGTTTATAAAGAAAGATAGATCACTACTTAGTTGAAAGTTTGCTATTATGCTACAGGAAGACGTGTTGAAAATTCAGCAATTGATCTTCCTTCTATGTCAGTACTGAATCAAAGTTCTGGGCACTAAGGTCTAAAGCATATATGGCTGCCAAATAGTCTAGATCGAATCCTAATTGTTACACTAAAATATTGAAACTTTCTGGGCTCTACAGCTCTTTTTAACTTTCTTTACTTAGAAGATATTAATTTTGATTAACCAAAAACAAAACAAACAAAAAACCCAAGGGAAAAAAAACCCAGAAAAGAACCCAAAAAATCAATTGTGTTCTACTTCTGATAGTTCCTATAACAGATAAAAATATAATCATTGTGGAAAAGATACTATGTGAATTGTTTTTATATGTATAGCCATAGATTTATTTTCTGAAGAATGAAAATAAATATATGTTGAGAGAATATAATGTTTTGCATTACACAAAGTATTTAATTTCAAATACCTAGGGACAAATAACTAGGGAAGAATATAAGAACATTTCTTGGGCATGCAGGGATGAAGTCAGGAAGGCCAAAGCGCAACTGGAGTTGCAGCTAGCAAGGCATGTGAAGGGAACAAGAAGGGTTTCTATGACTATATTGGTAGCAAGTAGAGGATCAGAGAAAGTGTGGGTCCCTTACTGAATGGGAGAGGCAACTTTGTGACAGAGGATGCAGAAAAGGCTGAAGTGCTCAATACCTTTTTTGACTCAGTGTTCACAGGCAAGATCAGCTCCCAGACTACTGTACTGGGCAGCACAGTTTGGGGAGGTGAGCAGCCCACAGTGGTGAAAGAACAGGTTAGGAACTACTTTGAAAAAATGGATGTGTATAAGACTGTGGGGCTGGATGGGATGCACCCAAGGTTGCTGAGGGAGTTGGCTGATGTGATTGCAGAACCGCTGGACATTGTCTTTGAAAACTCATGGTGATCAGGAGAGGGCCCAGATGATTGGAAAAGGGCAAAAATAGAACCCATATTTAAGAAAGGGAAAAAGGAGGATCCAGGGACCTCAGGGAAAAAGGAGGATCCAGCCTCACTTCAGTCCCTGGAAAAATGAAGCAGGTCTTTAAGGAATCCATTTCTAAGCACTTGGAGGAGAAGAAGGTGATTAGGAACAGTCAACATGGATTCCCCAGGGACAAGTCATGCCGGACCAACCTGATTGCCTTCTATGACAAAGTGACTGGCTCTGTGGATGCAGGGAGACCGGGAGATGTGATGTACCTTGATTTTAGCAAGGCTTTTGATACAGCCCCCCCACAACATTCTCCCAGGCAAGCTAAGAAAGTATGGGCTGGATGAATGGACTGTAAGGTGGATAGAAAAATGACTGGACCACTGGGCTCAGAGAGTAGTAATCAATCGCTCAATGCGTAGTAGGCAGCCGGTATCAAGTGGAGTGCCCCAGGGGTTGGTCCTGGGGCTGATTTTGTTCAATGTCTTTATCAGTGACTTGGAAGATGATATAAAGTGCAACCCCAACAAGTCTGCAGCTGAAAAGAAGCTGGGGGATACGCTGGAGGGCAGGGATAGGATTCAGAGTGTCCTCGACAAATTGGAGGATTGGGCCAAAAGAAATCTCATGAGGTTCAGCAAGGACATGTGTAGTGTTGCAAATGTGGATTTGGTGTTACTTTTTTTAACCAAAAATTGGGGATTTTTTTAAATCAGAAAAAAACAGGATCCCTGGTAATTACCCTGGTCCAGGAGACTCTAGCTTCACACGTATCCACATCCCTGCACTGAAAAATGGCAGCGGGGGTGCTTTAACTAAAGCTGGTCAAACAAGATTTAAAATGCACACACTACAGTTTCCAGTACAGGGACGCTGATTCATATGATACTCTTGGAACCACTTTAATTAATGCATCCCACCCCCTTCCGCAGCATGTATATAAACACCCTTTGTTTCTTTGTGGGCTTTTCTTCGTTACAGTTCAGTGTAAAAAAGCAACACATCTCCCTACTATCACAGGACCTATTCTACTATCATGGGATTCATACCCACATCTCTTGTTTCCCTAACCCATACTATAACCAACAGGCCATAGGCTAGGCCAAGATGGAGGGGCTCTACAAACTCCCTTGAGGTCCTGCCTTTTTTGGGACAAGGAATAGAGACCATGACAGGAGTTTGACTGTAGCTTGATGGTGTTTGGGCATGTGGATTGGCAGTAGCATTTCCTGCATTCTGTCATCTATACCCTGGCTACTTTTTTTTGGGTCCCTCCTGACTGAGGTTCTCCTAAAACACCACCTGGTAGAGGCAAGCTCAGAATTATACCCATAGGTTTGTCTTCCATGGGCACATCTTAACAGGTTACATCCTAGGCCAGCAGCTAGGCCTTGGTTTAACTTTCTCTTGAGACTGCGCCACTTGGCAGCCAGAAAGGCTAATATCTGAATCAGTAGCTTTAGCCTAAGAAATTGCAGCACTTCATATTCTAGTGATAATACTTAACAATTATAGGATAATACTTAAGGAGGATACTCATGCTGCATATAGGGCTCATTGATGTAATTATTGGACAGATGATTAGAAATTGGTCACTTCAGCAATGCAAAAATCATGGAAAGTATCTGAATCCAAACATTACTTTGCAAATCCTGTTGGATATAACAGAAAGAAAAAGAAAACCCTAATCACGCTAATCAACAGATTCAGGCTCTTAGATGGTCACTTATGTCACTTACAGCTATGTCAGCTGTAACCTACAAATACTAGCTAGCTGCTAAGCATTTAAGAAACGTGCTTATAATTTTAACATTATCCAAAAAAAATCTAGTTTTATAAAACATGTGATCTCACATACAAAAGCCAGATCTCATGTAAATCAAAATAGCTCAATTGAATGTATGAAATTATGTACATGAACATAATTTTGCCCAATAGAAAGTAAAAAATTGTAAAACTTTAACTGAATTTGACTGAAATTTGCCTGGAAGGGATTCCAGAGAACCCAAGCATGAATGAAGCATGTGTTACAACAAATGAACATTTAGGAAAAATGTTCATATTGACTAAAGTCTTGCAAAAATTATATGAATTAGGGCCTAATCTTGCTTTGTTCATGTCAGTTGCTGACATCAGTGTCACAAAAATTCCACTGATTTCACTGGCACAGGAATAGAGAAGGTGAAAGCAAGTTTAATAGATCTCATAGATGTTGGAGCGGCAAGGGACCTTGTGAGATCATCGGGTTCAGCCCCCCTTCCCATGGGGCATGAAGTCAGTTGGGGTCACATCACCCCAGCAAGATAAGCATCCAAGTGTTTCTTAAAGGCATCCAGAGTAGCTGCTTGCACCACTTCTGGAGGGGAATCTATTCCAGGCTCTGGAGACTTGAACGGTAAAGAAGTGTTTCCTTATGTCCAGTCTAAAACGATCTTCCAGCAGTTTGTGATCGTTAGACCTCATCTTCCCTTGGGGTACCCTGGTGAACAGACATTCTCCCAGTTCCTGATGCACACCCCTTATATACTTACAGGCTGCCACCAAGTCACTCCTGAGCCTTTCTTTCCTCAGGCTGAAGAGTCCCATGCCTCTCAGACTCTCCTCAGAACGCCTGTTCTCTTGACCTCTAATCATGCATGTGGCTCTTCTCTGGACTCTCTCCACATCCCTTCTAAAGCGTGGAGCCCAGAACTGAATGCACTACTCCAGCTGCAGCCTCACCAAGACCGAGTAAAGTGGGAGATGACTTCTTGGGTCTTGCTTGAGATGTATCAGTAGATGCAAGCCATAGTTTTATTTCCTTTGCTGGCTGCGGCATCACATTGGTGGCTCATGTTCATCTTGTGGTCAATCATGACCCCCAAGTCTCTTTTTGTTGTGGTCCTAGTGAGTGTAGCACTGCTGAGCCTGTAAGTATGATGTGTTTTTTTTCTCCAGAAGTGGAGCACCTTGCATTTCTCTGTGATCACAGAATGTATTTATTACCCTGGGCAGGCTGAACAAGTGAAGAGTATTTATAGCTTGTTGACTGGTTTATTTGTAAGACTTGTTTATTGATTTTCATATGCATGTGCTGATAATACTGGATAAACAAGTCTTTAAATATCTAAGTGAGGGTTCTTGGCTTGAGAAAAGCAAATCCTTGAAAAATATGTTTATTCACAATAAAAGGGATGTGCTTTGTTTCAAATTGCTAGCTGATAACTATAATAATAAAATTATTTATTTCATAATCTAGGATTAAATCCTGCAATCTTCATTTTATTCTTAGTTCATGATATGTAAATGAGAGTTGAATGGTAGTTGAACTGAAGGATTTGACAAATAATGTATTTGCCATCTAATTCTGTAATCTTTTTATAATGTAACAATCTTGTGAAATTAGGAATCCGTGATTGGCCCTTTAGTACTCAATGTGCTATGGAACAAAAGAGTAATGACATGATATAACCTGGTGGATGGTCCTGAGACAAAAATCTTGCCACATAATTCAACAGTACTTGTAGGATACTGTTGCAGTATGTGAAATCTTGGCCTGTCATACTGCGTCAGATCTTCAGCTGGATTTTAGAGTTGTGTTGTTCTCCTCAATCAAAAGATACTGATCACAGCGTTTTATACAAGGTGAGAATCTTGTCTATTTATTTAGATGTATGAGCATGCATCTTTTTCTTGGGAGGGGAATGGGAAAAGTCCTAGGTTTAGCATGTCGTACTGATGCATTACAAAAGTCAGTATTTTAAATCATCCTAATTTTCTGGAAATCTTAATATTGACCCATTCAGCTTTAGTTCAGGACCTGATTACTAGGTTATTTAGTTCAGGACCTGATTACTAGGTTATTGCTGTGAATAAAATTGTGCAAGTTTCTTGCAGTCCTAGGTATATAACAGTAGGACTCTTTTAATAGTTTCCTGTCTAGGGAGCCTTCAGATTACATGAAAATTGCTGTTACATATGATATGAGTCTGGCACAGCAAAAAGCTCCCTAATATATTTTAATGCTTTGTGGAAATGATGTCTAACATAGTCCTTGGGTGTGTCTACACAAGACGCTGACTGCACAGTAGCTCATTACTACTGCACAGTAGCATCACATGGCAAGAAGCATGACACAATGCTACTTTATAGAAGTAACAAGTTACTGTGCAGTCAGCTCACCTAAAAGCCATTCAGAAATGCTACTGTGCGAGTTGCACAAATATAACTCCACAAGTATAAAAAAGTACAAAATGACTTTGCAGTAACACCTGCTCAGTCAGCATCTCATGTAGATGCAGCCACTAACAGATATTTGACTTCCTATGCTATTTATGAAATAATTAAGCCATTTTGAGTATATTATTTGATTAACAAATGCCAACATACATTGTCTAAATGATTCACAATAAATATTTTGACTATTGCTAAATTCCATCAGAAATAATTACTAAACAATCTGTCAGATAAGAAGATATTTCTTTTGGTACAAATATAAACATGTTCACAGGAGGGCAAGTGATCCACTTTTAAGAAAGACAAGATATTGGGAAGTCTGTTTTCTCTTTGAAATCAAAAGCAAATCTCTTGAATAAAGAAACACATTATATGCAGTGCTACATATAGAGCAAAGCACTGTTTAAATGAGCATAAATTTCTGAGCTCATAATCTTCAGTACAGTCCTTTCCCCAAATCCACAAATACCTATAATAAAATATAAGAAGGAAGTGGTTGTCTGATATAACTCAGTGCTGCCAGAACCCTGTTCTCAGTGTAGTTATTGTTTGTTTCACAAAACCTGTAAGCATGTTATACATACATGCACGTGCCCACACCAAGAAGCGTAAAGTCCAAGTAACATAAAGTACAGAATAGCTTGAAAGCATCTAAGAATACTGTGGGATTCTGTGCCCATTCTTTCATTGCTTGCCAGATAAAATATTATTTTTTTCCCCTAACAACTGCTCTTAAAGTTTACCTGGGGGGATGTCAGTTGGAATTTACCTACTTCTTTTATCATCACCTATAATATTCTGCAATAGGACTGGAATTTATATTTAGCTGATGATATATGAGACAGAATACAAACCTAATTTTGCTTATTCTCTACATTTTCTGGTTCTGCACTGGCAGCAGAAAATTGTTTCTCAGGTCAGCAGATTTTAGATAAATGCAATATCAGAGTTGACCAAAAATGAGAAATACTTCATGATGTAATGTTTATATTATTTCATTATCTTTTGTACATATATTTATAATTAGTCTTTGAAGTGCAATTGTACTATGAAATACTGCTATGCAAATGGCATTGTGAGATTCAGCTTTCCCTCTTGGTGACTTCCTTTTCAGATGGGCTCATCTGGGGATAATTTATGTCTGTTAAGCACATCCCAGAGTGATGAGCAGGGCATTGTAGTTCTATTTCCATAAGAGACCTTATGGGTGAGGGGGAGAAAGGTTATATGTATTCCCTTGCATAGATGGGGAGCAAACTCACAGATTTATTCTTTCAGGGGCTATAGCATGCACTCTGTGAGCCCATCCAGATGAACATGCATGTGTGGTTTATGGCACCGCAGACCCATTTGTAGTGCCACAAACTACAGATGCCACATATACAGGCACTCACTGTCCTGCAGTGTGGTTGGTTTTTCTGACACAGAGAGATCCTGGTGTAAAAGAAACCTGTGCCAGAAAAAAGTGGGGCAGCACATGTGGCAGCAGAGTGGCCTACCCAGAACTGGAGCCTGGTCAGTGAGAGCCAGCTTTGGCTGTCAGCCAGGCTCCATGGCTAGGGACAGAAGTTACACATAAACCAGTTTAAGTGACCAGAAACTGGTTTAAACCTGTAGCAGAATAGAAGCTCAATGAGCATAAATCAGTTTCAAAAAGGCTGAAACTGGTTTAAGATAAACCTGGCTTACACATGTATGTAGCCAGTCTGAATGTATCAGACTTAACTGATTAGGGTCAAACTGGTTTATGAAATGTCTGTCCCAGACCCCTTCCTGGTTCAAGTTAAATCACAGCATTTCACAGCCAGGCTGTGCTGTGCTTGCCTGCCCCTTTGATCCTTAGCTGGAGCAGTGAGGACTGGCTGACAAGAGGGAGGGGGTGGGGCAAGCCCAGATGGGGATGCAACCTAGTCTATTGGGGGGGACTGCCCCCCCAGGCAAACCCTATCTGGGATCTGGGGCCAGGAAGGGGCATAAACACCCCTTGTCCTGTTCAAACTTACTGCTGGCTGTGACTGTGGACTGCAAATCCCAGAGGCATCTGGAAGCAGGAAGAGGAAATGAGTAACTCTGCAGAGTCCTGCTGATCTGATTTTGGACTGCAAATCCCACAGACCTCGGGGGCAGCAGGAAAGGAAATGAACACAGCCAGAGAGCCATGCTTTAGTGTCCCCCCGGCTTCTGGCCTGAGGCACTGCAGGCATGTGGCTGTAAATCCTGAATCAAGGGTAAATGTCTGTTCCCCTATGTTTCATTTTAATCTGTGCAGCTTACACTAACCTGCAAAGGCTTTTTGACTTTTTGTATTTATGCCCAGATTGCCACCACTGGAATCCTGAGAGGTCCCCAAGATTCAAGGTAAGGCTGTTGGAGCCAGCTCAAGTGATGTCCTCAGCCTCCCCTACCCCAAACAGGACAACTTGCTGCATGCCAGAGTGCATGTTCAGGGATGTTCCCCGCGGACAACTAGCAGTTGGTGTTTATCCCTGGAGAATGCACATTCCCACTCATGTGGACACACCCGTTTTGTGCTGCATCTACTGCACAGTGTTATGAGCAAAGGAGGACTTAGTTCTTTTACCCTTACCCAAAACTAGGGACCAAGCAGTTCCAATGCTTACCAAAGCTCATGATTACAGTTTTTTCCTGTCCCTCACTGGACTAAAGATACAGTGCATGCATAAATACGGTAGGAAAGCTCCTTGCTGCTTCCCACTCATCCACATTGTACACATACTAAGGGCCAGTGATACTCTGGCTCTGAAAAAGTAAAAATAACTGGTCTTTTTATATATGTGTATATATAGGCTCTTGAAGGTAATCTGAATTTTATTTTGTAACCTAATATAGTCTCTAATGCATGTTCTGCAGGTAAGACTATATTCTCACTGGCCCCATTGGAAACGCATTGTTTTCATTTGATTTGCACTGATGCAGCTGTTTAGAGTTTAGTATATAATTCTGTTGGTGCAAATGAGGTAATAAATGCAGTTCACTATTCCTTTGCTGACTGGGATCTACAGAGCTACCTAGAGTCAAGCATATGCAAAAAAGATACATTTTTAATGTAGTAAGAATGTATGTAGGCTTTTGAATGTGCACCAATGAGCAATCTGTTAAGTATGAAGGTGTCATTGTGCACAGCACTTGTGTTCTGTAATTCATCCGTGATTTGTTTAAGATTGATTCATAGGGGCAGCACAAGAGCTGTGCACCACTTATGTCTCACTTATGAAACCCCATGTGTAAGAACCTACCAAGTTCACAATTTCATGATTTTCACAGAAACCTCAAATTTTGTAGGTCCTCTGTGAAAAAGCCTGGTCCCCACGAAAAAGCATGGGGGCTGTAAAAAAGCTGTTAAATGATCAGCAAGTGGGGGTATGAAAGGGAGCTGTAAACAGAGGAGGGAAGCCATGGTGCCCTGAAGCACTGGAGGGAGAAAGAGGGGGGTCACAGGAGCCCCCTCCATACCTCTGATTGGCCAAGGGGCCCCAAAAGTCCAGCCCCAATAGAGATTGACAGCTTCCCATCTGTCAATCTCCTGGGAGTGGCAGGACTTCTGAGGGCCCTCAGCCAATCAGAGATGAGGGGGGGGGCATGTCACAGGACACTGGGATGTGCCTGCTCCTTTAAAAGAAAAAGCAGCTGAGAGGCTGCTTGCAGGTGTAGGGAAAGAGTTAATGAGGAACTCACCTGACCAGAAGAGGGCTCAGGATTGAGCTATATATGCCCAGAGCCTATGTGGGTTAAGTAGTCTCTACCCCAGCAACTACAAAGTGAGGCGCTCCTGGCTGTAGGGGAGCAGGGCTCCAGAAGGGACCTGGACTAAGCTAAACAATTTTGCAGGGCTGGGAGCAGAGGCAAGTTCTCTGGGCAAAGAGAAACTGGGTTACAGGCCACGCCTTTGTTTTATGTTATCACCTAGAGGGTTTGAGGTGCCTACCAGTGGGTCCATGTGCCAGGGAAGGGCTGAGACAGGACCAAAGGGTCTGAGAGCCTAGAGGAGGGGCTACGTATGGGACTAGAACATCCAAGAGCCCAGAGGAGAGGCTGTGCATGGGACTGGAGGGTCCAAGAGGGCTAAGGGTATACATTAGGGTATAGCCCTGGGCTGGAAAGTATACCCACTGGGAGATAAGGAAAGTTTGGTCTCTTAAAGGGGTAGAGGGCTGCTTCTGCTGTTTATAGCTCAATGGGCTTATGGTTTAGGTTACTGTTTATACCAGTAGTTTGGGTTGGGACTATGAGGGACAGTTACAGAGGTCCCATTGGTGCCTGTGAGGCACATGACTGGCTTGAGCTGTGCCAGGGGCAGGCTCAAGGCCTGAGCTTTTGTTGAGCCCAGAGAGGAGCAGTGTGCAGAAGCACAATGAGATAGGGGCCCAGCACCTGAGGGGCACAGCCACACAGGGGCCAGCAAATGTGGGTCAGGGGTCCAGTGACTGAAGGTGATAGACTGAAGCTAGTGCCTCAAAGCCAGGTCCAATGCAGTATGCCTAGGCTAGGAGGCTTAGTGATATTAAAGGAGCAGCGGCTGAGGTTCCAACAGAGGGAAAAACATTACTGTAACACTTGCAAGGCTTAGGTTGTGCTGTAGGGGAGGAATGGAGCCACACAAATTGCCTTTCAGGCTATAGGTGCCCTGCAGGGGCATTGCCAGGCTGAGCAAGCCTATTTAGCACAAAGCCTGCTTGAGACTAGTGGGGTCTGGGAGGGACCCATGGATGAGCTGATTGGACTCAGGCTGTCTCTAAGGTCTATGGGCAGCCTCCCTTACTTAACTTCAATATTAGCAAGACATGGCAGGTAAGCAATTAATGGAGGGCTGCACTGGAGACAGACCCAGGCAGGAATCTCATAGCTGCCAGAGGGCTTTATGGCTGCCCCTGGGGCTCAACTTCACCACATGCTCCACCACAAAACGGCTACCAGCACTGTGCTCAGGCCATGAAATCAAGGGGCAACCCCTGTGAATTAGCTAGGTCTCTTCCTATGTGGGAATTAGCTTAGATTCCACATTAATTTGAAAAGATGAGCAGGCATGAGACTGGAAGCAATTCAGCAATTTTGAGCCATAATGTTCTTTCATGGCTCTTTCTGGAATGGAACAATCCAAGCATGGAGGAGGTATCTACCTCCGTTCATTTAGTGAACTTTGAATGAAAGTCAGGTTTATTTAACTGCTACATATATTAAATGCCGTGGGAAAAGCTCATAACTTCTAGAAATTAGAGTGTGTACTCATTGTGTTATTTCAGCCCATTTTAAGATTTAGTCCTCAAAGTAAAACAGGATAACACTTTGAACAAGTTATAAAAATAAGCGTCATTTATCTTGATGTATTTTTCCACATATCTGTTGAGGAATGATTTCTAATATAATAACGCATTATAAAAACGTGTCCTGATTCTCAGAAGTGCCAAGCATCCACAGTTCTCATTGAAGTAAAGGGGAACTACGAGTGCTTAGCACTTGTAAGCAAGAAACTATGAAGAACTGTACAATCTAGCCCCTACAGGAAGCAGTTATCTAGGCACCAACTGTTATTCTGAAAGCCATTACCTTGCTGTTTAGGTTAGAGCAGGAAGAGATTTGGCAGGGAAGGAATCTGCCTTGCCTCTGGTACATAGGCTAATAGGCTTGGGGCAGAGCCACTCTGTCTGCTTCTGCAGAGAATAAAATGATAGTTACCCTTCATTTTCAGCTTTGTACATACTAACCATGTCTACATCAGACACTGACTGTGCAGTTGTTACTGTACAGTCATTCAGTACTTGCATACCCAAGTACTAAATGACTGTGCAGTAACCAGTGTTACTGTACAGTAGTGTCCCCACACAGCTTCATGGTGATGCTGACTGCACAGTAGCTCATTACTACTGTGCAGCAGCACTGCATCGCAGTTCGTGCCCTGTGATGCTGCTGTGCAGTAGTAACAAGCCGTTGTGCATTATCTCATGTAGACACGGCCACTGTAAGGTAAGGGATTTTCTAACGTGTTTTATTTTTATGTAATTCTTCAATAGGGCTCATGAGTCCATCCTATATGCAGAGTATGTTTAACCGAGAGGTTGGGTCAGCTTCACCAGAGATATAATACAAGTGAAGTGGAATATTGATTGAATATTTTCATGATTACACTTGGCATTCTCTGCTACACTGAATGATCTTATAATCAGAGTGGCCAACCTGCAGCAGACATGCCACAAGTGGTGTGGGAAGCCTCTGTGCGTGGCTTGTAGTAGACTGGCTAGGCAATAGGCAGCATGGTGACGGGTAGAGTAGAAAGCAGATAGCAACTTGGGCAGGGAGCAGAAAGTGAAGCAGCAGATCAGAGAGGGGAAGGGGACTGAAGCAGAGTTTGGGAAGGGCATGTGGCTAATTTGTGGCATGTCTGACAAAATCCTTGACTTCCACAAATCTTGCATGAATGGTTAACTAACAGTTTAAAATCATTCTATACTCAAATAAATAATAGAAACAATTCTTTCAACAGAAGAACAAACACTGATAATTTCAACAAATATTTTACTCCTGCTTCACTTCTTTAGTTAGGTTTTGTGTTATTGAGTGTTTTTTTCATTTTTATGTAATTTATTTTGCTGTCCAGAAAGGTTGGCACTAGGTCAGCATTTAATGAGCCTCTATCTTCAGCTTTTGAAGCCAGGCATTATTACTGTAGGTCAGCTTGCCATTTTCTCCATGATTTACTGTCCTTTACCAATATACCTAGTACTGAACATTAAGTTCCATTCTAACTGCAGCGCCCATACCTGTCAATCAGGGATACTCACTGTCCGTTCCTAGGAAGCATTTTTTTCCAGTATAAGCTTGCTTCACTGAGAAGTGGATATGTACTTCAGATTTTACCTAGAGCTTTGATCAAGCACTCTGGCAAGACAGTAATAAAGATGAAAGCACATCTCGCTCAAGAGTGCTTTACACTATACTTCAAACAAAATTTGAGGCAATTTGAGCTGTTCCAGTGCTGCAGGGACAGCATGTTATACAGAGTATCTTCAGTGCTACTCTTTACTGAGGTTCTTTAAAGTTCCATGGAGCTAAATGGAAAATTTGATTTGAATTAGGAATTTTGGCTGGGTAAAGATGGAAGGATCTTGTGCATTTATATGTCCCTAAGGCAAAGGGATAAAATTAGAACTGTTCCTTGATCCACTGAAGAGCACAAGCTTCTCTAATTAAAAGACAGAGACAGGCATTAATAGCAGGCCTGGTAAAGGCCATATGTTATTTTGTTCTGACCAAAGGGTGAGCATCACAGGACAGTGGCTAGCAGAAGAATAAGGCTGGAGAAATAAAGCAGGAGCAAATCAAATCACTGTCTCCAAAATGATAGACTAAGCTTTGTCAGTGCACTGACCCCAGAGGCACCCTGGCTGGCAGAATAAATAAAGGGAAGGCAGTAGCCACTCCGGACAGAGTTCACCCACTTGGTGTTCCCACCCCCACAGCCTCATAATAGCTTTATTTCTCAGCTTTGCCGCACTCAGAAATGAATCCTTATACCTGAGAAAGCTATTAGACTGCAGTGGCTGACTTTCTCTCTGCAGCTACCATCCTATCCTGGAATGTTATTAGCAGCTCCTCAGCCTATGAGTTTCTGGGGAAGCTGCAGGAGCACAGATCCATATGGATTCTTCTGTTTCCCATGCCAATAGATAGGGAGGATTAGGATAGTCTGTGGAGCTGTGCAGAGCCCCTCCATATATTACAGCTTTTTTCCTGTGCATATAGGTAGCACTGTGCCTTGTTTTGTTACTGATCATTTTGTACAAGGTAAAGCATGTGAATTTACTTCATCTGGCAGCCCCCTCCAACCACAATTCATCAGCAGCCCATTATTTAGATCCTTTCATATGCAATGATATTACTCATCTAAACACATATTACATTATCCTATTGCCTCATTTTATTAAAATGTGTATAACTTGAGAGACCAATATATAGTAGTAAAAAAAAATCTGCCACTCACCAAGTGAAGATAAGACACAGTAAGGTGGATATTAAAATAAGAACTTGGTTAAACATTGCAGACTGTGTGCGTTGGATGGCTCTATGGAGATCATTCTGTATTAATAAAAAAAAGTGTGTTATGGTTGGTTTCTGGCGGGTTTTTTCTTTTCTTGTCTTTCTTTTATAAAAAAGTATTAATGAATCAGCTGATCCTGCTGTGGAATTCTGTGATGGTCCTGTTAAAATGCAATGGCCAAAACGCACTTTAAAATAGGTTGAGCACAATGTGGGGAGGATACAAAGTTGTGGTTCCCTGATTTTGTCACTGCTCCACTCCCACCCCCTCACACACACACTCATTCTTGATATAATTAGAATATCTTGGTACCTTTTTCAACCTGTCAGGTGGCTACAGCCCATAGGGTTTTGTATACTAGCAAGGAGTAATGGCTCCTTGATGGACAGGCTATGGATGAACTACACAGGAGCTAGTCATTTTGGTTTTATGCTAGCTGGGGACTTCCCTTGCTGGGTTATAATCTTTGGAAATGTATCAGTTTCTATTGGGTAGGGGGGATCTTACTGGATGCCTTGCATTTTTTCCAAATTTGATGCAAAAAAAAGAAAGAGTTCATGTTCTAATTGTAAAGCTAATAAATTTCATACAAAGTTGAGTGGTGGAAGGAAGCAGTAGCCTTGCTAAAAGCAGTATACTTAGAAACACATCCTTTACATGTTATCCTTGCCTATTTTTTGTCATACTTACAATCATGTTCTCCAAAGCATGTTTGGCAAGCCAGCAATTTAAGAACACAGGTATAAATAGGTTTCTTAAAGCAGGCCAGAAAATCTGAAAAAAATAAACAAAAAACTAGGTCCAATACAGAGCTCAGGAAAATCAAAATCATATGTGTGTTCCTAATGTAAAAATTAACTTAAAACTACATTATGTCACTGTGAATTATACAGACTATATACAATGTGATGCAACTCTGAGATAAGGGGTACACAGTTTAAAGTAGCGTATTATTGAATCAAGCAGACATCCTTTGTTTTATTTTTAGCGAGTTTATCTTCTTCATTGCACTGTTATTTGCTTCTTTGTTTTAGAGACACAGAGAGAGCTTGTTTAATCTTCTTTCTTTAACTGACCTAATCTTGCTTACAGACAAACTAATAGAAAGAAACTGCCAATCATTTAAGTGTGTGTTGGCTTGGACCTTTCATTCTATTTACCTGTGAATACACATAAAATGCACATGCCTGTTGATTCAAATGGACTTACCGTGATGATGAAGGGAACAGCATTGATTATTTCCAGGAGGAAGGGTATTCGCAATATTTGCTCCCAGATGTTCCCCTTTGAAAGAAAAAACTGAATGTCAGGGTAGTTTACAGGGAATCATATTTTGCCCCAGAAAGTGTACAAATACACAACAGAGTATAAACAGAACAAGACTGAATCCTGTGGTCCCACAAGGCTCCCATGGATGTCACTGAAAGCTTTGAATAAAAAAGGCTTATGGGATTTTTGTCATTAATGGAGAAAAAGACAAATGGATTACTGAAGAAGAACACATGGTATTTTCCAACTTAAATTTCAGGGACATTAAATAAGGAGTCACAAAAAAAGGAAAACTCCATGACCCCATCATAGAGCTTTCCCCAAGTCAGTGTTTCCTGTGTGGAATAAGCAGTGTTTTTTTCAGCCTAATCCATTCAGGTCCCCTCACTACTAGTGTAGGAACAGTGCACCTCTGCATTGCATACTACCCCACTTTGGCTCATCTACATTTCCCTTTCAGTGCAGTTCCCTTGCCAGGAACTTAAAAACGACTCCCACAGCATGCAGGAGTCTCAACCTATATTCATATTTATGAGCATATTTCCCACGGAACTGTAGCTGAAGCAATGGTCATTTCTCCACATCAGCCCTCCAGTATAATTTTTGAGGCTTTGAGTAGGTTTTGAGTAGTTTTTTTGAGTAGTGTCATAGATGGGGCTGACACCCATATGCAAATAATAATCCATCCACAGAGTCTTCCTGCCTGGGCCTGTTGTGACATTATCTATCCTTAAAGCACCCAGTCATTTAAATACTTATGTAACATGTTGACATGAGCGAATAGGAGCTCATTCGGCCTTAAATATGATTGTACAACTATCCCCCATTAAGTATTTCTTGCATCGAAAAAATTGTCTTGGTATGATTATTTTTTCCTATACAATTTCCATTAGGCCCATGCTTCTTAGTTAGGGGCCTTAGAAATTTCATAAAATGAATAATATCTTAACTTTTCCATCTCAGTTAATGAAGAACTTTATGAACTTGGAGTTCTGTAGTTCTTCAGATATTTCAGAAGAAGTTACGTTCCATTCCTTTCTTCCCGGCTTTCTATAGTACTTTTCCACTCGTTTTAAGTACTCCGTCATCACAACCAGCTCGCTTACTGTCTTCATTGATCTATTCCTCCTATCTTGACTGACCAAGCAAGAAGTCAAGAAACTGCTTATGGTATAATTATAATTATTACAAGGTGCTCAGAGATTCTTCACAAAGGAAACTAGACAATCTGATGGCAGTTGTTCTGTCTGCAACTCTTTGCACTCCCTTTATCTACAACCAAGTCTTATCCTAGTAGTTACATTTTACATCACAATGATATTAGTTTATAGTTGTGTCTAAGCTGTTCCCTCTGTCACAGGTATTATTTGTATCTATGTAGCATACCTAGATGCGCTGTAAGAGGTATGTTGTACAGATACCAAAAAGATAATCTATTTTCAGAGGAGTTTATTATCCTTCTTTTTTTTCATACACATTAGGGTTGGAAGGGACCTCAGAAGACTATTGAGTCCATCCCTCTGCCCCAAAGGAAGGAAGTCAACTGGGGTTAAAGGATCCCAGAAACATAAATATCCAAATGTCTCTTAAATGAGTCCAGAGTAGGTGCTTGCATCACCTCTGGACAGACTCTGTTCCGGGTTTTGGGGACTTGTACAGTAAAGTTCTTCCTTATGTCCAGCCTGAAATGGTCTTGGAGGAGGTTTTGAGCATTTAACCTTGTCATCCCTTGGGGCGCTCTGGTGAACAGACGTTCCCCCAATTCCTGATGTACACCCCTTATATACTTATAGGCAACCACCAAGTCCCCCTTGAGCCAGCACTTTTCCAGGCTGAAGAGTCCCATGGCTCACAGCCTCTCATCATAAGGCTTGTTCTCCTGCCCTCTGATCATGCGCATGGCTCTCCTCTGGACTGTCTTAAGCTTCTCCATATTCTTTTATATTGTGAAGCCCAGAATTGGATGCAGTACTCCAGCTGCAGTCTCACCAAGGCTGAGTACAGCAGGAGAATAACATCCTGGGATTTGCTTGAGAAGCATCTATGGATGCAAGCCAGAATTTTGCTCACTTTACCAGCTGTGGCATTGCATTGGTGGCTCATATTCATCTTGTGGTCAGTCATGACCCCCAAGTCCCTTTTGGCCATGGTGCTAGCAAGCGTAGCACTGCCAAGCCTATAAGCATGCTGTGGGGGGTTTTTCCCTCAAGGTCAAGTACCTTGCATTTTTCGGTGTTGAACACCATCAGGTTTTCATCCACCCATTTTCTGAGCCTGTCTAGGTCAGCCTGGATCACTATCCTGTCCTCAGGTGTGGACACTTTACCCCAAAGTTTGGTGTCATCAGCAAACTTGGCTAGTCTACTTCTGATACCAATGTCCACATCATTAATAAAGATGTTAAAGAGTATAGTCCAAAGAACGGAACCTTGGGGCATCCCACTGGTCACGGTGCACCATGATGATTTACTTCCATCAGCTACCACTCCCTGGGTCCGACCTAACGGCCAATTCCCCAGCCATCAGATTATGATGGAGCCAAGGCTGCAGTTGGCCATTTTTTCCATGAGATGATCATGGGACAACAGATCAAAGGCTTTTTTTTAAATCAAGATATATGATGGCAATCTCTTCTCTCTTGTCCAGGTGATATGACACTTGGTCATAGAAGGAGATGATATTGATCAGGCAAGACCTACATGCAACAAACCCATGCTGGCTATCCCTCGGGATATTCCTATCAGCCAGTTTGTCAAGAATGGTGTCTTTCATAACTTTTTCCAATATCTTCCCCAGGATAGAGGTCAGGCTGATAGGCCTGTAGTTCCCCTGATCTACTTTCCTCCCTTTCTTGAAGATAGGCACCACATTGCTTTTCTTCCAGTCTTTGGGCATGTCACCCGAGTGCCATGAGTTCTTGAAGATCCATGCCAATGGCTGAGCTATGATGCCTGCCATCTCATGAAGTACCCTGGGGTGTAAACTGTCTGGGTCAGCTGACTTGAAGGTGTCCAGCTTCTCAAGGTGTTCCTTCACATTGTCTAGATTGACTAAGAGTAAAAATTCTCCCTCACCCTGGCCATTCTGTACTGTGTTGAGCAGGGCCGTCTCTTGGGACTGGTGAAAAACCAACGCAAAATACCCATTAAGCAGGTTGGCTTTTTCCTGGGTGTCAGTTGTCCGATTTGGTTTAGCAGGAGTTCAGTGTTACCCTTGCTTTTCCTCCGGCTCCCCACATATCTGAAAAAAGGACTTTTTATTGTCTTTGATACGTGTAGCCAATTGGAGTTCAGTCACAGCCTTGTCTTTCCTGATTGGCTCCCCACAGGTCCGGACCAGTGTCAACTCTTTTCTGTCTCCATGCATTAATTTTTTTGTCTTTATGACAGTCACTGTACCCGATTCTATTAAATATGTCTTTTACTCTATCACTATCAGTGGGGCATTTTAATATATTTTTATATGTAAAACAAAACTGTACAAAAATCAGGAAAACCTCAGAAACTAAGAACTGCCTATACACAAGCAGAGAGGCTGTTCAGATGCACTGTAATTATAGCATGTCAGACCAGACTCTTCTGGAGCGTGGTAATTACTGTGCTCCAGCAGCCTCCTGCATCTCATGTATCAGCATTCCCAAACTTAAAAGTGGTGGTGGGGGCACTTGAATTAAAGCTCATCAAATTGAATTAAAGCTTTAGTTCAAATGCCCTCACTACCATTTTTAAGTGCTGATACATGAGATGATGTGGCACTTTAATTAGAGCAGCTCTTGGAGCCGCTCTAATTAAAGCGCTGCTCCTCTCCCCACCCCTGAAACATGTGTAAAAGTACCCTAAGTAATTAAAAGTGACATTGGTTTTATGGCATATTATAAATTAGCTGGTTCCTGAATTCTTCCCACACAAAGATGAGAATGACCCTCCTCCCTTTTGATAGGCCTTGATTTCCCAGTAATCCGCTTCTTTTCTTCTGTTAGCAGTTTGCTTGCTACCCCTGGGAATTTCTCTCTGCTGTCTTCCAACTGATTTTTACTATGGTGTGCTGGCTTTTAGTGCTTAGGCCTGATGTAGAATGTCTTGTATATAAAAGCTTGTCTAACTCTAACCCAACTATGAAGTTGGTCCAAAAAATGTATCAACCTAATAAATCCTTGCTTCTTGAAGAAAACCTTAGAAAAAACTGAGAAACCATCTTCATCTGACCTACTCCAAAAGGGATCAATTTAATGGGATTGACTGACTTAATCTATTAAACAAAGAGGTATTAACCTGGTGCTATATTATGTTACTATGCAGCAAACCCAAAGTTACTACCAAAGAATCTGATAAGAGTTATCCAACATAAGAGGAAAAAGTAGAATCAGCTATCACAGCAAAGCCATCTCATAGGCAACACATCAGAAACACAGGAGAAAATCACAGAATTGCAGAGAGGGAGGGCTGGAAGATACCACCTGGTGTCACGTAGTCCAACCCCGTGCCTGAGGTAGGATCATCCCTATCTAAAACCCCCCATACAATGCATACCTTAAACCCTACCTAAGGCAACCATCAACCCTGATACAACACAGATCTAACACTGTAACCTGCCACAGGTAAAGCAGGACACCACAGCACCTGATGTCCTCCTTCTGTGACATGTCAACATATTTGAAGACTACTATCACGTCCCCACTTTAGCATCTTTTCTGGAAGCTAAACAGGCACAGCTCCTTCAGGTTGTCCTCATACGACTTGCTTGCCAATGCCTTTATCATTTTTGTTGCCCACCTCTGAACCCTCTCTAACTTCTCCATGTCCCTTCTAAAATGTGAAGCCCAGAATTGCACACATTATTGCAGATAAGGCTTAACAATTGCTGAGTAAAGAGGCACTATCACCTCCTGGGTTTTGTACCTAATGCTTCTATTGGTGCCATCCTAAAACTGCATTCATCTTTTGTGTGGCTGCATCAAATTGCAGGCTCATAATGAGGCTGTGATCTACCACGACTCCCAAGGTGTCACCAATTTTATATTTCTGTGTTTTATTTATTTCTCCTGAAGTGTAGTGCCTTTCTTTTGTCCACATTTAACTTCATCCTGTTAGCTCTAGTCCAGCTTTCCAATGTGTCAGGATCCTTCTGAATTGTTCTTACATCCTCCACCATGTTTACAATCCTTCCCAGTTTCATGTCATCTACAAACTTACTCAAGAAGCTTTCTATGCCAGTATCCAAATTGTTAATAAACATGCTTAACAGCACTAGACCTAGGGTAGACTCCTGTGGGACTCAACTCAAAACCTCTTGTCATTCTGACATGGACCCATTAATAATTACACTTTGTTTGCAGCTACTGGGCCAGTATCTATCCACCTTGTAGTAATTTTATCCAGTCCACATTTCTACAATTTATTTATAAGAAGGTTATGCGGAGGCTTGTCAAAGCCTTGCTGATGTCCAGATACACTATATTCACAGCATGCCCTTCATCTACCCAAATAGTTACCTTATCAAAGAAGGAGATCAAGTTTCTTTAGCGCAATTTGTTTTTCATAAATCTATGCTGGCTGCTTGCAATCAGCCTTTCCTCCTCCAGATGCTTGCAAATGGCTTTCCTTAGATATGCTCCAATAAGTTTCCAAACTAATCTTCCAGACTTCCCCAGGTCCCCCTTTTGCCTTTTTTTTTAGGAGAGGGGTACTATGCTGGCCCTTTTCCCATCCTCTGGTACCTGGCCCATCTCCTATGACTTCATGAAGATCATTACCAAAGGTGATGAGATCTCCCCGGCCAGTTCCTTCAGGACCCTGGGATGAAGTAGATTCTGTCCCAGCTGACTTGTAATTCATTCAGACCCAATAAAAGCTCTCTGACTGTCTCTCTTGTTTTTTCCTCCCTCACCTTCCCCTTTCCTTTTCCAGATAATCCTTACTAGGTGTCTGTTTACAACTTATTTGTTTGTGAAGACTAAGGGAAAATAGTTGTTGAGTAGATCCACCATCTTTGTATCTTTGGTTAGGAATTTGTTAACAGAGGACCCACAGGTTCCTTGGTCATTCTTTTCTGGCCAACATATTTATAGAACCTCTACTTGTTGTCCTTAGCTTCCTTTGCCAGGTGCAACTAATTGCTTATTTTTGCCTTCCTAATTTTGTCCCTGCAGGTTCTTGTTATTTTCTGGTGCACTTCCTTGGTGATCTGACCATTGTTCTATTATCTATATGCTTTGCTTTCATTGGAGGCATTTTAGAAGCTCCTTGTGCAGCCACATTGGTCTCTTGCCATTGTTCTAGTGCTTCATCATTTTTGACAGTTTCATGTTGAACTTTCAATACTATGCCTTTTAGAAGTTCCTAGCCCTCCTTGATGCCTTTATCTTTATGTCTATCCTCCTGTGACACTATGCCTATTAACTCCTTGAGTTGGATGAAATTTGTCTTTTTGAAATCTAGTGAAATTCTAGTTTTAATTTTGGTGATCTGATGCTTTCCCAGGATCAGGATCTGAAATTCTATCATATCATGATTGCTTCCCCCCAAGCTACCCATCACCTTCACACCCTCCATCAGTTCTTCCCTGATGATCAGGAGAAGAACCAGGACAGATGATCCCCCTGTTGTATCTACCAGTTTCTGGAAAAGAAAGTTGTCCTTTCCACAAGTTAGGAACCAGCTTGACGTGTTATGTTTGGATGCATTGTTCTTTCTGCAGAAGTCTGGAAAATCGAAGTCTCCCATCAGTACCATTCCATAGCTTTAGATAGATTTGTCACCTCGAAGAGTGCTTCACCCATACTTCTTCTGATCTGGTGGCCTATAATAAATCCCAACCATGATACTGGTGATGTATCTTTCACCTTTAGAAAAGCAGAATGCATTTGGGTATCTTTTTCCTCCTGAAGTAGGGAACAAGTGTATGTGTTTTTCATATACATGGCAACACCACCACCTTTTCTCACAACCATATCCTTTCAAAACATTGTTTAACCCTTGATGTTGAGATTCCAACTGTAACTGCTGCTGTACTAGGTCTCTGTGATGCCAATCTGATCACCAGTCTTTTCACAGGCTGAAGCTTCAATCTCATCTTATTTATTCCCCATACTTCTCAAATTGATATAAATGTAGAGACATATTTTGCATTTGGACCTACTCTCTTCCCTTTTGTCCCACCTGTTGCAGTCCTGATGGTCTCTGGCCCTTTCCCAGAGCTGAAGTTGCTTCTTCATGTTCTTTCCCCTTTGGACAGTGTGTTCTGTTGCTGAAGGGTTTTGATCATCACCCCCCATGGAACCTAATTTAAAGCCCTCCTTGCTTGGTTGGACACCCAAAGATGCTTTTTCCCATTCTCAGTGGATGGACCCCATCTCTTAATAGCAGTTCTCCTCTCAAGAATATCTTCCTGTTGTGGAAGAAATGGAAACCTTCAAGTTACACTACTGTCTCAGCCACACATTCACTTACAGGATACCAAGGTCTCTGCCTAGATTGCATAACTCAAAACACCATCACTAACTTATAATACTCCCTATCCCACTCAGAATTATCTACGCTCTCCAAAGGTCTGAACTTCTGCTCAGAGAAACAACCTAACAAGATACTAATCTGTGGAGAATTAGAATTTTTCTTTAGTCTTCACCTGAAAAAATACGTCTGGAACAAGGACAGAGCCACCTGATCACCTTTCCACAACAACAGGTAGACAAACAAAATAAACATCTGACTGGACACCTCCCAGCAGATGAAGCTACACAATGAAATACTACAGTGACTGTTTTAGGAAAAAAAATCTAACAGTGAAATTCTCAGCAAAAGCTAGGCCAACCACAGCCTCTTTCCCACCGAGAGAAAAGCCATATGGTCCCTAAGATTCACCAATAAAATAGCAATTTAAATTGCAGCAAAGGAGGAACTATGGTCATCCTTAGTCATAAAGAATATAAAGACTAAGACTACCAACTACTGTAGAGAACTTTGGCAGGATTCCACACCAGTATTTGCTGTGGAAATGGAACATACTATGAAATCAGTTCCATACCAGCTTTAGGGGAAAAAAATACTCCACTTCTCCTTTACTCTCCTAGCCCAGAAAAATTATATATGCTCCCAGAGATTCATGGGCAAAGTAACCCTGTTGGATCCCGCATATCCAGATGCTAGACTCTCACTGAAGAGCTACCAGGATTCATAAAAACCATCCTGAAGTCGCTTCTCATTCAAAGCACGTTTCTTACAAGATGAAACAGACTTCCTCAACAAGATCCAGAACATCAACCACATTTCCTGTGGATATCAGCCTGTACACTAATATCCTACATCATTGAGGCACAGCTGCCTACCTGAAATACTTACAAGAACTACACTTACATGAACTATGCTCAAATGTACAACAACCTGTTATACAAATCAGCCTCACACTCAACTACTTCACTTTTAACAATCAACACTTCTTCCAAATCATGGGCATAACTATGGACAGAAAGATGATTCCCCAATATGCCAGCCTCTTCATAAGCCACCTAGAGGGGGAATATTTAGAAAACTACACCGTCAATCCTGCATTCTACATGCATCATATAAATGATAATCTGCATTGTCTGAACTGAATACCTGGACTTATTTATAAATTTCAATCACAGGTTTAACAACTATCACCTCTCAATGAAATTGTCTCTTATATATTCTTATACATATATCTAGAGGTGCACTGATACATCGGTCCATTTCGTAGCAGCACCAATAAAAGGAAAATTGATATTATCAGTGATTGGCTTTTTTGGCTGATGTTAGGGTAACAGTATGTGGATTTTTGGGGAGCACTGAATTTGCAGCTGAATACAAAGGCATGACCTGTGGCCTAGCAGAGCTGTTGACCACAAGGCAGAATGATATCTAAGCCAGCCATTTGCTTATGCAAAGTAACTACTTTAACTGTGTCAACCATTTTCTGAGGAAAAAGCAGTAAGTGAATCTGTGTGAGTTTGTGTGTTGTGAATGAGGTGATGTTTTAGGAATGTGGAAGATGGTACAACATGAGACAGAAAAACAGACTGGAATGTGGAAAAACTACATGTAATTGATAACAGAATCCCAGATGAACATATGCAAAAAGGTGAATGGTGATTGGTGAAAGAGCCTCTAGAAACTTCCAGGTTTTGGTCAAAGTCCTCCCATTGACTGAAGAGTAGGAGGCAAAGTCTTAGGCATGCGCTCATAGGAAAAAACCATATAAATGAGTAAAACGCACAGGCAATTCCATGCTAATGAAGCAAACAGTAAACAGAGGTGGAGCTTGAGATGGGAGGAGAAATGGGTGGAACAAAAGGAGGGACAGAGGTAGAATGAATGTATAAACCAAAGTGTATAAAAGTGGGAAAAAAACTATCGTTCATTGCGGCTCCCGGGTTTGTTGTTTTTTTGGGAGCTAGTCTGAAACTGTCTTCCTTCTAAATAAGCGATTGTGAGCAATGTGTGCTGGCATTTGGTCCCTGATTGCTCTGAATATTGAGTACCAGGATCCATGAGCAATTGGACTGTCATCTCCCTAGTCATTGGGCGCCGCATGGAGTCGGGGTCTAACAGCTGATGTGGCCAACAGTGTTGTTAATAAATGCCATGTGTGTGCACGCAGCTGCAGCATGTATGCAGCCAACTTGGCAGCTTGTACAGTAATGAGTCTGCTGGTGGGTAGGGGTGGAAGAAGGGAACGGATGTGGGGGGCAGATTGAGCCCCTGCACTGAGGGACGAAGTGGGCCTGCAGCTGGGTCTAGCACTGTCCACCTGGGGCAGGGCATGGGACAGAGCTGCAACAGGCTCATCCAGGGGGCATGGGGCGAGGGGGCAGAACCTGCTGCTATGCACACCCCAGGGGAGCCATGGGGAGCATGTCCCCTCAGATCTGTTCATAGGGCAAGGGCAGGCTTTCACTGTGGGCTGGGGCTGGTGCCAGGTTCTTCCTAGTGGAGGGGTTGGGCCAGGGCTGTGCTCAGGGTGGGCAGTGGCAGTACTAAGAGCGAGGGCTACAGGGGGGGATACAGCAAATTTTGAGGTGGCTGTAGCCCACCCCATAGCCCCCCCATCCAAGCACCACCGCCACCTGCCCTGAGTAGAGCCCTGACTCAATACTTAGCTGGGAAGAGCCCAGTGCTGCCCTTGGCCCCTGTCCACAATGGCAGCCAGTGCATAGATCCAGGGGCAAATCCCATGGTTCTCCTGGGTGTGCATATAGCAGCAGGATCTGCACTCCTGCATCCCCTCAATGAGCCTCTTGCAGCTCTGTCCTGCACCCCACCCTGCCCCAGCTAAGCAGCACCTGTCCCTGCCCCAGCCCCAGCCCCACTACCTCCCTCACTGCAGGGACCTCAATCTGCCCCCTCACACACCATTGCTCTCCCCACCCCTTCCCCCCCAACAGACTTCCCAGCCAGATGCTGCTTGCCAAGCTGCCAGGCTGCATATCAGCAATTGAATCAGTATCAGCCAATATGGCTTGTTAATAATCAGTCATTGGTATCAGCCAAAAAATCTTTATCATTGCACCCCTACAAATATCAACTATGTTCTACATCCAGGATGGTACCCTAGAAACCACTATATACAAGAAACTCGTGGACCACCATACCTACATCCACAAAACCAGCAATCATCCCAAACACATCACAGAAAACCGTAAGCTATAGTCAGGCCCTCAGGTACCACTGAATCTTCTCTGAGGAGAATATTTGAGAATATTTATGACACCATTCTTCCCAATCTGAAATTTGCCTTTATACAAGGACATTCCAGCAGAAGAAAAAGAATATATCTTTGAATGCAGTCTCCCAAATATATTGCATTAACTGCTGCAATATGAAAAGGACACCGGCTAGCAACCGACCAATCCAGACTTGAACCTATAAGAATCAACATTAAACAATTACAGCTTATACTTAAAAAAGAACAGATCATGATATAAATACTTCCAGCTTTTCCACTACTGGCTTTAAAACCACCGACTAACCTTGCCAAACAGTAGCAGCAGCAAACTCCCTGATGATCAACAGACATCAAAAGCTTATATAAACCTATCACCACATGCAGTCTGTCCAGTATATGAGGTATGTGAATGTAATGAATGTGCACTTGAGAATCTAAACTTACTTTTTGTTGAATCTTCTGATTGCAATTAATATATAGGTTTATATTCACAATATACTGTGTGTTGGCCAGCTCTCTTTCCCACATTTGTGGCTGGAGTTATTTTTCTGGGGAATGCCCTTGGGTAAATACAGCAACACAACTAGGGATAATAATTGGATATCATGAGTGATGTATGAATTAAATCAACCAGGAGAAACTGCTTTAACTACAAGTACTTGAAATCTATTGGGACCATAAAAGCCACATGTACTAGAACAACTGGAGCTTATGATAGTACCCTGAAAGACTGGATCATATATAGAGAATGGCTAGAACAGGTTTTTTTTTAAGTTAATGAGGCCCTCAGAGATAGACTTGCATGTGTGTTACTTAATGAAGCCATACACAGGAAGCTATTAACAGAGAAAGGCTTCACCTTTAAACATGCTGTCAAGATTGGAATAGCTATGGAAACTGCAGCAAATGATACTGTAGAATTGCACAAGGAGTGCCTATGGAAATAGGAATGAATGAGTTATAAAATATGCAGTGGAAGAGCTGGCACATGCAGTAGCCAGATGGCTGCTATCAGTGTGGAAAATGATCCCACACCCCCAGCCAATTGCTGGTATAAGTAACTTTACTGCTGAAGTTGCAATAAAAAGGGATGTATCCAGACACTATGCTGCACTATGAGGAATACAGAGACTAAAGTAGTATACAAAAAAGAGAATAATAAAGCTTATATCAGTGATGTCAAACATGCCGCCCATGGGCCAGATCTAGCCTGTGAGGCCCCACTGTGCTGACCCCGATGCTGCCACTGGGCCTGATCAAGCCTATACAAGGCATAGTATGTGCTCAGACATGGGTTGGTCTGCAGTGCAGATCTAGCCCACAGACCCTCTTCCCTCCCCCTTCCCCAGTATGCCTAATCCTGCAGCTGCTGTAGACAGTCTGGGACCCACACTGTGGGGGGCATGGATCTTATTGACAGGAACAAGCATGGTCTGGACTGCACCATATATGGCTTCTACTGTGGACATGTGCTGCACACAGTGCCTACTTCAGCTGATCTGGGACCTGCTTACAAGCACCATGTGCAATGTGGGTCCAGGATTGGCTGGGCTGGGCATCACATGAGGCTCTCTCCTGGAGCTGTGGGCATTATATATTGTGCAGTCTGGCTGGGGCAGACACAATGTGGAGCATGGCTGCTGCTTCATCTGCACTGCGATGCACATGGTACCTCTTCTGGCTGCTCTGGGATCCTTACCACACATGGCTTGGGTCCCAGACTGGTTACAGCAGCTGCTGGATCCAGTATGCTGGAAGAGAGGGGGGAGTTCATGGGCCTGATCCAGTCCATGGATCAGTCCCAAGTCTGTCATCTGTAGGGACCACTGGAATTCATGCCAGAAACATGCTGCCCAGTGGCTCCTTTAATCTTGCAGTTTCCACTGTGCACCCCCCACTACTGGGCCCCACTGCTCACTTTTTGCTTCTGTTGGCTGGAAGGCAAAAACCACACTTTTAAATATGCTGCATTTTTTTCCTCCCATCTGGTCTGCAGCAAGTGGCAGGGCCACCAGGGCCCCTCTGCCAATCCGTAGTAGGAGATAAACTGCAAAATTAAAGGAGCCACCGCACAGCGCACTTCTGGTACAAATTCCAGTGGTCCCTACTCATCTGACCTGCTTGGTATATACAATAGTGGCATGGATAGTGAGAGTGAAATAACATGTCTGGGTCTACATCATATGAACAAGGATGAAAAATCAGCAATCTGGCTGACACCCTCAGTTCCTGGAAAAACCCTTAAAATGGAGTTGGATATAGGCTCTGCAGTGTTTGTAATCTCATATTCAGAATATGAAAAAGCTTTTTAAAAAAGATGAAATTAGGGAAGACACCAGTGCTGCTAAAATATATACACAGGAAAGAAGATCATATTTTTTAAAAAAAAGTGTTCAGGGAAGGCCTAGGAAGTTTAAAATACATCAGAGCTAAGTTTCACCATTTACCTTACTGCCTATGTGCAATGGTAGGTGTTGAATTGATTTGCTTAGAAAGGGAAGATATACTTTAAAAAACAGTTGAAGTGAGTGGGGCATGCTTGTAATGCCAAGTGTAAAAATAAAAAATAAAAAGTGGTGTAGTAAAGGTATGTGGAGACTTTAAGGTTAAGGTTACTATATACTGTGCTGAAAGTTGATAAAAAACCCCTACCTCAATTTCAAGATTTTTTTGCCATATTAGCAGGGGAACAGAGATATAGGTAAATGGATTTTAAAAAAAAGCTTACTTACAGATCAAGACAGAAGAAGATCCAAAGGCTTACCATGAATTTGTGAAAAGGTTATATCAGTACAAGAGACTAGTGTTCGGCATTGCCTAAGCTCCTGCTATACAGCAATGAGAAATGGATCAAGTGCCAGAAGGCATTTCAAGAACCTAATGTTTTGTTCATTATTCATGAAATTATTGGGACCGGTGAAAATTATGAAGAATATCTCAAAATTTTAAAAAAATATTAGAACATTTAGAATAATATGCTTTGCAAGCAATTTTTGCAAAATACAATTTTTTCCAAGAGTCAGTTGCTCATTGTAGATGTATTGTTAATGCACACGGTTTACATAAATCTACATAAATCTAAATAGTTCAAGAAAGCCCCACAGCCAAAAGACAATGTGTAACTCTTTTCTTTTCCTAGGATTTATTAATTATCTAGTAGATTTGTATCAAACCTAGAAAACTGTATTGCAGTAATAGCTGCCAAACAGAGTATGGAAGTAACATTTGGAGCCCCATCAATTTTTCAGCCAAGCTTTATAACTTACAGTGACAACCACTAATTCTGCACCAGAAAGTAACAATGCTAACCTGACAAGATCCAACAATGTTGAGCAACCTACATGCAATGTGAAGTTAGAATCTGATGTGTATGAAGGAAGGTCACCTCAGGACTGTGTTCAGGGAAGTGATAGCCACTGTCCGGAAAAGAAATGCAGACATGAATCTGGCATAGTAGACAGTACAGCACATCCTCAGGGAAGCAGTGGGGAAAGTTATCAGTAGCCACATCTACACATGCACTTAACTGTGGAGTACACTAATTATGTTGGAGTAAAGCATCAGCATCTATACATGCAAAGCTATGAGGCCTCAGTAAACTAATTAATGCCTCTGTCAGGGACAATACTATCTTATGATGGGATAATTAACTGCGATTAAACACATGTCTAGACACTGAACGTGGGCATGAATTGTGCCCAGTCAGCCCACACAGCAGGGGCCAGACTCCTGCCAGCTGATTAGATATATGATTGCACTTTCAGCACCCTTATCCCCAGCCAGCCCCAATCCTGCCTGAAGCCACCACCTGGAGCCCAGGGCTGACCCCCCCACCCCCCCATGCCCCTGGCCCTGGCATAAACCCATCCACCTTGGCTCAAATTGCTGCCATCCTGGGTGCACATGTACATGCTGCATTTAGAATTAGTTTACTCCAGCTCAAATTGCTCCAGAGTTTATTGTTTTGAATTAATTGCATGTATAGATGCATCCAGTGTTAACCAGAAAGGAAACACAAGCCACTTGAAAAGCTTACAGTCCTGGGATTACACTGCTGTCATTTCAAAAGTGGGGATGAGATGTGAGATATTTAATGGATGTGTACGTGAGAATCTACACTTACTTTTTGTTGAATCTACTCACTGTAATTAGGTAACTAAACCTGTAAATAAGGTAAACATAGATTTACCTTATGTTCACAGTATATGCTATGGTAGTCAGCTTGGTACCTGTCTAAAGTGAATACGAGTTGTTTATAAAAAGCCTAGTGTTCCTCTGTGTGGCGGGCTTGCTGATTTTGCCTGTCAAGCCCGGCTTGGAGAAGAACACTTCAGATTGGTGGAACATTTCCACCAATCAGGTAACAGGTGGGAGGTGCTTGCCCCGCCCCTGCTCAGAGGTGGGGAGATGTGAGGAGCCCCTGGACCTGATTGAAGACTGCACTTTGCAGGTCCAGCAGACTTTAGGTGTGGAGCCTCTAGTGAAAATAAAATCCCAGCATGCTCAGCATGCTGGGCAGATGCAATGAGGGACTCAAGAAGAGCAGAGCCAAGAAAAGTTGGGGAGCTCTCCCCCAGTGGGCAATAGGCCCAAGACTCCTGAAGCCACTACTGAAGGAGCAGCCTTAGGAGTGGTGCAAGACTGCTTGGGCTGTTGATGGCGCATAGGGACAATGCGGGGAGACCTGACCCTGCGAATGGTGTGAGGCTGCTCGGGCCCATCACAGTGCTCAGTTCAGTGCAGGGAGCCCAGGCTTTGGGAGTCACAAGCAGTGGCTCAAGCCTGCAACCCCAGCAGGGCCAGCGGGCCACACGGTGCACAGGGCAGTGCACAGGATAAGGGCCTTGGGGGCCGCAGTGAGGCGGCTCAGGCCCCATCTCCCAGCAAGCAGCCAGGTCCCACGGTGCACAGGACGGCACATGGACCTGAGCCTTGGGAGCCAGGGAGCAGCATAGGCTGCTTGTCTCATACAAAAATCAATTTGTTTAATCTTTCAAAGCAGGAATATGAACTTATTTTCTTTTTTAAACATTTATTTAGTATGTCTAAATTGAATGTGAGTTGTTTATAAAAAACCTAACGTTCTTCTGTGTTACTTCTGGTGAAAAGAACAAAGCAGCAGAGTTATACGGAAAAAAGGCAGTAAGACAGGCCTTCCTTCCAGCCACCAATAACCCTGACCACTCATTCTGCCCAACAAATTGTGAGAGAAATGTACCAATACAGCATTTGGATTGTTTTATATTTGTGATGCTGAACTAAGACTTGGATTCCAAAAATCTCAGTTTTCACTTCTGCCTCAGCTATAGACTTTTCTGTGCATCCTTGGGGCAATCCCTTGGTTCTTAATCTGTCTCCTAGAAAATAGGTGTCTGTCCACTGATTTTAGTCAAAGTTGGATGACACTCATGATACATTTTTATTTCTCATTCTTAACCATGACAATTCTCCTTTTCTACTTCATAGGCATAGTATGAGGATAAATTAGTATGAGAAGTGGTTAGCTGTTCGAGACATCTGACTTCTGACATAGCAGTCAGTGAAGCATGTCCTCAGGGAAGCGTTCAAGGATGCAATTAGTGGTACCCAGAAAGGAAACACATGCCACCTGAGAAACTTGCAGAAATCAGGAAATAATAATTTAAAAAATAAAAAACAATAATCCCTAACTTTTCTCTTTTAAAAAAAATGTATAGTAAGACTCAGTTAATAAGGCTAATAATAACCATTGAATTATATATCATGACAATGTTCTAAGTATTTGCAGTGCCATACTCTTTTTTAATATTTAACTATCCATAAATGATTTGTCATTTTTATTGACAAACTAATTAATCCTTCTTGCCTGAATTAGTCACTGAATACTAAATGAACATTGTGTATAAAAACACACTTTTTCATTTTCCCCTTTTAGTTCCAGAAGCCAGTGATACTACATTGCCAGATTCATTATTTATTTATTTATTTATTTATTTTTGTGACAAATGAAAGACACAATTTTAATGGATAATTTTAAATATTCAGTCTGGAAATAGTCCTAGAAGCAGAAGTAAAATTATAATTAAAGCTTCTTGTTTTATCTGTAGTAAGAATAAAAACCCAAATAAAATGTTAAGTTCAAATGTTTAAATCATTATAAACTCACGAATCTGAGTTCTTACTGAATGAATACCTTTCCTTTTGTTATATATAAAGCTTTTCCTTCCTGTTTCCTAACAAAAGACTACAGATTTTTTTGTTGTTGTTGTTGGTATTTGTGGTGTCCCTCACAGGAGAGGAAAAGGAGACAAAACATGAAGTAGGTTCCTTGCATGATCTACACTCACACACACATTTGATCTAAACTTGCAAAACCATCTTAAATCTATTATATGAATAAACCCCTTTGAATAATAGAAGACTCCAGCTGTCATAATTTTGCTTGCAGAACACCATTGTAGATGCCTTCCAATGATATAACCATGTCAGCAGCTGGAAATCTTTGGCTTCTACCCACTGTGTGCATCATGTCTTCTGCCAATACAGCCTTCCACAGTGAGGACATATAATACTGGCAGAAGCAGGCAAATGTGCCCATGTTTTAGTGATACAGTGTCACCAGCTGTATATATACCAAAAAAAGTTCTGGCAGCAAAAATGTCTGATGCAGATGTGGCTTCATTCAGAATTGTGAACACACAGAGATCCTGTTGCTCTGTGGCTTGCTATCTCATGGGCTGTTGAAAGACAGTTTGTGTTGCCCACTTTTACTTAGAACAAAGTGTCTGTATTTTCCAAATGAGCAGTTATGAAAAATAGTACATGCATCTTTTCCTCTTTTAAACATATGCTAGCGCTGAAACATGCAGATCACATAACTATATATCCTGATGGCATGATAAACCAAAAAGGCCACATCCCTCTATATACAGACATTGCTCACATCTCACAACCAGTTGTCAAAAGATTAACTGTTAACCTTAAAGAGTCTTTCTCACATAGATAGTTGGGATAGTCCCTGAGGTTCCTTGTGAAGTAATGTAGTCATTACTGAAATCATACCCCAAAGGTTGTGTCTAACTTTTAAGAGCTCAGAAATATTTTATTAAAAAGATGTGGCCTGACTCACATTTAAGCTAAGGTTCCTTTATGTCACTGTCGCAGAGTAAAAGGACCTCACAGTGGCTGAAATCGGTTTCCTGCAAACAACTCTTGTGAACTAGGTCTGCATATTGATATAAAACTGCTGTAGGTTCCCTTCTCCTTCTTTTCTCAGCCTCAGTGAAAAGATTGCTTGTCTGGGTTGTGTCTGTATGAGGTACTTGACTTGCTAAAGTGGTTATCATTATCTTTCATTCCTTAAATGTTCTTACACTTCACGAAGGGGCAAAGAAGTATAAATTAGAGCCACCTAGACACTTCTTTAAGAGTATGAGATCATGAAAGTTCCTTCAAGGGTATAGTTTGAGTAGTGTGTAGAAAGCCCAATTTTCCTGTTATGTCTCTTGGAAGATGTTCCATGTAACATGTTTTTATCACGTAATATATTTTAACATGCCACATGTTCAACCAATTTATCATATCCTATAATGGCAAACCAGACAGAGAGATGTTCCACATTTATGGTAGAACACTTTTGTGGATGGTATTTGTGTAGTGTTTTTCATTTGAATGTGCAGCATGTTAAACCTTGGGGGACTGCCCAGCAAGGCTTGAAATGTGCCAGTTTAGCGGGGAACCCATCAAATCCCTATGCCCTGGGACCTATTAAAGCTTTGCCAAGCAGCCTGATGCCAGATGGCTTAACATGTCACACATTCAAAGTAAAGCCACATATAAACCAAGCAGCTTCTAAACTAAAGACTGGGGAAAAGCAGATAGGTGCAAAACAGTACACATTTTGGATTGACACTCCTTATAGAAGTGAAACCATAAACAATGGGGATAAAAAACAAGGAGGAAATCCAGGACAGGGTAAGGGAATCCAGGCCAGGGGATGCACACCACTCCCAACCCGATACACACACACAAACTCCTGACCCTGTGATGCCCAGGAGTCCTGTTGATAGGGCAGGCACGATATCATGGAGGCCCATAGCTGGGTTCCATTCCCCATGTGCAGAGACTGGACTCAGCTGGGAGTGACCCTTCCCACCCCCCACTTCTGGCAGCTGCCCAGGACCACCACACACAGCCCAGGCCTATGCAAGAGCCATAGCAGCAGGACATGAGGCTGCCAGCAGAAGGCAGCCATCCCAGTTCACCCTACACAGGTGCCTGAGCCCCAGCCATGGCCCCCTCCCCTGCCCTGGCTGACCCCCCCCACGAGGCAGGAAAAGTGGTGCCCAGTCCAGCTTATCCCCCCACCCCACCCCTCCACCTTTAGCTACTGCTGAGGAGAAGCCAGCCCTGACCTGGGGGGAGCAGCAACTTCAGCCTCTGCCTCTGCCTTTACCTCTTCCTGAAGCAGCTGAATCTGGACGTTTTGCTTCAATTTACACCAGCTGGCTGGGATGCTATGATGGCTTGCTGAATCTAGTACTGTCCTGCCCAATCTAGGATGTATGGTTACCCTACTCTTAAAGAAGTAGGAAACATCCACTCATAGAATAGCAATTGGTTCAAAGATGGAATACAAAGAGTATAAATAGTCATTTTTGGGGGAAGGAAAGAACTAAACAGAGGGATCCCCCAGGGATCTGTGTTGGGACTAATGCTATTTAAAATATTCATAAATGATCTGGAAAAAGGGGTGAGTAGTGAGGTGGCTAAATTTGGAGGTAATACAAAATTATTCAAAATGGTGAAGAGCAAAGTGGACTGAGAGGAACTACAGAAGAATGTTGCCCATTGAGTGAATGGGCAACTAAATGGTAGATGAAATTTGGTGTACATAACTGTAAAGTGATGCACCTTTTGGGGCAAAAATAACCCAAACTATACCTACACTGTGATGGGTATTAGCTGTTACCTCATGGGAAAGAGATTGGGGAGTCATTGTGAACAGTTCACTAAAATCTGGGACTTTTGTCTCCATTGACACCAACCAGCTGGGATGCCCATTGAAAGGCGAATAAAATATTAGGGATTATCAAAAAGGGAATTATAAACAAAACAGAAAGTAACATTATGCCTCTTTATAAATCCATGTTGTGTCCACACCTTGAATACTGTGCCCAGTTTGTAGCCCATACCTTAAAAAGAATACAGAATAACTAGATAAGGTACAAAGAAGGGCAACAAGGATGTTTAGCGATATAGAGAGGCTTCTATATGAGGATAGACTAAAGAGGCTAGGCCAATTTAGTTTTGAAAAGAGACACTTGAGGGGGGACATGATAAGACTTTACAAAAAACATAATGGTGGAGAGAAAGTAAATAGGAATTTATTAATCCCTATCTCTCATATTAATCCCTATCTGTCACAAGACAAGAACCAGGCATTATAAAATGAAACTGGTAGGTAAAAAGTTTAAAACTAACCAAAGGAACCTCTGTTTTCATGCAGCATGTAATTAAACTGTGCAACTCATTGCTGTAAGATGTGCAAACTGACTGTTTAGCCAGATTCAAAAATGAATTGGATAAATTCTTGGAGGAAAGGGTCACCAGTTGCTATTGAGCATGGGAGCTAGGAATACAGCCTCTGAATCAGGACTTTCTAATCTAGACCTTAAATTATGGAGGCTGCAAGTGAGACAAAAGCAGTGAAGAAAACCCTTGTCCTAACCTGTTCATTCTCCCTTTCAGCGTCCATTCTCTTCCACTATGTGACACAGGATATTGGGAAAGATGGATCTATGGTCTGACCCAGTAAAAAGTAGTTCTTATGTTTCCATGTGCATATAATCCATGGGACATCTTCCTGGCTGGTTTGCCATTTTATGGCATTATAAACTGGTTGAACATGTGGTATATTATGATTATTCTACAATTAACATGCTAATCCTGGCATGGCCGGATGCAAAGTTTCTGATATCTGAGATAAAATCTGTCAGATTCCAATCATTCAATTAAATTAACATCTCCCAGAAGTCTTTTGCTGCACCTCTAATGTAGGAATACCTGAGAATAATACCTATTTTTCCCATTCTATGATTCATAACATCTATAAACTGTCAGCTATTATGAAGGGGCTCTGATATTTGTATTATTTATATTACTATGTGAAAATGGGGGCTTAAAGTTAACAGATTGAGTAAGTACATTTGCTTATATGCAAGCATGTGACATGAAAATAATCAGTTGAGGAAATGTACATTTTTTTCATTATTATAAGATATTTTGGGAAGGACTGACCATCGTCATGCATAGTCATTTATGTTTGCAAACATATCTGTGGCAAATCAGGGTGGTATGCAATGTGCACACATCTGAATAACTATGAATGGGACAGATTCACCATAACTTTAAATCATTCAAACTGATACAAACTAAGTGGAAAGTATGAGAAGTGAAAAAATGCTAACACCAAATAGTTGTATTTTTTCATACAGTTGACTCAGTTACTTGTATAAGTAATACAACATTCAGAACCCTAGAATATGTGGCCAATTAGCACAATATAATTAAAAGTATAAGAGCACTGGATATCCAGCATAAAGGAAAATAACTCTGTATATAAAGTTCTGTACCCAAAATCAGGAATCCAGTACTTTGAAATCTTGGCTGTAAATGGCACTGATGAAGTGAAAGATTTTAAACAATTTAAGTTCCAGTTCTTGGTTTTAAATATTATTCTCTGATACCAAATAGATTTGAGAAATAATAAAGGGGCTGTCTTAGGCAGCATGCCCAATTCTATAGCTATATCTCATATTCTTGTTTTCACTACCATTTAAACATAGACACAAAATGTGGCAATGTAGGCTTTAAACTCACCATTTCATTCACATATCTTTTATTTTGTACTTGATGACAGTAAGTGTTTTGAATTCTCTGTTCCCTTCCCCTATTACTATTAGTTTTCATATTATTATAAGAAAGGCTGCAGGGAACAGGCATTCTCCATTGCTGCAAGTTCATAGAAGCAGTGATGCCACAGAAATATTGATTCTGTATTTCCACTGGTTCATAATATCATGCAACATACATGCTAATTCTACACTACCAGGGAGTTACATACATGCTAATTCTACACTACCAGGGAGTTACATAACATAATATAATCTGAAGATGATATGATATTATTACTGTACATATAGTCTTTCATTTCAAAGGTTCCCAAAGAAATATATATATATGTTTGTGTCTGTATTTGTATGCATCTCCTCTCTCCCTCTAAACCGGAGACACCTATGGACTGAACTATATCACCCTTTTAAACTGCTGTCAGTAAATCTTTCCACTGGTTTAAGACAGGAAGTTAAGATTTGAATGAAATTAAATTAGGAGTACGGAGTTGTTCAAATTAGAATTTAACACGTGATTAACCTAGATCTGGGAAAAAATGTTATCTGATTTTTAATACCAGCAAAAACAATCAAGAACATAGCCTTCATTTTCCTGAGGGGAAAAAAAGTCATTCCCAGGGTGTAAATAGATGTCACGTTTCTCCCAGGAGAAGAAAACCTTCTGCTCTGGGATCTCATTGTCTCACTTTAAGTACCTCTGGAATATGAGAGATTAAGTGTGCTACCACTTTTTCCTCTGAGACAATGTTGTGTACCTCTACATGTTAAAAGCAGTTCATTCCAGTTACTTGCAGTCATTCGAAAGTGTGCCTTCCTTGGTCACTGAGCAGCAATGTAGCTTGGAAGGACTAAAGGGCTGTGCCACTCCTCTTTTTCCTTGGGTTCTGACTTGCATAATCAGGACACCTTCAGATGAGATATTTGTTCACGGTCACAACACCATTGCATTCCTTAGGGATGTGTTGCACAGTTCATTTAGTATGTGTTAAACACACTTAAAATGCAAGTATCCATGTGTTCAAGCAATTACACATACTCTTGTTTCCTAGCAAAATTATGACTCTTTGTGCAAGGGGTATGTCCAGCCTGTATTAAGTAACACTTCTTAAGCTATTGTTGGACTATTTCATGAAGACAATATGAGCAATTTGCATTCCTCACTCAGGCATGATATCAGCCAGGGACCCCTCTGATGTATCAAACCTCAAGATGGGATGAGGAAAGCCACACATATCAGGAAAAAGATCCTGGACCTTTTGTTTGTCACGTTCCTTCAGGATTAAGTTGAAAACTGGGTGCCCAGAGCTGATCGTTGGTCTGAGCTCTACACCATATCAGAGCCAGTTCAAGACTGGTGTGGTGCCAGGACTGGGACCAAAAGACAACAAGTTGTGTGTGGTAGAAGTTAACATTACTGTGCAGTTGCTCTGAAAATATCCTGCCTTTAATATTGTACATATTTAACACTTACTGGGCATGTCTACATGAGACAATGCACACTGAACTAATTCTACTGCTCACTAGTGTGGCTGGCAAAAACTGCTAAAGCATAGTCACATTAGTCCTATGTGCATTAAGTGTCACACAAAAAGTGTTCTTCTGCACTAATGTGTAATAGTGCCAATTATGGTGCATTAACTTAGTACCCGTTAGTACCTGTTATTTTAGTTAGTACCTGTTATTATTAGTCCCATAATTATAGTGCATTCATGAATATGTAGACACACCTCCTAAGTATCCCATGCAACAAGGCCTTTAATGTCACATTGTATTACTTAAGGTTAAGCTAACACCATTCCCAGCAGCATGCTGGCAACATTGAAGAAGGAAGCTATCACATCTCCAGAAACAAAGGTGCTATTTGCCACATATTTGTTTCCCCATATTGGAAACTTTATAGTCTAGATATTACAAATCTACACTACTTTTCTTGTACTAGATTCTACTTTAGGAAATTGACTTAGTTTGACTTTTTTTTTTTTAGTTCTACTTTTCTAAGTTTAATGAAATGAGACCAATTTACACTAGCAGACATTTGGGTGCTTATTTCTACCTGTATGTCTTCATACCATGATATTTATTATAATTTAGTTTTCTATAGCTTTCCTTAAAATAAACATTGCTCCTATTCCAATGATGGCAAAACTCCCATTGACTTCAATAAGCTTTGGTTCAGGCCCAGAGAGAAATGGATCAGAATTTAATAAATCATAGATATGAGTTAGATACCTTGGTACAGGGATACAGCATGTTTTTCTTGAACCACCAGCTAGCCTTTAAAAAAATCCTAGACAGTTAAGATTACTATTTTTTCTTATGCCTACCTGCAACTATTATATTTCCTCACAAAGGGATTTTTATGCTCCCATTACCATTAATGAAAATGTATCTACTAAATCCAAAGAACTGAGCTAAGAAGGCTTACCTTGTAGCTCAGATAGCTCAGGAGCATTGTTTCAAACAGACTTATTAAAGCCACTGAAACCTAAAGTAAAGATAGACATATGTTAATACAAGATTTGTAAAGTAACAAAATAAAGCAAATTTGAACTGGAGAAATGCCATCAAATGTTTAACAATTATCAAAACTAACTGAACTTACGTTTAAAAAAAAATTAAACCATATTAATCATATTAAGTTCCAAATTGAAAATGCTGAGGAAAATTCAAACCCTGTCAAAATCCACTAACATCTGTGCCCTGCATTTGCCCAGACTCAGACTGTCCCCTAAGTCAAGCCACTGAATTTCCTTTATAAATGCTCTTTCAGAAGATCTGCAAACTGGTCTCTCTAAGATTTTGATGAGATTCAGAACAGAGATAGCTAGAATTTGCCGAAAGCTGCTACTTGTCCTTTTATAACAAGACAAAGTGTTGTTGGGGGTGGGGGAGGAGTGCAGATGAGGTATATATAATGAAGTTTATCAAATAAGTGATTAACTCTGTAAACACAGCAGGTACATAAAAGGGAAAGGGAAGTGTTCGCCATTTTCAGCCTTTTTACTGAAGCATGATTTTTCTTAATCCTATATAGGATACATGGTTGTTGTAAAAAGATTATAAATCTCTATGTAAAAAGATAATGTTATTGACTAATCATATAGCAAATAATTTTTTTTACATATTTTGTTAATGTTGGAGTGATGTAGCCATGATGGTCTAGATGCAAGCGGCAAGGATTTTTTGGAGCAATATATTGTATTAGACAAACTGATGATTGTCAGGCTTTTGAATGAAAGGCATTCTTCATTAGGTCAATGCCCTGCATTCAAAATCGTGTCAAGATTTATCCTCAGTAATGCATGTCCAGGAAAAGGTATCACCCCCAAAAATCCTTGGCTCTTGCATTTTTTACTACAGACAGTTGAGCTACTTGACACATGCAAAGTCAATTGTCAGTTGTCAGTTAGTACCTATGCGCTCTTTACACATTACATGACTTCATATTTTAAATAAACTCAAAAGTAATTTGAAATTGTGTGTACATTAAATACAATATTTTCTTTTACTGGATATTGTGGTGATTATATCTGTACACATGTACATCTTAGTCTGGAGCCTGGAATTAAATTAGACTTAGAAATCCTAATTTAAAATTAATGCTCACTACTACTGAAAACCCATCACATTCTAGTACATGCATTTAGAATAACATTATCAAGATTCAGAACAGATACTGTAAATTAAAAAATTCTAAAAATGCTATTTCTATTGCAACCTGTTAGTATACCTAAATAATTAACATTGCTTCAGATAAAGTGGAAGTTTCTATCTTCCACACCAGTGAATTTCAGTGAATTTTAATTTGCAGTTCTCATATGTATCCTCTTTTGTGTGTGTTTGTATAAAATCTTACTGTATTTATTGACTATAATACATTAGCAGAATATGAATATGACAGAGACTGGTATCCAAATATATTAAGGCTGTCTCTCAGGATTTACAAATTAAATCAAAGAAAGTAATCTGGATATCTTGGTCAAGTCTTGCATATTTTAAACAAATATTCAAAAGCTATCTCCATCAGGGGAATATTGCTTTAATAATCTCCTGTATTACACAGCAAGATAAATCACCATAATGGAATTGTGCATAGTGCAAAAACATGATGGTATTATTTTACTAGAAGGTTAAGGGATGTTTACTACAAAAATTAGTTACTTAGAGGGACTCCCACAAATATCTCAGAAGGTTTTCAGAAGCTGGCAGCTTAGCATTAAAAACAATCTATGGACTTCACAAACCATGTAAATTTTAATAACTGCAAACCTGTTTCTAAGAAATGCTGAAACTCTGAAAGCTTCATTACTTTTATTTTTATTTATTTTATTTCTATTTAGTTAGTTAATTTGCATTAACTATTACAAGATATTGAAAATAAAATAACTAAATAAGACCTAATATTGCAGGTAAGATTAAAAAAAACCAACCCTCTGTTCTCCTTAAATTACATATCCTAAATAATATTGCCTTTGCCACAGCCCTTTTTGAAAACTAAATCTTGCAATTTTCATTGAACATTAACAGCATCAGGCTATTGGGGCCAAGGGTTTGATCCCTCATAGATACCCCAATAAAAATCCCTTATTTATTACTAAGGGGAAGAAGAATCATGTTTGGGTGCGATTATTGATCTTCCTGTAATGTATCACAGGGAGAAAGGCAGTTGTTTATACCCATGGGCCAAAGTAATTTAGAATTCTATGAATTAAAACCAACTACTTTAGTCACACCCAGAAGCTAAGAAGTCCAAGGCAAATCACAAACCACTGATATATATTTTCAGAGCAAGATGTTCTATGGAGCACGTAGGCTAGCATATTATGTCCTAGCTTTACCTTCCTGGTACATTTAAGATATAGTTCTAAGTATACTACATTATGGATGCATCTACACACGATGTTATGTCACCGTAGAAATGTGCTGTGATGATGTAGCATCCACAGGTATCTACACGTGACCAGCAGCTACTTCACCATAGTGGCATGCTCCCTTGTTATAATGTGCACCCAAGGTGAAGTAGCCGCTAAACATAACCATGCACTAAAGCCTGGCACAGTGACAATGCTGCCACAGACAACGTGTAGATCGGCCCTATAATAACTTAGTTTTAGGGCTTTTTTACACATTGCACTTTACGCTGCTCAAATGTTGATCAGTGTTAAAGCTAGCTTGAATTCAGAGTGGTCACACCTTAAGGTTCAAAACCTTCTTTGACTGTCCACTACATATACTGCTGTAAATTGCCACTACAGGATCAATCCCTGCTCTAGATGGGGGTGGTGTGCAAGATGGGTTGTTGGGTGGAGGCGGAGAATATGGAGCTGGGAGGTCTAGAGTTAATGGGGTGATGGTGTGCTTTCTTCTGGGAGAAACATTGATAATGATATGGGAGGTGGAAAGGAAATGGGGGTGGGGTAAGGGTGGTAAAATGCCGCAAGTCAGTCACTGAAACCTAAAATAAAAAGTAAAAAAAAAAGAATTTAAAAAGAAAGAAAGAGGAAGTAAGGTAAAGAAGGCCTCATGTTTTAATGAATTGGGATTTGGGATTGGGGAGTGAGGGGTGCTGGTCATACTTCCTGGCGTGCCTGAGAGATGGGAACATTGAGGGAAGGTGCTTTTGGGAGAGCACCTGCTCCTCTCCTGGGAAGGAAACCCCAGCTCATGAGGATCCAATCTGGCCCCCTACCTTGTTTCCTCCCAATCCCCATAGATCCCACTGCTGAACCCATCCATGCCCTGTGACTTGGCTAGCTGGCAGCTTGTTTGCATGGGGTCGCACTCCTGGGAGCAGGAGAAGAAGTTGGCTTGGTGCCAGAACTGTCCCCTGGCCAGTAGATTTTAGGGGTTGGAAAGTGTGTCCACATAGTACAGGAGGTTAGGGGAGGGGACACTGAATTCCAGGATGCTGGAAGACCTGGGTACTCATCTATGGGGATTGGCTACCCATTAATGTAACATGAGCTGGGTAACAGATCAGAGATAAACTGGCCCTGGAGTGGTGTAACTATAAGCCACCTAAAGTGTGCTTAAAACTAGTTTCAGGTGTTAATGTATGAACAGTGGAGGTGTTAAGCACTTCAGAAGTCACCTACAATTAATGTGTAACAAGGCCCATAGTGTACAACACTAGAACCAGTCATTTTAGTAAAAGCAACAATATTGGGCTGATAGTGATTTATGTAATTTTTAAGGAAAATTACTTTTAATTAAAGTGAATAATAGAATAATTTTTAGTATGTTCTCTCTTCATCTGCAGTACTTTATTTAAAATACAAATATATTCCAGACTAGTGAAATAAGTAGTGCCACATTGGATGAAATCAGGTTTGCTTTCTTAGTTTATCCTTATTGCTTTATAATTATCCTTGTAACGTGTTGCAACATATGTGAAATACCTTAGTTTTGTAACTATTGCTATGTGCTTATTAACTTCCCTGAAACATTGTAATAATGTTTACTTAGACCATACATTTAAAAAATTGCTAAAATGTTCAAATTATACATTACCTGTAACCCCCACAACGGCAAGCTTCTGTTCACCCAAATGATAGGAGACCTGTCAGCTCACAATAACAAAATAAAATTTATATTAAACAAAAGCTATTTGATAAGCTTGATCCAAGCCCAGCGAAGTCAATAGAAAGAGTCTTGCTGACTTCAATGAGGTTTGAATCAGCCCTCTATTTTTTTATATAAATACAATGCAATTGATTAAATATATAAAAGCAAGACAGTTGGGAGAAATAACCATATACAGTAGTTATGGCTAATTATTTTCCTATAATCATTTTTTTCAGGGGGCAGCTATCCATTTACTATCTTTAGACCAGCTGTATACTTCAGAATTAATCTAATGTTCATCAAAATCAATACAACTCTTTTATTACCTTTGGTGGACACTAGGCTAAGTTCTTTAGAGATAAATCATTCATGTATTTTAAGGAGGCAGAGGAAAACCACATGTTATTTAGCCTTCATTCATACACAGAACTACTATTAAGTCAATAGCATTTCTTCATCTGTATTAAGGACAGTCCTTTCTATAATTCTTTGTACTAAAAAATTCCAGTAATTTAAAAAACTGGGACTCACCAATTAATCTTTTCAGGTGTATAGTTTTGACTTGAACAACCCCAGTTTAATTCCTTGCTGCCAGAAGTTAGCATATCCACATGAAATGTCCATTTACAATAACAGGACAATTGAAGGGGGTAGAAGGAGAAAAACAAGAATCATTATTAGCTTGTTAATACTATTCTACAAAATATGTCAAGTACTAGGTAGGACAACTAAATGAACTTAGGCACTGAGGTGCAGATATTCTAACATAGAAATATAAAAAATGTGGGAATCAAAAATGTAATATTTTTCAAAGTATGTAATGAGCATGAAGTAAACACCAGAATTCCAGAGGAACCACTAATTCTGCAACAGAGGCCATAGAAAGATGGGAGCACTGAGAGCACTAAAAGGTTCTGTCGTCATAATCCCAAAAAATCAGGCATATACTACAGTTCCTCTTACAGAAGACATATTATTAACTTCCGATTCTATAGGGAAAGATTTAATGGCATCTAAAAAAATCTACTGTGCATATCTTATGTGATTGTATTTTGTATTGATAAAAACATAAGAAAATAAAGACTGTCATACTGGGTTCGCCCAATGGTCCGTGTAGCCCAGTATCCTGTTTCTGACAGTAGCAAGAGTGGATGTTTTAGAGAAGGGACATATAAACAGGGTACATCTAAAATAATCTGTCCTCTGTTATATCCTTCTTAGTCAGAGGATGCATCCCTGTCTATTTCGCTTAATAACTGTTAGTGGATCTGTCATCCATGAATTTGCTTAGTCCCTTTTTGAACCTGGCTAGCTATTTACCTTTACAGCCTCCCATGGTAACAATGTGAACAACCTCTTGTGTAAAGGAGTTCCACAAGTTAAATGAGCTGCATAAAAACTAATTTTTGTATGTTAGTTTTAAACCTTTCTCTCGATAATTTCAGTGAATGTCCCCTAGTTATTGTATTCTGGGACTTAATAAGTAATGCTTCTCTTTTCACTTTGTCCATACCCTTCCTGATGATGATCTTCTTCTCCTCCTCCTTTCCTCACTTGTCCCATCTGAACAGACTCACTGTTGCAGGTCTTGGATCTTCACCAGCTTCGATCATATGTATTTTCCTTTTTCAACTCCTTCTCTCTCATTTTCCTCTCCACTATATCTCTTCATCTCATATTTATCTCCTCTTCTCCTTCTCCCTGGTAATGCCATTCTGATAGCTTCTTTTCTCATGTATTCTTGAAGACTCCTTTGAACATGCTCATATCATGCCAGTCTTCTCTCCTGTACTTTCTTAGGCCCTGCCACTACATTCACTGATCCTCTGATGTACGTATTCCTCATTTTATCCAGGTTTGTCATTCCACACATCCACTGGAGCATTCTCATCTGTCTCAAGTTCACTTTCCTTTCTTGAGTTTTCTTTGGGGGCCATGTCTCCACTCCATGCAATAGCACTGGATGCACACGTCTTGTAGTCTTTCCCCTTCAGCTTCACTGATATTCTCCTATTGCATAATATTCCTATTGCCAATTAATTTCCTGTTTGTCCATCCTGCTGTTATTCAATGGTTCAGCTCATCTAAGTCTACATTCTGCTGAATGGCTGACCCCAGATACCTGCACTTGTCAACTTTCTGAACATGTTTCCTATAAATTATCACATTTCCAACATCAGGTACCTCAGAGAAATCACAGTGTGTATATTCTGTTTTGCATCAATTAATCTGCATCCCTCTTCCCTCTAGCACTTCTTTCCATTGGTCCAATCCAGCTTGCACTTCCTATTGTCTCTCTTGAACCACCCCTCACATTTCCAGTATGTGTCCTTGATGATTCTGACATATGTTTCCAGGACCTCCTTAACTCCTAGGCACTCCCATATGTTCCCCTGGGTACATGATCATAGGCTTTCTCCAGGTCAATAAAAATTAAATGGATATCTTTATAACTTTCCCTGCATTTCTTCATCATCTGTCTTATTGCAAAAACCAGATCCAAGGTACTTTCCCTTGGCATGAATCCATACTGGCCTTCTCCAATGACTACCTCTGTCCTTAATGATTCTCCACCACTCATTTCCATACCTTCAAAGTGACTCCCCAGTAGTTGCCACAATTCTGGACATCATCTTTCTGCTTGAATATTGCCACCAGAACACTCCTGTTTCATTGATTTGGCATCTTCTCTGTGGCAAATATTGCTTTAAACATCTCCCATAGTATATTGATTCCTTCTTCCCCACAAGACCTTCCAAAATTCCATTGGTATATCATCAGGTCCTGTTGCTTTTCCATTCTTCATTTTGTTCAATGCTCTTTTCACCTCCATTCTGCTGATGTCAGTCACCATGCCTTGATTTTCTGTGGCACTTGCTTGCAAACTTCTTGGGTTCTCTTTGTTCATCAGGTTTTCAAAATATTTTTTCCACCTGTCCTTAATCTCTTCTTCATTCATCAACAGTATGCCAAATTCATCTTTGATCATCATATCTTTGCACCACATCCCTTGTCAATCTCTCTCTTCTTCTAACAATCCTGTACAATTCCTTCTGCCCTCTTGTTTCTAGCCCTCAGTAGAAATCATCCATTGCAGTGTTTTTGGCCTTAGCATCAGTCCTCTTCCTCTTCATTTTATATGCTTCAAATTCCAGAGGGTCCCCTGTATTTTTCCATTTCTTACATTTCTTCTTCTACCTTACCACTTCCTTGACCTCTCATTCCACCATCAGGTTTCTTTCCCAACAGGCATCTTTCCAAATGACACTCAGCAAATTTCTTTTCCCACTTTCCTGATCTTATCTGCTGCCTCTTGCCACCAACTTTCAGTGTCTTCTATTTCTCCAGTTTATATTTCTTCCAACACTTCTGCTCTGAAGGCCTCTTTGATTTCATTGTCATTGCCATACCCTTCATGATTTTATAGGTCATAACTCCACTGAGCCTTCTTCTTTCCAAATTGAATAGTCAAGCTTTTATAATTTCTCCTGGTATGGCAGTTGCTCCATACCCTGATCATCTTGGTTGCCCTTTTCTGTACCTTTTCTAATTCTATGACATCCTTTTTGAGATGCAGACACCAAAATTCACATAGTATTAAAGATTCATAGATTGGAAGGGGCTGGAAGGGACCTTGCAAGATTATTGGGTCCAGCCTCCCTGCACTAGGCAGGAAAGTCAACTGGGGTCAGGTGACCATCAGTCTCCTTTTGAAGATTTCCAAAGTAGGTGATTGGACCACTTCTGAAGGGAATTTATTCCTCAGTCTCAACACCCTGACTGTGAAGAAGTTTTTCCTAGTGGTAAGCCTGAAGTCGTCTTCCAGGAGTTTGTGGCCATTACTCCTGGTTTTCTCCAAGCATACCCTGATGAACACTTGTTTGCCAAGCCCTTGATGTATTCCCCTGATATAGCAGTAAGCTGCTACCAAGTCCCCTCTCAGCCTTCTCTTTTTTAGGCTGAAGAGACCCAAGTCCCTTAGTCTTTCCTCGTATGGCTTGCCTTGAAAGTCCCTGATTATATGGCTCTTTTCTGGACTCTCTCACATTTTTCCACTTCCTTGGTGAAGTGCAGTGCCCAGAGCTGGACGAAGTACTCAGGCTGTGGTCTCACCAGTGCTGAGTAAAGTGGAAGAATTACTTCCTTGGTTTTGCTTGAGATGCATCGGTTGATGCATGCCAGAGTATTGTTTGCCCTGTTGACTACCGCATCACACTGATGGCTAATGTTCATACTATGATCTATTATTACCCTTAGGCCCCTTTCAATCGTGGTGCTAGTCAGTTTGGCACCACCAAGCCTGTAAGTGTGTTAGATATTGTTTATCCCCAGATGAACCATTTTACACTTCTCAATGTTGAACTTCATCTGGTTCTGATCTGCCCAACTTGTCAGCTTGTCTAGGCCTGCCTGTATCTGCAGCCTATTTTCAAGCATGACCATGCTCCCCCATAACTTGGTATCCTCTGCAAACTTGGCCAATGATAACCATGTCCCGTGCACACACGGCCTCTGTCAGTTCTCAAGAAAATTCCAGATTGAACTCCTCCTCTTGGTTTGGTGGTCTGTAGCATACATCTACAGCTAGGTCTCTCTCACCATGTCCACCCCTGTAGTTTGACCCAGACAGTTTGGAGCCACTCTTCTCTGGAGCCAATGTCAGCCTCCAAGGAGATGCAGGTGTATTATGAATTTGTATACTGGCATGATGATATTTTTCCACTGTGCTTTCAATTCCCTTCTTAATGTTGTATTAACTATCACTATTAACCAATGCTGTATTAACTATTTTGGTTACCACCTCATATTGAAATTATGTTTTTACAGAATTAGCCAAGGTCTGTTTTCTGAGTTGTTAAAGCTACTTTGGAATCTACTGCTATATACATATGGTTGGTATTATTTTTCCCCCATGTGCTTTACCTTGTACCTATCAACATTAAGGTTCATCTGACATTTTTTGCCCACTCACTTAGCTTGGAGACATATATCTGAAGCCCCTCCATCAGTTTGGGATTTGACTACTCAAAATAATTTAGTAGCATCTGCAAATTTGAAGATTTTACTGTGAGTCCCTATTCCCAGGTCATTGATGAAAATGTTGAACAACATTGGGCCAAGCACAGATCCTTGCAGGACTTTTACTTCTGACCTCCATCTATCCTAAGTAGTTACCATTTAGCTGTACACATCGCTTCCTATCTTTTAACCAGCTCTCAGTCCAGGAAAGAACCTTTCCTCCAATAATTTGACAACTCTCTTTTTTTTAAGCCTATAAAAATGTTGTTGAAAGATTTTTGAAAGTCCAGATATATTATGTCAACTGGATGTCCCATGTCCAAATGCTTAACACCCACAAAAAACTCCAGCAGATTTGTGAGGTGAGATTTCCTTTTACAAAAAATATGATGGTTATTCCCCAGAAGTTTATATTTGTCTATGTAACTTCCAATTTTATTCTTTAATATATGTTCTGCTGACTCGCCTGGGATGGAAGTGAGAGTCATTGGTCTGTATTTCCCAGAATTGTCTCTGGAGCCCTTTCTGAAGATAGTTTTATGTTGGCAACCCACCAGTCTTCTGGAACAGAGGCCATTTGTAATAGTAGGTTACATACTCTTGCCAACAGTTCTACAATTTCACATTTGAGTTCATTCAGAACTCTCCCTTGAAAGCCATCCAGCCCCAGACAATTTACTAGTATTTAATTTAGCAAATTGTTCTAAAACTTCTTCTATTGTCATTTCTATGTAATCCAACTCTTGAGACCTATCTGCTGGGAAGAACCGATCCAATTTGAGAATTCCTCCAGTATCTTCTTCAGTAAAACTTATGCAAATAATTCATTTAGATTCTCACTATAGCCCTATCATCCTTGAGTGCACCTTTTACACCTTGGTCATTGAAAGGTCCCACCAATTCTCTCGCTGGCTTCTTGCTTCTATTGTATTAAAAAAACCCACAGCCCTTTTACTATCAACTTTAGAAAACTTAGCAAAACACTTTTCAAATTGTGTTTTGGCCTGCCATATTTCAGTTTTATATTTGACCAGTGGACTACTTGTACTTTTCCCCCCAGTAGCACACGTGGAAGGCTAGTAGTAAGTTCTGGGACACAGTAGATGTATCTACATGAGATGCTGCATTTCCATAGAGATGAACTACAGCAACATTGCTTATCACTATGGTGATGTAGCATTGGCAGGCATGAAATGTGACATCAGTGCTACTGCTCAGTAGGAAGGAGCTACTGCACAGTAGAGCTGGAAATGACCCAAGCAGGACTGCATAATAATGACAGTTACTGTGCAGACATTTAGTACAGGCAGTCCTTGGACTTACGACACATTTGGTTCCTGAAAACTGCATCTTAAGTCAAAATGTTGTAACTTGGAACCAATCTTCTCATAAGAAACTATGTTATAAATAGGGGATTCATTCCTGAACCAAGTCCTGATGGCCTATTTTCACCAAAAATAGCCCAGAATTTTGTACTCAGTTAATTATAGATGAGTAATATAGCAACATTAATGTAATGATATTGTAAATAGCAATCATATTGATTTGGAAGGACTTCTTTAAGGTGACTTCTCTGGACTTTCTGAAAGGCTCTTGTTTGGACTTTTTGAAGGGGTCTTGGCTGGAATCTTCTCAGGAGTCCTGGCTGCAGGTTTTTCTGGAGTCTTGTCTGCTATCTTAAAGGAAGTGTCCAAGGAAGTTGGACAGAGGTGGAAATGAGCGATGCAGCAAACTTGTTTGCTGGCGTGATGTTACATCAGATCAAGTGTTGTAAAGTTCAAACAGATGTCAGAAAGTCAAATCAGGGTCTCAATTTAGAAATGTTATAAGTGCAAAAAGTTGTAACTCGAAATGTTGTAAGTCGAGGACTGCCTGTACTTGCGTTAGCAAATAACAACTGCACAGTTGTAGGTGTGCCCAGTGTGTAGATATGGTCTTAAAAAAAAACCCAGCACGTCTAAGAGTAAGACTTTGGTACTCTAAGCCCTGATCCAAGGTTACTTCACATGGGCAGAACCCCATATTGACATCAGTAAGGTTCCATGTAGGCATAAAAGTCCATCTTCTTGGAAGAGAAGTTAGAATTCAGGGCCTTAGTGAGCTAACGTAAGTGAATCTTCTGTGAGATTTCTACGGGGGAGGAAGCCAGATAAATGTTTAATAGGGACAGAACATGCTAAACTGTGTGTTGAAATACATTTAGGAAAATGCAATGCAATGATATAGAGTGCAGGGACAAACACAGTCTCTGCCTGGTTAATTATTAAGCATCTAAAGTAAAGGAACATACTGTTTGGGGAAAGCTTGGGGAATTACCATAGCTTGTAACCGGCAAATAAACCACTGTATTTAAGTACAAAGGTATCAAAGGCTACCTCAGATAACAGTCAGTTCTGGGTCATTAGTGCTTATCTTAGTTTTTAACCTGCCCTGCATATCCAGAAGTAAGCTTGTGTACTCTTTAATATGTGCTTATTTTGGCTCACTGCTTCATTAGGAGATTTTAAAATAAAGTAATGCCAGCAGCCTCATTGTACCACAAATGATCATTAATATGAAAGCATCTTAGTATTTATATATTTTTTTGTACTAGACAATTGCATTAATTTAGTCTGGTTTCTGGCCCCATGCAGCCCTCTTGGATTTCTGTTTTACGATGTTTATGAAAGAACTGGCACCAGATGGATAATTTATTCGAAGCCATAAACACAAGATCATTGCTTTAATTTCTATAAAAGCCCTTGTTTCTGCTTTCCTAACTACGATTATTTATATTGTATATATTTTCCAGTAGTTGTGTTTTAGAAAGCATAATATATGTAAAGCACTGGATTAGAGATGTAAAATTTCTGGAAATTTTGAAGCCATGGGGGAAAAAAATGTGTTCTCCCGTCCACCACCACAACCTTTTTTGGTGAGGGGAAATGGAAATTTGTGGAAAAATTGAAATATATGCAATATTTATTTTCTGACCTATCTACATTTACTTTACTACTTTAAAAACATAAAATATATTATAACTTAATTACCATTTAAAATTGTAATGTTTGGTATATTTATCAAATGTAAAAGTATAAATGCCTTTTTATTAGTTGAATAAACCTAATTCTTTAATTGTTTTAAATGAATGTTACAGATTGAGCTACAAGCTGCTGCACCCTAAGGTACTTAAGCGTATCTAATTTTTGCCAGTTCATGAGAACTAGTAAAAAATAAAAGTTGAAAATAGAAACCATCAACACTTTAGTAAACAAAAGGATGTTTTTATTATCTAGACTTAGAAAGTCCCTTCCATACAGTCAGCAATCTCCAAAAACAGAAGAAACTCTTATTTTTAGAAAAATTGCTCAGAAAAAAACATCCTTCCAAGGCTGGAGACAAAATTTGGCACATGAAACCAATATATCATTTAAACAATCAAATATATCCTTGAAAATATTAGCACCACAAGTTTCTTTGTCTAATGAAAGTCAGACTCAGTTTCTGGAACATTAATATTTTCTGATTCTGAATTTGAACCAACCTTTTTTATCTTCATGGACTTCAGAAAACTGAAAATTTGCATGGATTGAAACAAGGTCCTGTACTTTTTCACAGGTTAGTTTATTTCTTGATTTCCTGTGTATCTTTCCAAACATAGACCAATTTGTTTCACAAGCTGCAGAAGATGAAGGAATCTGAAGCAGACGAGAAGCAAGTTGAGTCAGAGGTTGTGTTGTACAAAGGCCTTGCCACCATGTTGCAGGAGGAATATGCTTGGCAGAGTCCCAGATTGCACTCCTGGACCAAATACCTGACCACGTTCTGTATTCTGCAACATTTGCAAGTATCTTGCCACATCATTTCCTAAGTGTGTTGCTTATTTTGTAGTTCAGTCAAAAGCAGTAACAACACTATCATCACTAACTTTTCTATCTTTGAATCTTGGATCCAAAAGATTTACAGCAGCACGAATTGGCTGGCAACAAAATTCCTCCCACCTCTGAATGAAAGCTTTCACTTTTCCTTCTTCCGTACTCGTAAGTGGAGCTATACTTACACTGTCAAAGCAGTTGATTTTATCTGGGCCGCTAGGTAAGGAATGTCTGACAAAAATGCACTGTCTGATTCAGATGCAGTGATTGCTGAAGAAATTGGCTTTAGAATCTTCAGGGAGTTCTGCAGCTCAGCCCAGAAGACATCCTCATGAAGTATAGTGTTCCTTGTGCTTCGGACTATTTTAAGGTCTTCAGTTATCACTGTTTCTTGAAGAGCTTCTTTGTGTTTTAGTAAACTTTCAAATGAGATCACCATCCCACCCCATATAGTTTTACTACAAAGTTTGAATGTCACAATTTTCTTCTCATTTTTTTTTCTTCCTGCTTCTTAATGATTGCAGCTGCAATATGAGTAGATTTTACATATTTTATAACTTCTTTTGCTCTGTTATAAATCTTTTGCAGTGTGTCCAACTTCATAAAATCATTAAGAAGCAAGTTTAGGCCATGGAAAGCACATCCTATTGCAGTAAAATGTGGGTATTTGTCCATCATGATCTCCCATGCTTTCATATTGCTTGCATCGTCAGTAAGCAAATAAGATACTCTACCACTCCCAATCTTCTGTAAGACTTCAGGTATTATACTACTGATATACTCTGCAGTATGTCTATTCCTTCCTGTTTCAGCGCTTTTATGAAAAACTGGTTGGGGTGTTGTTATCACAAAATTTATGATTCCTTCTTCCTGTATATTTGTTTACCCATCAGTAAGTATTGCAAGAGTGCTTCGTTGATTTTTTTTTGCGCAGATTGCATAACACATTCATATTCTGACTCTATAAGAGGCTTCTTTAAAGAACGTCTGCTGGGCAAATGGTATGATCATCTTAATAATTTAAATGTTGCCTGCCAATGTGCGTTTTCAGTGATTGATAATGGTGTCCCAGAAGCAGATCTTGCTTTTGTAAGAGCTTGCTTGTTTTTTCTTGCTTTTCAGGTGTCATCTTGTCTGCATATGAAGTTATTGGGATCTTTTGGATACTGTTGGTTGAGATATCTGTTTACCTGATAGTGTTGACTGGGCAACACTTTGTGATATCAATGAACATTTACAAGTGCTACTTTTTATTCTGCAGGACATTTCATACATGCAAGAATGTATTTGGTCATCCTGGAAGGATTTGGAAATGTATATTTAATATGACAGTATTTGCAAAACATAGGGTTTGTTTGGAGTTTTTTTTCAGAATGACTTGCAGTTGCAGTGTGGAAATGCTTCCATATGTTAGAAGATGGTCGCACCATGTTGCTGAGAGGGGAAAAAAAGAAATAAGTAATTTAATAGCTACGTTACATATATAAACACTAAGCTGAAGTATGTGAAAAATGTAGTAATTGATGGAGGGCAGTCCTACTCAGCAAGATAACTATGAACCACTCCATCCCTCAGACCTTACCTCACTGCTAGGGTAAGAGTAGAGAATGATTTGCTCAGAAAGCAAATTGGTAAGATTGGTAAGAACTCCATTATGAATTACATAAATTACGAAAATATATTAACTGAAAATATAGTTTAATATACCAAACTCAAAGAAATTGAAACTTTTACCTTTCATCAAACAAGAAGTCTACTTTCAGTTCCTTTGTGTTGCTAGATGCAGTCTGTTAGATACTTCTGTGGATCTCAAGTTCACAGGGTCCAGGAGGCAGTGATTACATTCCAGCACCAAAATGTTTAGGTTTCTTTTACAGTCCTTTGAAGGGAGAGGTGACCAGGTTGAGGGGCTGAGTCAGGACTCAGGAGGAGGACACGCTACTCTATCTCCACCAAACTCTAGATCAAATGTCGCTAGAGGAAGGCAGGCTGCAGGCAGTGCAGAAATACACAACCAAAGAAGGCCCTGGGTCCTTCCTTCCTCCTCCTGTGCAGATGACAGTGCCCTCTCGAGTAAGAATTGCATCTTGGATTTGAGAGTTGTAGCATGTCTACTATATAAAGGAATTGTAATAATCCTAATACTGTATACTGTCTTACATAAAACATCTTAATATTATATAGTTATTAGAAATCATGTTGAGGGAGTAAAAGGCAGCTGTAATAAACAGTATTTGAAAACCTTGTCTTAAAAAACATTTCATTCATCACTCTAAAAGAAAATATGTCATAAGAGGTTTTGTTAAGTTTTCCCCTAAATGTCCAATTTTTCCATTGGAAAAAAGGAGAAAAGTTCTTGAAAAATAAGGGGGAAATGGTTTTTTTCCTAAATTTTCCTGTTTTTTTGGGGGGGGCCTTCACATCTCTACACTGGATGCAAATTAAATTTGTTTTGTATCGTTATAATACCTGATAAAGTATTGTCTTCTATCCACATTTCTCATGTGTCCTAATTTAGAGATATCTCCCTGGTTTCACATTGCAAATTCTTCACAGCTCCTAAACTTGTGCTATTCATATAAACACAGCAGCTGCATTATAATGTGTTTTATTAAACCTTATTCAAACGATGCAGAATTAATTGTTTTAGAGTCATGTAGGAAGTGTTCCTTAGGGGTTTCATCAATGTTTAGAAACAAATAAATTACATCACTTAGCAAAATTACTGACAGGATCAAATTAACTATATTATGTGAAATGACAGATAGTGAAATGTATGATATAGCTCTACATTGTCCATTAATATCATGTTCAGGGAATAGCAATCAACAGAAGCTGGTGCTGATTGCACGGGACATGTGAGGCATCTTTTCCCTTCCCAGGAAGCTACCATGACTTTTGGGGTCTTTATTAACAGTGAGGGATTCAAGTGGGCTAGAAATCTTGCAGAGTTGGAAGGAAAAAGCAGTGAAGAGGGATTATTTTATTCACATTTATAATAATCTGAAGTAATAAATTCCCTGTAACTGAAAAGGTATCAGCAAAAATCAAACCTCATTCTGCAAGCTTTGAAACAATGCAGTTACCAGAAAAAGAGTGTATAGAGCTTGTTACACCTTACTATGTAAGCTGCACAAACATTGACTGGTATCAGTACTAGCTCAAGTTTGGAACAGTCACATGTTCAGGCCAGCAAGGGCCTAAAAGACTAAAATGAAGCCTCCCCCTCTTCTAGGCTTCACCCCTGCCCCTGGGGCTCACCCAGTTCCCCCGTGCCCCCAGGGCATTACTTAGTTGTGGCTGCCTGTACTGTGTCCCCCAAGGAAGCAGGCAGGGAAGGGTTAACCTGCTCGCCCAGCTGCTGCTGTTGCCAGGCTAGTACACTTCTGGCCCAGAGAACAACAGCAGCAATGGAGGATGTCAGGTATGCAGGTTTACTCTTTCCTGCCTGCTGCCTGGGACAGACTGGGGGCTGGGTGGTAGTGGACCCAGAGCAGGGGCCAGGCCAGGGGCTCCTGACAGCTAGAGTTGCTACAGGACCTGCTCCCAGGCCGAGGCAGGGGCCTGCTGCTGGGCAACAGGGAGAGTACAGGGCTAGGGTCAGTGGCTAGACAGTGGCAACTGCCACAGTCAGAATGGTGTCCAGCACCCAGAGATCATCATCCGTAGCCTACATTGCCTGACCCAGGATGGTCACGCAGCACCTGGAGCTGCTCGCCTGGAACTCCTGGTCACCAGTCCTCTGAGACTGCCAGCAACCACTGGAGGAAGATGGTGCAGTCCATTGTGAACCTCTCGTGGAGTTGACATATCCACAGTTCTCTGGAGGCCACATCCCCACTATAAAGTGTGTCGTTTCCCCAATGCCCAGCTGCAGACCCTATAGAGCCACAAGACAGAAGCTTTTGGTGATAGCTTGCAACATTTTAGAGATAAGATGCTCTGTACTAATGGCCATGCGCTGCCCAGTCTCAGATTGAGAGTCAGCCATGCATGGGTATCTAGAGACTAAGATAAATTGGCCAGGCAAGCTTGGGCCCAGGCAGCCACTGGCTGAGCTGCCTATCCCTGCATGCTACCCTGGGGCCGGTGAACTGCTGGGAGCTGGCCACAGACAGCCTGCTTCCCCTACCCCGTCCCCAAGTCAGGACAGGCCAGGCTTCTCACAGCACCTGCTGCCATGGTTCCAAACCATGCTGACCCCCCTTCTCCCCCTGCAGGCCAACTAATCTGCTGTGCTGTTCCCTAGCCCATGGCACCCAGGCTCAGGAGGCATGGGGCTCCCAGACAACTGGGACAAGACGCTTTCTGTGCCCCCCACCCTCCTCTTTGGGAGTCTCTCCAGGGAGGCACCCATCCCCCACTCCACCTCCGCTGTCACCTGAGTGTGCCCCTGCTGTGCACGTTCCAGGTGGTGTGTGGTGAGCTGTTTGTGTGGACTGAGGGGTTCCTGGCCCACTACACCCTGCTACTGTTGATTCTTATAGTACCCTGGGTGGACCTGCACTCCTGGTATGGGATTGTGATCTATGATGGCATGGGGGAGCAAGCCTGGGCTGTCCCACCACCTCTGCTACTCTCTGGAAGGCTACCTGTGGCTGTGCTATGTGTTCCTGCCCCCCACTGCTGAGGAGGACATCACCACAACTGTACGTGTATTCCTTGGCATATGAGAGGCTCATACTAGCTTAGCTGTGGGGACACAGACTGCTCAAAAAAGTTTGGCACTGTGTCCTGCCTCTGCATGCTGTGGGGGCGGGGGGGAACTCAGGGTCAGGGAGTGTGGGTAGGTCAGGTGGGGAAGGGAGGCAGAGACAGGGTCTGGGGTGGGGAAAGCCCTCCCCCCGACTCCGCATGGGGCTTACCATGTGGTCAGGGCTGGCATGGATGGTGGCTCAGAGCGGTCCTCCCTGTCAGTGACATTGTGAGGCTGTGGCCAATGTCTTTAGCCCACAGTTTGTGGCATCCAGGCATCTGGTTGGAGCCACCCTCACCTCTCACAGGGAGAAGATGGTGCTGCTGGAGGTTGGCAGTATTATGGCTGGCAATGCCTCATGCCTGGCCCTGGGATTCAGAGCTAGCAAAGGAGGCTCTGGCCAAGGGTCCATGGGCCGCTAGTGGGAACTGCAGCCAGGTAACTGGGTGGGATAAGCTGCTAGGCACCCAATGGGCCCTCCCCCAGTGATGTGTCACTGGGGGGCCAGGCTGGGGCAGGGATTTGGGCAGGCTGCACGTTCTGGTGTATATTTCAAAGCTATGGGCTGAGTCCCAGGGCACAAGAATGGCATCCAGTTGTAGCATAAAAGGTATGGACTTGTGAGCAAGACTGGACCAACAATTGTGGTTAAGTCACGGTTACCCACTGCCCATAAGACCTTGAGCTTTATGCAACACTGCTCACTGGTTGTGCCCCTGCTCCCGCATCTGACCTGACAGTACCTTATAAATATGTACATTGGACCAGCCTCCCAGCTTAAACTGGTGCTGCACCTCTGCATTAATCCACAATACCATGAGGTTGCCAGTCTCCTCCCTGGTCCAATTCAGGACCCAGGTAGAGGGCATGGGCATGTCTGTGGACAGGGAAGAGGCCATGGTGGGTCTTGCATCAGCTCTCTGGGCCCCTGTGCAGTTGTCCCTGAGCTGCCAGGTCTAGACAGCTGCCTACAGTGCTCAGCAGTGGGCCATGGCATGAGACAGTCAGCCAAATGGCAGAGGGCATGACTCACAACACCTGCAAGCACAGGACAAGCTGCTGCGGGTATGCTGCAAGAAGGTGGCATTGGCCCTGCTGGCCAGAGGCTGCCTGCAGGTAACCTTTGGGCCTGGCAGGCCTGGTCAGAGTCTGAAGCAGTCTTCAGCACCCTGCAGGTCTGGATGGCACTCTTCTGGCAGCCACATAGTGGGGAGGTGCTAGGCAGCAGTGCTGGGGTCCTGAGAGGTAGGCACAGCTAGGCTGTGGCCTGCCCAGGGGGACACAGGGGCCTGCAGTGCCCTCAGACTTCCTGTCTGTACATCCCAAGGCTCAAAATATCTGCAAGCTTTTATAGCCTGACAACAGGGGCTGCCATAGAGGCATCCCAGCCCTGGGTTAGGATAGGCTTCTAGCCTGCGGCCCTGGGGCTGGCCTCAGGCCGGCCCCTTAGTGGCTAGGCAGACCCAGGGGCAAACTCATCTGCACTATAAACTTTGAAAAATAATATTTTCTTTTTTCCCATTGTTCATCTGCATAATGCATCTGTTCTTATGCATAACTGAGTTCCAGCCTATTTTCTTTAAGTAATTTTCCATTCTTTCAGATGCTCTTCTTAAAATATATAGCATTTCTATAAATGTGCATTATAAAAGACTCATCACTATTTCATATTCTAGGTTCTCCTGTATTTTAACCTTAGCACACATAGCTGCTTCCAATAATAAAGCAAAATAATCCTTCTAGTTGTCAGCTGCTTAAAGCACTGCCAAAAGGCCTGTGTCTATCACACTTCTTCCCAGAGAATAGAATCTTTGCTCATGAATCTTCCTTTTCACAATGCCAGTGTAACAGAATTAGACCTTATGGAAGCAATAATTAATGAATAACAATAGTGACATGCATTCATATTTAGCATTGGAAAGTTTAACTGTGTAAGATATTTTTAAAAGGGCAGAAAGTGAGATTCATAAATTTGAAACCAGCTTGAATTATTAAATGTCAAATGAAACAGGAGTAGAGCAATGCACGATTGAATAAAATATAGTATTTTTGTATCTAGAGTTTTTATTTTTTTTATTTTGCATGACTTCACTTAAAAGAGAGAAGAAGAGAGTATTCAACTACCAGGAGTATGTATAATTCAGTATTTCCAAGTTCAAGTACTCAAAAATCATGTGTCAGGCCAACAAAATATAATGGGATTTGAAGAAAGAACAATACAGCTTATGCCTTCTGCCTTTTACAGTACTTTGGATGGCATTCTCAAACTCTTCTTGAGAAGCATGAGGGGTAGTTTGTTTGTTTTAAAAATGCATATTTTAGATAAAAGATGAAAGAGCCAATTAGATATTTTGATGAAAGATTTAACTCTCAGGTGACTACTGGGCACTTCTAATATTCTGAGATTCACAACAGAATCATAACAGCTGGTGACACTGCTAACCAAGGGTCATGTGTGGTTAGCATATTAGCCCTTAAATATGTGGCAAGAACCACCAGTTTGTCCATCTAAACTGAGGGCTGAAATTGGTCATGCAGCAATGTACATGTTCTGTGGAAGAGTACATGCAAGTGGTGAGTGAACTGCACCATTGATTACTTGAGTATGGGTAATTAGGCACTGGAAGAAACAGCTGAAATACTTTTGGGGGCACCAGGAGTAAGTTTCCATCCAGGGCTTCTAAGCATGTAGGAAAGTAACTGCATTTTTGAAGGATTTTGAATCACTGCAACTGGAGCAGCTTCTCAGCACATTCAGAGCTCCTCTATATTACTGTCCAGCAGGGGTGTGTGAAGTGGGCCCTATTCAATCTGGATTCAGATTTGGCCTGAATCAGGGACGGGGATTCAATTAATTGTTTAGGATCAGTGTTCCTGATTTGATTCAGCTGAATCTGAATCTGCAGATTTGATGCTGATTTGGAGAATCAGGGATTCAAACATAGACAAAGTTTTAAAAGTTTTTTCTACATACCTTGAGGTACCAGAGCGGCTTGTGAATGCTGTGATGCTGGGGTGGATGCAGCATCCCACAGGAGTGTGGGCGGCTCTCCATGTGCATGGCAGTGAATCCAGCAGTGGACTAGAAATAGTTCTGGTCCACTTCTGGGTCCACCAAGGAGTGTTCTGGGAGGGGGGAGGCACTCCCATGCCCCGCCCTTGTCTCAGCGACTGGCCACAGGAGGACCCTGGGTGCCCACCCCCCAGACTCAGGAGGCAACGGTCACTGAGCTGGTGGGAGCATGGGGATGGGCCCAACACACTCCCCAGTGGACCCAGAAGTGGACCAGAAGTGCTTCTTGTCCACTTCCAGGTCTGCTGCCGAGCACGCTGGGGAGTCCCCCAAGTCCTGTGGGACCCGCCATGTGCCCCAGCATTGCAGCATTCCTGAGCTGCCTGATACCTAGAGGTATATAGAAAAAACATTTAAAGTTGTGTCTATGTCCAAATTGCTGAATCTTTTCAAATCTCTCTGAATTGATTGGGAGGGTTCCAATTCGATTTGGAAAGATTAAAGGGTCCTCTGATTCAATTCAGATTCAGAAATTCAGCCATCTAATCGAGCTGAATCTCTGCTGAATCAAATTAGGGACCAAAGCTTCACACAGCCCTATTGTCCAGTTTAGAAGAACTGTATGACTGATGCCTCCTTCTGCCAGGCAGCCACTGCTTTCAAGGGAGAATATCAGCATCTTCTGCTTGTCTTCCCACCTCACATTTTTTTTCTTCTTAATCTGTCAATCACTTTCCTGCTTTCTTTTAAAATTCTGGATGAACAAGATGAGGATCCAGCTATGTTTGGGGGTTTTTTAAAATGTATTATCACTATATGTGTCAGACATGATTTTTTATGCAGCAATGAGAATAAACCGAGGTATTTGCACTGCTGCATCATTACACTATTCTAGTATGTGAACAAATATAGAGTATAATATAATATTAGGAGTATGTTACAAAAAAGGTTTTGTTTGAAGACAAGCCAAATCCTTTACAGTTATATACTTGAATCCTTCTTGAGGATATAAGATTAGTTTTGTGATTCATGCTCTACCTATAAAACTGAAATTAAATACCTATTGGCAGAACAATAAAAATGTTTAAACCTAATTGTTCTATTCATACAATTTGAGAAATACTTTAAAAGTTCAAATATATAGAAGAAATGTTACCATGCATATCCTTGTGTAGGATCATCCAGGAGTACTCGGATTATATATAACAAACAGCTTAATAACTTGAGAGAAAAATTGAACAATCGTATTCTGAGACCTGTTTTATAGAAGGAGAGAAAAATAATATCAGTTCATTTAGGTTTTATTCCATATTTAATGTAGAGAACTTAAAAGTAAGAAGTCATTCCCTCAGTCCTAGGCAGAATATTGGTAACGTCAAGTATTTGAATATTAGTATTTGGAAGCTTTTATGGGATCACTTCATATTAGAAATAGATGATAATTGATGAAATATCAAAATATGTTAATTTAATAGTGAATTTAATAATTAAGATCTCAAAAGATAGCAAATATGAAAAATAACATAGATTATACAACTGTAACTTTACATCCTTTAGTGTATGTACATTGAGAAAGCATTGAACCATATCAAACAGAGGGTCTGAAATAATGCTACAAAATATAATGCAGTATTTTCTTTGAACTTAGGCCTTACATAGTCAGAGTTTCTTCAAAGTAATGGGGGCTCTACACAGGTACTTAGAACTGGACCCAGCACTAATTAAAATCAATGGAACTATTGACTTAATGGTCATTGAATCAGGATTTTTACTCATTCTATGACCAGGGCCTAAGATAGGAGTGTGATTTTATCATTAAAGGAAATACAGCATTAGAATTGCACTAGTGTCAACAATTGCATCTTACTCCTGTATTTTAAAAAAGGAAAAGTGTCCAGTAATTATCCTGATAATCATTGCTGGTAGAGGTCAATTAGAAACACCATTAGCGACTGATAATAATTTGTGGACTTGTAAACTGAGGGTCAAATCCTGAATTTGGATACATGCTATTGACCCCTTGTATCCAAGGAGAGCCCCACTGACAGCTGAACACATCACGATCTAGCATGAGGTCATTGGATAACTAGAGGCCTTTATTATTGCTAACTAAGGCTCTAGTACTTCAAGCACTTGTGCATATCAGTAACCGCAAGCATATGAATAGTCCCACTGAGCTCAACAGAACTGCTTATGTCTGTTAATGTTTGCCTTATCAGGGCTTAGTTATGGATGTCGTCACCTCTGCATTTAACAGGGCACATTTAATATATTCTAAGGGTGGAAAGTCTGTCCTTCATGTTACTCAGCCCTGAAATTACCTAGAGTTCCACATAAACTGTGTTTTGGGGGGAAATTATACTTTAATTGAATATGTTATAGTTATAAATTCTGAAAATTATCCTTTCTTATACCACCTTGAAAATAGTCTAATATGTAGTCACAGAAGAAAAATCAGAAGAGTTTGTCCTTCAACTAAATGTTAGAATGTGCATTACAATATGTCTGTTACAACATTTGTAATGGAACACTGCTTGGTCCTTTAACTATGAAAGCTAAGAACTGAAGTCTAATAGATGTAATAAATGACAAAAGCTAAATGAACCTCACATGGTAAACTAATTGGGGGGGTGGTAAAAGTCCCATCCTTAATTCCTAACAATAAGAAACCACACAGCTGTTAGTAACAATTAGAATTGTGAACATTCACCTACAGACTTCTGATATCTTATCAAGCTCAGCTAGCAAAAACCTTCTAATTCCCCAGAATGGGAAAAGGACTCAGAAAAGCAACAGGAAGAAGGAATGTATCCAGAGACTGTGGATAGCATGTAGGTTTATTGTCACTGAGGCCCCTGACAGATGTTACACTTAAGACATATTTAACTGGTTAATCAGGTCTTAAGTAGTGACCTAGCCACATATTAATGCAATTAGTAGGCAACCGGTAATCCTCTGGATCATGGGATACATGCAAGAGGTGTCTGATGAATCTGCTTGTATGGAGTTCTGCAAGCATCACATCACAGCCTTTGACATATATGCCTAGGCAAGACTATGGAAGAGTGGAGGTTGCCCAAGACCCACCACCCCACCCCACTTTAGACCACTGAGACAGAATCCAAAGGCCAGACCAAGTCCAGACAGTCAGTGCCTCAATCGTTGTAGTTTCTATCAGAAAGCAACAAATAATAACTACTGCTGACTGTCTAATGCCTCAGTAAGGGTATGTTTCTATCAAAGTGAAGTCCCTTAGCCTTTCTCCAACCAAGGAGTACCCACAAAGCAGTGAGGACTAGGTTTTGGAGGCACCCTATACTCACCTTATTCCAGAGGTTGCAACATTGTGGTATTTTATAGGAGCTACCCCACCACAAGTAGCTCCACCGTGTTGCCACCAGGCCCTCCAGTCAGATGCAGTTTACAGTAATACCTGGGGGACCAATTTATGATGTGATAAACTGAGGAATAAGCCATAAAATTATCATACTAAATGTATGTAATACATTAGTGGCTGGTTTCTATCATGTCTTTAAATAAATGTGTGGCCAAGGGCTCCATGCACTCCCTCAGCTAGAGATTCTGATCAGCTGACTGGGGTTCCTATCTGTATTGCAACATAGGGAGCACAGGCAGCTGAGCTTGCTACTTGCTGGTGCAGGGGGAGCCCAGAATCATGATTCAGGGTACCCCTGGCACCAGCAATGTGGTGCAATAGGCTCTGTTACTTGATCCCACAGTCTCACTTCCTGCCATGCGTTAATGGCATGGCAGGAAGCATGATTGTTGGGATTATGCATCAGATCCTATCTCACCTTTAATTTAACATCTGTCAGTGGCCTTAGTGGACATGCTTCAGTGCTTTAGTCTTGACAGCAACTCTCACACCAAAGTCCTGGGAGGATTCCTCTGACAGTTTCACCTGTGGGACACAATCTGGTAGACATTCTTGAAGTACGTGCTGAGGAGGATGTGTAAGTGCCCCTTTTCATCTGAAAACTCAATGGTTGGACCACTCTTTGTATGCCAAGGCAGAAAATGGTTGTAATATAGCTATCTTGGAGTGTTGATAGGTATGCACCAATAACTTCTGTCTAGAGCGTGTTCACTGGTACATGCTTGTGCTCAGGGCTGTCCCTGGGGTGGGGCAGGGCTCTGCACTTTGGGGGCCCCACGGAGCCAGGCAAAGCGGCATAGCAATGCTGCGCTGCCACCAGCTTCACATCCAGCTGCTTGGCACCCCTTCCCCCCTCCAGTGAATCCACCACTAAAATCAGCACATCCGACTGCTCATCCCCCTCCGCCCTGAATCTGCCACCACCTTCCTCACATCCGGGGGCGGAGCCCACACAGGTTGATTTGCCCTTGGCCCCGCACCCTGATAGGATCATTTTGCTTGTGCTACTCTGAAGCAACTCTTTGTGCTTATTTCTACACAGGGAAATTCGGGGGGGTGTCATGCTTCACTTTGGTGCTTCTTAGTATAGCTGAGAGGCAGCGTAGATATCCTTTTAAATAGTAAGGCTCAGATCCTCAAGTATATGTATGTACTTTGCTTTCATTGTAATTAAAATTTATGTGAAAAAAAAAACTTCTTCTAAATCACTAGTTCATTAAATAGTAGCCATAGGGGAGAAAGAGAAAACCTAGCAGGCCATGGTAACAAAGAAAGATGATACTTTGACTATATGAAATACTTCCTAGATTCCACATTGACAAATACTTAAAATTCTAGCTTTTATACTGATAATATGATGTTATTCCTCTCAAAAGTACTGTTTACTGTTGTTACATGAAATTTTAACTGTGGGAGACAGGATATTTATTGATCAGTAAAACCATTCAAATCACAACTTGAAAGCTTTCTTAGGATACGCAATAGCAAGGACTTATTTGTATCAATAAAGGCAATGTTTACATAGCCTCAGATTCAGGGAAGAAACAGGCCCACTGTGCAGACTTCTCTGTTCCCCTGGGGACTTGAGTTGGTTCACTGAGCTCCAGAGAAGTCCAAATTTAGAAGTCTAAAAGTAAAAGTCCAAATTTCCCTCTAGCCTATGCCCAATATTTGTAAATGGCTGGTCCCAATGTTCTAATAAATGTCTGATTGGTTTTATTTAAATGTCTTTGTCTCACTGAAACTTAGAATTGGATTAAATTAGATGCCTTGTGGATGCTGAAGGTGTTAATGGTTTGAGCTATATATTCCTGCAAAACCAAAAACAGCAAAAAGGAGGGTTTCTTATTGCCTTTCCCTTCCCATTGTGAAATGCTGTTTCACACTGGTTTGTTACTTCTTCACTTTACTTTATGGTCTGACAAGGCTGCTTTGTTTTTATAACTTATCTAAGCATTCTAACAAAAATCCAAAAATATTACAGCAAAATAACATTCAATACATTTGGTTGCATTAATTACTGTTTCTAATATTTTAAGATAAAGCTATAATTTAGTGTATATAGAGTATTTGATATATGGTTCTTCCTTATCCTTGTGCTCTGTTTGATTGCATCTTAGTTAAACATATGAATATTCCAACTTTGCTGACCACGCTAATTGCTACATCTGCAAAAGTTCATGATACAGTCACTCAGACACAGGCTTTTGAGGCCTTCTGCTTTAGCTATACTTCTGCAGCTTTGGTGTCTTAAAAATGGGTAAGCCTGGCAACAACACGTAAGATTACCTTACACTGCAGAGAAGATTTTTCTAGGTTTCATGATTCCAAATTGTGAGGAATGATTCAGATTTGGTTTTATTTCAACTGGAAAAGATAAGACTTTCAGGTAACAAAACTGAAACATTATATGCTGTGAAGTAGAATGATGGACTTCATAGTGCTGATATTATGATAGGTCCCTAGGAGTAGATTTACTCTAGCAAATAGAAACACATTTTGGAATCCTGTATGCACTGAATCTGAATAATGAAGCAGCTATATCTTCATTCTATATTACACAATTAATGCCTGTATCGAATTCTCTGGGGGAAGGGTTATTTTGGCTTTTACATAAAAAATTACACAAACCCTAACGTCCTCTTTACCAAGATATATTATTGAGTTTATTTGTGACAAGCAGGAACTCATAAGAATAATCTTGCTGCTGGTGGAATTCCTTGGTTATCAGATGCAACTCCATTAAGTTGCCTTGTGTTGTCACTGAAGCACCTGACAGATGTTACCTGTACTTCATTAAAAATTTCCATTAGGTCAAAACTAGCGAAAGCCTTAGCAGAACTTTCAGAAAAAGGGATTGTCATGCAACAGTATTGAGCCCTGCACCCTCCAAAGAAAAAGGAAAGAAAAGAAAAGAAAAGAAGGTGCTTAACAAAAAATTATACATTTAGGAGTGGGTTTTCAAACATGGCATTGACATCAACCTCAAACCATTTTCTTAGACAATCCTAGATAATGTATCTTTTGAAAACCACTCTCAAATCTTTTCTTAAGCTACGTCTTTTCTTTCTTTTCCTTTTTCTTTGGAGGGGGCAGAGGAAGATGATGATAATCCCTTTCCTTGGAAGGTGCTGATGATGAACTGGCTGATATTTGCCATTTTTAGATATAACTTGGTAAATAATTTTTAGATATAAAATGGTTTCACTGACATTCACTTTCAGGAGAGCAGACCTTGACACACTATAATGTATGTGACAAATAACTAATGTTTTAAAAACATATACTGATAGCTTCCATATAACTTTCTGAAACAATAGTTATTGGTCAGATGCAACGCATTTGGGCAAAGTCTGATCTATTGGCAGCCTGTAATCATTTCCTGAACAACCTTTTCCCAAAATGCACTTTGTAGGATTAGATGTTTCTTGACTTGCTCTGCTTGCTCATAGTTTTGATAGTGTTGCTTCTGTCTAAATAGTGAGAGCCTAGTACTTCAGTTCTTTGCACTTCAAGTAGTCATGATAGCCTATGAAATGTGGGCATGAAACAATACTGTTCTGATTAAATTTTGCTTTACAACCATTTGGCACATGTATAGGCTACCAAAGAGGAAGCAGGCCCAGAACTGATTTGGTAGATCTATAATAAACCCTGTTTTTTATGCATATATTTGCCTTTTTGTGAATGTCTTTGTTAAATTATTTTTAACATCCTTCAGATCTACACAGTTCTTATCTATCAATCTGTTAACTTCAGTTTCTGTATGCTGGTTAACTTTTTTCTTATTTCAATTTTATATTCTTTCAGTGTTTCGAAATGGTCCATGTGGCTTGATTTCGATTTTTTTTCACAAGCAGATTGTCAAGTAGTATGTCTTCATCTATCATTTGACACTTATGCCTGAAAGCTCTGTTCAACTATATCAGTCAGACATTTTTAATCCTATTAAGCTTTACTTTTTCTATGTTATGTGATTATAATTTCACTGTACCACTGTAACCATAGTATCATATTGACTGTCACATTTAAAAGAAAATTCCTGATACCATAGAACCACAATCTGTTTCTTTGTTTCATTAAATAAATAAGTGATCGAATGATGTTTTCTGGACAGTTTGAGCACGTTAACATTTTTTCTCAAGCATTCTCTTGTATAAACTGATATATTTTTCAGTGCTGTTTGTGACCTTGGCTTGGAGGCATTGTGCTAACTTGCTGGAATCTGTAATAGTCTGTATTTTGGAGAGAAAGCAGATTTTAACTCAGAATAAAATTACAGTGATAGTTTTTAGCAGCTGTGGTTAGAACCCTTTTTTATTGTCTTTAAGTATTCTTATTTTTCTTTGTATAATTTTGCTATCCCAACTGTATGCCTTTTTTCTCTCCTTTCATCAGCTCTAATATGACCGTTGATAGGCTTGCTCTGAACTTCCTCATAATTCTCTAACCCATTTCTAGTTTTGTTTTGTTTTTAATTACATCTATCCCTGCAGTGGTTTGTTTCAGATCTTATTTCAAAACACAGCGTTAATAATTAATTTCTTGGATATGCTTTTTCCATTATTCCTCCTTTACTAAATTAAAGTTTCACTTATTTTTCCATTTGGGACTTATTTTAGGCTCTGATTATTTGCCATGCCATTTTGCCGAAGGGAAGCAAGTCATAGCAATTTCTTTGTAGCTGGCTGAAATCCTTGTAAAATAGCTGTACAATATTTATGGTAAACCCTATTGAAATATCTTACCTATACAGAACATTCATTATGACTAGATATTAAACCCAGATAAAATTTATTTTTTATCCATTTATAAAAACATTTGAAAAACTGGAACAAAATTGAATTATTGATGTCTGATGTTATAGCAACTGTGCATAATTTGTCTTAGAATAATTGTGTATTCTGCAGTAGCTTGTTAAAACTTAAGAGTTGTATTGCTTAGTAATATGAGGCACATGCTATTAGTCATGGTACCCTAATTGGCTTTATGTACTTCATGAATTTCTAAAGGTTAGAAAAATAACAACTAAGCGGGTGGCTCTATTTTGTGTGCTCTCTTTGAGCTATTTGGAAAATAAATCTGGCAGTGGCAACAGAGGGGGTCAGTAGATGTGTAGTGAATCTTTCCCTAACAAATGAGTGGGAAGGTTTTGGTTTTCTGACTGAAAGCCATCCAGTGAGTCAGTGTTCCCACTAGGTGAGAGGGCTTAACTGATCTCTCCCAAGAAAGACCTTAATACTAGCAATTAGAGCTTCTTAGGTATCTTCCATAAAGCCTTTTAGATGTGAGCAAGGTCAGAGATCTGCAGTATCAGGTAAGAGGGATAGGCAGTCTTACAAACCCTGAACATGGTGTGGTTGCTTTGCTGTAGGGAGGTGTTCTCCATGTGCTTTTATGGTGCATAACCCTTGAAATTCTTTTAATTGCTTTTGTTTCTGATAAGGTGCAGGTCATAAAGGGTGACAATGCTTTAGGGTCTTGATGGGAGATAGGTTGACATATATAGTTCAGCATTTCTCAACTCATGGGTGGCAACCCAAAAATGGGTTGCAAGAGTATATGAAAGGGTCACAAACAGACTTTACAAATGGACCAACAAACTTTTAAAAATGGATTTTCCTTTAAAGGAGAAAAACTTGGCTTTTCCCTTGTAGGCTGTCAGTGCCAGCCTGCAAGGGGCTGCTTAGGCCTCCCCCTCCCCCCCCCACCTCACATACTGGGGGCTGGGGCCTGGGGCCTGGGGGCAGCAGTTTGGGAGTGAGGAGCACTGGGTCAGGACTGGCCATCATGTTTACAAATGGGTCCTACTACAGAAAAGGTTAAGGAGGTTACTGTGTTGCTAGTTCACATAGTTTACTAGCAAAAGAGTAAATATTATGCCCTCAAACTTGCTTCCTGTGTTTCTGATGCCTAAAATCACCATTTAAAATATGGTACTTCTTAGAAACCTACTGTACGCTAGAGGCTGTTGTGATTGAAGAAGCATTCAGAGTGACAATATTTCTCATAGTTAGATCAGGAACACTCTACTGATTTTTCTACTAGTTTTTATTCATTTTGGCTGACCATATTAGATGCAGGGATTTTTCAGAAACTTGAATTTTCTAGCATTCACAGCTGGTAGCAAGTGCACTAAAAATAAAACCCTGGTACTTTTTTTTCTTCATAAGTAGGCTATCCTCATCTCCAACAGGGGGGGTTTACTGTCATCTCCCCAAACCCTCCCAAATTCTTCCCTGAAGAATGGAAAAAGGAGCAAATTTTCCATTAAGTGTCTTCAGAATCTCTTTCATTTGCTTCACCATCATCTAAGTTTTTAAATATAATCTGGGGCACCTGTAACTCTGAATCTCTTAACATGGTCAGCTAAAGAGGCATACACTTGGTACATGGATGGCCATTTAGCTGTGGGAAATCCTACTTATGTAACAATTTAGTCTTTCATTTTTGTTCTTTTGGACACAAATGTGACTACTTATACAACAATACAGCCTTCAGTCCTGCTGTGAATTTCAATATTTTCTGAAAAACTTGTTCATTTAAATTGCAAGTAGCAATTAAAAGTATTTGCAAAGAGAGCTCACAAAATCAAGACACATTGTTTCCTATTTGCTCAAACAACCAGCACAAAGTATATAATATAGTCATATTATACAGATGTCCATGTGTGTGAAGAGAGATGTTTCACTGATTTTAAAATATCATTAGAAATTATGACTGAGATGTGAAAGAGATTTTTTTTCCCTAAGGCTGTCAGTTCAGGTAATTTATTTATTTTTCCCATAGCAAGTTCTTTGTGGTTTTGTCAGTCTTATAGCAGCATATAGTCCACAGTGTGTTTAATAAATGTAACATTCACTAAATCTCACAGTTAGCAGAAATTTTACTATCTTTTTTGCATGATGAAATGAATATTCTTTCATTTCAAAGTGCTTTAAGAGGTATTTATGAAGTAAAGCATCTTTCTGTTTTGAGTTAGGTATCTCAGTATGATCCACATTCTAGTAAAACCTGTATTGATGTGTGTGCTGACATGCATGAGTCACAACAGAATATGCAACGTTCCAATGTTTTCACTTAATGGCCTTCTCATTCACCTCTTTGAGTTTGCGTTTTGTTTTAACTAAAGTGATTCCTGGGGTTTCTTGGTCTGTGAATGTAGGACAATCTCTACATAAGAAAAATAACTTTATGACAAGCCATCATGTTAGTATCACATTTTGCATTTTCTTTTGCCCTTTCTATTTATTTGACATGAAACCAGTTTCTGTATTATTACTCCACGAATATAAAAATATTTTTGATCCAGTGTCATTTGAAATCTTACAAATACAAAGAAAATTGGCATGTCTGTTAGTAGCATAACTGGGGAGGTGGGGGCAGGGATTACCAAGGCAGCAAAGTTCAGCACCACCTTTGGGGGTGGAGGGGCAGCATAAAAATGTACACCACTGCCGTAGTGGTTGACCATGTCACTGCCATTGGCATAGCGGCAACCAGACCTGCCTTGTGCATTGTGGCTGCCCCACACATGGAGCTGCCCTGCTATGCCTATGAACAGTATCATGCAAATGTAAAACTGACTGAATGATAGAGGACAAAAAATAAGCAATTATAAATGGCAGTGAATCAAATTAGGGGTTTCTGTCTATACAGAACCAGGACATGATCCTACCAGGATGTGATTAAAGTTAATTTTTTAAATATACTAAATTGGAAATTGCTGTTAATACTAGGAAAAGCCACAATATAAAGGTTGACTGAAAAACATTGGAAGGTGGGAACAAAACCGTGCTAGCACTACCAGTAATCAGGTCATTAGGTCTCTCTGTATCTCTCTCTTTTTTTCCATTTTTTAAAAATTATTTTAAAGTGGAAAAGCAGATATTGAGAGTACTTGCTTCAGAAAGCCAAATAATTCCAATAAGGGAAATGGAGATTCAGGTTCCTCCTTTGAATTACAGGATCATAAAAAAATAGTGTTGGAAGGGATCTCAGGAGGTTATGTAGTCCAATCCCCTGCTCAAAGCAGGACCATCCCTAACTATATCATCCCAGCCAAGGCTTTGTCTGTAGAATCATAGAAAATTAGTGTTTGAAATTAGGGGGTTCATCTCTTTAGCCTTGAAGCTCATTACTACTGCACAGTAGCATTGTCAGGGATGAACTGTGATGTGACGCTACTGCACAGTAGTAACAAGCTACTGTTTGTTCAGTCAGTGTCACCAGGAAGCCGTGTGGAGACACTACTGTGCAGTAACACTAGTTACCTTGCAGTCATTTAGTACTTGGGTATGCAAGTACTAAATGACTGTGCAGTAACAACTCCACAGTCATGCCTAAGCAGGTTTTATAAAATTTGTCCTGTTTCCTGTGCTTCTGGGCATGGTTTATAGACTTACAAACTGAAATGGTTGTATTTATTTATATTTAAAATACTGTATTCAGAAATACCTAAGAACTAGACATTTTGCATTTTAATTCTTTTTGCAACCTAGATGACTTGAGATAAAGAGAAACACAGTGGAAGAAAACACATTGGAATCCCAGATGACTTTGTAGCTGCTGCTACTTTATCTTGGGGAAGCTGCTTTCCTATGTGCCATCTGATGGTCCATTAAAGCACAATGATTCATCAGTTGCATGAAAATTAGCAAATCTAGTGACATAAAAAACCAAGTCAATATCAATATCTGTTCCCCAAAACATAAACAAATATATACATTTTAAAAATTATTTTGAGATTTTATCATGGAAATTCTTCAAGAAAGACTTTGCTAAATTCTACTGATAAAAGTTTAGCCTCACTGTAATCCAAAAGACTATTTTCTATTGTTTACAATGTCAGAATAACCTATCAGGAATACATTTAACAGCAAAGAATATATTTGCTTACTTGATCTTTGGTTTTTGATGAAGAATAGTTTTAATCTCTCTTTAAATGTATTTTCATTCATGTAGAATTCGATTTGTACCCTGCAATACAAAAAAGAGTAGTACCATTAAACAGTCAATTTATTACATTATTATGTATGCACATTTGCAAGAGACTTTGCAAATGAACATTCTTGCCATATGTTTATATCATAAAAGCAGAGGAACCAGAAGAAGATTAAGAGTTTTAGACAATATGGATATTAGGTCTGTGCAAGTAGGCAGCTATTCGATCTGGCTTTGGATCCAGCCACATTGGATGCCAGGGATCCAATCCAGAGCTCCAGATTGGTTTCCCGCTTCGATCTATGGCCTCAGAGATCCAACCATAGGGTATAATGGGGAATCAATGAAATATCTACAACTTTGTTGTTTTTTCTCCAATGTAGATGAAATGTGCAGGGATGGTAGCCTCTGCTGAGAGCATTAAGCCTGCCAAGTTTCAAAAGGATCGGTGCAGGGGTTTAGGGGAGAACTGCACCCCAAATCTTTGAAAGCCAAACTCATGTCACGTGTGTGTTACACTACAGGGGGTGGGGAGGTGAAAACTGCAGGGGTGGTAGCCCCTGCTGAGGCCACAAAGCCTGCCAAGTTTCAATGTGAGAGATGCAGAGGTTCACCACCCCTGCAGTTTTCACCCCTCTTTGGTGTAACACACACATGTGACATGAGTTCTGCTTTCAAGAATTTGGGGTGCAGTTTCCCCCAAACCCCTGCACTGATCTTCTTGAAACTTGGCAGACTTCATTCTCTCAGCACAGGCTACCATTTCTGCAAGTTTCATCCAAATCAGACAAAAAACAACAAAGGTATAGCTATTTAATTGATTCCCCATTATACCCTATGGCTGGATCTCCGAAGCGGCTCCAAAGCTTTTCCAAAGCAGTTTGAAAGCTCCAAACTGCTTTGGAAAAGCTAAAGAAGCCAGTACTTCAACCCAGACATGCTGTTTCAGACACCAAAGTGTCCAAAGCTTCTCCAGATCTGAAGCATGTTCCAAAGCCTTGCACAGCCCTAATGGATGTTTAAGCACTCAGAACCGGTTATTATTTCTTTTTTATATATAATTCTCAAATATATGTCCACTGTGGTCATATATACAAGATACATGCAATCTTTTTATTATAAAATGTACTCAGACCTGAACACAATATACCACATTCCTCCCAGTATTGGATAGGAAGGTACTTCTTTCTTCTTTGGATATGCTGCAGCAAAGAACAGAACTGTAAAATGTCATTGCCCATCTCCTTCCTCCACTTCCCTCTCTTATCCATAATTTATGTCAACATCATGACCACCTTGCTGTCCATTATGACCCTTGACATTTACTCAAGTACTGCCATATAACACATTTCTCCCACTCATTGAATAACTTTACTTCTGATTACTTTTTTCTTGGATGTATTGTCTTTATTTGTCTAAATGGATTCTGCCTTTATATCACCTCCATTCTTACTTGAAAAGCGTTTTTGAAATAATATCTATTGCTGTCATTTTTTCTCGTGTTTTCCCACTTTCATTCCCTGCAATCTTATTACTATGGTGTTTTGGGCTGTATACCTTTGTATGGAATCTAGAGGTGTCCATTTAGCAAGATTAGCAGGTTTAAAGAATAGGATACACCATCACTCTTCAACAGCAAGCCAAGGGCAGGGAAAAGAGGGGTGTCTAAAGGGTGTCTGTGCTGGGACTGTCCAACACACAGAGGGCATTGCTCATTCCTGCCTAACCTCCCTTTCATCAGCCTTGATCTTCCCTTTTCCAGACTTGAAACAGAGCCTGCCAGGAGGGCTTCAGACCACAGAATTTGCTACATTTTGATACAACTTTCTCTGATACCTCATGTAATGAGGAGTCAGATTTTCACCCGATTAGCCATTGTTGAAGCAATCTGCAGTTGTGCACCTCTGTCTGATCATAGCTATAAACTGCTTCCTGTGGCCATATTGGGCAAAAATTGTCACTTCTGTCTGTGCCCACAGTTTTTTTTCTGCTAAGATTAGGCAGGGGTCACTAATGCCTTTACAGCACAGTCAGTGGGTAGTGGGAGAGGTGGATCTGATCCCTGTTTCCACACCTATATTTTATTCAGTGACTATTACATTAATCAAAACCCAGGTCTTCCTCCTCTCCCTAACACCCCCCTTCAAAGTGAGTGCCTCCAGCAGGCAACAGAGTCAAGCGATCTCTTGTGATCTCTCTCTGTCCTCAGTGAATATTGAATTCTTTCTTTGCACAGTGATAAATCTTCAACAGTGTCCTCCCCATTCTAGAATAGCTGCTAGCTTAATATTTAAGGCAATTTCCTGGGGAATCTGAGAATGCCTTGCCAAAGCAAAGGAGGGAATTGAACCTGGGTATACCAAATTCTAGGCCTGGGTGACTGGTGCCACCTTAGTTGGGGGGGCATGTCTGCCCCCCCAGTGACTAGGGGGCATCCCCCGGGGCTGATTGCGCTGATAGGGGGGTCCCCCCATGGCCATTCTCACTGACCGGGGGGAGGGGGGCCCTGCAGCCAATCACACCAACCAGGAAGCAGCCACAGCACTCCCTGAAGTGGCCATGGTGCTCACGGAAGCAGCCACTCTGGTGCTCCCACTCCCCAGCCGGTGCTCGCAAGGGGTTACTGGTTCTCGGGCCTACCCCCCCGCCCATCGCCTAGGCTCTCAGGGGCTGCACATGCACCCCTGTGTGTCCCCCCCACGTATCACCACTGGGCTTAAGCAGTTATATAAGTGGAAACATGAAATGGTGGCTGAAACAACCTTTTTTGTGTGTGGAATGATCATGGAGGTGTGTGTTAGCCATGCTTTGAGGAAGCCTGCAGGTTTGTACTTCTTAGGGGATTTAGGCAAAAGATCCCAGTTGAGCTCAAGTGGGAGATGTTGTGTTGAGCTCCTCAAGAGTGGAGCAGTTTTAAACACGCAGACAGCCACTCCTCTAGTACAGGGGAAATTTAAAAGTGAGAGAGAGAGGGGCTGATAGGAATCCAGGTGTGTTCAGGATTAGATGAAAGCTGAGCAGAGGTTATGAGGGTCATGGTTTTAGATGTAAACAACTAAATTCTGCTCAAGTGCTCTTTTGTACCCATCCAAACTGCTTGTTCTTTTCATCATTACTGTTATATTTTTAATAGGACCTATTTTTCATTATTTAGTTGGCTGTCAAACTAATGGTATAGACCCAATCTTCAAGGAGATTTTCAGCAAGGTAAATAAAGCACCACAATATATTAGACTGAGGGACTTCCATTTGAAAGGGAACACTGTGTTACTGAGCCTCTGACATGATTTAAAATAATCTCACATATTTTAGATAAGAAAATTATAGTAGTCGCTTACCATGAAAGAATAGCATGCTACCTGTAAGTGGTGATTTAATGACAATGAGGAACGAGAATGTGGGGGCTAATAACTTTCCTATCAACTGCCATTATGATTTGCACTGATAGCCTACTAACAGCTGTCTGCTTCTACTTTCCTTTCCTTAGCAACCAGCATTCACAAGCTGATTGGGATTCCACAAGGTGATGGTTTCCATGGTAAAATGGATTACAAATGCAGCTAACAGCACATTCAACCCCTCCTTCCTCCCATTTTTCTTTCTAAAGTGAAACCTGAAAAGTATATGTTAATTCTGCATTTGCAGGAGCTACACTAAAAATACTTATTATATTAAATAGCCAGCGTTCACTTTTTGACTTCAACCTATAATGCAAACGACAGAAGCACAGACCTCTGGAGAGAAACTTTGTTTTGTTTACCTTACATTGCTTGATTTGTAGAAAAGCAAATTGGCACCAATTAGGGCAGAAACACCTGGATGTAATTTTAGCCTTAGCCCTGCGTTTCTTTGCTTTTCAGGATTTAAGGAGAATACTCAATCTATTGTAACCTTCCTGTTATTCTTTTTTATGATAACCTTTTACAATATTTAAAAAGAATTGGTATATCACCTTAACTTCCTGAACAGCTACCTGGAGAATTAATATTTGGAGTTCAGATTACAAGTAAAATGTACCCTTCCAGTTACTGTCTTAAACCAGTTAATAATAGGAGAGACTCAAACTGGTTTAGCCCAAAGAAACCCCTCGTTTTCTGAGATGTACCCTAGCCTTTCCTGCATAATTTATAGTTGACATAGATTAGACTGTAAAAAACCTCACATAAAAAGATATTTGTTGCAGAAGGAGTACGTAAAAAGATGAGATTGATGCCATTCATAAAGCCCATGTGGCATTTTTTTTAAAACAGTTTCAGAAGTAAGCCCCTTCTGAATCATTAACAGCCCTATATGCCTCTGGCTCCTGCTAGAAACCTGTTCTAGTAATCACTAGACTGAGGCTGATTTAGCCCAGAGGTAGGGTTATATCACAGCCCAATATGGCTTGACTGCAAAACTCTTGGCTGCTTGCAATTTTAGAATGAGATCCAGATCACTTAGTTATTATTCTTCCTTTGTCATACTACATAATAGAACTTATTGTAAATGTTAATGGATCAGATCATTAAATATATGACTGGTTAGGGATGTTTTTGATAAACGAGTAAAATTCATTCCGTGTATTTCCATAAATTGTTGTAATTATATAGCAGTAGGGTGTTTCCCTGGAATCTAGCTATTCCTAATAGGAACAGCCTGGAACTGTTGATAGTGTGGCAAATGAAAACCAGCAGCAATGGTATAATATTCACAATTTATAGACTTACTTCACCTATGAAGTGTAGCGTTTCTGTTCTGTTTTCCCAAATAAATAATACTGGCATACTTTTAGTCTTTCATATTTTTCCCCTCCTTGGAAAAAAGGTGAGCAGCAAATTATAGCTCTGTGTGCTCTCTTCATCAGAAAGCAATCTGAACAATTGTTATAGTGCTGTTTCTTTAGGTCAGACAAAGAAGGAAAATAGCATTTAATAAATTAGGAAATTTTACCAATCATGGACTCAATGAGCTCTTAATCTTTACCAATGCTTTTCATGTCTAAGTTCTCAAATACTATGTAAAATTATTGTTTGGCAAGTTGAAGAATGATTCTTGTTTACTTTTATCAAACCCTGAAATTCTCTGGGCAGATAATGACCAACCTTCAGACCTAATTTAAGTTCATGCCAGTTTCAGGATGCCCTGTAATATTTTTATTTTTAAGCTTATTCTGTTTAAATATTGACTACCATCCCCATTTTAAGAACAGAGAATAATTTTATAACAGTAGAATTTTTCAGAACAAACTTCCTAAGAAACTTCCCAAGCACAGCTGAAGTACCTGCATAAAGAACACTCTACTAATGCAGTTCAAGCAGCCTGCTTTAAAATGAGGTAAAGATAAGTATATAGGAAAAGTATCTCTTTAAAATTACTGGGTAATTCACACCAAAAAAGACTAATATTAGCAGCTCCTTTTAAATCCCTGGTGCCAATCTGTCTGCAGTAGAAATTCATGCTTTGTAACTATGGTCATGTCTACATTATCTCCATACCAAGCTCTGGAATTGGTACCAAGAAATAAGCCCATCCAATTTAGAATCATAGAATTATAGAAAATTAAGGTTGGGAGGGACCTCAGGAAGGCATGTAGTCCATCCTCAACTAGATCATCCCAGTCAAGTTTTTTCTACCCCAGTCTTAAAATGCTCTTAAACATGGAGATTCCACAACTTGTCTGGGTAGCTTCTTCCAGTGCTTTACTGCCCTCCTCGTGAGAGAGTTTTTCCTAATATATAACCAAAACTTCCTTTCTTGAAACTTGAAACCACTGCTCTTCGTTCTGTTATCTGCCATCACTGAGAACAGTGTAGCTCCATTATTTTTAGAACCACCCTTCAGATAGGTGATGACTGTTATTAAATCCCACCCCCCTCTTCTCTTTCCCATACTAAATAATCCCCGTTCCCTCAGCCTGTCCTCAAAAGTCATATTCCCCAGCCCTCTAACTATTTTTGTTGCCCTCTGCTAGACACTCTCCAGTTTGGGGCCCCCACTACAGAAAGAATAGGGACAAAACTGGATGTAATACTCCAAATGTGGCCTCACCAGTGCTGAATACAGGGGAATAATCATTTACCTTGATCTGCTGGCAATGCTCCTAACTAATGCAGCCCAGTATGCTGTTACCCTTCTTCACAAGAAGGGCACACTGATGCCTCATATTCAGCTTACTGTCTAAACTAAACCCCTGGTCCTTTTCTGCAAAGCTGCTGTTTAGCCAATTAGCCTTCTCCTGTGCCAGTGTACGGGACTGTTCCATCCTAAGATCAAGACTTTACACTTGTCCATATTGAACTTCATGAGATTTATTTTGTCCCAATCCTCCAATTTGTTGAGGTCTCTCTGAATCCTAGCCCTACCATCCAGTGCATCTACTACTCTGCCCAGCTTGGTGTAATCCACAAACTTGCTGAGGGTGCACTGCATCCCATTTTCCACATTGTTGATGAAGATACTCAACAAAACCAGCCCCCAGACTGACCCCTAGACCACACCGCTTGATCCTGGGTACCAAGTAGACATCAAACCATTTGCTCTCACTCTGCCTGAACTTGATCCAATCAGTTAGGTGGAGTAGGTGGCTTGAGGGGTTCTGAGCTTCTCTAAGGATCTCCCAAGATAGAAATGCAGTATGCCCTGGAGTGTGCTCAAAGACCCTTCTGAGCTTCCTAATCAGTCTAATTGCCGCACATAGTTGCAGGCATAACAGGAAGGCTTCATTTTCAGATGCAGTCTTCAGTTCGGTAGAGAGGCAGAAAAGACAGAGTGATATATCACCTGCAGCCTCCCATTCAAAATTTCTATAACGTGTCATTCAGTAACTGTGTCAAATGGTGTTCTGATTTGATTATCACACATAAGCTACTGTACCTGAAATCTGCAATTTAGTTTTCTCCCAGGTTAACAGCAAGGCACATGTCAGAAATCATTTCACAACTAATAATATCAGAATTTTTTTTCTTTGAGCACATGTAAATGTTTTAATATCAACTGTTCTACTTTAATCATTATTTACTGACATTAGGGTCACCTATACATCAGAAGCTAGCCTGGAGATAACTTTTCAAATCTCAGACTTTATTCTGTACATGCATGAGAACAACTTGTTTTGGAGATTGAGGCAAAATATTTTATTTTTCTAAATCTAAAGGTACCCATGTCTGTGTATTTCAGTGTTTTTGAAATATTGGTGAATTGAAGCCTCTTATTAAATGTGTTTGATTAAAAGGTTGGGGGTTTATTACACAAAAGATGTGATAAATGACTGTGACTATATTTACAACTGGTCACTAGGTTTACTGCCAGTTTGGTAGCATGATACAGTTTAATGTTTTCTAATTGAGTCTATGGTAAAAAAAGGAGCAAGAAAAGATTTTTTTATGCTTAATTATTTAACATAGGCCCTTGGCAAATGTTAAAATAGTATTGCAGTGGGATCTGAGCCTCCCCTCAACAATCATACATGTCCTGCCATACCACACATGCTATTATTTTAACAGGAATCTTGCAACCCAATTGGGGGTTAGCAAGGTTCCTTTTTATGGGAGCCCAGCAGTTCCCCATACCAGAGGAATTTAACACTGTGCTGTGCTTGTCAGCTAAGCTTGGCACAGAGAAAGATGGCTGATTGAATGTCTGGTCCCACAGCTCTGTGAGGCATACAAGGCTTTTTCTTGTACAAGTCATGGTGAACCTGTAAGACTAAGCATAGTGTTTGACTTGTCCTGCAGCTCCTGCAGAAGTTGCAGAGACTTGCCAGGCCTCAGGAGATGAGGGGCAAAGCAAACCCTATGCCAGATCATAGTGAGCCACAAGGCACCCTCACTATAACTCCTGAATGAGCTGTAGAGAAAAGCAAGAAACCTGTAGGCTGCAGTGAAGCTGACATGACCTGACATCCTCACTTAGCTAATGGGCTTCCTGTACCTGGCATCCTGAAAACCACCACAAGGCTGTACAGCATGCCTGTCAGCTTGCTGATGGGCTCCTGACTCTTTATCTAAATTAATTCCCTGGATGTGTGGCAGGGTTACTATTTATGGTGGGATAACAGATTAATTGTACCTGTTAAATGTCAGCCAAGGGACCTAGTAACAGACAATAGAAGCAGGTAACTCAAAAGTGTGGATGTGTGTGTAGTATTATGAAGGGATTTGAGATGGCAAGAGGACTAACCATTGGCTACCGCTGATGCTAATTTGAACCATAGTTGGGGTGATTGATTCTACCTTGTAGCCTAGTTAGTGTTTGAGCCAGCAGTACCAGACCAAAACAAACAAACAAAACAAAACAAAAAACTCAACAAAGCAACCAAGAGATGAGTTGTGGCTTCTTAACACTTCAAAAGCATATAGTTATGCATTATCGTTGTCTACCTTCATGCCTTGTTCTCACCTCAATGGCTGTTCCTAATCTGGATATCACATACATTTTAAATTATGATATACTATTTAAATTGGGTTACTGTCTGTAATATTTCCTCTTGTTATAACAGATGAATAATCATTTAAATGGTGAATCAAAACACTTGTTTTTCTCATATTTATGGGTAACAAGGAACATGTTATTAAGCTGTTCAAGTCAATATTAGGAAAGTTGGTCCTGGCATGTAATCCACCTTCTCTTAAATGTCATGCACTAGTCTGAATTGTTTGTTAGCCATAATCACAAACTGTTTCTCAAGCATACTTTTAAAGGTTAATCCACTTCTATACTATGTTGCCTGGTATTTCAATATTTATTATTAAATGGTATGTTGCTTCCAGTCTGTACAACTGTTTCTCTCTCTCACACACACACACACACACACACACACACACACACACACACACACACAGATTGGTGCCTCCTGAATCTGGGGGGCCACAATTTGTGGGGAGACCCAGGGGCAGGCAAAAATCCCCATATCCACTCCCACACTTCTGTGCCACGGCTTAGTGCCCACGCCACCGGCCTGCATGACAATAAAACTTCCCGATCCTAAGCAGTGCTGAGTTCGGGGCCAATCTCAGGGGGGTCACGTGCCTCCACAGTACCCCCTACCAGTCACCTGTGCTCAGGATTACTCTGTCAGGCAAGTACATAGCAGCACATGCCCATGTAGCTATACAAATAAGGCAGTATAATACTCAAAATTACAGGTAGAGAAAAACCTAAGTAGGTGTTGACACTGGAAGAGGAGGAGGAAAAGGAGCCCAATTATAAAGTGATTACAAGGAATAAGAGACTCGAGTTCTAGGCACACATACCTAGAGAGTCTGTGGACCTGCTTTGCAGCAAAGTGTTCTACCACCAGCCTACAGATTGGGCATTATCTAGGCTAGGGTTCTCCAATTTCTAAGTGGCCCAATTCTATATGCCCTATGGCCTGCATCAGTGTGAGCCATGGCTCCCTGGGACACGTAGTGCATGGCATTACCCGTTCCCCACCCCCTAACCCCCTCCACCACAATGCATGTGCAGGCATCCTAGCCTTACCCTCAGCTCCCTGGCTGTGGCTCCCCAGCTTCACCTCATCACATCAACCACCCTCCACTGAGGGTACAGAAGGTGGAAGCCAGAAGAGGGAGGGGGAACCTGGAGACCCTGGCTGGGTTGTCATGGATCAGCTTCAAGAGGAGTGCTGTGTAGGAGTCATCAGTGGCGTGGTTGTTATATCACTTTGCTTGAAAGCTGGGGGTGCAATTTCTAGCTCCCCCTGGGTGAACATAAATATAAGACCATAAAAAGTGCCATTTACTAAGTCAGACAATAGGTCCATCTTGCCCAGTAGCCTGTGTCACACAGTAGCAGAGAGCAGGAGCTGAAAGGGAGAATCAAAAGGCTAGGACTGGGGTTTTTCTCCTGTTCTTCTCACTTGCAGTCTCCAGTATTTAAGGTCTAGGAAGTTCTGATTCAGAGGCTGTATCCTTAATTCCCATGCTTAATAGCTACTAATACACCTTTCCTCCAAGAATGTGCCCAATCCCTTTTTTAAGCTGGCTGAAATGATATCTTGTGACAATGAGTTCCACACTTTAATTACATTCTGTGTGAAAAAGGTTTTCCTTTTGTTTTATGCTGACTACCTATTAGTTTAATTTTGTCCCCCCTGAAGCATCTCTTTTCTAAACTAAATAGGTTTAGCCCCTTTAGTATCTCATCATATGGAAGCCCCTCCATATCACCAAGCATCCTGGTGTTCTCTGAATTAAAAAAAAAAAATTTTTGGTTAAATAAAAGTAACCCCAACTCTATTTTTTCCCCATGATTTAAATGAAACACCACACACACACACACACACACACACGCACACACACAGTGATGTTTCATTTTAATCATGGAAAAATGTGGATTTGGGGTTACTTTTTTTTTTTTTTTACCAAAAAGTAGGGATTTTTTTTAAATCAGAGAAAACCAGGATCTCCACATATCACTAATCATCCTTGTTGTTCTTCTCTGTACCTTTTCTAGTTCTTCTATGTCATTTTTAGGTGTTTGGACCATAACTGGACACAATATTTAATGTGTGGATGCACCATGAATTTTTAAAGAGGCATACTGATACATCTTGTTTTATTACAATCTGTTTCTAGTGTGGTAACCCACCATAGTGTACACATAGTTTGGGTTATTTTTGTCCAAGTGCATCACTTATCTACATTTAATTTCATTTGCCATTTAGTTGCCCATCCACTCAACAGTGCCAGATCCTTCTGTAGTTCCTCACAATCTGTCTTGGTCTTTACCACTTATATTTTGTGTCATCCGCAAATTTAGTTACCTCGCTTTTCACTCCTTTTTACAGATCATTTATGAACATGTTAAACAGCACAGGTTCCAACACAGATCCCTGAAGGATCCCTCTGTTTGCTATCTGTTCTATCTATCCTGACCATGTATACTCAGTCTTTGTTTTCTCTCTAAGCCAATTTCTAATGCATGAATGGACCTTTCCTGTAATTGCATGACTACCTAACTTCCTTAAAAACCTCTGATGGAGGACCTTGTGCAAGGCTATGTCAACTGGATCCCCTTGATCCATCTGCTTATTGACACTTTCAATGCACTCTAGTAGGTTGGTGAGGCATGATTTCCCTTTGAGAAAACCATGTTGATTCCTTCCTAACTAATCATGTTCATCCATGTGCTGAATATTTTTTATTATTGTTGTTTCTACCAATTTTACAGGAACAGAATTTAGATTCACCAACCTGAAGTTCCCTGGTTCTCCTCTAAAACCTTTTTTTAAATATGGGAATCATATTGGCAACCCTCCAGTCCTCTGGTACTGAGGCTGTTTTTAGTTAAGCAGGCCTAAAAGCTGGATTTGTTACTGTCAAGTTCCCCAACCACTTAAGTCTTGGGCTAGATATCCGTGAAATAAAATTCAGATTTGTGCTTAAATACCCAAAACTGCAGGTATGCCGCAGTGTCTGTGCCACCTAGATGCATAAAGGAACAGTTTCTATATACATATACATCTGTATGTCAGCATATGAATTTGCAGGCCATCTAAGCTTTTTTTTTTTAATTGGTTTAAAAATGCATTTCTCTGCATTGCCACTGCTATTTTTTTCCTAGTATATCTACTGTAACTTTAGTGTCACTCTGGATGCACAGGATTCAGGCACTTTTTAATTTAATTTTTTACCCCTTGGCAAGATACAGATTTAACACTTTTACTGGTAGCAGTGATCAAAAACTGGTGTATACCCACAAGAGAACAAAAATTTGGCACATATAGGCTAGGTTAAAAATGGTGGAACCCAGGCTTAGATATGCCCTACCCCCTCCACCTCACAAGGGCAAATGTGTGTTCTGTTCACTACCAATCTAACCTATGCCTTTTCCATAAACCACATAACTTAGCTTTTTGAATGTCTGTACCAAGCCTTTGGGGCAGGTTTATAGAGAGGCAGTAGGTGATGCTACTGGCTGATTCAGTACTGCTGATAAGGCACAAAGACAGCAGGTGTTCCTTCCTGGCTACTTACACTCAACTGAGCAGTAAATCAAATGCAAAAGTATAGACAATTAGATATGAATAGCTGCTGGGAATTGAGAGTGTAGTACAATTAGAACCAGTAGTGTTAACAAGGGGTATGTTAGTGGGGCACAAGTCACAGATGCTGACTCAGAGAGGGCAGCCTCCAAGGGGCACCTTTCTTAGCATGTCACACCAGAGAGGGGGAGGATCTGGAGGCAGCAGGGCCTGAGGATGGCTGTTTGCAAATACTGTAGATAGCTATTGATGCAGTTGCAAGTGTCAGCATGGCCAGCAGCTAGGGGGTTAACCCAGGCTTCTCATTCCATGCACACACTGCATACTTCACTATTGTTGATCATTGCTGGCAATATACTTCAGCAACAACAGGGACATTAACCCCCTGGATGCTGGCCATGCTAATGCCCACGCAGGCAGCAGTGCCTATTCCCAGCTATGGGGAAACACTGGCTCCAGGTGCAAATATTATCAGTTATGCCTCTGAGTAGAACTACATTTTATTAATATTACCTAGCAAGTGATGCACAAGCAATGACTTCCTGCTCCTTACTACAATAAGGTCAAGATAGCAGCAACAAAGAAGGATCCAAGAAGAGTATAGAAAGTTTTAGCATGATGCACAAAAAAATTACACATGTTGCATTTGGAGAACATTCACACTTCATCCTAGAAAAAAGGCAAATTCTTTTTCTTCTTTATGAAAGGATAAAAATCACATTAGTCTTTACTAGCTTATAAACTTTATTTTTCTTCTCCTAAAAAGAGATACAGGTCATATGTATGCACCTTTCTCCTAGCTTTTGAGAACCATACACAAGAACCAAGATGGGGCTGTACTAAATAACACGGTGAGGTGATATGAAATTAAATTAATTATCTTCCAGTATTACTGTGCAAGATCTCATTATCTACATTTTCTTGGTTAATCTAAATGCTGCGTTATTTTTGTCTGGAGGAAAAAATGTTAAAAAGTCATTTTGATTTATGCTACTTGAGCAACATGTACCTTTCCCAATCAATTAATAATGTTAGTTTTGATTTCACAACACATAGGACACATTCTCAGAAACCTCCATACTCTGGAAAATAAAAGATGGTTGTTGTTTCCCTGCTCTTGTACTAAATGAAGTCAGTAGCAAAGTTCGATTTGGTTTTGATTGTACTGGTAATTTCAGAGCCATTACCTATCCTTTTTGAGAACCCATGGTGAGGTTCTGGATAACTGGAAAAGGGCAAACATAGCACTCATGTTTAAAAAAAGGAGGAGGGAATTACAGACCAGCCATGCTGATCTTGATGCCTAGAAAGATCGTATAGCATGTCTTCAGGAAATCTATTGTGAAGCACCTAGAGAGGAACAAGGGTAACAGTAGGGTGACCATATCAGCCAATTTAAAATCCTGGACACTTACATCATGCCCCACCTCCTCTTCCTGCCACTGCCTCTCAAGTCAGTGGCACTGCTGGAGGCAGATGTGGGATGGTGTTACTATTCAGGCAGTTAAGGGAGTCAATGGCCCATTATTGACCCTTTCTTCTTTATTTCACAGGTGTTAACAATAACAGTGGCCTCACCTTTTAATGGTCATTTCACTAATCAAGCTAATATATTTTAGGGCAGTTTTTCTGTCTTCTAATGCTTCCTATTACACAGCTCATGCAACTCTGCCTCTCCACCCCATGCCCTGAACCCAGGATGCTCATTTTAATTTTCACCAGTCAGACAGGACTGGCATCCAAAATCTGGGACTGTCCCAGCCAAATCAGAATGTATAGTCACCTTAGTTATCAGGGACAGCCAGGATGCATTTACTGACAGTAAGCCATGTTAAACCAACCTGTTTCTTTCTATACTAAAGTGACAGGCTCTGTGGATGGGGAAAGAGTAGTAAATATGTTGTATCTTGACTTTAGAAAGGTATCTGAAACTGTCTCTCACATTTTAATTAACAAGGTAAGAAAATACAGACAAGATGAATGTACTATAACACAAATACATAACCAGTTGGAGCACTGTGTTGAATAAGTAATCATCAATGGTTCATTGTCTAGCTGGGAGAAGGTATCAGTTGGGGTCTCTAGGATTCTCTCCTGGGTCAAATACTAGCCAATATCATGTCTGATTTGGATGATTACATTTAGTGTAAACTTAGCAAATTTGTGGATTACCCCAAGTCGCAGACACTCTAGAGGGTAGGGCTAGGATCCAGAATGACCTGGACAGAATGGGAAAAAAAATGATCCACAGTTAATCAGATGAGATTCAACAAGGACAAGTGCAGAATTTTGCACTTGGGACAGAATAATTGTATGCGCAAATATAGGCTGGGGACTGATCGGCTAATTTGCATTACTACAGAGAAGAACCTGGGGGACACAGTAGATTAGAAGCTAAGTATGAGCCCATGGTGTGCTCTTGTTGGAAGAAAAAGCCAACAGTAGATTGGGTGGTATTAAAAGGAGTGTCACATACAAAACAAAGGAAGTGATTCTGTCCCTCTGTTCAACACTGGTGAGGCCTCCAGGCCTGAAATACTATGTCCAGTTTGAGCCCTACACTTCAAAAAGGATGTGGACAATGTGGAAAGTGTCCAGCACTGAGCAACAAAAATAATCAGGGACCTAGAAGGTGAACTTCCCAGGAAAGGCTGAAAGAATGAGAAGAGAAGACTGAGGGGGATTTGATAACAGTCTTCAAATACCTGTAGGGCAGTTACAGAGAGGATAGAGAAGGGCGTTTTTGCTGTGGTTGTAGGGGTAAGGACTGGGAGCAATGGCCTCAAACTACAGTAGGCAAAATTTAGGTTGGAGTTTAGTAGGAAATTTCTGACTATGAGGGTGGGCAAGCACTGGAACCAGGTACCTATGTGGAATCTTCATCCCTGGAAATGTCCAAGATCATGTTAGGCAGCTACTTGGCTAGGGTGGTTTAGTCAAAACTAGATGACTTTGTGATGTCCCTTCCAGCCTTACTTTCCCATGTCTCTACAGGAATAAACTATATATTCTGTAACAAGTATCTCCACCACTTAGTAATTTAAATTTTAATTCTTTACTGAAAGAAAGCAAATTATAGGAAAAAGAAAACTAAGGAGATTTATTTTAGTGACCTGCAAATAAAGTTCATTTGACTACTTTTGCAAATGCATGTTTTGGGAGATTAAAATCTTTCCTGTTTTAAAATACCCAAGATTTCAATTTTTCAAATTGCCAACTGTGAACTATATTCCAAAAATGTAAACTAAAATTATATTTAAATTATTCATAGGAGAATATTTTTCATATTACCACATTTTTTCTGTTAAATATATGCTTTAAATTACCCTATCAACCTTTTTGTTTTTCAGAGTGAATCTTCTGCATATGAAAATAGGCTTGCTTTAATGACTTTAGTGGCAGATCTTGTAACTTTCCACTGAGTAGGTGTAACAATGGAAGCTGTAGAGCAAATACAACACACAGACTGTCTTGAGAATTTGAATGCAGACACCAAATGGCTTCCTCTTAAATGTATTTGTCTTCACATTCTTGACCTCCACACCCATTCAGTTCTCGTTTTTTTTTTCTGGTGAAACTAATAATTATACCAGCTAATTCTAATGCCAATGGGTTTTGTGATGTAAATATATGCCTATTAAAGTACTCAATTCAAACTTATTTCACACCAGATTTCATGGGAACAAATTTAGGTCATTATCAGCGTGGCTAGAAAACAACCAGAAATCATAATCAAAGCACCTGAGCTCTCTATCTCTGCATATATGTGTGCATGCATATACACAGTAATATTATATATGCATCTTCTAAAAAATTATCTCTGTTCACAATTTAGAAGACTAGCTGCTCTGCTCTGGAAGACCATCAATAAATTGGTTCTTCATAGGAGGTTGTAAGCACATAAAAGCCTCTACTCCTCTGTATCACTGTAACCTATTTCTTTTCACTTCTAGCTTTCCAAAGCCAGAATGGATACCCTGCATTTGACTAAGAGATTAGGTTCTGGACCATTCAAAACTCCTGTTTTTATTTATTGATCCTCTCCCTGACACTGTGGTAGCTAGGTCTACTAGATACAGATATTGTCAAGGCACCAGAGTAAGTCATTCATGAGTTCCTAAAAAATCCTGAAATAATAATAATATCATTTACAATAAATCTGACAGAAATAGTTAGCATAGTTTAGTTCTACTTCACTTTATTCCTAGCTATTGCTGCTCCTCAGCCTTAGTCTCAGACTGTCAGGTGATCCTGCTCTGATTTTGTATCAGTTTGTTGTGGCTTTTTAGATCATTAAAGTTCTGGTCACACATTTTTGTCTCTAGTTCTACTGACTAGTTCCCAATAGACTCCATATGTAGAACTGTGAAACAGAGTAGCTATTTTTGACTCTATATTACTTGAGGTTTCCTTCCTTATGACTACTTAAAGCTATACTTGTAGCTACTCTTTGGCAATGCAGTGAGATTTGGGCCTCGGTAGATGTTACACTTAAGAAATAATTAATTAGTTAATCAAGTCAAAAGTAGTAACTCTGCTCAATGTACATGTAACTAAGGTGCAATAAAACAGGGAATAAGCAAAAAAGTTATTACAGGGCACATCTACACATTCATTAATGCACTGTAATTATGGTGCATTAAGTTTAGTACTTGTAATAATTGCACAGTAGTGCTGGCAAATGTTTCTTTGTGATGCTAATGTGCAGTAAGCTAATTCTACTGTTTATTAGCTTAACATGATTTTTGTATGCCATGCTAATGCACCGTACAGTTAGTCTACTGTGCTTTTAACATCTCCTGTAGATGCTCCCACACACAATATGCATAGTGGCCAGTTCCCATCATTCCTTATAGTGTACATGTGGCCAGCACTGACCAGCTAATTGACACTCTCAGCCTAGGAAGCACATCAGAGCCTTGAAGGGCTCCTATGCGCTCTCATGGCTCAGGACCACTGGGCATCCAGCTTGTTATTTGCCAGTGGAGAGAGAGCCTGGGATAGTGTTCCTAGGCTGCTCCTGCACAAGCCATATAGGGCATTTGGAATCTGATCTCTGATCCAACAATCACGCTTTCTGGCATGCACATGTGGCATGGCAAGAGATACAACTGTGGGATCAGGTCCCAATTGCGCCTTTAATCGAGGAGCTGTCAGCAGCCTTGTTAGATCTATCCCTCTTTCTGTTGCTCTTTGCAGAAGTTACATTTTTTGCATTAATTTAATATATTAATTGCACAATAAATTGTAACATGATATGCATTCAAGTAACTTATCATGAGCTAAAAATACAGAACCAGCTGCAAAAATAGTGAACCAGCCTCAAAGATATTCCTTATTAAATGCAGACCATTATTTATAGTTCATTTGTATTGCATTTTAATTTGAATGTGTGGCATGTTACATATCAAGTGATAGGGTTTTGCTGGGTCTCTCAGCATCCCAGGGTAAAGTACTCCCTTCCCACACTTGGGTTGTAAAACAAAGCCTGCAGCCACCTGCAGGAAGTAGTGGACATACTCTCTACCCCCTCATTCTTGCAGGAAAACAGCTGCTGCCTTCTGGACCAGTGAGTGATGGTCACCCTGGTTCTCTGCAAGAGGAGCCCCTCACCCCTTGCACAGAAAAAGGGTGATCAACTAACTGGCAGGGGAGGGGACCTTTCCCTGGGCTTGACCCTCCCTGGGGACATTTTAGCATCCCAAACTGCAGACAGGCACCTTAATGTTTCTGGTGAAATGGGAAAAGAGCATGCCTGCAGCCTGGGAGCATGCCTGTCACTGGAATCCCAGGCTTCAGACATGCCAGGAAATTTAATGAATCACAGACTAATCTGTGGTCCTGTTCATCTCAACAACAGGCCCCCATAGGGGTAGAGTGAAACTAAGCAGCAGCCCTCTGACACCTTCCAGTCTGGAGAGGGAGCTTTGAAAGTGTGGCTGCCATTGTGCTTTTGTTGTTGTTGTTGTTGTGCCACAAACCTTGCAGCTCAACAGCAAAAATGTCTTCGGGGGGCCTTTAAGTGCTACCTGTATTTCAGCACTGGCCATTCTTAACCCATATTTCATCTCTGCTCTCTCTCTCTGTGCATTAAACTTAAGGGCTGCAGTAAAATTTGAATCCCTTTTACTCATTTGGTTGATTTCATGCTGTCTCTCTGAAATTCTATCCCCTACTCAGCATTTAATACCCCTTCTCCTCTCACATTGTCTTTTCTCCTACATGTAGAGTGATTTAGTTACCCATTTTAGTCTGATGTCAAGTAGAAGGCAGGGTAGACTAACCTTATAGATCAAAGTGTGTGTGGTGTGTGTGTTACACATACAGACACATAGATACATATATATATACACATCTCAAGCTACCCTTTTATACCTGCATTACTGCACACCCTAGTGTCCTGCACTGACAGTATAGGGAGAGGTTGGGGAAGGGACTAATTATTTTGGGACTTGTTTCAATGCACATTTTTCTTAACTCCACTCTGTCCTTGAAAAACAGTTTTACTACTTAACTCATCATTTTCCACGTTTCTAGTTCTTTACAAGTATTTGACTCTGATTGTCCTCTTTTTTTTTGCCCTCTATCTTTTCTGTCCAAGATTTTGTACTTTTCTTCAAAACTAAAGCTGAGGCTTATCAAGTCTTCACTTTTCCACCATCTCTTATTTATTCTTTCAATCCCTGCTCCAGTCTTACCATACAGCCTCCACATCATATTTGCCTCTGCCCCAACATCGTCACCCCTTTCTCCTGTATTTCTCCATGCTCAACTTGTGTCTCTTCCAGCTCCTTTTGCACCTACATTTTAAATGGATGTTAATTTCCACTGTCTTAAACTTACTCTATTTTATACCTGCCTTTTAAACTACTGATTTTCTACTAATCCTTGAGTACATGATATATTCATGCCCCTGTGACTTGCTTCCTTTCTTTAATTTAGACTGTCCTTCATCTATCTGAGTCTCTGTCATTCCCTACTTCATATTCTCGCTGTTACGTGCTCCTGTGATCTTTCATTTTCCTCTGTGATAGGCTTAGGTATTTTGTCCTCCCAGGAGTCTGGCACCTCTAATAGCCAAACTGGCTTGTCAGTATTCCCCAACTTCTGCTGCCTCCTCTCCTTCACCTGCCCTGACTTGCTGTTAACTCTATAAAAGGGGAGGCTGCCTATAGAAGCCTACTTGGTGTCTGTTACCTTTCTCCTCTCACCATAGGTGAACTCTTTCTTTAAAAGGGTCTTGGCCACTTTAGGGGCTAGAATCATGATCTCCAGCCACCCCTATAGTCATGCCTCTGCCTCAAAGAAAACTCAGTGGTCCCTTCATAAGAAATCTCTATGTCTGAATCAACACAGGGGCCCTTCAGCCCCAAGACCCTTGTCCATGCTTCCACCTGCCCAGACTCAGCCCTTTTTATCTGGCAGAGACTCTTCAGCTATGGTCTACCACCTCAGGCACTAGCATCCTGGGCCTCTGTCCCAGTCATAGAGAAAGCCCTGCAGGCACCGCACCTGTGGCCTCCTCTACTGCTGTAGGCACAACCTGGTGCTCTGGTATTAAGCATTGTCAAACCATAAACACAAGCAAACCACTTAAAATTCAACTCACTTTGATTCCTGACCTCACCAGATGCCCTAAATTTCATAGATTCCATAGACATTAGGGCTTAGCTTTCTCCTTGCAGCTATAGGAGACCACTTAGTCATTAGCCAGCCCATCTCCCAAAGCCTTCTCCTTTAGGAGATATATTTCCTACTGCCTGCAGGGTCAGAATACCTTGATAGTGTGTAGGCCCTGGTTTGATGTGCCAGAGAGCTCTACCTCTTCCTGTCAGCTGGCTCTCCAGCTATGCACAGGGGTTTCATCTGTGCTTGATAATCATCCTGCCCCTGTGTGCAGCAGCTTAGCTCAGCTGCCTCTACTTTGCCTAGTGAGCTCTGGTTGTTCTTGCCCTGTATCCTTCCAGGGTTGTTAACAGGCCCCAGCCTCAGGATCTGTTTTCTTGTTGGGGCTGGCTTCTGTCATTAATGGTCCCTGATGGCTACAAAAGTCCTGGTCCCCACTGGACAGCAGCTAACAAGGTTGGGGTTCTCTGTTACATCCTCTTTCTTACTAACTGCTCCTTTCACATTCTCTTTTGGAGACATCTTCACCACTTCATTCTGCTCTTGAGTATGTCTAACTTCATATGCAGGATGAACTCATTCTTTCCGCTGTCTCAGCTATTACACATCTACATACCTTGACAGCTCCCAAACCTACCTTTTCATTCTTGATCCTTCACAATGTGTCTGATCAGTGTCTCCAGGTCTCTCTCTTTTTCTGATGTCTTGTCATCACCTCTAACTAAAGGTTTTCAAAACCAAAATTAGTTTAAAATTCTTGTCTTCCTCAGGGAACCCTTCCTTTGTCACTGTCAACCATTTCATCAATCGCTTTGGCACCAAAGTTCATTTCAACTCTGGAAACTGTTCCTTTTATTCTTCCACTGTGCCACTGCCTGCCTCACTAGTCAGGATCTGGGTTGTTACTATATGTGTGGCTCCTTAACAATATAGCTACACATCACTTCTTTCTTTGTGCATCACTATTATTAAAATCCTGGCCTATTCTTTGGATATCACTTTTCTCTACTACTTCAGCCCACTACCCTATGACATCTTTTTTTAGCCAGTTGAAAAGGCCTATTTTCTTCTTAAATTTTCTTTGACTTTTAATCTCTTTTCAAGTCCATACTAAATGTAATGGCTTCCCCCTACCCCGCCCCCACACACAGACATACACGTCAGTGCTCTACACAGTTCTACAACCTTCTATAAGTCTTCTTACATGGCCTCCTGCTCCCCTTATTCCATACGTCTAGTCTCTAGATTGGTTCCACCGATTCTTTCATCCACTTCTGACTTTATGGCTCTGTCATCTCTTACAATAGGAAGAATATCTTGATTGATTAATGTTCTACCTTCCACTCTTTCAAAGGCATTTGAAACATTGGCTGATAGGTCTTTGTTTCAATTTGGTATATACTGCAGTGACTTTAAGTTTTTGACTGTGAAAGAGGGATATTAAAATGTTTCAGTTCATTTCCAGACGTCCATGATTATTTATTTCAAAATCACTAATAAGCAAAGCACACCCTGAGATATGGTATGTGAATACATATAAATATTAATAGTGACAACTTTAGTTACATATTCCTCTAAAGAAATCCCTATTGAACAGAACAGTGAGAAACTGATTAGAGATAATGTGTCATTAAAAATTTGTGTCAAAAAAATTTCATAGTATTTTTTTAATTTAGTATTTAGTTCAGGTTGAATTTATGACATTTATCATTTATTCTGTAAATGTGAATATGTCCCTTCCTTCTTAGTTCCCACCATCATGCCAGCTGGCTCACAGAATGAACAGTTACACAATCTGAGAAACATTGTCATGGAGATTATCCAGACAAAGGGTATTGCAGGTGTTCATATAGATAGAAAATCTGCCTATCTACATGGAAAATCATATGTATAATAAAAAGATAAGTGAGGGGTTGAGTGGAAAAACCCATCAGGATTGTTGGTTTGATTTATATTTTGGATAAATCAAACCAGCAAAACATTTTAGAGCCAAGCAGGATAAAGACTGGGTTCTGAATATACCAACCAAAGTGCCTCAAATGTCTTTGAAAGAGAAAAAGTCTTAACATCAATCTGGTTTAGATATGCCATACGTTCTGAATCTACAGTCCAGAATGGGCTTCATTAAATGTTTGTTGATCATTGAATAGTATATATTATATATTTTATTATGGTGCAATTTAAAAAAGGGACTTTTATTGTTGCTAATCTACAGTGTGCAAAATCAGCTGTCATTGAGTGTATTTATCTTCTGTTTACTTACAACACAATCATTTTGCTGGCTCATTGCTGATAGAAACCTGTTAGCCCCACTCTTCTTTCATTAGATGGAATTATTCCCCTGACTGGTGACATCAGTGTGCTTGTTAGAACCCATCTGCAATGCCTGCAGCACAGTCTAAAGGCTTCATAAGAAAGGAAAGAACTGATTCTGTGACACAAAAATAGTCTTTTCATTCAACTATGGAGAAATGCCAGACCCGGTACAATTATAAAGCAATTTCTTTCACAATGGATGGGAGGAATTAGATGGGTTTAACTGATGACAGTGTAAATTTGTGACACAATTTAAAAATATACAGATTTGACATTGCAATGACCTGTCTTATAAATGAAAGACATGTAATAGTTTAAAAAGCACACAATCTGTCAAATCAAACCTCATTTCAACAACGTAGGGTCATACCATATAAAAACTTTGGCTTAAACATATTTTATGAGTTACACAAGGAATTTTTACTGTGTCTTATGGCAGCTAGGATTTTCAAAGATATTTAAGTTTGTGGCATGTCACCCAGTATATTTCAGAAGGAACCAATTATCTTTTGGTTCCTTGCACTCCCTGCCTATAACTTATAAATATAATGCTCATAACAGACACCTAATATTAAGGACAGTCAACATTATCAAACTGGTAAATGTAATCCTTAAGAAATCCTTAAGCAATAACATATTTGTTAAATATGGAGCCATAGTTGTTATATTAGCATTCTAGAAACAAAAAAGTCTTAAACTGAGTATCTATTAACTAAGAAATTATTTTGTTGTTGTGACCTGTATGAAAAAATAAGTAAAGTATCAGTTTTATAGTTTTAACCCTTCCCAATTTTGAAGAAGAAATTATCTCAGAATTGCTAGTTGTCAATGGTAAAATCATGTCACAATTTACCTCTTTCCTGCTTCAGATACTGAAGGTTCAAATCCTGGAAAAGGTACAAATGTGGATCCACAGGGAACTAGCTTCAGGGACATACTGGTTGTTTTTTTCAGTGTTCTGCTGAAGTGACTTCAGTATGTTGTTTTATTCCAAACATATGTCCAAAGTGTGAAATTGTAGCAATTTTGTCCATCTCTTAAATATGTTTTTTATCATGTAAAGCATTGATGCTTGATTCTTCGTTTCTACTTTCTCTGTTACTGGTACCTTTGACTCAGGGCTGCCTGACAGACTATTAGGGAAATTTTTATGAGGCAGGAAGAGAAGAGTTCTGGTTAACATGATTATTTTACAGAGCACTGCACAATCACTACCAAATAAATTGTTGCAACATCTTTCTCTTCCTGTATTCAGTTTACTTGTCCCCTTGTTTTGTGAACTGAGTTTGACTTGCTTTCAGTTTATTTTTAAATGCATTTCTACATAATTGAGGTGTAAAGCATCATGGTTCAACAGTGTCATTGCTTGACTGTCATAAATTAAACACAATTGCATGGAGACAGCTAAATCAAAAATGTGCTAATGGGTCTTACTTGCTACTCTGACTCATTATAGAAGCTGCTTTTCATCAGAGTTTACAAAGTACAATGGATATTTATAACGTTTAGTTTACAGGCCTCCAGTTTATTTGTAACTTTCAGATTAAAACTAAACTGCCACTCCTTTCATTGCAAGTTCCATTACTTGAAAGCATGTTTGTTTCAGTAGATCTTTTTTTCACTCTGTTCTTAGAGGCACTTTTCTGGAAAGAAGTTTTACGGAAATGATCAAATATTGATAATAGCTACCAATGTGAACATTACATGTTCTGGACAGACCTAACTCATGCTAACACCATTTGAATGCAAAGAAAAGAGCAGTAGCCATAATCATCAGTCTCACTTAAAAAAATGCCTATGATGATTGCAGTACCTACCTTTTGCATAATGGCTTTGTAGTTGTGGGTCTCACTCAGGAAGCAGGAAAACTGGGTTCTAGAATCTCCATACCCTAAAGGTATTTAAACCCACTTCTGGAAAGTGTGTTCATTACCAGACTATGGGATACTTTGAATGGGAACATCTACCACCCATTCAGTCACCTTCCTGTTGCCTGTCATGGCAGCAGCAGCTAGCTCCATTCCTGAGAACTCTTGAGAGGTGGTTGCAAGGAACACACTGGAGCCAGCAGCAGCTGAGAGAGCCAGCCAAAGGATGAAAGGGATGAGACTGCTAAGCTAATCACTACAGAGGGCTTCTGCATGGGTTAGTTTTACACCTGATGTTAGGGAATGATTTTGTCAATAACCTGGAGGTAAATATATAAAAATCACAAATAAATTGTACAGTGACAGGACTATTAGAGGCATAGCAACTAGGAAAGATAAGGAGAACACAATTTGGATTGATTGGTAGCCCGGGCCTAGTGAAACAATGCATTTGGCTGGACTGAGAGATTGATTTATATGTTCTAGCCCCAAAAAGTATCAACTTGCAAAGAAGGAACAAGTTGTGCAGGCCATGTATACAGAATGGTGATAAAGGGGGACTGTACCCCAGAGCCAAATTCAGCCCATGCCACTGTCATCCAGTCTTCTGGGCTCCCTACGGGTCTGGAAATTTGGCCAATGAGGAGAGCTGCCATCACTCCCCTGCTGCGAAATCACTGGACTCTTGAGGAGTTCCAGGCTCTGCGTACTGGATCTGATGCCTGATTTCAGCCTGTAGGGCCAGATGAGTGTGGTGCTGGGCCCCAGCACCCAATTGTGGCACAAGGGGGAGGGCAGTGATGCAGGCTCACTAGTACCCACTCCTGGCATGAAGGCAGTGGGAGGGGGTGATGCCACTCCCTAGAGCCTGATCTAGTTTCCAGGTAAGCCCTGCATCACTTGCCTGGCCAATAGGGCCAGAAGTTTGAGCATCACTAATCAAGGACCTCAGAGTAGACAAAGCTGAACATGAGCATGACAGTGGCCAAAATTTATAACAGGCTTCCAAGTGAGGTGGTGCTCTCCCCTACCTTGGGAGTCTTGAAGAGAAGGCTGGATATGCATCTGGCTGGAGTCATCTGACCCCAGCACTCTTTTCTACCTAGGCAAGGGGTCGGACTCGATGATCTGTTGAGGTCCCTTCCGACCCTAGCATCTATGAATCTATGTACCATTGGACAGTCAAGAATGTAAGAATGGTGGGGCCAGAGGGAGACCAAGTAAAAGGACATTCTTTGAGGGTGGAGGTGGGGAGGAGCCCTAAATTTCAGTTCCTGATGCCAGAGTTGTTTCTTTTTCTTATTCAATACACACAAATCACTTTTAGCATATTTTATAAGTTGGGATCAATGCTACTGTATTCTAATTGAGACACAGTAATTCCAAACACTCCTGGTCAGTCTTGTGTTCCATGTATGTTTCCTTTCTGATATTCTTAGCAATGCAGGACCTGATACTGCTATTTTAATAAAGGGGCTTCTGTCCACACAGTAGCTTACCTAAAAGAAGGTAAATCACCTAGAATTATCACAGATACTGCTATTTCACGCAGCAACAGGAACCTGGAAACCACCAAATGAGGCCTGTTCCTCTGTAAGACGGCATCAATATCAAAGAAGTGAGCCTTTGATATAGGAACAATTGTCTGTGGTCAAAATGTGGGACAGTCTACAATACAGTTCCTCTGGCTGCCACTGTCATTTGTTTGTACAGCTTAACAAAGGGACTTACTAGCAGTAAAAATAAGCTACAATATGAGAAAACAGTATTCCAATATAAGAAAAAAGTTTCTATATAATGACCTCATCTGTGGCATCTTTATTTAAAATGTTTGTTTCCCTTCACAAGCTGTAGCATAATCAAAAGATAATTAAACCTGTATTGATTTTTTTTGTATTGACTCAGTTATACAAAGCAGAGCCAAAGACAGCAAGACATTAGACAGTTTATACCAGAGTTTGATTAACTCACTAACTTTAAACTTTGGTTTTATTGAATTGGAAAGATGCTAATCTTATTCAGATGAGCACTGACATGCACACAATCATTCAGGCTCTAAAACAATGCTTAAATGATAATAATACAAAAGTACTTATTTCCAATATACAGATAGAGGTTGTTTTATGACTTTAATAATGATTCAATTAATATTAATCTTTTTGATATTATCTCGTATTGTTGCTAAAACATGCTTTTGAGAGATATGTGTTTAAACCTTTTTGAGGTTTCAAATGAATGCCTGCCTTTCTGCTTCTGCTGGCTGAAAAAAATGACACCCTGATTTAAAAATCAAAGTGACAAGTTTGGGATTGCTACTCTATATATGATGTGCATCTTTTATGCTTATAAAACTTTCCACTAATTGATAGCATGCACTTACATATTTATAGGTAACTTTATATCTATTAGTATTAGGGTTTTTTCCTGTGTTTATATGAAGCTATAAATAAAATTACCAAGATGCCTGAGGCCTCATGTTAAAAAGTTTTAGTTGAACCTTGTACAGTCTTAGGACAGTGATTTTCACTCATGGTGCATGGCACCCTGGGAAGCTTGAGATGCTTTCAAGGGTGTTGTGGGGGTACCATGCAATGTTAGTATTATTAGGTGGGCAAATATGCTTTATAAGAGAAACAGAGATTTCAAATAGAACTCCATATTGTCAAAAGCATTCTGACCTGTTGTGGTCTTCTGAATTATTTACAACAGAAAAATTGTGCCATTATTTTTCTGTAGTCCAAAAACAAGTGGAAGTTAAGACTTGCCATCTTTTGAGGGCTGCCTTGAGCCTATCAAAAGGGGGTTGAGTCTAATCAAGGGGTGCCTTGTGTCTAAAAATTTTTAGAACCACACTGCCTTAGGGTGTGGAAAGACAGACAAATTATACTTTAAAAGGCAGGCAGAACTTACTGCACATCAACGGTTTCATAGTGAAGGGAAGATAAAGTGAGGCAACCTATTCCTAAAGGCAACAAAGATGAGCTATCCTAGTTTAGCTTCCATTTACTGCAAGATAAATGGAACAGACACTCCGAACAAGAATTATGGTATTATGACACCCCATAATTTTCCCATCCTTCCTCCCTTCTCCCACCCACTTCTAGTTTAGTAAAATTTGTTCACTTTCCCACAGTATCAGGCTTCAAACCTATCTAGAGATGTGTTTAGTAAGGTTCATATATTAGTCATGAGTGAGTGTATTAATGCTTGATAACTACCATATCAGGACTTGGTTGGTTCAAAGTGTGTGTTTGAAATTTGTTAAAATTTAGAATGCTTTGTTCAAAAAAAAGGATGCTGGAAGAACCTTGTCAGTGAGGTCTGAGCTATGAAATATCTTATTGGTCTATTTGTTGTAATCAAGTGAGCTATAAAGATTGGGGGTGCTGGATAGGTATGTCGTGGATGCTCTTTTTGAATTACTGCAGCACTGCAACACACCAAGGATTTGTATAATCTACTTTCTGTTAACAATAAATAAAAATCTGAATTGCCACAATCAATAGACTAATTAAGTTTGGTAAATTTAGCTTCTTGGACACTTTCTAAAATATCAGGATTGAATAGTCATTCGGCTATTAAAAGAACTCAAAATGTTTTGCTAAATTCTTCACATGTTTTTAGTACCCTCCATCCTTCTCTTTTTATGCATGCACTGATACAGGCAATTTTGAGCAAGATATGATTTGTGGGTTTAATCACAATCTTCCACATTCACAATCTTCACAATCTTCATTATCTTTTATGTGAGGAAGTATAATCTTGTTATAAAAGTTACTTTAATCTCAGAACACACTTAGGAAATAGACAAGCCTTACCGAGTCAATACATTTGAAAATATGAGCAACTTATGAATCATCTCAAAATGGCTTTGTTGTCCCCATTTTACAGATTCTAAGCCTGGGACACAGAGATTTTTTTTTTTCTTTACCTAAACAACGCAGTAATCCATAGAAAAATTTAATGGAGTGGGGCGGTCCCCCTGCATGCTCCCCATCCACTTCCAGTCCACTTCTGGGTTTGCCACCAAGCACGTGGATGGCTCCCCTGCACTTCTGTGGGACACTCCATTCACCCCAGCATTTACAAAACATGCTGGTACCTCAAGGTATGTAGAAAAAACATTTAAAGCTGTATCTACATCTTCAGATTTGGATTTGGCCAAATCAAGTCAGGGACAGTGATCCGAATCAATGAATCGAATCAGTCCCTGATTTGGGCTGAATCTAAATCAAATAGGGCTCACTTCACATACCCCTAATATTTACCAAATCACTATATACTTCAGTCTACTACATAGAACTGCTGCTGACATATATGAAGATCCTAATTACACACATGACCTTTGTCACCAAAAATACTGTTGTCCTGATTTACATGTGTTTGTGTAGTGTACATAGAGGTGATAATATAATAGCTTAAAATGAAGTCTTACTCTTGCATATTGTGCGAGGGTGTGGGTAGGAGGGTGGGTATAGGTTTGTGGGTACGTTCAGTGTAGGGGAGAGAGTGTCATGCCTGGTGCTGTGTTGCATGCATTCGTATAAATGCTGAAATACACGTCAGCATGCAGAAAATGGCAGCAGTACACTTTTGAACTAAATCACCTTTGATGTGTTTTAGTTCAAAAGCATGCCACCGCCATTTTCTCAGTGCTGAGACGCATTTCACCATTTATACAAAAGTATGTGCTGTAGCACCAGGCACTTTTAAAAGCTGGCTTTAATTCCCCTGTGTGGCCATGTGGGGGTAAATAATTAAGTCTCTTTCCCTGGGGCTCTTCTGCCATGCCTTAAAGTGATGGAAGAATAAGAAATGAATTCTCCAGTGAGAGAGGGCGTAGTAAATCACCCCAGAAACTGCATAACAGTAAATTGGTTTATTAGTGAATTCAACAAGTTGTGTGATAACCCTGGTTGTTCTCACAGTGCATGGTCTTCCTTCGCCCTCTACTGCCGTGCAACCCACTCCCCTAAACCTGTCGGCTTACCTCCAGTCTCACTCTCTTTCCTTTCTTTGTAGGGATCAGTGGATTCTTCCTCTGTGGAACCTTGTCTCTGTGAGGATCAATCTGATAAGCATCTCCTCTCTTACCCTCTCACCTCTTTGTTTCGTCAGTTGCCGTGGTTACCTTCACCTAGTCAGCCGGTCTTATCAGTGATCTGTTCCAGTGCTGGGTTTGCTGCGCCTGGCTTCCCCTACTGACTCTCCTCATGCCATGCCCCAAGAAAAGCCCCCTGATGTGGTCTTTAATAGCTGCTGGCTCTTAATCAGGCAACATGCACCCCAGGTGCTATCCCTCTCCCCAAGTGTGCCTACTAAGTAATTATCCTTGCCCTGCCCCTGACCCAAATCTCCCCCGCACTCACAACTTTGTAGCACCAAAGAAACAGGGCTGTTCCTTGCCTTGCTACACCCTGACTTAAGTGAAATAGCCCATTTGTATAGTGCTGGGCATGTACTTGAGAACCCTTCTGTGAATGGACATGGCAGGAAATCAAATTACCAATCCCCCTTTCTGAAGACCATTGAGCTTTGTGAGAGCAATGTTTCTTTGGTAATATTTTTTTTGAACTAACTGTATTTTGGAAAGGTGTTAGCCAAGATTTCAGGTGCAATGTATCCTTCCTTAAGTCTGGGAAAGGAGCAGGAATAGGCTCAGTTCAATATTAGGTAAAAGGATGGCGTGTTTCCAATTAGAAGTGTAAACGAAAATTGGCATTTAAGAGGTGAATTGTGGAGCTTCAAAACAAGAGCAATTCAACTGAATAGATAACTTGATTATGTAAGTTGAGATTTGTGGAAATAAGTATTATACACAACAATAAAATACCGCTGACATTGAATATCTCTTTCAGTGCTTTTGTCAAGCATTTGGTTAACAAAAACCTTCACAGAAAAGTAAAGAAAACTAATAATATTCTCTCTGATGTTTTAAGCCACTTAGCAGTAATATTTTAAAAAAACAGAATAAATTCCGAGCCTGGGCTTCTCTTGTTAGATGTTATCACCTCTAAAAAATTAAAACCATCAGTCTTCAAAGATTCATTTAGCATATGAGTATTAATGCACACAACTTTCATTAAACTATGAAAGCAATGAGAATATACAACTACAGCAATAGTGGCTAACCTTTTTAGCAGGCATGCCACAAGTTCAGCCCCACACCCTCCCCAAATGCTGCTCTGCTCCCCACCTCCCAGAAATGTACCTGAGTCCAAGAGGGCTGGAATGGAGGGGAGGATGGGATGGGCTCAGGCCTCCAGCTGCGGAGTGGAGGGGCCAGAACACTGCTGCAAGAGGGGGTTTCATTGCCAAAAGCCACATTAGCCTTTCCCTGTCTGCACAACCACCACAATTGTCTATGGCAAGTGAAGATCCAAAGCTGCTGATAAATTAAGGGCTTTAGATCCTCACTTGCCATAGAAAATTGTGGCGGTTGCATGGCCAGGGAAGGTTACCCTGACTCTTGACAGTGACACCTGACACCTTCTCTAGCACCAGCATTCTTCCCCCACTCCACTCCAAATGGCCAGAGACTTGAGTGCCTCCCTTTACTAAGTTTCCAGGACACACATGCTATACACAATAGCTGCCTATGCCACTTGTGCCATGCATGTTGTGGGTTGGCCGACCCTGCTCAACAGGATCATTCTTTTCCACTCTAGTATGGCAGCTATTTATTGGTTTTATTCTTGTCTTCTGGGCCAAGAATAGTGGGGAGAAAGTGATGAGAAACCACACTCCGAAAAATGTCACAAGTTTTCCTCCCAAAATTGGGCAAAGAAAATTACTGATCACTTTAAAAAATCCTATCCATAATGTTCTAAGACACCTTTCATATTGGTTCTGGTATTTCCCTCATATAAATTATCTTCTCCTTTCTTTTCTCAAGTCTGCACCTTTTCAAAAGCAGCAGGAAACATATACAGGCGTAGAGATTTTGATGAGCCATATGTGAATACATTACAATATTTCATATAAGTAGTAGGAATTTACTTTTTTATTTCCACTGAAAAATAAGGCTTTAGGAGTTGAATCACTTTAAAACAGAGCTGTAGAATAAAAAGAGCACATGGATAGAAAAATAATTAATAAAAGAGAAATATTGTGGATGAATCCAAATCTTCATGTTATTTTTGTGTCAGGTGGTCAATTTTACACCTTTATTTCTAATGTTGGGATCAAGTATAAGTTACTTTGAATACCATAGGCTGTCTCCTTGAGGGTCTGATCCACTACCCACTGAAGTCTTCTGGAAAGATGAACATTGTATCGGCCAAGAGATAGAAGAGAGAGGAAGTATTCACAGAAGAACTTTGCCTTATTACTATAAATCAGGGTTGTCCTGTGGCCACATGATACCCTTGAGTGGTTAAACAGTGGCCCCCTAGTCCAGGTGCTGCTCCTTCCTTTGCTTGCTTGGTCTTACTGCCAGAATTCCCAATCTCTTCCTCCTTCCTTCAACTTCTGCTGGCTGCCCCCTGAGGGAGCCCACAACTGGAGGTTTCAGGGGGACCCAGTGACACCACACAGCATCTGTATGACTATGGAGCTGTGGGAGTAATTTGCTGCACAGTGGAACTGTGGGGACTATGCAGCAGGACTGTGCTGTGTATCACAGCCACACATGCAAGGCACCTATGTGCTCTGTCACATCTATGTATCAGGACTACAAGGCATGTCATGAGCTTGTGTGGTGCATTAGGGCCTGTGCAGTACAGGAGTGTGGGAGGGGAGGGGATCTCACATGGTGCATCAGGGCCTATATGGCATGTGGGGGGCTCACACAGCACAGCATGTGGCCCATGTAACATGCAGCCTGAGGGTGTGTAGTAGGCCTGTGCAAAGCAGCCAGTATTTGCTTCAGATTCAGATTCAATGATTCGGGGAACAGTGATTCGATTTGGTGATTTGAATCATAGTCCTAAATTGATTTGGCTGAATCTCTGAATCAAACAGACCCCATCCCCTGCCGACTCTCCCAGACCCCTCAATGGCTGCTCTGCCTGCCCCCAGCATCCAGCCTGCTGCCAGGCAGTGGGGCAATCCCCATGGCACCCCACTTCCCTGTGCTATGGGGGAGGGCTCTGCCATGAATCCCCATCCCCCACCTATTCTCTCAACCTCCCCATGTCTGCCCCGCCCAACCCCAGCATTGGCTCTTAAAAAAAAAAAAAGCTCCGCAGACACTGGCTAATGCCAGGCACGGGGGCGGGGTGATCCCTGATGTACCCCACTGCCCTGTGCTGCATGGGGGGCTCTGCCATGAGAGCCCAGAAGCCCTGATGGCTGCTGGAGAAGCCAGTGAGTGCAGGACTGTAGCTGCTAGTGAGTGAGGAGTTTGTTTGTTTTTTTAAAGAACTAGGAGCTGGGGCCAAGCAGGGCAGCCATAGGGTGGAGGCTGGGAGAGCAGCCAGGGATGGGGCTCGTAACAGAGCCCCGCCATGCAGTGTGGGGAAGTGGAGGGCAGCAGGGATGGCTCTCCCACCTGGGAAGAGCTGGTAAAAGCAGGGATTTTTTTTTTTAAGAGCTGGGATTATGGGGCCGGGCAGGGCAGCCATTGATGGGGCTGGGAGAATGGTCAGAGGGTGCTCAGGAGGACTGGGGGGAGAAGGCAGGGGGTGGGGCCTGGTGGTAGTCCCCCCACAGTCCTCTCCTGCCTCCTCCAGCCATCCCCCCCACACTTATCGACACAGAGTCTGGATCCAGCTCCCTGCGGTGGCGACTGGGGACTGCACGAATCTCTGAAGCTCTCTGAATCTTTTCTGAATTGATTCAGAGAGCTTTGAATCAATTCAGACCTTTTTATTGGTCTCCCAGTTTGATTCAGATTCAGAGATTTGTCCACCAAATTGGGCCAGATCTCCTCCAAATTGAATCAGCACTCGAAGTTTCGCACAGCCCTAGTGTGCAGCCACATTTAGAAGTTGGACAGCCCTGCTCTAAATTATTCACTGCTACTTTTCTTTAATAATTTTCCTAATATTAAACTTCTGAATTTTACTTTATTCAAAATGGAGAGAAGTCAGTGTTTTTCTGCTTTTATATTTGTGATTTTACAATACAGTCACAGCTTCCTTGTTGTTTAATCTTGCTTTATTATTATATCTGCTTGTATATTTTATTGCTTTTCTCTTCTGTTTTAGTAATACAGGGTTTGTCTACACATGCATTAACTTCCTTTAGATACTGCATATTAAAGGGAGAAGAGATTGATACAAGGGAGAAGAGATTGATGTCATATATCTTGACTTCAAAAAAGCTTTTGATCTGGTATCCCATGATCACCTCTTGGCCAAACTGCCCAGTTGTGGCCTTGGCTCCACCACGATCCGCTGGCTGGGAAATTGGCTTCGTGGTCGGACCCAGAGGGTTGTCATTGATGGCAGTCACTCATCATGGTGCCCTGTGACCAGTGGGGTCCCTCAAGGCTCTGTCCTGGGACCCATACTGTTCAACATCTTCATTAACGATGTGGACATTCGAGTCAGGAGTGGACTGGCCAAGTTCGCCGATGACACCAAACTTTGGGGCAAAGCATCCATGCCAGAAGGTAGGCGGGTGATCCAGGCTGACCTGGACAAGCTCAGCAAATGGGCAGACGAGAACCTGATGGTGTTTAACACCGATAAATGCAAGGTTCTCCACCTTGGGAGGAAAAATCTGCAGCACCCTTAGAGGCTCAGCAGTGCTACGTTGGTTAGCACTACAGAAGAAAAAGACTTGGGGGTCATCATTGACCACAAGATGAACATGAGCCTGCAATGCGATGCTGCGGCTAGTAAAGCGACCAAAATGCTGGCGTGCATCCATAGATGCTTCTCGAGCAAATCCCGGGATGTCATTCTCCCCTTGTACTCGGCCTTGGTGAGGCCGCAGCTGGAGTACTGCGTCCAGTTTTGGGCTCCACAATTCAAAAAGGATGTGGAGAAGCTTGAGAGAGTCCAGAGGAGAGCCACGCGCATGATCAGAGGTCAGGAAAACAGATCTTGCAATGACAGGCTGAGAGCCATGGGACTCTTTAGCCTGGAAAAGCGCAGGCTCAGGGGCGATCTGATGGCCACCTATAAGTTTATCAGGGGTGACCACCAGGATCTGGGGGAATGTCTGTTCACCAGAGCGCCCCAAGGGATGATGAGGTCGAACAGTCACAAACTCCTGCAAGACCATTTCAGGCTGGACATAAGGAAGAATTTCTTTACTGTCCGAGCCCCCAGGGTCTGGAACAGTCTGCCAGAGGAGGTGGTTCAAGCACCTACATTGAACACCTTCAAGAGTAAATTGGATGCTTATCTTGCTGGGATCCTATGACCCCAGCTGACTTCCTGCCCTTTGGGCAGGGGGCTGGACTCGATGATCTCCCGAGGTCCCATCCAGCCCTAATGTCTATGAAATCTGTGAAATCTATGAAATAAATCTAGTGCATCCATTGTCAGGTACTAGGGAAATACACATTAGCCTGTCTTAAAACACATTAATTAAACAGCACAGTTTTTAAGTGATGCTTAATGTACAGTAGGTATTTCAATATGCATTAACTAAGTAGCACTGGTTTTTTTTTCAGTTGTGCTTTAATATACATTAAAATAGGCTAATATGCATTAAACTACATGTGTAGATGTGCCCACAGATTAGGTTCAAGTTATTTGGTATTCTTTATAGGTTCAGTCAATGCTTTCTTCAGAGATAATGATTAAGGGCCTTGAGGACAAACCTTATGAGAAAAGACTAAGGGATCTGGGACTGTTCAGCCTCGGGGAAAGAAGACTGAGTGGGGGCTTGGTGGCCAGATATAAGTATGTAATGAGTGAATATCAGGAGCTGGGAGAAAAACTGTTAACTAGGGTGCCCCAGGGGAGGACAAGGAGCTGTGGGCATAAACTGTTAGAAGATGGTTTCAGGTTGGTTATAAGAAAGAACTTATTTACAGTAGGGGTGACGAGAATCTGGAATAGACTTCCCAAGGAGGTGGTGCAGTCCACAACCTTGGAAGTCTTCAAGAGGAGACTGGACAGACACCTTGCTGGGATCAAGGGAACAATCCTCAATTCACAAGCTCAGTCTATTCCGTCTCAGAGGAAAGATAGCAAAAGGGCACAACAGCTCCCTTGGCTCCATAGGGAATTAGCAGACCTCCTACAGCTAAAAAGAAAGGCCTACAAAGGATGGAGGATGGGATCCACCTCCAAGAAGTAATATTCCGCATTGGTCCGGTCCTGCAGGGAGCGAACCAGGAAAGCCAAGGCTGTGACAGAACTCCAACTAGCTATAAGTATCAAGGACAATAAAAAGTCTTTTTTCACATACGTGGGGAGAAAGAGGAAAAGCAAGGGCAACGTTGGACCTCTGCTAAACCAGATGGGACAACTGACGACCGTTGCCAGGAAAAAGCCAACCTATTAAATGGGTACTTTGCATAGGTCTTTCATCAGTCCCACGGGACACCCCTACCCATTACAGAACAGGAGAGGTGACCTCGTGAAGGAACACCTTGAGAGGTTAGACACCTTCAAGTCCGCCAACCCTGACAATCTACACCCCAGGGTAATCAAGGAGCTGGCAAGCATCATAGCCCAGCCCCGGCACAGATCTTCGAGAACTCCTGGTGCTCTGGTAAAGTGCCCGAAGATTGGAAGAAGGTCAATGTAGTGCCTATCTTCAAGAAAGGGAGGAAAGTGGATCTGGCAAACTGAAGGCCCATCAGCCTGACCTCTATCCTGGGCAAGGTCTTGGGAAAGATTATCAAAGAGGCTGTCCTTAATAGACTAGCTGACAGAAATATCCTGAGGGATACCCAGCATGGGTTTGTTGCAGGTAGGGCTTGCTTGACCAATCTCATTTCCTTCTACAACCAAGTGACCTATCATCTGGACAAGGAGAGGAGATTGATGTCAGATATCTTGTCTTCAAAAAAACCCTTTGATCTGGTATCCCATAATAACCTCTTGGCAAAACTGGCCAATTGTGGCCTCAGGTCCACCACGATCCACTGGCCGGGGAATTGGCTCTGTGGTCAGACCCAGAGGCTGGTGGTTGATGGAAGTCAATTGTCTTGGTGCCCTGTGATGATTGGGGACCCTCAAGACTCTGTCCTTGGACCTATATTGTTCTATATTAAAGAACTAAACTTCATTAATGATGTCGACATTGGAGTCGGAAGCAAACTGGCCAAGTTTGCCAATGATACCAAACTCAGGGGTAAAGCATCCACACCGGAGGACAGAAGGGCAATCCAGGCTGATATTGATAGGCTCAGGAAATGGGTGGATGAGAACCTGATAGTGTTTAATGCCGAAAAATGCAAGGTTCTCCACCTTGGGAGGAAAAACATGCAGCATCCTTATAGGCTCGGCAGTGCTACGCTGGCTAGCACTACAGTTGAAAGGGATTTGGGGGTCATGATTAACCACAAGATGACCATGAGCCTTCAATGTGATGCTGTGGCTAGTAAAGCGAGCAAAACACGGGCTTACATCCATAGATGGTTCTCAAGCAAATCCCAGTATGTCATTCTCCCATTGTACTTGGCCTTGATGAGACCACAGATGGAGTACTGCATCCAGTTTTGGGTTCCACAATTCAAAAAGGATGTGGAAAAGCTTGAGAGAGTCCAGAGAAGAGCCACATGCATGATCAGAGGTTACGAAAACAGATCTTATGATGACAGGCTGAGAGCTATGGGGCTCTTTAGCCTGGGAAAGCGCAGGCTCAGAAGCTATTTCATGGCCACCTATAAGCTTATCAGGGGTGTTCACCAGGATCTGGGGGAACGATTGTTCACCAGAGCGCCCCAAGGGTTGACAAGGTTGAATGGTTATAAACTCCTCCAAGACCATTTCAGGCTGGACATAAGGAAGAATTTCTTTACTGTCCAAGCCCCCAAGGTCTGGAATAGTCTGCCATTGGAGGTGGTTCAGGCACCCACACTGAATGCCTTCAAGAAAAATTTGGATGCTTATCTTGCTGGGATCCTATGACCCCAGCTGGCTTTCTGCCCCTCAGGCAGGGGGCTGGTCTCAATGATCTTCTGAAGTCCCTTCCAGCCCTAATGTCTATGAAATCTATGAAATCTATAATATCATATTTAGTAGGGTCAGAAGGGACCTGAGCAGAACATCAAGTCCGACCCCCTGCCATGGCAGGCAAGAGTACTGGGGTCAAACAACCCCAGCAAGGTGATTGTCTAGCCTTGTCTTAAAGACCCCCAAGGTAGGAGCTTCTCTTGGAAGTTGGTTCCAGATCCAACAGCCTTGATAGTGAAGTAGCACCTCCTGATGTTTAATCTGAATTTACCCTCTGCCAACTTGTGACCATTATTTCTAGTCATTCCTGGTAGTGCTTGGGGGAACAGAGACTCCCCCAATGCCTGCTGGTCCCCTCTGACTAGTTTGGAACAGACCACTAGATCCCCCCTCAGCCTTCTCTTGTGGAAGCTGAACAGGTTCAGGTCTCGTAGCCTCTCCTCGCAGTGCCTGCCCTGCTGCCCCCTGATCATGTGAGTGGCCCTCCTCTGAACCCTCTCCACATTATCCACATCCCTCTTGAAGTGCAGCACCCAGAACTGGATGCAGTACTCTAGCTGCGGCCTGACCAGTGCTGCACAGATGGGGGGTATCACCTCTTTGGACCTGCTTGAGATGCATCTGTGGATGCATGACAAGGTGCAGTTGGCCTTCCTGACTGCATCCCCACACTGCTGGCCCATGTTCATCTTGGCATCAATGGTGACTGCAAGATCCTTTTCTGCTTCTGCACTGATGAGAAGGGAGTTCCCCAGCTTGTAGGTATGCTGCTGGCTCTTCCTCCCCAGTTGCAGCACCTTGCACTTATCAGTGTTGAATCCCATCCTATTCTCATCCGCGCACCCCTGTAACTTGAAATACATGTGTAGATGCTGATTGGGGCATACATTGTACCCAGTCATCCCAGTCAACCAGGGGCCTGCTCTGTCCTGGGTCAAATTGCTGCTGTGCTGGGTGCATGTGTAGATGCTGCACTCAGGAACAGTTCACTCCAGTTTAAACTGCTCTGGAGTTTATTACTTCACATTAATTGCATGTGTAGATGCACCCAGTTAGGAGTTAAAGAACTAAACTTTCTAGCTTGCAGTGGCTAATACAAAAGATAAGAGAGAGTCAGGAATACTTAGAGGTAATGTCCAAAAATTCGGCCTTCCCTCCATCCCTAATTTGCTTGGAGTTCTTGGAAGTGCCTGTATTTCTATTTCTGTACATCTGTTAAGAGCTGCTGGGTAATATTTTGAAAATAAGTATGATTTTTTCAGGAAATGCAGTTTTGTTGAAACCAAAACATTCTTAAGATAAATGTGGAAACTAAGGGTCCATTTCCATTTGTTTCCTGATTTAAAAAATGTTAAGGTCAAGTTTAAACACACACACAATGACCCTGAATTTAAATTTCTTATAATTTTCCATGAATAGAATCTAATTATTGGAGGATCATGTTCAATATATACCCACCACTACTGCCGCAGGGAAAAGAAGTGATGGAAGAGTAGGTGGTAGGAGTCAGGTACTGGGAGAGGCCCTGGGCACTGTGCAGGAAGGCAGCAGGTATCTGGGGATACAGTAAAGGGGCAGTGTTGGGGAAATAATGAGGGACAGATATTAGAGGGGCAGGTAGTGTGCAGTAGTAGGGGGATCAGTTTGGGGGGGAAGTGGGTGAAGGGGAAGGCAACGTGCCCCCTGCTGCCTGCCCCCCCCAACTTACCCCTCCTTGAGCTTGGCCCTGCAGCCTCCCCCTCCATCATCCTTCCTCTGTCTCCCCCAACAATAACTTCTTCCTTCTGCCTGTCCTTCTCCCCTCCACTTCTACTTGCTCTGGCATGGACAGACTCCATCCATGCTCCAACCTGAGAAATGGAGTATGGCCCCAGCCCAGCCCCATAGCACAAGGGCTTCAGTGGGGAAAAGGCAGGGGTGCAGAGCTGACAGTGGAGCAGGTAACAGCTGCAGCCCTGACCCCAACCCAGATTTGGTGTCAGGTGGACCCATAGCATATGCCTGCCCCCCCAACACTGCCTTCTACTTAATTCCAAGACAAGGGGATTTTTTTCTCCATACAAAATGGGGAAAACAGCAATGTCTTGGAATTGACATATGGCAAATACGGTATGTATGTGTGTGTGTGTGTGTGTGTGTGTGTGTGTGTGTGCATGTATGCATGTATGTATGTATGTATTATTATTATTATTATGTGGGGCCACTGCTCTGCTCTAAGCATCCATTGCTGGTTCCACCTTTACTAGCAGCCTTCTTATCATACTTCCATTCTATTGTGAATACTACCACTGCCTTGCTTTGCTACTGGTCATGGATTTCCAAATAGTTTCAGAGTAAAAACTTATGATCCAGTTCAGAGCAGAAATAGCAAAATAAGGTCAATACTCACTGGCAATAAGAATAACTATGAAAACTAGCACATAAATTGGTCTAGCCTATACTGATGATAAGGTTTATGAACCAATTAAAAAATAAACACCTGGAAATTAGGTGTAAAATTAGGTACATATAGTAGATTGTTTTTAAGCAATCTGGATTTTTAATTCTCATTAGAAAGTTTTATTTTTCTAAAAAATAACTATAGTTCATCCCATTTTCTGTGTTAATTAAAGTAACCATGTTAATAGTTCAGACATTATGCAGTAGTAATTGTGTCTATAAATTAGCTTATAGCTTCCAAACAATTAAAAACCTGATATGCAGATAATTATCCCATCTGTCTAGAAGTAAAAACCTTGAGGTATTAACATTTGAACTTATTATAGCTGCAAACAGTCTAGAAATTAAGATTCAACATTAACTTCAATAAAATACCTCTTCAATTTATACCGAAGTAAATAGAAAATTCCATTAGATGCCAATATAGTAGGCCTCTGAAACCTGTTCTCAAAATGACCACAAGAACAATGCTTTCATCTTGCTTTGCAACAAACCAAAGTCAACTGTCATCAGGGTGTGAAATCCCGGTCCCTTCCTGGCAATGGCAGGGACTTCAATGAAATTTTATCTTGTACTTTTAAAATCTGTAATGAGAATCAGCTCAAAACCCTTACAGGTTTTCCCTTCTCCCTCACCAAAACTAATGTTAATAATGGTTGTTGCAAACTTACATAACAAGGAGCAGTGGGATCTGTAACCTTCAAACTTTTAGGCTTGGAGTTTACAAAGATTTATGCTTTTGCTAATTTTAGGCATACTGGACATGTCTACATGTGCATTAATGTGGCTATTCTAATGTGCATTAAAGTTAGTATATCTAATTTGAGAGCTTTTGTACACATGCCTGTGCTGTAATGCTAGCTGCTTTTAAAAGCACCCAGAGCTGCATCACATGCATTTGTATAAATGGCTAAATGTGCACCAGTGCTGAGAAAATGGCAGTTTTAGTTCAAAAGTGCACCACTGCCATTTTTTATGTGCTGATACATATTTCACTGTTTATACAAATGGATGTGACACAGCACTGGGCGTTTCAGCTTGTGTAGTCCACAGACTCGATTAACTAAGTCTACTCCAACATGCTGGATTTCCGGCATGTCGGAGCAGACAAAGGTATGTGTATAAATGCCCTGAGGTAATAAATTAATGCACATTAAGTTGTACTAATGCACAGTAGCACATTTGCATGTATTTTAGTGATGGATGCTTAATGCACAGTAGACTATTCTACTAAGTGTTAGAGTAATATCACAGTTTTTTATGTGACACTTTAATGCACAGTAAAATAGTCTACTGCATATTAAAGCAAACTTGTTGATTTCAGTAGCACCATTCATAGTACATACACAGCCCTCTGTAGTTATTCCCACTCTAATTTCGCCTCTTGAATGTTTCCCCCCTTAAACAAAAAGGTGTAATTTCTTTCCTTTCTAAAGAGTTTTGATAGCAATAATTAGGCAGAACTTTTTGTTTTATTAAAATTACATGAACCTGTTATGAAGCAAATGTAAAGACCGTGGAAATAAGGTTTTCAGTTAGAACGTTTTGTTTACACTGAAATGGTTCAAAGTCTTTTTTTTAACATGAGCAGTAATAATAAAAATATATTGGTGTTTGTATATGTATAAATTACAAATATTGCATGTGATGGTAGACCCCCACACAGAAACATCCCAAAAAGGTTAGTAGAAAGGTTAATTACCTCCCCAGCTATAACTAAGGAGATAGTTAAAACCAGCTGCTCTGAAAGACTTTAGCCTAACAGAATGGAGGAGCAGATGGAGAGGTTAAAGTCTGCCTTAAGGAGCTTTCAGAACTACAGGTTTGGAGAAGCTGATAAACAGGAAAGTTAGGTTATGTAAGAAATAGTCCGTCACAGCTAAATACAGTGTCCCTGGGCTAGAATGTAGAGGAAAGGGAAAGCTTAGGGGTTCCTTACTTCTGCTCCTCTGAATGAGAGAAAATCCAAATGCTCCATCCCCTTAAGAGTGGTCACATCTTATAAAACGGTACAGAAAGAAGCAGTACATCATTGAAAGGGCTGTATAAAATTCAGCATGGTTAGCTACAGACGTCATTAGTATGGGTTTGTGATGACTGCACTTCTCATGAGGGAGATATTTTGATTGTCTTTAATAATAATTAATAAAATCCTTATAACTGCCAAACCATTTACTGTAGAACCTGGGTCATTTGTAGCTAGGTAGTCCAGAACCTGCTTAATTTGCAGTGTGTTGTTGAATTCAGGATGAGCTGTTTGGCTGTTTGTTGCAGATTTTACTTTCAAAGGTGCTGCATCTATGATCAGTTGGCTCATGGTTGCATACAGCTGTTTTCCATGAGTGTGTACCCTCCTTCTTGGTTTGGAAGTCTTCATCTTCACAAGAGGATAAGGGGAAGAAAACCTGCTGAAAATCTGGCTTTTACTGCATTTGAAACATTTCACATGCCATTGGATTTTGGGGAGACTATTTTGGAGTTTAAGATCAGTTGTCCTAACTCAAATGTAGGGCTCAAAGTAAGAAGGAAATTAAACTAAAATACATAATAAGCTCAAAAATGAACTTGTGCAGTGTATTTGCTGTTCCTCCTGCTTCCCCCCATCTCCACCCTCCCATTGCAGAGGGGCTTGTAGAGTCCTTTTTTTTTTTTAAATAGGACAGTTATTTAATTAAGAACATGTGGTTAACTAATCCTCGTTCTTCTCCATGATGCAATTCTAGGACAGTTCTTGGTAGCCACCTCTTGCAGACAGTGAACTTTGATGAAAATATCCACCACATGATTTGGTGCGCAAGTGCCTCCTTTGGGAAAATTTTTATGGCATGTCTTTATTCATTGTGACCTATGGAAAGACACCAAGATCTAGTTCTACAATGCAGTTATCATCCCCACTCTCCTCTACAAATGAGAAACATGGATGACCTACTGTCATCATCTCAAGAGCCTGGAATGGTATCACTTAGTGATGCCTCCAGAAAATCCTCTGCTTCAAAAAGGAAGATCACCATACAGACACCGGTATCCTTGCTGAAGCAAATATTACCAGCATTGAGTCAGTGATCCTCAAGCATAAATTTCATTGGACCAGACATTGTGTGTATATGCTCAACTCTTGATTCCCAAAACAAATGCTCTACTTCCCACTTAGTTGAGGCCTTAGATCTCATGGTAGTCAGAGAAAATGCTACAAGGACACTTTAAAGACATACCTCAAGAAAACAGATCCTGGCTTTAAGACCTGGGAGGAGCTGTCTACTAACCAATTCCAATAACACTACAACCTCACCCAAGTAGCAGCCAGATTTGAAATAAAGTGTCTTGTCCTCTAAACAGAGAAGATAGAACAGAGGAAAGAAAAGGAAAGGAATCTTAGCATACACTCCCCTGTGGAAAGACCTGAAACTTCTGCAGATGAATCCCTGCCCCAAAAGTGGGATACTTAAGTCACTTCAAGACCCATGGTAGAGATCATCCTCAAATCGAGGGATTGCCAATGACTACAACTAGCATGTTTATAATGCTGCATTCAAAACAATTGTCATTAATATCACTTTGTATATTCATTCAGAGGCCTTGTGATAGGCCTTTTCCTATAGATAAAATAAAAGTAATGTACATGTGGTGTTTTTTCAGCTTTAGGAATTTCAAAGAATTGATTGTATTAATATATCCAGGAGATGTTTCTATCTACTATTCCAAAGTTTACATAAACAATGTATACATTTTCATGGACCTACTTGACCGTAGATTTTGAAAAAAACATAGGATCCCAGAAGTTTATAAACATACAGAGGGCTGTGTTTTACTGAAGTGCAACACAAGTATTTCCAAGAGGAAGAAAATGGTATCGGTTATTTTGACATGTTTATTGTACCAATGGAAGTGTTTTCCATTTATTATGGAGAAGCAATAGTGTCTGCCACAGCAGAGTTGTATAATCCATTTAATCTGTGCACATTAATTTTGTAAAAGCACTATTCTATCTAAAATATGTATCCTTTCTTAGTGTCTGTCTAACTTGTTTGATTTCCCCACATTCATTCTTGCAGTTTCTTTTACACTGCCATTCAAGGATTAGTTTTCAAGTGTTTTCTTGAAAATCTCTCTTAAGGTTACTCTTGTACAAGGACTAGAGTAAACCCCTAGAGCAAGCGGTAGTTAAGTATAGCTGAAGTAGTGTTATGTAAAACTTAGCTGGGAATCATGTCTTCAGTCAATTTTGCTTATTCTGATGTGATCCTAACCTTGACTACATCTTCTGGGTGGAATCTAAATACAACTATGTACCAGAAATGAGGGTTCAAAGAAGCATTTTTGGATCTCCTTCCAATGACCTTTCCCCCTTCAGTTTTTCTCACTTCCTCTCTTCTCTCCCACCCCTCAAAAATGCTCAGCCTTTAAAACTCCAATGGTATTCTTCAGTCATAACCTCCAGAGTAGAGTCATGCTGCTGTGTAAGTTGATGTCCTTTAGCTGATATGCATGAGTTCTCAGTCAGTCATGTCTTCAACTTGTGGAGAGTTCTGCATGCTGTGTCATGCATACAAATATTCCCACACACTTGCTAATTAGATGCTAACAGCAGGCAAGGGGACTAAAGTCTCATGGATGCTATAATATTTGATGTTACAAACTGCTTAGCATAATTGTGCTTTATGTACTCTGGCTTGTGTGGTTAATTAGCTCTAACATTGCTAAAAGGCTCCAAGGCTTAAAGGTTAGATTGAAATGAAAGACATCAAATTTGTATATTCCTTAACCACTGAATTACAGGCGCTGAATACAGATTCCAAAATTGCATAAATAGAGGATAACCATGACAACAGGACAACAGAACAGCTCTTGCCATTGGTACTTGGAGTTAATGATAGGAAACTAGGTCATAATAAAGTCAACAAGAGGTAAAACTTGGGTCTTGCTGAAGGCATTGCTTATCAGATAGACCTGTATGAGAATAAAATAGGAATGGGAAAAAGGACAATCTGTAGCACTCTGTCCATAATGAAAAAAACTGGAAAAAAAAGGTGAACATCATGTGCTTACATTTTTACAAAACTTGTTGATAAAATTCACTAGATATTGATAGGGGATCTGTAGAATAAGGGAAAGAAGTAACCAAACATTGCTGGAAATGGAAAGCAACGTTCTGGAGTTTATAGAGGCCATTATCTTAAAAAAGATAAAATCATAGGAAAATGTCACTCAATGTATAAAATCTGGAATATGTGGATAAAGACGTGGACAGTGCAATGTAAAGGAAAGATAGGATAAAAGTCAAAGGGGACAAGAATAATAAAACTTGGGGGACAAGATGATATAATGTGGCAAAAAGGGGAAACAGTAGAAAAACTCTTCATACTGGATATAATATTCTAGGTGGGAGATCTATTGTGTCACCTTACATAAAGCTCAGTAATGATCATATTTACACAAAGGCTTCTAGTGTGACATAACAATATTGTTTCTGAAAGGTTTGTCAGATAGCCCATGCTCCCTGTATTCATACACTAGGTAAAGCATAGCCATAATCAGTAAAAGATTCTTCCATGTATCTTTATCACTGTGCCTCAGCTGAGTGAACTGCATCTTAGAAATGAATGTTCATGTTCTATATCTATTAAATCCCTCTTCTTCCAGCTAAGATTGATAGAAATGTATTTTCTGGGACTGAATGGAATAATGACTTTTCTAATGGACACAAGATTAATGGAATCCAGACAAGCAAATAATTTATTTAAACTGGTCTTCTTCAGGCATCAGTATATTTCTATCACTGAGCAATTGGGCTGAACTGAAAGGTCTAAAAGACTCTGGCCACTGCTACTCTAGCATTTTTTAAATATTTAATTGTAATACATATACTTATTTCAACACTGAAAAGAAAAACCATGTAAAATCATCATAAATGGATCTATTTAGGAAGAAAACACACTCACAAATACCTTTTGCTTGCTGAAACTGCCTTAATGAAGCCAGTTAATGCTTTCACAACACTACCCATAAAACTTCACCACATATACTGACAAAGCTATGAATATAATTTCATCTTTAGAATATTACCTAAGGGTGCAAAATGTATGTGTGTTCTGGAGTGAGCTGGTACAGCTCAATTGACAAAAACCTACATAGGTAGATAATGAGGCCAACAATAATGAATAGAGAGTTTAATGATAAATCTCCATACAGAATTCATCAACAGCTTTATTTATCAAATGAAGTTTAGCAGCATAACCATATAGTACTTCACTTTCAGTAAACACGTTTACGATCAACTCAAGGCCAGCATTTCTCTGGGACTGGAAGGACTGGAATAGCCACTGCTCCTTATGGCTAGGGACAGAAGTTACACATAAACCAGTTTAAGTGACCAGAAACTGGTTTACCTGTAAGAGAACATAAGCTCAGTGCACATAAACCAGTTTTAAAATGACTGAAACTGGTTTAAGATAAATCTGGTTGAATGTAATACCAGACATAAGAGATTTGGGTCAAACCTCTTGGGTAAACATTTCTGTCTCAGATCCCGTCCTGGTTCAAGTTAAATCACAGTCACCCAGCATCCCAACATGCTTTGCAGCCCAGGCTGAGTTGTGCTGCTCTCTGGAGGAGACAGCTAGGGAGCAGAGGGGTGGGGCTAGCTGGAGCAGTGAGGGCTGGCTGACAAGGGGGTCAGGCAGCAATCCCAGCTGGGGATGCATCCCAGTCTGCAGGGGAAGGGGGACTGTCCCCCAAGAAAACCCTGGCTCAGGTCTGGGGCCAGGGAGGGGGTGGTAAATACCCCCTCCCATGTTCAAAGTTACTGCTGGTTGCGACTGTGGACTACAAATCCCAGAGTCACCCGGAAGCAGGAAGAGAAAGTGATAAGAAATCCTGCAGAGTCCTGCTGTTATAATTTTGGAATGCAAAACCAAAAGACCTTGGAAGCAGCAGGAAGAGGAAGCAAACACACAGCCCATGCTGGCTATGTGCCAGAGAGCCATGCTCTAGCATCCCCCTGAGCCACTGCAGGCACGTGCCTGCATTTCCTGAATCAAAGGTAAATAAATATCTGTTCACTTCTGCTTCAGTTTAATCTGTGCAGCTTAGACTAACCTTCAAAGACTGAATCAATTCAGCCTTGGGCTTTTTGACTGTTTGTACTTAGCCTATATGCTCCTTAGACTGAAATCACCGCAGCCTGAGGAAGGCATGAGAATCAAGAGAAGAGGGGCAGTTGCAGGCTGAACACCTGTACTGGCCCCTTTCCTGAAAACATTTCCAGTGATGGAAAATTTCCACTGCTAGAAATGAATCTATCTACTGTGTATTAGACATATGGTGGTGAGAGACTACATTTAAAAAACAATAACCTTACATGTCACGATTTCTTCCTAACTCCATTCATATGTGTATATATATAGCCAATAATTTTATTTTCACAGAAGGAGGGATACTATTGGACTTCATTTCATTTGTTGAAGTGTATAAAAAAATTCTTCCATAACACAGTATTTCTGTAAAAATATATTTCAGTCCAGATATGTGTCCTGCATATTGCTATAAACTGGACTGAATGTTAAGACCAAAAATTACCCCCACTCTTCTTTTTAATTGATCTTTTAGTTTTCTTTTTTTCTCTTGAAAAATCCTATTGGTCCCACTTCAATGAATTTATTCCAAAATAATGATTTTTGCACTTCTCTGTCAAAGTTCTTCTTCAATTACTAAACAAAAATAAACAAGCCAGATCTCACAACGAGTGAGTCAGATACCCTTATCCCCATTTTCTGGAAATCAGTGGCAAGGTATGATGAACTTATATTTTCTCCTGTGTTTAAGTATCAAGACATTCTTCCATTTTGAATGAAAGAATCTGTAACACCACAAATACCAGAAGTTTAAATGATCTTAGTGACATCACAAATTGAGCTGCACGAGCTATGTCCTGCTGAGATACCGGAAATCCATAGGAAGTACCAATAGGAATTCACACTAGAGGGATTTTATGTTTTTAGAAGATTATTTACAATTTAACTTTGTGGTAAAAGTTAACCTATTCTGCAGCCTTGCAGCCTATTTTTATTTGTGTATTGCATTTTACCTCCTAAAGAAACTTGGCATTTTGCATTTTCAGACATACTCCAAAGTCCTGTGGGATTTAGGTTTGCTCACAATTTATGCAACTAGTTTTATAAAGACATTCTCTGAAATAGCTACTAATAAAAAGAATAATTGCTTCTATGAAATTAAATCTGACAGGATGCAAGGATATAACATCCAAAACAGCAAGAGCCTCACCTGTCTGGGGCTCATCTTATATTTGCAATAATATTTTATAATATTACAAAATTTTAACTGTCTCAGTTGTGCTATTTACAGGATAATAAGGAATAAGTTTAGTAGTGCTATTGCATAAAGATATACTTTTACTGACAACTAAATTGTCAGAAATAGAAAGAAAATTAACAGAAACTTAACAAAAATCTGTAGTGAGTGTCCTTGAACTTTAACTGGTAATTAAAGGTGACCATGTGAGAGGTGGGAACCCTTTACAAGGAAATCTTGTTACTGATGCTGGAAGCTCAGACTTAGAACTTTGTTACACACTAATTTTAGGCAGCTCATGATGACATTTCACACATTATGATGTGAAACTAGTTTTAAGTATCCTTTAATCATCTTAAAAGTTACAGCACTCGAGGGTAGACTTATCTGTGATGCAGTTGGTGCATCTGCCACTTTATGAGGAGAAAGACTGAAGAAGAAGCTGTCTACAGGGGTGGCAGAGACCAGTTAAGGAGATATTTGACCAGAAGGGGGCTGGTCTTCAGTCATTTAAGCCCAGAGCCTGAGCTGCTTGGGCAGTCTAGCCCTGGTATCCAGAGAGAGAGGAGGTCCTGGCAGCAGGGCTCCTAGGAGGATAGTTTAGCTGGGGAAAGCAGTACAGAGCCTGCGAACAAGGGCAGGTGAGCCCAGAGCTTGGAGGAGAGACAGGACTTGGAAGAGAGAGGCCTGGGAACAGAGGCAGATGAGCCTATAACCTGGAGAGGGGCAGAGGCAGGACACAGTCCGGGGACTGGAGCAAAGCAGCCCAGAGATCAGGGCCAGGGGCCTCTAGCCCAGAGAGGGGCAGACCTCTGTCTGGAGCCCAGGAGGGGTTAGTATCAGCAAGGTCATGGACTTTGAAGGTCTCACTGACCCAGGAGCAGGGCCAGGGCCCAGAGAATAGTTGAAGACCAAGCAGGTCCACAGCTAGAGACTGGTGGATCCAGAGGAGGCCAGCAGTCTCACTTGGCCTAGGAGAAGAGCTAGGGTCCATAGAGAGGGGCCAAAGACCAGGAGTCACAGCCAGAGATGGAGGGGGGTGAAGGAGCCCACCATAGCCCAGGAGGTGCAAGGGCTGGAGCCCATAGCCCAGGAATGGCATTTGTCAGCATATCATCTGTGAGTGGGTATTGAGGAAGATAGAGCTCATGGAGCTCATGAGAATGAGACCAGGCTTGGGAAGCCCTGGGGCAGCCTCCCTTTTACTTAAAGATAATAACATCAAGGTGCGACAGGAGAAAGGGAGATGGCCCAAAGAGAGTCACAAGTTGGCTAGGGCTGAGTGGCCACCAAGGAGTATTGTGACCACCTCTGGGATGAGCATTTATTACCAATCTGTGTTACCCAGATCATATTACACTAATATGTAGCCACTCTAAGCTACACTATCCCACCAGTTTCCCCAATCCCTCCCCCTGATGACCCAGGTTGGACCAGTTGTTTCCCACAAGGCTAGATCAGGCAAGCCATCCCAGCATCCCAGATCCCCACTCTTCTTCCCCCTACAGCTCCTGGTTCACCTGTGGCTGCCAGTGTTGTCATGAGGGAATAGGCAGAGAAGGGGAACTTACTTACGTGGCCACCACCACCACCATTGCTATTGCCACCAGTGCCACTCTCAGGGATGGTCTCAGTCTGCAGAGCAACTGCAATTCAGTGGTGCTGGTAGTGGCAGCCAGGTAGGTGGGCTCCCCTTCTCTACCTGCTCTTCTAGGAGAGTGTCTGCAGCCACAAGTTAGATGGGGGGATGGAATTAGGAGGGACAGACAGGTGAGCCATAAGGGCTGGGAGGAGGGAGCAAGGGGGAGCCCTTAGGAGCATGGAGTGGGGGGTGGGAGAGAGCCCAGAATGAGAGGGGCAGGGACAGGAGTGGGGGGATTCTTACCTTTCAGTCCTCCAGGCCCCTGATTCCCAGGGGAAGCCACAGTTATGCATTTCCTGGACAGTCAAAGAAGATTTTTAGCCTGAACATATGACTGCTCTAAACTCTAACTTACACTAACACTGATTACCACCAGAGCACTTAGGCACACCAACAGCTACATCAACCTACTTAGATTTCAACCCTCTCCTATGGCACCCTGCACAAAGGAAAGCAAGACTTGCAGGGATAATCTGAGAGACAGAGGGTCTACCATCCTGAAAGAACAGAGGCCATTGCTTTAGTTGCAGGAGTCTAAGACACTGGGTACAAAGTTGTGCATGGGAGGAACCAAAAATTCCTCCAAGCTGGGGAGGCACCCTTCTAGGTTCAAGGGGAGTAACAGAGCTCTGAGAGGAGAAGCCAATGAATTGTTCTTTTGGGGAGACTGTAATGGGGAGTGTGATGGAAAAAAGACAGGCTGGGGCGACAAAAAGAAAGGTAAACACCAGCAGATGGGAGAGGTGCTAAATGTCACCTCAGTTTCAGAAGGATTTGGGCAGGGATTTTTAGGGGTAAAAGGGGTACCACCTGAGACACTAAGTGAGCAGAATCATAGAAAAATAGAACTGAAGAAAATCAGGGTTAGAAGGGACCTCAGGAGGTCATTTAGTCCAACCCCCTGCTTGAAGCAGGACCATCCCAAACTATATCATCCCAGCCAAGATTTTGTTTAGCCAGGTATTAAAAAGCTCCAAGGGTGGAGATTCCACAACCTCCCTAGGTAACCTGGTCCACAGTGCTTCAGTAAACTCCTTGTGAGAAAGTTATTCCAAATATCTAACCTAAGCTTCCCTTGCTGAAACCTGAGACCATTGCTCCTTGTTATGTCATCTGCCACCACTGGGAACAGTCTAGCTCCATCCTCTTTGGAACCACCCTCTAGGTAGTTGAAGGCCTATTAAATCCCAACTCCCCTCAGTCCTCTCTTCTCTGCACTAAATAAGACCAGTTCCCTCCTTGTCTCCTCGTAAGTTATGTGCCTCATCCCCCTAACCATTTTCACTGCCCATCGCTGCACTCTCTCGAATTTGTCCACATCCTTTCTGTAGTGAGAGGCCCAAAACTGGACACAGTATTCCAGATGTGGCCTCACCAGTGTTGAATAGAGAGGAAGAATCACTTCCCTTGATTTGCTGGCAATGCTCCTGCTAATGTAGCCCAGTATGTCATTAGTTTTCTTGGCAACAAGGGTATACTGTTGGCTCATATTCAGCTTATTGCCCACCGTAATCCACAGGGCCTTTTCTTCAGAGCTGCTGCTTAGTCAGTCAGCCCCCAGACTGTATCAATGCATGGGATTGTTTCATTCTAAGTGCAGGACTTTGCACTTCCCCTTGTTGAACCCCATGAGAATTCTTTTGTTCCAGTCCTCCAATTTGTCAAGGTCTCTCTGAGTCCTAGCCCTACCTTCTAGTGTAACTAGTACTCCCCACACCTTTGTGTCATCTGCAGACTTTCTGAGGGTGCACTCCATCCCATCTTCCAGGTCATTGTTAAAGATATTGAACAAAACCGGTCCTACAACTGACAGCTGGGGCACTCCACTTGATACCAACTGCCGACTAGATATCAAACTAGACTATTACCCTTGGAGCTCAATGATCCAGCCAGTTTTCTGTCCACCTTACAGTCCATTTACTTTAACTTAGCTTGCTTGTGAGAATGTTATGGGAGACCATATTAAAAGCTTTGCTAAAATCAAGGTATATCACATCTACTGCTCATCCTGCATTGACAGAACCAATCATTTCATCATAGAAAGCAATCAGGTTTGTCAGGCATGAGTTTCCCTTGGTGAATCCATGCTGGCTGTTCTTAATCACCTTCTTCTTCTCCAAGTGCTTAGAAATGGATTTCTTGAGAACCTGCTCCATGGTTTTTATAGGGACTGAGGTGAGGTTGAGCCATTTGTAGTTCCCCAGATCCTTCTTCTTCCCTTTCTCAAATATGGGCACAATATCTGCCTTTCTCCAATAGTCCATGACCTCTCCTGATCACCGTAAATTTTCAGTGATGCTGGCCAGAGGTTCTTCAGTCACAGCAGCCAACTCCCTCAGCATCCTTGTGTGCATCCCATCCAGCCCCATGGAACTGTACATGTCCAGCTTTTCTAAATAGTCTCTAACCCGTTCTTCCATCATTGTTGGCTTCTCACCTCCTTCCCAAACTGCTTCCAAGTGCTGTAATCTAGGTGCTTACCTTGCTTTGGAGACTGAGGTGAAAAAGGCATTGAGTATTTCAGCCTTTTCTGCATCCTTTGTTACTAGGTAGTCTCCCCCATTTTGTAAAGGACCCACACTTTCCCTGATCCTCCTCTTGTTGAGAAATACTTGTACAAACCCTTCTTGTTACCCTTCACATCCTGTGCTAGCTGCAACCTCAGTTGTGCTTTGGCCTTCCTGATTTCATCCATGCATGCCTGAGCAATATTCTTATATTCCTCCTTAGTTCCTTGTCCAAGTTTCCACTTCTTATAAGATTCCTTTTTGTGTTTTAGCTCATTGAAGACTTCCCTGCTAAGTCAAGCTTGTCTTCAGCCATACTTGCTAGTATTCTTGCACATTGAGATGGTTTGTGCACCCCCAATAAGGTTTATTTAAAGTACAACTAGCTGTCCTGGACTTTTTCCCCCTCAGACTGACCTCCCAAGGGATCCTGCCCATCAGTTCCCTGAGTGAGTCAAAATCTGCTTTTCTGAAGTCCAAGGTCCATACCCTGCTGCTCTCCTTCCTTCCTTTACTCAGGATCCTGAACTCAATAATCTTGCAGCTGCTGCTGCCCAAGTTGCCAACCACTACTATAGCAATTCCCAATCTGTGGTATGTGCGCCACCACTGGTACACAGACCACCTGTCAGTGGTACACATTAATAGATTTATTATAATAATTTTATATGGCAAAAAATTGCTGGTGGTGCTTAAGGTTGTATCATTTGAAATTGGCAGTGCAAAATCTGTCATAGTTTGGGAACGGATGCATTACTACCTTCCCCACCAATTCTTCCCTGTTTGTGAGCAGCAGGTCAAGAAGAGCATGGACCCTAGTTGATCTCTCCAACACCTGCACCAGAAAGTTGTCCCCACCACTGTCCAAAAACTTCCTGGATTGCCTGTGCACTGCTGTATTATTCTGGCAGCAGATGTCAGGGTGATTGAAGTCACCCATGAGAACCAGGGCCTGTGGTTAGGAAGCTTGCCTTAGCTGTTTGAAGAAAACCTCATCTACCTCATCCTCCTGGTCTGGTGGTCTTTAGCAGATACCCACCATGACATAACTCTTCATTCTCTCCTCTCTGAACACAGACTGGCAAACCATGGCCTCCCAGAACCAGGTGGAGAGGCCACATCTCCTTATGCAGGGCCTGCAGCAGTGAGGGTTTTGGCCCACCCCACTGAAGCTGACTTTGGGGGGAAGCCTATAAAAATACAAATGATCAGCTCTAGTGCAGAAGGTAGCAATGTGTGAGGGGACTGGGTATGGCACCTAGCTTGCAAGAGTTACCATCCTTGGTTTCCAGTTGTCTGACTATTCCCCCTGAAATTACCAGGGACTTGCAGACTTCACTGAAAATTTAGATTTTAAAGTGGGCTGCAGAAAAGTAAAGAAGGGCTTCAATGTGGCAGAACTGAAATGACTGTACAATGAGCATACACTGAAGTAGACAAAACTGGCAAGAATAGAGGAAGAGGAATAGTGGTACTTAATTGAGTTGTAGAAGCAGTGTGACCAGTGTCAATGTTCAATGGACAATTTCTGTTTGGCAGATCCATGTGGATGAAAATGGATGTCTAGTCACTTCCCTGTAAAACCCTCCCAGGCACCATAGCTACCCCATAACATATGGGGTGTTGGGTGTGGGACCATAGGGACAACCCATTAATGAGACCCATGTAAATACAGGTCTAAGAGTGAGGGCTGGTAGAAGAGGAGAAAGATGGGATGCCTATGATTCTACTAGAGGGTGTAGGTGCTGTGGCACACCTGAGTGAGGTGGCAAGATGTCAAGGGAACAGTTGGTTTCCTAGTCACAGTACATGAAAAATGGCATCCTATGCTAAGCTTGAGAAAAGGAGTGGGGCTCTATAACAGGGGTCACTAACCCCTGGTACTAGGGAGGATTGAAGGCATTATTAATGAGGCAGAGCAAGTGCTGATTGCAGGAGTGCAGCCTGCAGGGAAGTGAACTGAAAAGGGCAGTGTGTGCAAGCAGCAGAGTAAAAGGGCTACAGAGCCTAGGCTCCAAAACACTAGGCTGCTAATTTGGGTTATTAGTAGTACCAGGGCTGGTTGCCAGAGAGTCACAAATAATATGACTGGAGAGGGGTCATATAAGTCTGACTCCAGGGCTAGAGGTGGTTTATCCCAGAAGACTTAGAAAAGAAGTAGATATCCAAGATTAAAGAAAAAGGTGAGGCAGAAAGTGAAATTTGTTTATGTGTATTTGAGTACTGTTTATATATAAGGGCTGTTAAAATCCATGAGGCATGGGTGTGGCTAAAGAGGAGGTTGAAGGCACAAAAGGATGCCAGGGAGAACCCTCAAAGCTTATAGTAGTGGACTTAGGACCCAGGTGAAACCACTGAAGATGCTCTACAGATGGACTTAAATACTAGGGCTGTATGAAACAGCACCATTTCATTTCGACTCCCGTTTCGGCATGTCAAAGGGACAGTGTTTCATTTCACTGTTTTGAAGCACTGTTCCGTTTCATTTCATCAAAATTGTTTTGCTGTTTTGATGCGTTTTGACGTTTCACCCATAGACTATAATGGGGAATCATAAAAATGCCTTTAACTTTGTCATTTCATGAGTGATGAAAATTGCAAGGATGGTAGCCCCTTCTGCGGTCATGAATCCTACCACGTTTCAAGGAGATAGGTACAGGGGTTTCTGGGAAACTGCATCTCAAATGGCTGACAAGCAAAACTCGTGACATGTGTGACTATGTGTGTGTTAAGACACAGTGGGGTAAAAACTGCAGGGATGGTATCCCCTGCTGAGGCTATGAAGCCTGCCAGGTTTCAAGGAGATAGGTTTCAAGGTTTCAAGGAGATAGGTTCAGGGATTTCTGGGAAACTGCACCTCAAACTGTTCAGAGCAAAACTCACTTGTAAGTGTGAAGGCACAGAGAAAGCTCAGTTCAAACAATACTTTTTATGCTGTTTTTCCATCCCTCCCCCAGAGCACTGAGGTTGGAAGGGACCTTGGGAAGATCACAGTCACTGGCCAGCTACACAGTCAACATGAGAGCAGTCCTTCTCCTCTTCCCCCTCCCTCTCCTTACTTTCTGTTTTCCTGCAAGCAAGCACAGCTTTGAAACTTGAAACATTTTGAAACAGGAAATGTTTTGAGTGCCCTCATTTCATTTCAAAGCTTTTTCAAAGCCTTTCATTTCATTTCCATTTAATTGTTTCGAGCTCTAAATGCATCGAAACAGCTTCAAAATAAAACACCTGTGGAAATTGTGCACAGCCCTATTAAATACATTCTTAAATTGGTGGGCTGCCAGAGCCCCAGAGGACTGTACAGATGGTGCAAAAACCTTGAAACAATGTGCAATGTCAAGTAGTGTATTTAAATCCACATCCCAGTTATCTGAAGACAGCCTCCCAATGTTCCTAATAACCAGGGATCACTAGAGGCCTGCAAGTGATGTGGGGAAACTGAAGCATGTGATAACAGTATTGAACTTGACTGCATTATTTTAAGCCTTTATTATGGCTCTATAATGTTATACCTGGTGGCTTTGTCACTGGATAATCACATCTTCTGGGCAATGAAGACTTCCCATAAAAGGGGTGAAAGCTGAGCTATAAGAAAAAGATCATTTTTTAATTACCCTATTTAAAATGCTTTGGTTTTAGAAGCCCCTATTTACCAATGAGAAATAATAATTTTGATAAAAGAAAAAGAGGCTTTCTTCCCTGCCTCCCAGGATCCTGTATTCTCATATTTTCAAGTTAGGTGTGAAAATTCACATTAAACAAGCTCAGGACTTCTCTCAGTTACTTCCAGGAAGACCTGATTTGACATTTTCCCACATTACTAAGATTTAAAAACAAAGTAGCAGAGTGTTTGAATGTGTGGGTTCATTTTTTTTAACCTACAGAGGCTTTTATTTAAAAAAAAATCTTATGTAGGTCAACTTGAATTTTCTTTTATTTGCAAATGATGCAGAAAGCTTAGTGCAAGCATTTTTTTGCTTTAAAATGATCTTCTTGCCAAAATACTGAGGTGGAGAGCTGATTGGTTTTCAGAGATTTCTTTAAAATATTACAGTCCCCAGACTTTAAAGTTGTTTCCAATTCAGTTTTCTCAGAAAATGATAATTTCTCAGCAAAGCTATGAGCTCTTCCAACATCTTAATTGAGTTTGCATCCATTGATGACTATGATTTAATTCTTAAAACCTTTCCATTTCGAATTTAACATGTTTATCTTGTATCTGCAACAGCTTTTACTGTTTCCCAGTTCACATTAAAAACCTCTTGGGTTTTTTTAGCTACATTAGCACAACATTTATTTACTTTATTTTTCCCAGCTGTCATTGGGCATGTTGAAAAATGCCACATTTTTGTGTATCTGTGTTGCTAGGGACTCTGGACTTACATTCTGGACCACCATTCCCAACACACAAAAAGGTTTTATTAATCAGTGCCTATAAACATGCAGCAAGGCTGCTCTAATGTGCTGTAATCACAGCACATCAGAGCAGACTCGATTTATTGAGTCTGTCAAAGTGTGGTAATTACCATGCTCCAGTAGACTCCAGCATCTCGTGACTCAGTGCCCCCAGACTGAAAAATGGTAGCAGGGCACTTAACTAAAGCTTGTTCGATAAGTTTTAGTTAAAGTGTTCCTGCCACTGTTTTTCAGCATGAAGATGCTGATACACAAGATGCTCTGGGCTCTTTAATTAGAGTGGTTCTTGGAGCTGCTCTAATTAAAGCACCCACTCTCCCCCACTCCTGGAGAATGTGTATAAATGCCCAATATGTCAGAAATTGCATGAAAATCTGTTTCAGATAGTAGAAACAGATGATGCCTTTCATTGCCTTTGTGCTGCCATAATTTTTTTTTTTTTTTTATGGCAGCACAAAGCAAAATCAAATAGACATTTGTCAGGCTACTATGTGGTTGCAACAAAGGGTTATAATAACTTCTGCCAATTAGATTTCTGCCACAGTTTGTTTATAGAGGGAGAGTGTGGATAGCCTAGAGCTGCCCACATTCTTCAGCTGCCCCAGGCAGGTGCTCTGGTGGCTTGTCAGGCCCAATTCTGTGCACTTGCAGAATTTCAGGGCAGCATTCATTCCCTCCAAGCACTAGTAGTACCTGCCCAGCCTTTAATACTCAGATGTGGTCCCCGGGATCGCTAGCAGTCGAAGTTCCCTTGCCTACAGAGATGCACCCTGGAAATCATGGCAACACATCTCAGTAAGTGGGGAAAGCTAAGCAGGCATTGCCAGGGCTTGAAGGGCCTGATGTTGTACAGGAATTCCCAGTGTGCAGGAACTCAAGCCCCAGGATCACTTGTTGTCCCACCTATTGATGGTGCAAGACAACAGTAACACATGTTTTGCCCAATGAAGGGGATCAGCTGTGCTGGGATACATTCATTTTGCAATGTACCTCTACCCCAAAATGATCACACTTCCCCCTGATAACCATGGGAGTTGTGGCAGCTCAGCATTTCTTAGCATCTGGCTTGTATTGAATACTGTCAGACAAATAAGAGAATTATTTACTAGATAAACAGATACAGATAAGACAAACATTTAGGCCAAGGTTAACAGAATACTGCTTGAAATCTAAGCCCAGAAGTAGTCTTACGCCTAAAGTTTCAACAGAGGGAATTGGTAAATGAAAGAAAGGAGCATTTGGACATTATTATAGAGTTAGTCTTAGAAAGGCATCTCTAATTTTCAGATAAATCTCCCTTGTTCCTTTAGTACAACAAGCAAAAGACTCTCTTACATCCCGCATCATAGTGTTAATGAATAGAATGAACAATATTTGTAAAGTAAAACATTTTGAATAAAATGTATGTATGGTTGAAATATAGCTGACTGTGAGAATTACCCTTTCTCATCAAATAGTCTACTGCACTGGATATATGATATTATGCTTTTTTAAAAAGTTGTTTCACTATAAACAGAAGTCCCATGATTAACCAACTTGTTATACTTATTTCCCATGATGGCATGGCAAACCATAGGAAGTGCTATTCTGGGATTTCATATAGATAGCAGTCAATTTACTCTGAGCCAAATGAAAAATATGTATTTAAAAAAAAATAAAGAACTAGTTTCTACCGCATTTGCTCACACCTGGACTAGAGCCATTAATTATTTGTGATTATTTGTGTTGCAAAGTGCCATGTAATGGGAATAAAAATGGCAGGACTAGATTCCCAATTTCTTATTTTTCAATATAGTAAAAAAATTTGAAAACTGTCATGTAACTTTTACCAATCGGGTATACTGAGCAAGGATTTGCTCAATGAATCAGGCAGTCAGATAGTAGTACATCTGAGTACTTCAAGTGAACATAGATGTGGCCTTGGACTTTTGTGGCTGCGCTATGAGAACAAAAAGAAAGAAAAGTGAAACTTTTAATATCTATCTATGGGAACCAAAAGTGTTTTTATGTTGAAGGACAGGATAGGTGCCCCTCTATCATCCAGAAAAGAGTAACCTCATTGTTAGGCAATTTAAGGAATGTGACTTGTATGAGGGGAGATCTGCATTCATAATTTTCAGGCAATATGGTTGCTGAATTGGATAAGGAAGGTATGCAGTATGTCTAGTAATGTCCTAACTGGTGTCTGGGGATGCAAGGGAGCATAGTAGCTCCTGTACTACTGTTCTCCCTAAAATGTCTGCTGCTACTCCAAGGCATTTTTACACATGCAAGCACTGCAGTGCTGGGTGCTTTGACGAGCTGTGACACTTGCAGTTGTATAAGCAGTGAAATGTGTGGCAGCACTGAGAAAATGGCAGTGTTGCACTTTTGCACTAAAACACACAGAAGGTGGTTTAGTTCAAAAGGGCACCACTGTCATTTTCTGATGCGCTTTTCTCTGCTAATACAACCACCTGTGGCACAGAGCAGGTCGCATCAGCTCACGTGAAAAGCAGACTCGATTAGTTGGTGCAGTGGATCTCCAGTGCATCGTGGGACAAAACAGTATATGTATAAATGCACCCCCCACCCCTACCCACTGCCTTAATAGGAAATGAGGCCTAAGGATTTCTAGGCACTCATCTTTAAACCATATGGGACTTGATCTGTGCCCGCTAAGACCCTATTTCATTCATAGAGCTGAGTCTAGTGGAAACTAAGGGTTCTGTCACAACATAGCATTCAACACTGCTCTTGCATGCCCTCTACCTAGAGTCCATGGAAGTATTCCATTTACTGGTCACTTTGATAGCTCTGCCTCCTCTTAGTACTGTCCTCTCGATGTACAATAGTTTGCCAACTCCACAGTGAAGACCTGTTCTTACAGAGTTTTAATAATTAGTCATACTGGTCAAGGAGGCGATAAAAATCACTTGTATTTCAGTAACCAGTGATGGCCATAATTCAGTCATGACAAGCCAACACAGATTCAATTTACTTTGTCTGCCATATCTTCATGGACTGTGGACTCTGATCTATTAAGTTTCCAAAGTCTAATAACAAGAGTTACCATAAGCTGAAAGTAATTGTAACCTTTAAAGTGAATTCAATGTTTTTGAATGAGGTTTGGATAATTTCATATGGTTTTAGCTAAATATTTCATAACTCTCTAAAACAACCATTTGTCAGTTTCAGTAATCTTCATACAGCAAATAATTATCATGCTTAAATAGATTGTAAGGTCAATGTTTTAATATAATTTGTAAATGATTCATACTGCATAAAATTCAGTTATCTTTCCCAAGAAAGATAACTGTCCTTGTGTGATTAGCTTCAGTCTTGAGACATTGTAGGGCTGGAATACCTACATAAAGCACTTGAAAGTCTTTATAAAAACTTGCTGGTTTATCAATGTTCTGCACAATATGGAATATTTTGTTCTGTTTTCAGAGTTGTCTTGGTCAAATGACTGCAAAGAGCACAGAATAGCAATTAAACTGGAAAACATCCGCAAAAATGCCTATTTTTAAATGTTATTCTTTTGACTCAGACTGAATAAACCATTTGAATTGGAACTCAGATGTTGGAAAGAAGCATGGTGCAATTGTGTTTTCCCTTTTTTTTTAATGTGGGTTTATAGAGCAAAGGACAATAACAGTCTCTATTAGTTTTTTCCTGTGTGCCTACTGTGCTCAAATAGTGCAAGTCGCTGCACACTGAGAAGTGCCAAGCGCCCTTAACCTCTATTGAAATCAGTGGGAGTTGAAGGTATTGAGTATTCTGTGAGGATTGAGGAATGTACAGTGTGTTAACAAGGATTATAGAATAAGAAACAATATGCTCATAGTTCAACAAATGTTGCTCTTTTTCCATTTGCAACTCAGCTTGTTCTTGTTTCTTTGTGTTGTTTTATCCCCTATCTGCATTTCCTTGATGTTTGGTTTTGTTCTGTATGGATTTTTTTCTCTAACTCTGGTGGTTTCAGGGGTGGAGGGAGAAAGAGAAAGGGGAGGATTAAAGTGTGGAAAATCCCCTGGAACATTTAAGACTGTGTGTTTGGACAATGAAAAAGTGGAGTTATTTTAAAGTGTACACTCAATACATATTTAAACAGACGTATTTAAGAAGTAACTTCTAACTTCAGAAGAGGAAGCCCTGATGGATTAAGTTTAGTACCTTCAATAGCTATGGGCCAAATCTTCTTCCCTGCAAAACCCCAGAGACAGGCTTAGTTCAGGACACCAAATCCTTCTGGCAGAACTAGATCATGCCTAGCAGAGCTTCAGTTACTCACTGTTGGTGATATACGATTGTAGCTGCCTATGAGGGCTGTGTGACACAGCACTGTTTCATTTAAAATTCTGTTTCACTATTTAGAAGGGACAGTGTTTTATTCTGTTGTTTTATTTCATTTTGAAGCACTGTTCCATTTCATTTTGTCTAAACTGTTCCACTGTTTTGACACTTTCTGACGTTTCGTCCATAGGCTATAATGGAGAATCATGAAAATGCCTATAACTTTGTCACTTCAAGCCTGATTCAGATGACAATTGCAGGGATGGTAGCCCCCTTTGAGGGCATGAAGTCTGCCAAGTTTCAAGGAGATAGGTGTAGGGGTTTCTGGGAAACTGCACCTCAAGGTGCTGACAAGCAAAACTCATGTCACTTGCTGGCGGCTGCACCCTCCTGTCATCCCATGCACAGATCCACACTCCCTGGGAGAAATGTGGGGCTGTGCCAGACTCCTCCTGGGGGTGCAGGCCCCTGGATCATCTGCACTTGGGATGACAGGAGGTTACTGCTGCTGCCTGAGACCAGTGCTGGGCATCGCTTAAACCCAGCACTGGGAAGTCCAGTGCTGCTGCTGGCCCCAGGCAGCAGCAGCAGCCTCATGTCATCCTGCACACAGATCTAGGGGCCCACACCCCCAGGAGGAGTCCAGCAGTGCTAGGAGGTCAGGTTGAGCTTTGCTGGGCTAGCAGAGCCAGTTGGAGCACAGCCCTGCCTCTCCCCTGCCTCCTGCCACTGGTCTACTTCAAAACTCGAAACATTTCAAAACTTTAAAAATGTTTTCAGTTCCTCATTTCATCTGGAAACTGTTTCAAAGCCTTCTGTTTCATTTTGATTTTGGTGTTTTGAGGTCAAAACAGCTTTGAAACAAAACACTCATTGAAATTTCTCGCAGCCCTACTACTTATACAGCTAGATTCACCATTAACTTATGCTTGGGATTTTGGTCAATAAATCTGCAAAATTATTGCTGTTACCACATTGTACCTAACTCCATCTCTCATTGCTGCTGCAGTATAGTTTGAGGATTACAGGATATATGACTCTCCACAACTTGCATCTTGCCCCCCCCCCCCAAAACTACATCATTTCTTCTTAAACATGCCAAGGAGGCAGGATTTGTTCCTCAGAAATATTTACTAAAAAAATTATTTTAAAACTACTGCTAAAATTATTGCTATAAATATAAAAGGTTATTTTTGTCATAATGAAAGCTTCTTTTTTTACTACTACTACTTCCCACTCAGAAGTTGTAACATGAAAAAAGCTAAAGACTAATCCTCTGGATAGTACTTAGAGTGGCAACCATTGATCCTCTTGGATCATGGTGCATGCATGAGGGCCACCCAGACCTTTGATGCATATGCCTGGGCAGGAATTTTTGAAGGAGTGGAGGCTGCCTATACCTTCCATCCCCCCTTTAGGCCACTGAGACAGTATCTGAAGACCAGGCTGAGTCCAGATGTTTGGTGCCTCCATGGCTGCAGTTGTATAAGTGTCTGGGAACTGAACCCAGGTCTCCTGTGTGGTAGACAAGGAGTCTACCACTGAATCACAGGGAATTTCTGGAAAGTACTTACTTGATCATATATTCAAGCAAAGACAGGTCTGGAATGCTTTTTCTTTAATCCTAGTGGATCTGCACAAGCTGACTCCACAAAAAATCATATAAAACAGTATTTATGAAAGAATGATGCACAGAAACTATAGGATTACCCCAAATGTGTCTTTCCAAAAGCAATAGGTAGTCCTAGAATCTTTGAAATGTTGTTAAAATGGTATATTGATAGAAAATAATTAAGCTCTAAAAAAGAAATCATGGAAACTATTTGAGAAGTAACTATATCATGACCCACCAGACTGGTACAGTGCAAAGAAAGGAGAAAAATATAAGGGAGCTGTTACACATGATCCCTGAGCTATAGTAAGTGCTGTGGATGGCTGAGCAGTGTTAATGCTAGAATGAACTTCAAGCAGTCACAGGTTAAGGCATAATATCATTTCTGACCTGCAGAGCTGTGACTTCCCACTAGAGGCCTGGTGAGCCAAGATGACTGCTGCAGGTGAGGATTGGTAAGAGAAGAGGGCTGTGGGGATGGAGGCATGGAGCTAGGAGGCAGAGAGGCATGGGGGAATGGGAGCTGTGGTGAAATGAAAGAAGTCAGCTACTGACGCAAAATAAAAGAAATACAAAATAAAATAAAAAATAAGAAAAAAATGTGTTATGTGTTAATTGAAACTGGACAGGGGGATTGGGGGACTGATCAGCAGGAGTCATATCTCCTGGGATGGGAGGGAGCATTGGCTTGGTGCTAGCACAGTTAATAATTTTGGGGGTAAAATACGTGAATGCTATGGGATAGGGGTGCGCCGATACAGATTTTTTGGGGGCCAATAATGATGACTAATTATTAACAAGCCATATTGGCTGATACCAAACCAATTGCTGATATGCAGCCTGGCAGCTTGAAGAGCAGTGTCCATCTGGTAAGTCTGTTGGATTGGGAGGGCAAATCAAGGCCCCCACGGTGAGGGAGGAGGTGGGCTGTGGCTGAGGGGTGCAGGGAGGAAGCGAGGGGGTGGCTCCCCCTGCTGTACACATCCCCAGGGCAGGCATAGAGGGAGTGTACCCTCCAGATCTGTGCACAGGGTGAGGGTAGGTTGCAACTGCGCATTGGGGCCAGGGGTGGCACTGGGCTTTTCCTAGCAGTGGTGGGGCTGGGCTTGGGCTGTGCTTAGGGTGGATGGTGGTAGAACTGAGATGGGAAACTACTCTGTAGCACCAGTCCCAGTGCCACCACCACCTGCCTTGAGCGTAACCCCAACCCAAACCTCCAACTGGAGAGAGCCTGGTGCTCCCCCCAGCCCACAGTGGCAGCCCGCCCTCACTCTGTGCATGGATCTAGGGGCACACTCCCCTTATGCCTGCCCCAGCGGTGTGCACAGTCACAGAAACTACCCCCCCTTCCTCCCCACACCCCCCAGACGAGCCTCTCTCAGCTCCATCCTGTGGCCTGCTGCAGTTGGGCAGCACCTGCCCCTGCCCCAACCCCAGCCCCACTCCATCCCTCACTGCAGGGGCCTCAATCTGTACCCCCCCATGCCCCTTCCCTCCCCTCCCCTCTGCCCCTTCTCCCCAACAGACTTACCAGCTGGATACTGCTCTCCAGGTTACCTGGCTGACTGCATGATTGCTGCAGCTGCGCATGTGCACACAGTATTTATTGGCAGCCATATCAGACAAAAAAAACCTGATTGCCAATGTCATTTTTCCTTTTATTGGTGTTGATACAATATAGATGGATTTATTGGTGCACCTCTACTATGGGGGGCGGGGGTTGGATTTGGTTTCTTTGGCAAAGAGAATGACAAGCCAAAAGTTGGTATGATGCTGTACTAAATGCATCTTACAAGATAAATACCCCTGTAATCCCTTCTTCCCCTGCTTCATGCCCTCCTTCCCCCATCTCCACCCCCAAATGCTTTCAGCAACCAGTGGAGAAATTGGGTTCAGCACTAGATCTTTCTCTATCTATAATATGGAGCTAAGAACAGAAACTTAACTCTATTAGGAAGTCAGACTCAAGAATTTTCCTGAGGATATCTGTCATCTGTCATGTAAACACAGCATGTGCTCAGCCTTCAGAAAGAATCCTAATTTTCTCCTTGTGTGGGGGTGACATAGTGAGTGGGGTGTTTGATTTCCATGTGTCTCTGCATGGTAAAGTTCTCTATAGAATTTTTATAATGCAACTTATTTGGGTTTGTGGCTTCACAGCAACTAATGGGAGGGGGAAATATAAGTGAGGTGTGTACAATAACCTTTTCAAAACCATCTCAAATCTCCATCTGCTCCCCCTCCCCTCCCCAAAATGACTTGGGCATTTCTTGAGTAGACTGGAAGTTTTCTACTGAAATTCAAATTTTGAAAATGGAATTTAGGCTTCTAAGTCACTTGATTTATTTAGGAAATTTTTACTCTGTGACACATCAAGATAAACTACCCAATAATTGCTTTGATCATCTAAACTGTTTAGCATATATTATAGAGAAAAATAATTAATAAATGTGAATGTATTCTTTTTTCTGAAGCTAGGACTGAAGCATTCTTGAAAAATAGTTTCCATCTGAGGAAACTACAGAATTGTCATGTCAGTTTCATGTATGCTCAGGTATTTTTAATCCATTGATTCAAGGAAGTGTGGGTTTTTCCATCCCCTTTTACTGTAACAGTAACAGGTACTTTCCTGTTAGAATGGTAAAATGGAGAACTTCACTGATTCACACAGTGACAGATCAAATGACTTAAAGTGAATTCTGGGGTTTACATAAGGGAGCTGCTTATTGAAAGCCATCAATCACAGTGACAGCCAGCAGTGCAATTGTCCAAGTAATTTGCAACACCTCCACACATCATTTGAATCTTTCATTTGTAGATAGGTGGTAATACTCATCTATTTAAGTAGTAAGCATGCCAGAAAGGAAACCTGATTTTAATTTAATCCTATATCTTTGTCTGAGAACAGTACGCACACTAGCTAATATTTCTCTCTCTAACTTCAGCATGAAAGTGGATGCTGTATAAAATTTACTTTTCTCTTTTCCTTAATGTATAAAATGTGTGTTAAATGTATTAATATAATCTACTTATACATCCTCAAATGTCTTGTTACCAAAAGAGGGAGGGTGAGGGAATTGGGAAATGCAGACTTCTGTACTATTGTTACAGAAAGTACAAAACATTTATTATTGTAACAGCATAAGAAGGAGCTCTGAAACACTTCTGTTGCTGTTTCTAGTATTTGGAACTTTTCCTTTACCTTACAGAAGTGACACCCCAGCTCTGAAAGTTTCTAAAATCATGCAAGCTCTGCATATGCATACTGACAAAAGCACTAGAATAAAATAGTAGTGCAAAACGAAATGACTGCTATAATAAAGTGTCTTGCTTCGAGTATTAAATTAGCAGTTATGCAGCATAATGTGCACATCACCATATCTTAGTTTTCATCTTCAGGAACCATTTCTGATAAAAATTTACCCACAAGTGTACAATACATACAAAAGGTTCAGCTCTTTCATACACTTAAATGTTTTTGGTGCATAAAGATTGAAAAGTCTCTTAGGAGCACACTGGGATAAATAGCACCCCCTCTTCTCTGGTCCCCTGACAAATGCCACTGAGAAGTATAGCCCTACCCACCTGCTTCCACTCACCAGTAATATAATCCAGAAATGAGGCAGTGAAATAGTCCTGGGGGTACTCTCACACCCTACTATTCTTCTTGGCCTTTCTCTCTCTGGTGTGCTTGGAAGCAGTGATAGAGGGTATATTCAAGCTGAAGTTATAGTTATTAGAATTAGACCATATGGCTAGGGACAGAAATTACATATAAATTGATATAAGTGAGCAAAAATTAATTCAAATGTGGAACACAACAGAAGTACACTTGCACCTCCCCCAAAAACTGCCTGTTCCAGGGTGGGTAGGTTAGCTTTGACCCAAGTTTTCTGCTCCTACCAATCAGGGAGATGTGCTCTAACACCCAGCCCCTGACCTCTGGCTTGGGCTACTGCAGGCACATGCAGAGCCCCCACGCTAAGGCATACTGTACTCCAGCCAGCTGCTGTGCCACACACTGAGGCATCTTGTACCCCAGCAAACTCCCCCACCACCACCACCACCACCACCACCACCACCATCACCATACTACATGGAAAAGCAGGACAATGTATCCCACTGCAAACCACATGGGTAGGGGCATGCATTGCAGCACAAACTGGCAGTGCAAATTTGTGCCGTTACTATTTGTGCTGCTGCAAGCATGCACTCCTGGTCATCTGGCCATGGCCCTAGAGTCATTTAAAATGTGAACATTCATGTTAAAGCTTGTTAACTCATGCTAGGTGTTCTCTGAGCATCTGAATTACTCCACTTCAAGCAAACTCTGGGCTGTGCTACCTAGCTCATGTTAGGTACCACAGACATAAAACAAGCAATTTCCAGTCCTCTAGCATCCTTCCTCCCCACCCAGAGAAAGACTAGAGACCAGGAGTTCTGGCTCCTAGGCCATACCCAAAGGCTTCCAGTCTTTCCAGGAAGAAATGGCATTAACCCTTGATGTGCATCTGCTCACAGCATATTCTAAATTTAACACTGCTTACTATTCTACCAATTTTAGTATAGTCTAGGTGAAACACAGGGGCAGGCAAAAAATGGTCCATGGGCTGGATCCAGATCACCAGGCCTTTCTATTAAGTTTGTGGGGCCCCTAAAAATTTTATAAAACTAATTTTTATCTGCCCCTGTCTCCCTGTCAAAGATGATAGGCAGCCAACAGCAGTAGGTCCCAGAGAGACACTTTGGCAGGACCCAGCAGCTAAGGAGCAAGGCCAGCCTGGCTCTACCCCACCATCAGCCCCCCACCCCTTCCCATTCCCAGCCCCCAACAGGAAGCCTTTATGGCTTCTGGCTTGGTGACCCTGGAGCTGTACCCTGCCGCCCTCTGTCCAAGTGGAAAGTAAGATAAAAATCAGACAGAGGGAGGGAGGGAGGGAAAACACTGTGAACTGCCCAGCAGCTGGGAGCACCATGGTGCTTGCTGGGCTAGGCTGGAGCCAGAGCAAGAAGCAACAGGTGGGGAAAGTGGGTAGAGGGAAGCAGCACTGGAGGGGGGGGTACAGGCAGCGGCAGGGGTCATGGGAAGTGGCACAGGGAGTGGCGGGGGTCACAGCCATGGCTACGGGGAGCAGCAAAGGCTGTGGCAGCAATGCAGGGAGTGGCAGGGGCAGCAGCCACAGCAGCCACAGCATGGGGTATGGGAGGGGCCACAGCAGCAGCACAGGGAGTGGTGGAAGCACGGCAGCAGCAAGCGGCAGGGCCTGCAGCAGTGGTGTGGGGAGCGGCAGTGGCTGCAGTGAGCAGTGGTGGTGGGGGAGGTGGCAGGAAAGTGTGCAGGAGGAAAATCAGGGAAACAGTGGCAGTGGGTGGGCAAGGAGCCTGTGCAGGTGCCCTGGGACTGGCAGGGATGCAGGGTGGGGCAGCAGAAGCATGGACCCTGAGTGCAGGGTTTGCCTAGCTGCATCGCATCAGGCTCTAATGCAGTTTACAAGAGCCATATGCAATGGAGCCAGCAGCCTGGCCCCACCTCTCTCTTTATCTCCCATCTCAACCACCATACCTACACCCCACCACACACACACACACACACACACACACACACACACACACACACACACACACACACACACACACACACACACACAGAGTCACACACTCCCCAACCACACCCCACCACATACACCTCCTTACTGCCCACACACAACACAGAGAAGTACTGTATTTTGAGCTATTATTCAGTCAGCTCTACATACACTTTGTAAACACATAAATCAGTACAAATATATTTTAAAATAAAATTAAAATAAGTTATAGTAGATGTTTTATTTTTGTATATGATTTGGGGTCTTTTTTTCTACTTTCAAGATTGCAGCACCCTTCCTCCCAAAAGGAGTACTGCCGGGGCAAGAGAAGGGACTTCTGGTGGCAAAGGTCATGGGTTAAGGGCAGGATTTTTGGTTCCAATATGATGATGCGGGGCGGGCCAACTGGCAAGGGGTGGGGCTACCCATGTGGCCCTTGACAGCTCCCCAAAACTCAGTAAGTGGCCCTCCACTCAAAAGAATTGCCTGTCCCTGGTATAACATGTAACTTCACTCCCGGGTCTGCCATGTGTGGCGCACGAGTGGAAGGGGAATGCTTTTCAGTAGGGTCCTCAAAGCCTAGGAAATCAGTTACAGTATTCTTAGTAAAAAATGCATTGTTTAATAACCATCCATGTATTTTCTTACCATATACCTCTGTTAAAGTTGAAAACAGACTTACTTTTCATGTACTTTTATATGTTCTTCTATTACAAGAATATTTTTAAAAGAAATTATGAACTTAGCTGTGAGCTTTCACTTGTATTATTAGCTATGGATGAGGACTACATAGTATAGCTCAGGAAGAAGGTCAGGCTTGTCTTCACACTCTGGTAGTAGGTTGTTCTGTCATAAAACTCAAGTAGCTTATAAAAATGCTTAGAAACATAAAGGTCCGTAGATGGAAGTTGAGAAGAGAGGATGAAGAGATTTCCACCCCCACCATCCCCAACAAGAATACAATACAAACTGGGGCAAAACTTCTGATGTGTCCAATGTGGGGAAATATTCCATAGCACAGTTTGTTCTACTATGTTGACTTATAAAATATATACCAAAATCTTCTATACGAGTCATTGTTTGGCAAAGTCGCTAATCTTGAGCTGAATTCTACCTTTTTTTTTTTTTTTGGAAAACTCAGTAACATCTGTAGGATATATAACAGTATTTTGTGTTTTAAAAATGTTTACATTTCATATCATCTTATTTGACCATTCTTTGAAGTGTACATGGAGGTAAGCAACAAATTTCTTACTAACAGATGCTTTACCATGCTCATGGACTAAGAAGGGAGCAAAACACTTTCCTTCTATAAATCATCAGGCCTTCAAAGTGATGCTGCATCTAGTAAAGTGAGCAAAATGCTGGCTTGCATCTATACATGCTTCTCAAGCAAATCCCAGGACATCACTCTCCCCTTATACTCAGCCTTGGTGAGGCCTCAGCTAAGTACTGCGTCCAGTTTTGGGCTTCATAATTTAAGAAGGATGTGGAGAAGCTTGAGAGAGTGCAGAGGAGAGCCACATGCATGATCAGAGGTCAGGAAAACAGACCTTATGACAACAGGCTGAGAGTCATAGGGCTCTTTAGCCTGGAAAAGTGCAGGCTCAGGGGTGGTCAGGTGGCTGCCTGTAAGTTTATCGGGGTGCTTACCAGGATCTGGGAGAACATCTGTTCACCAGAGCACCCCAGGGCATGACAAGATCAAACAAGTCACAAAGTCCTCCAGGAGCATTTCAGGCTGGACATAAAGAACTTCTTTACTGTCCGAGCCCCCAAGGTCTGCAATAGACTGCCGCTGGAGGTGATTCAAGCACCTACTTTGAACACCTTCAAGAAACATTTGGATGTTTATCTTGCTGGGATCCTCTGGCCCCTGCTAACTTCCTGCCCTTGGGGCAGGGGGCTGGACCCCATGATCCTCCAGGGTCCTGTCCAGCTCAAATGTCTATGAAATCAGCTTTATAAGCACTTGTCACTAGTAGGTGCTGTAGTGCCTTGCTCCCCTGACATGTCAGGGTGAGGTCCAGATTTGGCACCACCTGCATGGTTTGGTTGCTGCTCCTGCTTGTCTGCCATGTCTTAGATGGTTTTTTTTCTTGGGATACAGTTCCTGGTAGGTGGTCCATGGGATCTCACACCTGTATTTATTCATGGGGCTTCCCTTTACCCTATCCTTACCACATCCACAGCCCAGGCGGACTCCACTCTCCGCAGGTCTCGCTCATGGATGATCCAATCTCATCTGCACCACCCACTTCCAAGGATGAATGACCTTCTAGCCATCAGTCCCCTGAAGGCTGTCCTTCATCTATGGACCATGGCCTTCACAACTAAACATGCCCCACTCTTCGATTAACCATAAACTTAAACTGAAAAGGTCAACATCTGGTGATGGGTCCCTGGGATCTTGTCTCCCAGGCCTGCAGCCCCACTTGAAGTCTCTCAGCTCCCCTTTGATCAGTAGTTGTCTGGGAGATGAGGCAGCTCCCTGATGGGCCCCTTGCAGTTCTCTTGTGGGACCCTCCTCTGGGTCCCCGCCCCTTCCCAACTCAGCCCTGTCTGACCTGAGGCTGGGTTGTCTGGGTCATACCAGCCAGTGTGCCCATCACTTGCTTAGTTAGCCTGAGCTGGCTCCCTGTTCAACTCAGCTCCCAACCTGTCATAGCCCCACAGCCTCACCTCACCGCTGGGCTCACTACCTGACACCATCTCCAGCCTTCACCCCTCTTCAGGGTTTCCCTGCCAGTGTGGTGGGGCAGCGATGCACTGCCCACACTCCTTTGCCCCAGTGCTGCCCACCTCACCTTTTCAGAACTCTGTGGTTCCTCTGGCTTATTTCTCCAGAGAGCCGCCTGGTTGTGCTGGAGTTTCTCCCTCGCTGCACTCCGCAGCCCTCCACCTGCTGCACCCCCTGAGATCACCAGTGCCTTCTCTGGGCCATCCTCTGTGGCATCTCCCGGGTCTCCACCTGCAGCCCTGACCACCCATGCCAGTGTCCTGGCATGCGGCTCCCCCCTAGTGGTGGCACCACCAGCATTTCCCTGCCACCACTTAGATCTCTCCCTCAGTGTCCCACCACTGTGTCTTCGGCTGCCTTTTGAACAGCTCACGCTTCTCTGGCCACACCACCTTTCCCCACTGATTTGCAGGCTCAGGCAGCTCTGAAACTGCTGTGCCTGAGCCTGCTATCTCGGCGTCTCCTCACAGCTGTCACTTCTTGCTGCACCTGCGGTGAGTATCAGAGTGAAGTGTGGGGGGAATGGGGCGAGTTGCAGGGGGGGCTTTCTCCTTCCCTCTCACAGCACTACATTTGGATGTTTCACTAAACTGGATGTTTTCAGTTCTTAAGGATGTTTTTCCAATATACTTAATAATACTAAGGCAAGATGACTAGCAAATTTTATGAAAACAGTACATTATCTAATACAATGTTTTTGTTATGCTGAGGCTTGAGTGAAACCTCACAGTAGCTGGTGGGTGTTAAAACTGTATGAATAATTGTTTGTGGTATGTGTGTGTGTATGCATGGTATGTTTCCCCAGCTTAGTGGCTGAACCAAAAAAGGGAGAAAAATGCTTCATTTTTCCAAAAAGATTGTTTTTCCAGAAAATTGTTATCCTGAAAACAGTCTCTCAAAGAATAAATGCAATGGACTGGATCCAGGTGCATTTACAAACCCAGTGAGAAATACTCAGTGTTTGAGAATTCTTCCATGCACCCTCTTCTTTCTTTACCCCTACCCACTTTAACTCCCTGACTATAAACCCCCCGCTTCCCCCTACCACTACTTAGGATACTTATTTGCAATTTGGGATGTAACACACACACATACCTAGGTAGATAGTTATAGTAATGAGTGTATATGGATGCATGTACATGTATAGTGTGCGTGCACGTGTATAATTTTTTGGTGTGTGTACACACACACACACACACATTGTATGTATACATAAATACATACATATATACATACATACACACACACACACACAAATATGATATATTGTATGTGGATGCATACATAATAAATAGGTAGTGTTTCTACCTAAATAGCAGGGGGATTACTAATTTTTGCAGGTTGATTATGGCATAAAGGTCGAATTTCATGGTCATTTTGTGGCAGTCCCACCCCTGAATGCTGATTGGGAAGGAACAAGGAGGCAGCTGCCTTCTAGATTGCTAACTGTCCTTCTGTGTGGCCCTGCCCCTTAGTGCTGATAGGTGGAGAGGCCCTCGTGGGAGGGAGAAAGAGGGGAGGAGGCAGCACCCATCTTGTCTGTTGCCTTTCATGTCATGTTCATCTGCTTCCCTCACCTCCAGCAGGACCCCACCTGCCCAGAGCAGCACAGCAAGGGGCAGGAGGAGAGCAGCCACTGGAGGCCAGGGGAGAACAGTAGCACCCAGCCAGCTGCAGCCACACCAGGACCAGCCTCACTGGAAGCTGCAAGCTGACTGGGGCCAGTGTGGCTGTTCTGCTCCCCTTGTCTCTGGCTGTGGCTCCTGCTTCTGCAGCATTATATTGTACCACATTGCTCAAGGTGGGTGGGTGTGAGATTCCAGCTCTAGCTCCAGGCTGACTTCCACCCACTCCTCCTAGCCTGCAGGAGCTTCTTATCAAGCCAGGTGGGCAGAGCAGGTAAAAGTCAACCAGGAGCTGGAGCCAGAGCTTCATGTGCTGGGTAGAAGCTTCCTGCTGAAGCTTCCCACCCAGCTGCCAGAGTGGCACAGCAGTGCAGCAGCAGCCCCAGGTAAAGGTGAAGCAGAACAGCCCCACTGGCCCCAGCCAGCGCACAGTCCAGGCTGGCACAATGCAGTTATGGCTGCAAGGTTGGGGACTGCACAGTGTGGCATGGGGCCAGCCTAGCATGGCCCATCCCCTACATGCAAGTATCAAATTTATGTGCAAATGGCCTAAAATCACCATTTTAAAGGCATATTAAGGGCATAGATGTGTAGACTGCTGGTTTTCTGGACTCCTTCTCTGGTTCCAAGATGGAACCCCCTCCTCCCAGAAAGAGTATTTCCAGTGGGCAAGGGGCAGGACTTCTGGGGGCAAAGGCCAGGGTTAGGGGCAGGACTTCTAGTCACAAGATGGTGACCAAGGCGTGGGCAACTGTCAAAGAGCAGGGCTACTCATGAGGACCTCAAAATATCACCAAATCTTGTTAAGTGACCCTCCAGCCAAAATAATTGCCCACCCCTGGTTAAGGCTGTGGAAGTGAGATGCATACCTTCTAGACACAGGAGGCAGAAAAGAAGCCACAGACCAGCCAGAGAGAAATCTGGTTGGAAAGAAACTTGGAATTTTGATGTCTATTATGTACAGAAAAAAACAGAGCTTTGTATACATTCTTTGTAAATAAACAGAATTGCTTCAAAGAAATAAGTCTATTTCTTCTCCTAATGGGAAAACAACATGTAAAATGCCAAAATTAAGTAACTGCCCAGTAGAGCTGTCTGAAATTTTGCTGAGTGTTTCATTTCAAAGCTCTTTTGATGCACTTCGAGCTTTAAGCAGCAAAATCAAAATGAAACAAAAAGCTTTGAAACAGCTTCAAAACAAAATGAGGGCACTCAAAATGTTTTGAAAGTTTCTAAATGTTTTGAGTTTCAAAGCAGCCTGGTGGTGGGAGGCAGTGGATAGCCAGGGCTGCACTTCAAGTAGCTCCACCACCCATGGAGCTCAGACTGGTGGTGGGAGATGGAACGCAGCCCTGGCTCTGCCCAACTCCCATCGCTGGGCTGTGCTCTGTGGGGCTGCAGAGCCCTAAGGAACCCAGACCGGCGGCAGGAGGTGGAGCACAATCCTGACTCTGTCCACCTCCCACCACCAAGCTGTGCTCCGCAGCTGCACTCTGCCTCCTGCTGCCAACCTGAGCTCCGTAGCTCCTGGCACTGGGCATGGGCTGTGCCCAGCACCAGTCCCAGGCAGCAGCAACAGCCTCCTGTCATCCGGCAAGATCTGGGGGCCCACACCCTCAGGAAGAGTCCGGCACAGCCCCACAGTGCTCCCAGGTGTGCAGGCCCCCGGATCTGCATGCTGGATGACAGGAGGCTGCTGCTACTGCCTGGGGCCAGTGGCACCATCAGTCCTCTCTGATGCTGGGTGCGGGCTGCACCCAAAGCTGGTCCAAGGCAGCAGTAGCAGCCTCCTGGCATCTGGCATAGATCCAGGGGCCCACACCCCTGGGAGGAATCCAATACAGCCTTGCAGCCCTCCCAGGGGTGCAGGACCCCAGATCTGTGTGCAGGATGACAGGAGGCTGCTCCTGCCGGCAAGTGTCAGGAGTTTTGCTTTTTTCAGTTTGAGGTATAGTTTCCAAAAAACTCTACACCTATATCCTTGAAACTTGGCAGGCTTCATGCCCTCAGAAGGGACTACCATCCCTGTATTTTGCATCCAAATCAGGCAAGAAATGCAAAGTTATAGGTATTTTCATGGTTCCCCATTATATCCTATGGGCGAAACATCAAAACATGTCGAAACAGCAAAACAGTTTTGACTAAATGAAATGGGACTGTTTCAAAATTAAACAATGAAATGAAACTCTGTCCCTTTTAAATGGTGAAACGGATGTCAAAACAACGGTATTTCGCAGAGCCCTACTGCCCAAGGCAAATAGGATAATTGCATCCTAAGCATAAAGTTGCATTGATCTTCAACCCTGAAGTCTTACACAAATATTCAATAAAGCATGCCATTTAAGCACAGACTTAATGACTGGCCAGTGTAGGGCTAATGGAAACATTGTCCCATCCCATCTCTACTCAAGGGTGACTTCTATGCCTTAGAGATGTACAGGAAACAAGCAGTTCCTTATGCCTTTTTGTACATGTGCATCTACTTCAGACTCAGACGGTCATAATATATCCTTTTAAAAATAAATAATTCACTGATTATGACTGACAAGCATCATAATCAAGCATCATTGCCTTACTTAAGCTGTACCTGTACTATATCCTCCTCCCCTTCTTTCCTCCCATGATTTTTCACAACTGCAACTACCATTTGTACCACCTCTAATAGAAATGGCAGGAGCTCTAGTGCAGAAGTACTGCTACTGTTGTTTTAACCACTGGACAATATAATTAGTAGGTCTGTGTTGTTGTGATAGCATCTCAGTATGAGGTATTATAGAATGATAGTTTACTTATGTATAGGATAATGCCTAAAAACTTGGAAAATTCAGGAAGGGCTTCAGGAAGGTATAGTAATTTACGAAGGAAGCAACAAGGCTGAATTTTGCATTGTTTAAGAGCAGCCAGACATGTGAGTGGAAGAAGTCCTGATAATGCAAATTTATATGGAAGGGGGGATTGTCTACATTGAGAGATTGTCACAGTGTTGGCACTGGCTTCACTACCATGATTCTAAAAATGGCGAGAGCTGTGATATAGCTTAGAGTCATCTAAACTTCTGTTAGTGGGTTGATTTCAATTGGGCGAGGTTACATCTGGCTTTAAAAGATATTTGCCACTCACAGCCTTGGTTTCCAGGATGTTTAAAGGCAATCATAGAGGGATAACCCTAGAGTGGTTTCACCATTGCATCCCTGGGTTTGGTTCATGCAAGCTTGAGTAGGAGGACAGGGCACACTTGGATTTATCACTTCCAGGAAATAAATGTAGACATATACAAAGTGCTTGATTATAATCATGACTTCCCACCATTTTTATTTAAATATGCTCAGCTTAAGTTACAGCACTGAGATCTCAAGCATCACTAAATGCCTTGTGGGGTGGGATTCAGCACATTCCTGTTTGTAAATATTAATACTTGGTTTCCCTTTCTGGCAAACAATTAAATTACTTTCCTACTCTATTTCTGAATTTTTTTCTTCTGGTTGTCCGTTTTAAGTACTTCTTACAATGGATAAGAATCTTGTTGGTTTCCTTCTTTGCTTATACATTATTTCTTTGGCTTATATTTATTAATCTAGCAATTTGGTTGAAGTCATTCTTACATCCTCTCTACAAACCAAAAAACAAAAGCCAAAAAAAAAATCACTTCCAAGATGTATCCCGTGTATTTAGTCTGTTACTTCATTTCTTTTCATAACACTTGTGCTATGCACTTTCACAGGGAGTTTTAATGAACCAAACATTATGGAGCATTTTTATTATGAAACAAAATACAACTGAAAAAGCATTCTACAGTCTACTGTATAAGACTCCATTAGCACCACACAGTACTCTGATCTTACCCAATGGATTTGTGCAAAAGAGATGTGCCATATGTATGCCAAGGGTTTAATAAGTCCATACATGTTTTTCAGCAAATGTTGTTGGCTTTTCCAGAACCTAATCCAAACTTGAACCAAATTTCAATTGTTGCAGTTCAGTGGAACATTACAGAAATCAATGGAGATATGGCAGGTTATAACAGTTGAAAATCTAGACCCAGGAAGTTATCTGGTAGTGAAAAGAGCCTAGCTTCTGTAAACCATTTCCTTCCCCAGTGTGTGGAGAAACAGCATTAAACAGTGGAATGATAATACTTTTACTCTGTAAAGCTTCCACTGGCATGAGAAGGAAGGAAAAGTAGGAAAAGTTAAATATATTTCTCAGAAGAAGAAAAACCTCAACAATGCATTAATTCTGAAGCTAATATCTGGTCATCTAAATGGCAACGTTACTAAAGGATGTAGCCTAAAAATAACTAGTCTTCTATGTTGTTTTTTTTTTATTCCTGTGAGCAACTTATTGAATATGCTTTCTCTTATTTGTAATACTAAAGGCTTGTGAATAGTCCTAAAATCGTAGCAAAAACTATTTAAATGCCTTTAGGTGAAAAGAATGAAACTCAACTGCCTTGTAATTACTTATTTTCTTGAAAACTTGGTCCAAAACCAGACAATCAATTACATAAGGTGAGAATGGCTGACAGAATTTAAAATATTTAAAAAATTCATTATATTTACATGCATTAATTGTGAAGTTCCAAATAGTATAAGGATATTGTGAAAATGTCATTTTTATAGAAAGGAAACTAAATGCATTGTGATTCTTTTTTTTTTGTTCTGTATATTCAGTGACTTTATATTCAATGTTTGTTACTCTTCTTAGGATCTGAATATGTAGCTTTTTCTCTGGCTAGAACTCACACAGGGGAAAACTAGTGAGTATGTAATATTCAACATGATCAAGGTCTATAAGAGTAAGAACTGGGCCTTTCATGTACTCATTAATGTAATAACATAAAATAAACCTGCCTTAAATTACCTCTCAGCTACACTTCACAATACAGTTTTCTAGACCCAATTTTAAATTTAGTCTCATACTCACTTGATTGTAATGAGCTATGGCCTGCTTCCTATAATTTCTGGGGAACCTTTTCATGCTCTTGGCATTCCTGGTATTGCAGCCCTTCCTTCTTATATGGTAGTCCTACAAGGATTTAAAACCCTATTAAATGAAAATTTCAGCCATTTTAGCTCAGCCATGTAAGCGTTGCTATACACACACTGAAATTATATCTGAAAATAACATTGTTTCTAAGTTGCTTGCCTGTGCCAGAGGGTGACAGTCCTTTCTTTCACAGGGAGCAGATTTCTTGATTTCCCCCGCTCCCCTCACCACCCCCAATCAAAAAAAAATTAAGCTGCTATAACACCAGGTCAGAGACCAATACAAGCCTATCTTACACAGAACTATGCCTGTCATTCTAGAAGGCTTGATTTCTGCTGGATTTCTTGTAAGAAAAGGTATTTCCATGTAAAGGGGTCTATATTGGACCCTTTAATTTTGCAATTAAAATACATTTTTTAGCCTTTCTAATTTGCTTTCAACCCTACTCCTTCATTTGCCCTGTTTTTTTAATTATTATTATTTATTAAAAACAATTTTCTCAAGTTGTTTATGGTTGGCTGGCTCCTTTTTTTAAACAGCAGCTAGTCTGCCTTTCCAAGTTCGACCTTAGTTTTTAAGTTTTAAGAATCACTTTATACTGAACCCAGTGAGCTATTCTTTTAACCCCATGGTCAGTTGCTCTCTTCCTCTGTTCTTGTCAGACTTTTTGCAGAGCTGTGTTACCCCTTGTTTTTTGCTAGCAGTTTCATCCTTTGAGCTACTATCAAATCATCTGTTAAAATAGTAACGTTGCAACCTCAGCTGCCTTGCTTTGAGCCTGCAACTGCTGCTATAGCACTGAAAAAACTGTGGGCAAATATGTCTCAGTCCTGAACCCTTTAAGCCATTACTACATATCCCACAAAGACTTCCTCATGCTTCAAGATTTTTCTGTTGCCATGAACTTGTATTTAAATGATCCTTCGGGGTGGGTATATACTTTTCCTCCCGTACGCCCTACTTAGCAACCTGTTCTTTTACATTCTGCAAATCCTGATTCTCTTCCCCTTCCTATGGCCTGGAAAGAAGGTCTTCTTAGAAATACCCAAGGAAAGGCACTTTGGGTGCCTATACAAGTGCAGCAAGGCTGCTCTGATGGGCTATAATTACAGTATGTCAGAGCTGACTCAATTAATTGAGTCTGCTGGAGTGTGGTTATTACCATGCTCCACAAGACTCCAGCATCATGTGTATCAGTGCCCCTGTGCCGAAAAATGGCAGTGGGGGTGCTTTTACTAAAGCTTGTTCGAGCTTTAGTTAAAGTGCCCCGCCGCCATTTTTCAGCATGGGGACACTGATCCGCATGTCACTCACAGAGTTTTTAATTAGAGTGGTTCTTGGAGACGCTTGAATTAAAGTGTCATCCTCTTCCCCCGCCCTTCCCCCTCTCCCCCCCAGACCTGGAACTTGTCTCTAACTGCCTGTTGTGCCCAACAACATATTTAACATGTCCCCCAACCATACAGTGGTTCAATAAAAGATATCACCAAAAAAAACCTGACTTCTCATACATTTCCTAGGCCAAAGCTATAACAACACTCCAATACTACCCAAGGCATTCAAACAGTTAAGTGGTCTACCAAAGTGGAGCCTTCATCTCTCTTTCTCAAATAGTTTGGATCAGAATGATCACTTATAAATTGATAAATGCAAATCAATGTTGGATTCACTGCCTTCAACTAACCTAAAGTCTAGAGACTACATGCCTCAGCAAGGTCTAAAACAGTAACATATGAAGAGATGTCTTTAAATATAATTCCAGTTACAGAATGCAGCTTTAATAAATATTTAACAGAGGATATGTACAGACATTACACTTAGACCTATCTAATCAGGATTAGTTTGAACTAAGTGCCAAACTATGACTGCCCACTCTAACTTATTTCACCCATGTATGGATCTTGCACTTAGATCAACCTAACCAGGGTTAGGTCAATCTAAAAGCCATCTGTACACGCATTCAGGAAGGTTCGGCTGGCCTTATCTAACTTTGCTTCTCCTAGTAAGCTACATAGCTCAGACTAACCCATTCCCAATCTAGTCTAAATGGGTTTACCACTGCAACCCTGAATGAAGAACACCCAACCCCTCCCCCCACAACTGTGAATGTACTAGCTCTTCCTGCAGACTAACTAGTCCCATCACCAATCCCTCCCCTCCCATCCCAAATTAGATTGTGTTCCCAGTGCAACTCCCAGCATTGACAAATGTATGTATACTCAGGACCAGATCTACAATCACACAGCTTAATGAACTGTATGATTGTAGATCAGATCCTGGGAATGTAGGTACATGTTTACAGTGTGGTGGTGGATCTGGGAAAGCTCAGCTGCCAACCCCAACTCCAGAGCTGTGCTTTTCATTCCTTCCCCCCACCCTCACCCCCACCCACCCCAACAGGGCTATCTTTAATCCTCCGACCACCCAACCCTGAATGGACAACCTTGCTACAGACCTGTTAGTTCTTTTGCTCCCTCACACACCAGATTACTTAGATCAGGCTCCTGGCACTAGTGAATGTCTGTACAGCCAAAACCTGGTCTACAATCATGCCACTTAAATAAACTGTGATTTGTAGATCTGATCCTGAGAATACCTTTATGTGACCTGAATGTGTTGTTTTAGGATGATGCAGATACAAGAATAACCTTTTTACTGCAAATTTTTAGGGAAAAAAAGAGGTAAATATTTTGCAATATACCTTTGAGTATTTTATCTTCTTAATTCTGCTTTAAGCCATATCTATATCTACTTGACAATGTCCAAGTCTCTCTTGGAAACAAATAATTACTAGGGTTTCCATGATTCCTCCCATACACCAGCAGACACTGGGCATAGATACACAAAGCTCTTAGAATGGTTTAAATTCAGTTTAAACCCAAAGCAAACCAGCATACAAATCTGTTAAACCAGTTTAAATCATCCTGAAATGGTTCATAAGTCTCCGTGGAAAATTAAGTACTATTTTGAACTGATTCATTGTGACCTGGTTCAGTGTTCTGCCTGGACACCATGCATTCTGTGATTTGGGTCTGATCAGTCCTCCCTACATCTTGCACTGCATTGCTCCTCTGTGCATCTCCCCTGCGGCAACTGGCTGCTCTGTACACAATCATAACTCTATGACCCCCTTCTTTTCCCCCCTCTTTTCTTTTATTTCTCTTTTGGCTTTTCTTTCTTTTTATCAATGAGCATCTAATACTGCTTGTTCGATACATGCTATCTAATAACCACCTGCGGCCTCACTTGGTACTCAGTTGCAAACCCTCATCATGATACCCACCCAAGCCCTGGGAATGGAGAAGCTTGGGTGCAAGACCATTCCCAAGTCAGACAAGCATACTGCAGACTTCCATCCTTTGCAGACTATTGCATTTTATTAAACTTGTGTTTAGGAAAAGAAGGAAAGCAGAAAAGTGAACGCGTCCCTAGACATAGGTCACCCACTTTGTGGAATCCCCAAAGCACAGGTGTAAGCACTCTCCTAAACTTGCCCACTGCAAAAAATGCTTGGCTAGGTGCTCACTCTCACACTTGTTCCCAAACAGTGATGTTTATAGAGGCTTCAGTAGTTGTGTGTCTGCACCCACTATGCTGCTTCCCTAGAATAAAGATAATATCATCTGTTCTCAGCAGGCATTTTTACACATGCAAGCACTGCAGTGCTGGGCACTTTGAAAAGTGCCTGGTGCTGCGGCACTTGCAGTTGCATAAGTGGTGAAATGTGCCTAGGCACTCAGAAAATGCCAATTGCGCACTTTTGAACTATAAGACATTGGAGGTGCTTTAGTTCAAAAGCGCACTGTTGTTCACTGATCTCCAGCATGCCGCAGGACAAAAAATATGTATATAAATACCCAGTGTTCCTTCTGCAGTTGCCTAGCCATAAAAGAGATAGCATCTTGCCAGTAAGAGCAGGAATGAAGGGGAGAGATAACCAGTGGGTTGATGGGGAGGGACTTGAGGATGACAGCACTCAGAGGATCAAAGTGGAAGACTAGTTGGAAAAAACAGGGGCTCAACAGACAATGGTGGTTGAAACAAGGGAAGTGTTAGTCGGGGAGCAGGATAGAAGGACAAAGTCCTCTTGAGTCCCTATGTTGTCTCCACTCTTTTTTTCTCTGAAGAGATTCTTAGGCCACTTTCCAGTTTCAGTATAAACAGGAATTTTCACTTTTAGATTAGCAGTGCGCACAAGGCAGCCATACATCGTCAGGTTTTAGTAAAATAGACAAGCCTATCAACTGTATTTTAGTATCCAGACATGCCATTATCCAGGATAGGGTGGATCCAGGATTTTGCAAAAGAAGGGGAGGTATGGAAGCAGCTACTGGTGCTGCAGGTGTGGTTATAATCCCTGGTCCCAGCTTCTCCTCCCTACCACAAGGGCATATCATGCTGTGAAAGCAGCAAGCAAGGACATTTTTAGGTCCCCAGATCAGGTAGGAATTTCCCTTCCCCCTCTGGTTCTCCACTGCCTTGTCCTCTGTACTCAGTGGTGTGACCCATCCCCTCCATTCCCCTCTCCCTCTTACATTGCTGCTGTCCCCTCTAGGGGCAGTTGGTAGGGAGTCTCCGTAGTCACTCCTGCCCCTGCTGCCGTCAGATTGCATGTGACGCCCGGCTCAGCCAGTGATTACAGCAGTGGCAGGAAGGTTCTCTTCCCCTATGGCTGCTCCTGAGCTTGCGGGTAACAGCTTGGGGACTGAGCAGGGAGAAGGAACCCATTTGCTGCTACTGCAGTCTCTGATTAATCCAAGTTTGCCACAGAAACCAGCAGGAGTGGGGCAGGAGGGTTGTGGAACCCACTGCCCAGTCAGAGGGGTCAGCAGTGGTAGCAGGCAGGTGAGAGGGGATGGAAGGGGATGGGATGTGCCATGGAGGGAACAGGAAACAGGGAAAACTTACTTCTTTCAGGGACTTCTAAAAAAGCCCCCAGCTGCTGTTGCTTTTGCAGAGTTGACTGAAAAGAGAGGTGCATCAGGCCCACTTCTCCCCCCTCTAGTTCTTGTTAGCGGCTGGTATGCTAGAAAAGATCTATATGAACATTGTAAGGATAGAACCATTTAATTACTAATCTAATTAAAAGTAATAAATCACAATTTGCATGCTCCTAAAACTTCATATGATGTTTTAGATGACCTACTGACATTCAAGGAGGTTGGGGATGAGGAGATTAGATCAGATTAAAATTGGCCACCCTATTTAACTTAGTTCAGCCACGTGTGGACCTTACACTTAGATACCTGGTTAGGTCAGTCTAAGCACAAACTGTACAGAAGGTCAGGACCATTAAATTGGTTCAAAAATGGCCAAGCTGATCTAAGTTAACTGCATCTTGGAGGTTGTCTAACTTAGATCAGGTTAAGTGAGACCCCTGAGAACTTCTGTAAAGTAACTACTAGAGCGGGAAAGCCAAGCCATTAGCCCCCCCCCCCCCCCGCCACTTTCCCTGCCCCTCTCCTCCACACTGCCAGCACCAGGCTATTTTTAAACATTGTGGCCCCCTCTCCCCACCCCACCAATGTATAATTTCCCCCCCATCCCACAAGTTGCTCCTGATGCTGATTTTTACAGGTATTTGTGGGTGCTGGGATCCAATTGAAATAACAGTGGGAAAAGGGGCTGGCAGGATTGGGGGTTGTTCTTTGGGGGGGAGGGGAGGGTCAGAGGCCTAAAAATAACCTGTGTTCCCAGGAGATGGGGAAGGAGCTTCCCATCCACCCAAGCCCTTCTGCAAGCACTATTCTGCCAACTCCCACCCCAACTCTGCTTGCCCCCCGATCCTCCAAAGTCCCCCACCCCACTAGACCTCCCCAACCTAACTGACTATAAATCAGGTGGCCATTTTTAACTCAATCTAACCTCCCCAAATGTCTATATGTACCCTTTGGGTTGTCAAGTATAAATATAAAATTATTACACATTGATTGTAGCTTCCTGAATTTAGCTGAAGCATATGTCTGGGAATGTGTCAGGAGTGGGAGCCTTAGACAGAAATGAATAGTATATGCTGAATTCAATAACAAATAAGAAATATGTTCTCTCTAAAATAAACTCATTTGCCATGTAGTACTACAAGAAAAAAACAGACTACATTCACAAATAAGTATGAAATATTTTGTGTACTATCATTCTAATAAGAAAGTAGCCACTAACAATATTGTCTAATGTCCTTTCATTAAAGATTTCCAAATCTTGTTCTAAATTTATTTGTAATATTCCAAAAGTGTCCATATAATGGAAAAAACATGTGCACCATTCAAGTAATAACTAGGGCTATGTGAAGCTTCAGGTGCTGTTTTGATTTGGAGGAGATTCGGCCTGATTCGGCGGCTGAATCTCCAAATCCAAATTGAATCAGGAGACCAATAAAAGGTCCAAAACAATTCAAAGCCTCTGAATCAATCTGGAAAAAGATACAAAGGAGATTCGGAGATTTGAGCAATCCCCACTCGTCACTGCAGGGAGCTGGACCCGAATTACGTGCTGGTAAGTAGGAGGGGGGTGGGGGGTGGAGGCAGGGGGAGAGGACAATTGGGGAACCCCTGCCAGGCCCCATCCCTTGCCTGCTCCTCCAGTCCCTCCGAGCACCCCCAACCCTGCCCGCTCTCCCAGTCCTGTCAATGGCTTCCCTGCCCAGCCCCAGCATCCTGGCTCTTTAAAAAAAAGAAGAAGCGCCACATGCACCAGCTCTTGCCAGGGGGTGGGGGGAGATCCCTGCTGCCCCCCACTGTGCTGCATTGCACAGGGGGCTCTGCCACAAGCCCCCATCCTCTGCTCACTCTCCCAGCCCTGTCAATGGCAACCCCACCTGGCCCCAGCATCCGAACTCTTTAAAAAAAAAAAAAGCCCTGCACTTGCCAGCATTGCAGCAGCTTTTGGGGCTTCTGGTGGCTCATGGCAGAGCACCGCCATGCAGCTTGGGGCAGGTAGGAAGCAGTGGGGATCACCCTTCTTCCTTGCAAAAGCCGGTGAGGGTGAGGGTGGGGCTTTTTTTTTTTATTTTTTTTTTTAAGAGACAAGATGCTGGGGCTGGGTGGGGCAGCCATTGATGGGGCTGGTAGAGTGGGCGAGGAATGGGGCCCATTTCATTTGGAGATTCGGCCGATTCAGCAGCGGCCAAATCTCCAGATCAGATTCGTCCAAATTGATTTGGGACAGCGAGTCGAATCACCGAATGGAATCACTGTCCCCCAGATCAGCTGAATCCAAATCTGAAGTGAATACTAGCCACTTTGCACAGGCCTAGTAATAACGTGTAAGTACTAACATGATTTATTTATGGAATTTAGCTAACCTCTTAGCAAGAAAACTATGGTGCACGTTTCCTCCATTTCCACATGATCCTTTCTCTTGGAGGAATAGTAAGGTTCTGTAACAGGTTACCAGTGTGTGTCTGGTGGGGATGATTGACAACTAGTTTTAATTCTTTGTGGGAGGTGACATGCCATGGTTACCTGCAGTAACAGGAGAGGGGAGACAGTGACCTAGCAGAGGAAGAGGAGCACAGGTTTGGAAATTATTTTCCCAGTTAAATATTCCAGGATCCCATGTGTATGGTTGCTTGGGTTTTTTAATTTTTTTTTTTTTGGGGGGGGGGGTTAGTACATGCATGTTTTGATTTAGTATTTAAAACTGATGAAATAATTGAAAAGAACAATTTCATTTATAATAATCCAAACACAAACACACACTATATTATTATGTGTGTTTCCAGTAATAGTACCATTTCTTCGACAAACCTAAAAACAAAAAAAAAGTAGTTCTAGTGCACATACTTTAAAAAGGGATTTCTATAGCTCAATAAGTACTGTGGTATGTGAAGTGTGTACAGGAAGCCCTGTATACTGCTTCCTAATTGATATCAGATCCTGTTTACCTAAAAGTTTTTGGAATTGTCAATGGCTAAAGAACAAGGCAGACTGAATATTTTGCCATGCCTAATTTGGTGGGGGAGAATTAAAATAGAGTTGCTTCATTTTTTTTAAGTTTTAAATTTCAAATAATTTTGTTTTACAATATCAACTTGCTTTTCAATTTTAAATTAGCAATCTATAAAACACTAACCTTTAATTTTATTTATCCTTTTCAAGATTATTCATTTAATTTAAATAGTACATATTTCTGCTAAAGCATTATACAAAAATCGAATCACTAAATTGGAGAAGGTTGTGCATAATAAGCTCAAGGGAACCAGAGTTTGAAGTGTTAAGTCAGCTTTAAACAGCTTTCAGAAGGAGAAAAAATATTTTCTACATTTCAGTTTATAAAACAAGTTCAGCTAATGATTAATTCACTAATATATTAGAAGGGAAGTGGAAATTGACAACAAAAGGAAAAAAAGTAGTAAAGCTTGGTTTCATTTTATAAATAAAGACCTAGGAGTGAGATGCTAAGATGTACTAGTTCTAAAAGCCTGAAGGCCAAGGTAACCAGAAACAATTAGTTCAAATAAGTATAGATAATGCTGTTTTTGTCTTTAACAATTCCATGGGTTAGCTAGCAAACTGGTTCTAGTAATCATTTTCCTTTTTGATATATTTAATAAGAAAAACAGAATTATTTTCTTTTTTCACTGAATTCCAATTTCCAAACTGCAGTTGATACATATCACAAGGGAAAAAGACTTGTAAATAAGAAACTTCAGTCACCATTAATAAATGTGAAGATATGTGTATATAACGTATCCTCCTGCTTATCAGAAAGTAATACTTAATTGCTAATTCAATAATTATTGTAATTAATCAATGAGAACCAGCTCTTTTTTAAAAAGGTACAAGTGTAAAACATGGAAATGTAAAGATAATAATTTAATTCAAGATTTCTCAGTTGCTAGACTCATAATTAAAATTGGTCATTTAAATCAGTCCCTGCCAAATAAAATCTGTACTTGTCTTTATTTGATGACTATTACTTTGGATCAGCAGACTTACACTATGGTGGGAAGAAGCTATTACTATTACTAACTAATGCATTAAAGAAGTTGCCTGGTGGAAAAAAGGTGATTTGCCTGTTGATGACATCTGGAACAACGTGTTTAGTATGTTATAATAAAGAACACATTACTGATAATGCAGAATAACAGAAATTTTAACAAGTACAACAATGCTACTTTCTTACTTAATTTAACAAATATAAAGGTCCTTTTTAGAATTAAACCTACATTTGTTTTTTTTTTTTAAAAACAATTTAGGAAACTAGTTCTTTAAACTAAGCCAAACACCCAGATCTGAAGAAACTGCACAGATGTTGAATCAAGATATTGTGCCTATCATCAGCAATCAGCCTTTCCTGGTGTGAGCCCATTTTTATCATAAGAAATAGTTCTGTAAGCTTGTTTTCAATCTACCCATAAAACAATGGTTTCAACTCCCTACAGGCTATGACAGTCAAGCTGAGACCAATGGACCACACCATACTATATTAATATTAACACAGAGGAATGATCCTGGTGGTTCCACAGCTGTACACACAAACCAAATGATGCAACTGGCCAATCACAACACAGGCATCCCTTACAGTTGTTACATGAGAAGACAACATTGAAGAACTTTCACCAGGTCCTTTTAATGTAGGAATGTCCAGGCTTATCACTGGGAAAACGGTAATAATGACTGAAATGTCAAAGACAAACCATGGGACTTCCTAATGTCACACAGACCAGATTTTTTTTTCTTGAAACTTGAGAAACTTGAGTGTGTTGCTGTGAGTTTACTTGAGTAGGTGAGGTCTTGAAGGAATCAAATACAGAGTAACCAATCTGGGGTACAGTGTGTGTGTGTGTGTGTGTGTGTGTGTGTGTGTGTGTGTGTGTGTGTGTGTGTGTGTGTGTGTGTGTGTGTGTGTATGTTCAAGAAGACAGAGTCAGGATGAAGGACAGATCAAGAAGACTCTGTGTGTGTGTGTGTATGTGCGTGTGCGTGCGCACACGCCTCCCCCAGGAGGAACCCAGAGGCACTATGAAATTGCAGTGAACTATACATGTCCTAGGTGTTAACATTATAAGCCAGTTAGACTTACTGCTGAAACTTAGGCTTTCACCTTCACTAGAGATCTACAGCATCAGGGGCTCTGGGGGCCTGTGTGTGTTCCTCGAACAATGCGGTTCAGGGAGCGGTACAGAAGCAGGCAGCAGAACTGGGGTTGTGAGTGGGGGGCAGGATGAAGGACAGATCAAAAAGACTGGGTACCCCTGCATGTGTGTGTTTGCGTCCCTGTACCAGCTTCTGAGTGGGGGGCCAGAATGAAGAACAAATCAAGAAGACAGAGAGAGGATGAAGGACAGATCAAGAAGAGAGAGAGAGAGAGAGAGAGTCTGTGTGTGTGTGTGTGTGTCCGCGCTCACGTGCTGTGGAAAGCTGTGAGGCACCAGGAGCAGGTCCGGCCCGGCCGGCAGCACAGGAAAGGGCGAGTCCCGCCGGCCCCGGTCCCCCCAGCCCGGCGGAGGGTTGCGCCGCCTCCCCGACTCACCTGTCGTCGTTCTGCCAGCCTTGATCTCCCAGCAGCAGATCCCGGAACCGGTACCTCGGAGGCAGAGGAGGCACCTCGCTCTCCAGATCCACCATCCTGCCCAGCTGCGGGGTCGGCGCGGGGGATGCAGGAGAAAACCCACGGTCCTTTTCTCCCTCCCCCGCCCCGCTGGGGGAGCCGCAGGCAGAGAGAGCAAGGTGCTGGCACAGGCACGGGCAGAGGCGCAGGGGCAGGGATGCTCCGCGGCGGCCGAGAGGAGCGAACGCTTCAGCCCCCCGCGTCGCCGGCGATGGCGGGAGCCCCTGGGGGCGCTGAGCCTGGCGGGCACCGCTCCGCCCGCAGAGGGGGCGAGGACCGCGCCGCAGGCACCCGCCGCCCGCCAGGCTTGACAACAAAGAGCCGCCCGCCGCACACCGCCATGCAAATGTGATTTGGAGCTGCCGCTGAGGGGCCAGCCAATGGGATCGGTCCTCATTAGCATACCCCAGTGACGGCGCGGGGACCTCTCCTTGCGAGCAGCCAATGGAAGTAGCCTCCTTAGCATAATGGGGCTCTGGGGGGTTCTCCGTCCCCCACAGGGGCATGGAGCTGCGATGGCAGGCAGAAGGCAGCCACATGCCTCCTGGCCAGATGGGCCCGAAACTCGTGGCGCTGGCTGAGGTGGTATCTTTCCTTAGACCAACTAGATATTTGCAAAATAAATAAAAAAAATTAATTCTTCGGGGAAAACAAAACCAAAAAGAAATAAGATCATGTTTTTTGAGATTTCTTAGCTGGTCCAATAAAAGGTATCATTGCTGAACCAAGAGTTCTAGAGTTTTGCATTTCCTTCTTTGCAGGCTTTCGGGCACAGGCACCCTTCATCACAGGGATCCTGGTTTTCTCTGATTTAAAAAAAACCAAACACATTTTGGTTGAAAATGTAACCCCAAATCCACATTTTTTCCGTGGTGTAAATGAAATACCACACACACACAGAGATACACACATATGTACGTATGCATATGTATTATATATATGTATATGTATCTACAGAGCTGACCTGAGCAGGGAATGGGGCCCGGGGTGTGGGGACCCAGGGCAGGGTGTGGGGTGCGGGGCCTGCTCTGATCTGGGCCCCAGCCCCAGCCCTGAAGAAGCTGCCGCCACCAATGCCAGTGACAGCATCAGCCGTAGCAGATAGGGAGCGACTGGCTAGATGTGGAGCTACCACTCTGCCCGGCTCCACACTGCCATTGCTCCGTCTTACTCTGCAGAGCCCCCCAAAAGCGTGGGGCCCAGAGCGGTCACCCCAATTTGCCTCCCCCCATGGACAGCCCCGTATATATATGTATATGTCTATGTGTATGTGTGTGTGCATGCATGTGTGTGTATATTGAGCAGAGGGGGTGGACTGGATGACCTCCCAAAGTCCTTTCCAGTCCAATTTTCTATGATTCTCTGATTTCTGTCTGGAAATGATTAACTTATGTTTAAAAATAACACTTAAGGCTATAAGGCTATAGTAGTTGCACAAGAGTAAAGGAGGAAAAAATCTGTATTCACATTGTTGTACATTGTGCAGACATGTCTGGTTTTTTGCCATTGGTGCATGCCTCTACTGATTCTGTAAAATCATGCTTAGTAAAAGCAAAGTTGAAATGAGAAGGCAGCAGTAGGCAAAGCTAAAAAGAGGACAGGAAAAGAAGCCTGAGCTTAGTGGATAGTGTTGTTATTCTAACCTCTGCACAAAAACCCCAAAACAGTGAAAAAAGAATCCTGGGTGCATCTAGATGTACACTTTACTGTGGAGTAGTCAAATTAGCTCTTAAGTAAAGCATCACTGTCTACAGGTGCACTGGTATTAGGTCACAGTAAACTAACTCCCCCAGAAGATACTACTGTCAGGGACAATATTATTAATGGTGGAGTAATTTGAACCAGGGCATACCAGGCCCCTGGCTGGCTGGGCTTACTGGAAGCATGAATAACTGACAGTAACATCTTACAGCAGAGTAATTTACTGCATTGAAATACATGTGTAGATGCTGACTATGGGCATAAATTGTACCTGGTCAGCCTAGCCAGCCTGCTTGGGCTTGACTCAGATTGCTGCTGTCTCAGGCACACATGTGTGATAATGTGCCCAGGAGCAGTTTATTCCAGCATAAACTGCTACAGAATTTATTGTTTTGCATAAGCTCCAGAGTTTATTGTTTTGTAATAAAAACAACTGAGTGGTGTGAAGCTCCCAGGGCAAAGGAAGAAGGGCAGAGAGCCCCAAACCCACAGTGAATGAGCTTTTAGTTCAAGCACTGCTACCACCATTTTTAAACACAGGGATGTTTTTGAGCAGAGCAGAGCCAAGCGGAGTGATGGCAGATGCAGGCTGCCCACTGTGGGCTTGGGGGTCTCTGCCCTGCTGCCTTTGCCCTGGGAGCCCCACACCAGCTGTGTGCCCCCTACCTGCCTGGTACAGGGAGCACAACTTGTTGCCCCCAACTGCTGCCAGGCAGGCAAGGGGTGCACAGCCAGTGCAGGGCTCCCAAGGGAAAGGCAGCAGAGTGGAGAGTCCCAAGCCCACAGAGGGCACCCTGCATCTTCCCTCCACACAAATCTGGGTGGGCATATCCCCTCCCACCATGCTTCTCCCAGGTGGTTTACATAGTGTTGGGAAGCCACCCCCCCACACCTCCTGGACAAACTACCCGTGGCCATAGGTGGCTGAGGGCGGGGTGGGGCTTACAGGGCTTAGCTCCCCCAAACATGGGGCAGCAATAGGGCTGCAAGGCAGCCCAGCCATGGGTTTCATGCAGCTGCAGTAGGGGTGGGGAGGGGCATGTGTGCACCAGTGACAGAGAAAGTGGGCCTGGGGTAGAGGCAGGCCCTGTACATCCAGGGTGGGGCATGGGACTAATCCCCAACCTGCAGCTGTGACCCACCCTGCACTGCACGCAGATCAGGGGGCATGCACCTCCGGTGCCCCCCCAGGGTGTGCAGCAGTGGAGCCGCTACCCCCTCCCCATGCTGGGCATCCCCTGAATGAGCCACTTGAGCCTCCATGCCACACCCTGCCCTGCCCCATCCCAGCTGTGCAGGGTGTGCCCCTGCCCGAGCCCCACTCCCTCCCCCCGTCCCTTCCCCCACAGACTTACTTGCTGGGAGCAGACATGAGCACACATCCTAAGCCCCTCAAATAATTTTTTTCCCTCCAGCTCTGTCCTGCTCCCTGCCCCACCAATTTAACCAGAGTAAATCGGTTATTGGATTGGCATCAGTCAATATGGTTGCTTGACAATTGGCTATCAGTATTGGCCAAGAAAATCTCTATCTATGCAGCCCTAATTCTTAATTACATCAATTTTACACAGGTGTAGGTTTATCACACTATTATCAACAGTAAGTATCTGTCAAGCTACAAACATTACATTATTTCTTTAAAAACAAGATTTAAAAAATAATTTTAGGTTCTTTTTATTTTCCTTCTGATGTTTAGTTCTTTATGATTCATATGATTTACATTTTCAGTCTTTCTTCCTTATCCCTAGGGGCTGGATGCAGACACAAGTAATACAGAGTGAATCAGTGGGCCCGGTTTTGTCACTTCATGCCTTTATTCAGTGTGATTTGTAAGTCCTTTTATTAATTTGAGAGGAACAGAAGGCCAATTTAACTGCTACATGGAGCAATATTTGTGGGAAACTAAGTGCATGTGTCCTCTCAGAACTTTTAATGAGTCCTGTTAAACAAAGCTGGTGATTTCCTAGTAAATTGACTTTTGTTTATGTTTATCTATTCTGTTTTTTCATAATGACAATATCATCCCAAAACTCAGTGATTTCAAGCAGCAGGGTTTTTTAAGGTATGCCATGTGAGATTTAATAGCTGTAGACTTTCTAGAAGGGTCATATATATGACATTTTAGTATGCCTCATATCTGATTATTTTTCCTATGTTTTTCTAGCTAGGTTCTACATTGGGGGAGTTGGGTCTTTCTGTGAAAGGTGAATTCATTGATGATTTTTTAATCTTTTTTAACTTTTCCATCACTACAATCCATCTTTAATCATTTAGACAGTATTTGGGTGTTAATTTTAGCTTTTGAGACAGGTATTTTTGTGACTAATCCTACAAACACTTAAGCACATGAATGACTAACTCCTTGAGGTCACGAAACCTCATATTCTAAGAGCTAATCATATAGTCGGGAACTGATCATTTTAACATAACTAGAAGATTATGGGCTCAGTGATAAGACAGCTATCTTGCAACTACAGTCTCACCCCAATCTGCTTATATTTTTTTAATAGATTCCTTATATATTATACAATATGTATTATTTAGAGGGATTTTAGTCAGAATAGTATGTTCTGAAATTAGCCAGTGTTCAAAATTAAGATATGGTAAGAGTGATGTTGTAGGTGTGATTATGCAAGAGGCAAGGATTTCTTAGAATGATATCGTTTATTGACATTCTTCAGCAGGTCTTACCTGTTTTGCATTGCAGAATGTCCTGCATTTGAAGCTTGTCAAACTTTTTCCCAGCTACACAGTTAGTCCAATAAAAGATAATCACCCCAAAAAATAAGATTGAGAGTAAATTTGTAGATATTTCTTACTTTTTAATATTGAAGCCGTGATAATGTGATCTGGGAACAACTGAATTTTCTGAGAGCAGGGCCAGACAGCAGGCATCATTGAAGGCTGTCTTAGTGGGTATAGATAGTAGATCTCCTAAACACTCTAACAGGTACAAGGTATCACCCCAGGGGCGACGCGTAGCGGGTGCATGCATGGCAGGGCAGCCCCTGCAAAAAGGTGCTTGCCAGCCCCCCACTGCTGACAGTGCCAGTGTCATCTGCGGGAGCTCCCCACTCAGCGCCGCTGGGCTCCTGCCACCACCAGCGCAGCCATGCCCACCGCCAGCTGCCAGGAGCATGCATCATTCATGTATCACACTGATTGCAAGTTGGTCTCCTCTAAGCCAGGACAACAAACTGTGAGTGAAAGACAAGTAAGGGAGATGGCAGTGGCTGGCTGCCGCCTCTTTTTTTTTAGAGCAGCAAGCTCATTATGGACTATTGCTAGAGGACCACAGGAGTAATCTTAGTTACTGGTAATTTTTCATAGAAAAAACATTAATAATTATTAATTTTTCTTTCCTAGTTATTAATAGCCTGGTTTACTAACCTCACCACTCCCTCAGGATTAATTGTCTGTAACAGGTGAAGTTTTGCATTAGTGCCCAGCTGATATATTGTAGTTCTTCCAGGTTTCTGGGTTAGGGTTCAAGCCAATTTTATGTCAGTTTGCTAGCAGACACCCCCAGAAATTGATCCTGGTCCTTGTTGCCAGACAGCACTTAGCAGAATGGTTATATGCTTCTCATCTGTTAATACCTATGTTAGACATTAATGTTAATATAAGTTAATCAAGTTATAAAGCCTCTAGTTTGGAACATGAGTATGTAGAAACATGTGAGCAGCAGGGATGCTGGTTTTCTTTGATTAAACAAAAATCCCCAATTTTTTGGATGAAAAAAATAACCCCAAATCCACATTTTTCTGTGATTAAAATGAAACACCACCATTCCATATCTCTCTATATTAGTGGTGTTTCATTTTAATCATGGAAACATTTGGATTTTGGGTTACTTTTTTAAATCTGAAAATTGGGGATTTTTTCTTTTAATCAGAGAAAAGCAGGATCCCTGGTGATCAAACTAAGGTTAATATTCTTATGCAGGCTAGAAAGGTAAAGGTTTCTATTTTAGTATTTCATTTAGCTTATTTATTGAAGTAGAACCTCACTGAGTTACACCAGATGAACCATTATGGCTTGCTGAATTTTGCAAATCAGTGCATAAATGAACAAGGCAAGGCTTGGTTAATTCGTTATACATTATTATCTAGATATTTTAATACCTACACACTGTCTGCAGTTTGAAATGCACAATGCATTCTTATTCCTAACCTATATTAGTAGAAATTATTTGTAAATCTGTCCTGTTTTTGCAGGGTAAAAGGGCAATGGCTCAGCACACCTGTTCAGAAACTCGTTTGACATACTGGTTACAAAACCTGGAGATTATTAGCATTCCTGTTTTATCTCAAAGTACTGTTTCAGAATGAACCAGGAAACTGTTGCCATCCTCCCTCAACACTTAATCAACAGTACATATTTTCTAGTTATACTATACTACTACAATTTCAAAAGTTAGTGGCAAAGAAGAGAAAGAAAACCCATGTTTCCTTAATGGAGTATGCAGCTTTTCCCTTGCTTGTGGATATTCACACTTCTGATCTTGAGCAGAGAGCTCTACAATGACTAGAGGGGCAACAAAGGTATAGCAAAAATATTTTGGCTCCTGTGTTCCCAGTGAGAGGGTTTATAAGAGCCTTTTTTTTTGAAGTGTCATTTTAAGAATAAAATGTTCTTCCTCTCTCTCGAGGATAGAGTAGGACCAGATTAATCGTGTGTTGCTGTGGACATCATGGTAGTTGCTTTTCATAACTTAGAAATAGTTTTACCATCACTACTACATTGCCCAAACCTCCTTTTTTTTGCCTTCCTTTCAGTAGTCTATGTAACTGGAAGTTAGGTTGGGTTGTACAATTCATGTTCTCACAGTTTGGCAGGTATTTCATACAGATAATCAAAAGCTAAGGGACTCAGTTTCCTGATAAATTGGTTTTGGAAGCAGATGAAGAAATGCCTTCACTTTCTATGCAAATAAAATGGGATTGGGCTACCAATGCCTGAGACTGACTTTAGAAACTTTCTCTTAGCCTTTGTATGAGTGGAGAGCTATGACATCTCTTCAGTGGTGCTGGGACAACTTTCTTGAAATCTCTTTAAATGGCTTGGGGGTCTGACAGCAGCTTTACCTCTGGCGAAATATTTCATAGTAGAAAGGATGACTTGTTTTTTGAACGATGTCTTAATGAATTATAGCTAGATAGTTTCCATGCCTATTCCTTAATCTATATACATAAATACCATTTAACTCACATTCCTGGTATTTTGTGTTCTTGTTATGGGAGAAAGCTCTTTTCTTTCCAGAGTTTCTCACTGGGGCTATGAGAAGCTTCAGCCCCTGATTCGATTCAGCAGAAATTTGGCCTGGTTTGGTGGCCGAATCTCTGAATCCAATCAGAGGACCCTTTAATCTCTCCGAATCAAATTGGAACCCTTCTGGAATATTGCCAGGTCTGCCAGGGAGCATGCGGGGCAGTGCCCCCAGTGCCCCCCAGCTCGGCAATTGGCTGCGGGGGGACCCCGGGTGCCCCCTCAGACCCAGGAGGCACCAGTCGCTGAGCTGGGTGGGTGCAGGGAAGCCCTCCCGTGTGCTCCCTGTCAGATCCGGAAGTGGACTGGAAGTGCTTCTGGTTCACTTCCAGATCTGCTGCTGAGCACACTGGGAAGTGTTTAAAAACATTTAAAGTTATGTTTTTTCTACATACTTCAAGGTAGCAGGTGGTTTATGAAAGCTGCGATGCTGGGGGGGATAGAGCATCCCACAGGAGCGTACCTCCTGCACCTCCCTGGCTCAGTGGCTGATGCCTCCTGGGTCTGGGGGGGCACCCAGGATCCCCCTGCAGCCAACTGCCAAGCTGGGGAGGTGTAGGGTGCCTCCCCCCATGTGCTCCCCGGTGGACCTAGAAATGGACCAGAACTGCTTCTGGTCCACTTCCAGCTTTGCCTCTGAACACATGGAGGGCCCCCCTGCACTCCTGTGGGACACTTCAGTCACCCCAGTGTTGCACTGTTCACGAGCTGCACTAGTACCTCAAGGTATGTAGAAACAGCATTTAAAGCTGTGATTGTGTCCGAATCACTGATTCTCTGAATCTGCATCGAATCTTCAGATTCAGATTTGGCTGAATCGAATCAAGGACAGTGATCCAAATCAATTAATTGAATCACTGTTCCTGATTCAGGATGAATCCAAATCTGAACTGAATAGGGCCCGCTTCGCACACCACTGTTTCTAATGTTGAGGAGGCAATATACATATAAAGAATTATTTATGGCCCGGCCGTAATGGCACAGGACTAGGAGCAATGGATTCAAACTGCAGTACAGGAAGTTCAGGTTCATAGTTAGGAGGAACTTTCTGAGACTGGTCAAGTATTGGAACAAGCTACCTGAAGAATCTGTATGCCTAAAATTTTCAAAAGCAGAGTAGACAGACAATTGGCTAGTCATTGGCAAAATGGCAAATGGCAAATGGCAAAATGATTGTTTCTATCTAGACCATTGCACCCTATTCGGTTTAATTATTGTGGTAGTAACATTGCTATACAATGAATAAATAATGGAATATGGTGTGCTTGAAATAAGTATTAATTCAAGAAACATTATCTATTTTGTATTATTTGGAACACGTCACCCATTGCAGAATGCCTGTTAGGGTCTAATCCTATGAAGTGTTAAGACACTAGCAGTAGAGGCTGAGCACCCTCATCTTAGAAGGGGGGCTTAAAACTTCACAGGATTTGTCCTTGAATGGAGAAGCATAACTGAAAAGGGCACAAATGTAGCCAGTGTTGCTTCAGTGGTGTTTGACTGTACCACCACAATTGGTGGTGCAGCAACTCCTTGCTTAATGTTGTAGTTATATTCTTGAAAAATGCAACTTTAAGCAACATGATGTTAAGCGAATCCTGTTATGTCACACCTGTTACCTATAGCAGGCAGCAGCCAACCAATATTATAAATGAACATTGTGTGACTTTAAAAGTATGTTCTCTAATATATCAATGACGTAATAATGAAACAATGTTAACTGGGACTATGTTAAGTGCGGAGTACCTGTACTTCTGACACAGCAGAAGATGGCACTGTCCCAGGCACTGTTCCACTGGTCTGGGCATGGAGCTGGACTGGTATTCCTGGCTTTGACATAATACTGCTGTGTTACAATATAAGTTTAGATCAGGGTTGTCCAACCTCCGTGTAGCTGGTGACTGCACATAGTGCTGAGTGTGGCCCCCGGTCGGCCTCACTCCGCATAGGTTGTACACCGTGGGAGCGACCTCCCCTCTCTGCAGGATCCCCCCCACCCCTCCATGACACAGGCTGCACAGATGACACATGGGCCTACTACCCCCCCTCATTACCTGGCCTGAACTGCTGGACACAGACTATTGCCACCAGTCATGCAAGCTTTGTAGGTGGTGCCTAGACCCCAACAATCCCCTGCCTCACAACAGTGGGAGAGACAGCTTCTGTGACCCACATTAACTGCTTCACAGTAACTGCTCAGAAGCCACATGCAGCCCACAGACCACATACAGCCTCTAGGACAGCCATGGTTTAGATCATAGAAAGAGAAAAGGAATACATTGAAGGGCTTTTTAAAATGTTTTTGATCTATTGTGTGAACAGACTTCAGTATCATACTACTGAGACTACACATTTGCATTTTTGCTTTTTTGCTGCTTGTTTACTTCATTTTTACAATGTAATCCCCATCATACTTATGCAATTGTTATTGGGCTATACTTTCATTGGGGTTCATATAAAGAAAAATTATGTTGCTGATTTTTCAAACTCCTTTAAAAAAAAAGATACTATAGCATTATATTAGTATTTCATGTCTTTTAAATTGGAATCCTACATACTCCTAGTAATCCAGTGTGGGGAAATAAGGCAAACATTTTTAAGTTTATGTTTTCATGTACAAATGGTAACAAACTGGATTAAATTTGAAATGATTGAAACATGAAAACCTTTCTAGTCCAGTCATTTACCACTGTAGTCATGAAGTTCACCTTCACCTATTTTTTTAGGACCTTGGTCAGAATTCTAACTCACCTCCCATACCAGTAGTCTTACTTTTGAAAATAGTAAGGAAAGGAAAAAATGATCTATTTATGGTATATTAAGGAACAGGTAGCGTTTGCAAGACAATAATTATTATATTAAAGAAGGACCGTATCTTTCAAAACCATACTTTCCTAATAGATGACACAAGAAATTGAAGTTACAACTTGTATTGCAGTTTCAGCTATGTAGGTTATCAAACATATTGATAACCTATAAATTCTCCAATATGAAAAAAATCATATTGGAGAATGGAATCTTCTTAAATTCTGGGTTGAGGATTCAAACTTTTGCACAGTGGGTCTGCTGGAATAAGGACTCCTCATGTACTAAGGACTTGCCGGATTAGGCTCTAGTAATTTATAAAGTGATTATCCAGGAATATTTGAATATTATGAGTATACATCCTGTGGTGGCCTAAAGGTTGTTGGGGTCCTGGGCAATAGAGAGATGTGGGGCCCTTTAGAGACTTAGTTTTGATGACCTATAAGCAGTCGGACATTTTCCATTTCAATTTCACTTTGCCATATCCATAAAACTGCAATGAAAGTATTTTAATACAATATTGATAATACAAATATTTAGTGTAATTATTTTTTATTTTTATATGGTGTGGAGCCCCAGGTGGTCACCTGGTTTGTCCTCCCCTAAGGCTGCTACTGATACATGCGTTACATTTCTGGTTTTTACTAATATTTAAAATGTTTGTTTCCAGTTTCAGACTTTGGAATTTGAAACAGAATGGTTTCCTTATGAAACAGTTTTCCTCTTTTGAGTTCCAATAAAAGATTATGAAGAAATTCAGAGTTTATCTACACTGGATTTGTGTTACTCTGAAGGCTGCTTCTCAATTCACCCAGGCACATACATTTCTGAGGCCAAAATTAATTTGCTAAAGCCAACGTATATTTTTATTTCAAGTACAACATTTTCTGCCAATGGAATTAGTTTTTCCATTCAATGGAAGATGACATGCTCTAACCCATGGGCCACATGTGGCCCAGTCAGAACCTGGCTGTGGCCCATGTGACATCCAGTTAAAAACAATAGAGGTTGCTGTCATGGAAAAATCTTAAATGTATGCTGACAACACAGAAGAGGTTAAACTGACATGCGCATTTGACCCTGTGAGTGGAAAGTTCCAAGGCTCACCCAGCCCTTGCCCCCTGGGGGACCTGCGGACCTGTCAATCATTGCTGACCTACTTTCCCCACAGATGCATGCTCAGACTGTGTCAGCTTCTGAAAGCATGCTCAGTCAGAACCTGACATGAGGTAATCTGACTAGAAATTTCTCTGCGGAGAGCGTTCTGATTGGCCACTAAATTCATATAAAAGTTCTGTGAACCCCTCCCTCAGGGGGGAGATCGCATTAGCTGGAGACAGAGGCTGCTGCTGCAGGGACTGTCTCTCAGTCAGGCTTTAGGGCCTATCAATCTCCTCCTTCGCTTGGCGCTTCGTGTTGTTTGTTGTATTACGGCTTCGACTCAACTTACCTGGCTTCCGACTCACCTTGGCACTGACTATCGGCTACGATTCTGGATCACCCTTTCGGACTCTGTTTGTAACCCGGTGCCTGATCATCAACCTTGGCTTTCTTCATTGATTACGATTCGGCTCACTCCCACTGACTTGACTTCTCTTCATTGCATCACCTCTTGGCTTCCGACCTCGGCTTTCTTCCTCGACCACTCGATTGTCCATCACCTTGGACTGGCATCACGGCATTTCATTACAGTTTTGTTCATTTGTGTTTCCCATTTATGAGCTGTTGACCAGCCCTGGGACTTAACCGAGAGGCTTGCCCTGTCCGGGAACCTCGTGGGCCACCAGACCCCTGTGTTGTTAATTGTTTGTGTTTCTGCAACTGTAACTGAAGAAAGCAGCACTGCACCTCCGCTTTAAAGCATGAGTAAATAAACCTTCTTATTTGAAACCATACGCTTGGGTGCCTCTCAGACTCGGCAGCCGCTAATCCCACCTGTTCCACGTCCAATCTGCCACCACCCGGCCGCCCCACCGTGACACCGTGAGCTTAGCTCCCCAGCTCCGGGACAGTTGCTACCTCTGGTTTGTTAGTCAGGGACAAAAACCTAGGAAACGTCACATTTTCCATTGCAGGCTGGGAGAATTCCAACCTGCAAGGGGCTGCTTGGGGCTTGGAGGAGTGGGAGGAGAAAGGTAGGAGTCAGGGGTGCCACGTGCATGTGCACATGTATACATGCATATGGCAGCCAGGTAGTGTGGAGTGCAGCTTCCACAGCTCCTGGCAGGTAAGTCTTTCTGTGGAGGGGTGGGGGTGACAGGTCAAGGCACTCATGGCGAGGGATGGAGGAAAGGGAAGAGTAGAGCAGGACAGCGCAGGGCCTGGGGGTGCTGCCCAGCCGAGGCAGTGCGTAAGGCCCAGGACCAGGGCAGAAATGTGTGGCCATGGGGCCCAGCCTGGGAGTGAAACAGAGCCACAGGCAGCTTATCTGAGGAGTCAGCGGGGTAGGACAGCTCCCGGTTTCTGTGTGCACTTCCATGGAGGGTGGCATGGGGGAGCACTTGCCCCCCAGATTTGTGTGTGAGACAGGTACAGGCTGCCTGGTGCAGGCTCAGGGCTTCCCACCCTGCTGCCATTCCCTCAGAGGCCTCAACAGCAGAGTCGGCCAGGGAGGCTCAGCGGTGTTGCCAGGAGCCTCACACTGGCCATGCTGCCCACCCAGCAGCAGTGGGGGGGGCACAACTTCATGCCAGTGCTGCTGCTGGGTGGGCAGGAGGTGCCTCACAATGGTGGGATGCCTGGCATGGGGCTCCCAGCAGAACTATTGAGCTTCCCTCCCTACCTGCTGTGCTGTGGAGGCCCCAAGGGGACGGCAGCAAGGTGGGGAGCACCAAGCCCACAGCAGGCAGCCCACATTCACCTCCCCCATGGACTCCTCTCCAAATGCCCCACCCAATGGTGGCATGGTGGGGAGTCGGGTTCCACGCTCTGCTCCGGCTGCAGCAATAGCCACCTTGTGCAGGTGGCACCCGGGGCTTGGGTCCTGCTGGTCCCTGGGGGAGGGATTGCAGGCTATGGCCCTGGCCCCATAGCCCTGGCAGCCCTCAGCTCTGAGGTATGGCCCATATAACTCATTGAGAGCTGCAAGTGTGGCCCACTATGGCAAATAAGTTGAGAACCACTGCTCTAACTCATAGTTACCAATTAGTACACATTATAATATACATTATGTATTATATTACATCAGAATATATATGTGTGTATTTATACACATAGAATAGCTTAAAGTGTATCTGCAAGGAGAACCCTTCCACCAGGCACTCACAGAGGTGTTGAAGCTCACAGAAACAATGACTCCAAGCATGAACACAAGGAGAAGATAATCCCTGTGTCACCTATTAATAGAATTTAGAATGGACTTGCCTGCTGAATCAATTCTAGTAGATGATTTGAAGTGAGCAAGGCAAGACCACAAACACCTCTGTTTGTCTCACCCGTCCTCTTGCTTCCTAAGAGCAAAGAGTTCAACAATTGTGGCAACTTTCCACACCTTCTACACTGCACATTAATAAAGGGCTGGATAATATCACTCCAATCCTTACTCCACAGATTGACAATGTTTGCTAAAAATGGTATTCCTTTAGTTTTTTGCAATTGAAAAAACAAAACTAAACTGTGTATTGTTCTTTATTTTGCATATCAGTGGAAGCCAGGCAATGTGTAGTACCAAATTGCTTGCGCTTCATCGGCACTAGCTTTAATGCTCAGGCTTCCAAACTTCTAGCCATGGTTTTCCAATTCCATAAAATGCTACAGAGATAGTAGAAGCTGGCTTCCCTTGTTGAACTTCTTAACACTTTATTGCCATTTATTTGCTTTTTACCGTTTATCTTATAAAGCCATTATGTTGTTGAAATAACATTGATCAAGACGAAATACCTTTAAAACACAGCTCAGTAGAAGGGAAGAGAGAGTTGGCTAAATCATGTGAAAAAGAAATAAATAAAGCAAGTAGAGATTATATTCTTGCAAATTTCTGTGTAAACTTCTTACTTGTTTTCCTATCTAAACAAAACTTGTTTTATCTCATTTGGAGAGTATTCTGTTAACTTACTAATATGGTTATTACATGTGGAGGAGTTAACTTTGTGGGTTGCTGAAACTACTGTGAAAAGCAGCAGTTAGGACTGCATTTTTTGTGAAGTTTATATATCTTGCTGCAATTTTGCTCTTGATATTGAGAGAGTATTAGGTAAAAAAACTTTAGTGAAAGATTAAACTGAAGATTAGTTCTCTGCCACTTTTTTAGGCTCTTTTCTTTTTTGGATTGTTTATATGGCCACCAGAGATTTTTTTTAGTCCATATTGCATACATCCAATCAACCTAATAAGGTCTGACCTGAGGACACACCTATTTTGTGGTGGAGACTAGAAATAAAGGTCACAGCTGTAACAGCCATTGGAGTGGTCTGCCAGCAGGAATGGTCTGCCGGCCAACTGGAATGTTTAGTTGCTTAGTTATTCCTAGTGACCTGTCCATCTTATTGCATTAGAAGTGTATGTAGTCAATGGGAGTAATTTGTGTGCTAGATTGTAAATCCTAGCTGACCAGATTTTCCCTATTACAGCTTTCAATACTACTTCAGAAGCAGCTGGCAAAGATGCAATCTTCAGCAGAACATACCCATAACCTGAGCTGTTAAATCTGCCCTCACATACCTCTAAAGTGATTTTCTTGCCAGAAAATGTTGTTTTTCTCATAGTACATAATTTCAGTAGCTTAAGCAGTAAACTCCTCAATCTGAAAATATTTTCCATGACTTATTACTGCCAATCAGTTATTGCTAATATATTTTTCAGCAAAATTGAGAGAGAAGAGCATTTCATGTTTCCTATGTGTTTGTCTTGTACTATATTTTCAGTATTCTGCATGCTGATTAAGTTGATTTCCCTATTTAATTAAACATGTCTTTACTAGTTATTTGAATAGCATTAGTACCCAAACAGCCCACTTCTTATCAGGTCCTTTTGCATGCCACCTAAAGATCAACAATCCTTTTGGCCAGGCACTGCACAGCCTTGCTCTCATGATCCCACTACATATACACAAAAAGACCTGAGCGTGGTAGAAGAGAATTATTATCATCTTTTACCTCGGGGGAATTGAATTGAAGCAATGAGAGTTTAAATGACTTGTGCATGATTCTATGGAAAGTCTGTCAGAGCCAGGAATGGAACACCGAGTGTCCTGGTTTAATGTTTTGACCATAGAAGTGTTTTTCCGTTCTAAACAATGAAACTAAGGCAATGACAATTTATAATGTGAGAATAATAAACCAGCATTGAGCTGTGCTGCTAATTTATTGCAGTTCAGCCTCTGAGTCAGGGCTGCCAAGCCAAAAAATAAATTGCAATGCCACTTGAAAGCAATGCCAGAAAGCTGAAACTGCATCCAACACCTGATACAGTAAGAGGAAAGGAAAGAGGAAGAGAGATGAAGTTAAGACTTAACAGATCATACAGTTACTCAGATCTCCTCTGTGCACAATCTAATGACTGTGGATCACTCAGAAATATTTATTTCTTCTTTTTTATTAAAAAAATACTATTCCCAACTTCTGCTTATGCTATTATTATTTTATATTGTGTGTGGTAGGTGTTGTTTACAAAAAAGGAGGAGGAGAAGCTTAGTGGCTTAGCCAGAGACAAAGAACAACACTGAAAGAAAGGATGGAAATGCCTTGGGAAAAGATAGACAAATGACTGTCTATGTCTGGCATCACTGGTGGCACAGTAAAGTGAAATGATGTGAGGACAGGTGCATTTTAATTGTAAATATAAGTTGTGCTCATAAGTAGTGTTCCTTATTTTTTCCAAAGAGTGCAATTATACAGGATGGGCATCAGTTTAGGCTTCTCCTTGTACTTCTATTATACTGCACCTTACTTCTGTTCCAAAAGGACTAGTACTTTGGGTGAAAAGGTAGATGTGTCTTGATCCCAAGTCAGGCCATGGTCTCTCAGAAGCTTCTGCCATTCAGCCCCACAACAAGACTCCCATCGTTTTGTGTCTTGTCGAGAGTGACCCGTGTGATCTTGCCCTCTTTATATCCATTTAGAATGCTGCTGCAGAGCTCATTTTCCTAACCCGCCACCCTCAACGTGTTATGCCATGTTAACCCATCACAATCAACGTATGAACCCTCTTTTGCACCATTTCATTGACTGCCTCTTCCATGCCAGATCTAACACAAACTGCCTATTTTGATTGCACATCCTAACCCTTTCATGCTTTATCTTCACCATATTTCTCATACCTTATTCATTCTTTTCGAGCAGGACAGTTCAACATGAAAGCAGGTGAAGGCCACATGTTCTGTGGACCACACTGACAGGTGCCACACCACTGGGGACAATGGGCCCCTGGAGCCACATTTTAATGCCGCCCACCCACCACCATGTGTATTCCAATGCACCACACTTCCCAGTGCCCTCCCCTCTGCTGCATTATGCACCTGGGCACTCCAGCTCACCCATAGCTCCCTGGCTGTGGGCTTACTCACTGCAATCACGCTTTTCAGGTACCTCTGGTTGTGGGCTTCTCCAGCATTGAGGGCTATGCTGCACTGCCAATACCTTGTGGGAAAGGGAACACCAGAAGAAAAGGGAGCCCAGAGACCCCAACTGTTTTTGCAGATGATGAAGGGGGGGAGGGGGGAGGGGCAGAGCCTGGGAAGTGCAGTTTAACCCTATGGGAGACCAGTTAGACAGCCCTGCTCCAGAGCTTGGTTTCTGCCTCTGATCAGTCTACGATGCAAATTTCCATTGCCTATTTGTTTTATTTTCAACCAAACACCTTTGTGCATTCTTTCTTGCTGCTCCCATACTTTAGTAGCGTTTCCTATAAACATGTGCAAAGACACTCTGTTAAGCCTATCAAATCCCTCCCTGCAAAACACTGACAATGGGTGAGCTGCTAATGTACTGAGAAGACTGCATCCCTTGCTAGTCAGCAGTGTCTCATTTTCCTTCTCTGCCTGCCTGTGTCCACATGTCATTTCATGACTTATACTTATATTGTATTGCTTAATTTTAAAAATCTCCAAATTAATAGTCCTCAGCAGACAAATTCTTGTTTTAGTACTCTGGCAGGGTCACTGAGTTGTGCACTGAATAGATGCTATGGCACAGCAACCTGTAGTTTAAAATTGAATCAATTTAGCTACCAGTGGGGCATGATGTACTATACAATAATTTTATTCATGAAGAATCACTAACAAGCATCATAGTGTTGTATAAGCAGCAGCACAACCCCCAGCATATTCTCTACCTTCATTATTATATCTCATTCCAGATATGATGGGTTTTTTATTAAAGGACTATAGAACTCATACCAAAAAGGCTTGCTTTTATTAAAGATCTTGGATGTTCAAAACTGAACAATTTAAAATCTTATTTACATTTTCCTACTTACACTGATTATATATTCTGCATATTTCTCTGTTTCACCTACATAAGCACAATACTGACATATTTGAGAAACAAACATTGCAAACAGAGTACTTATTTTAATCTTAAGAAAAAAGCCACACCCTTTGAGTATCTATATGTTAGTATGTAACAGTCTGCATTTTAACCACAGATTAAAATAATAGGCACTGTGTTCTGCTGGAATAGGCATCTAGATAATGAGTTGGGAAGAGTAGAGGACTGAGGCAGTCCAGACTAAAGACAAAGAAGTTAGTGGAGGGCTGTGGGTCAAAAATACAAAGGGAGGGAGGAAAGAGAAATGCTGGGAATATTTGATAATTCATACTGAACAGAATACTAATAAGAGACATCATTTTAAATGTCAAAATACACTGAAAAAGGCAGAGAGGATACGGAAGTAGTCTGTGACCCTATTGTAAACACAAAAGTCTTATTTGCACAGATGTTACAGACAGCAAGGGAAAGCATTTTGCTGTGTCATATATGAGCACCATTTTTATTCTTGAATGTAGAATGGCAATCCAGGAGGGTGGTTTAATAGTTAAAGGTAATTAGATTTTTATACCATCTGTAATTTTCCAGGTGGCATACCACTATTTTGTTTGCTCAAGGACATAAAAAGTAAAAAAACCCACAAAAGTTAACAATATCTATCCATATTTGTATTAGAAAATGCAAGATAAATGTAGAGATATAATAAGGTATGCACTAAATTAGCTCATTATTTTTCTCTAAGACTATAATTACTAGAATATTTTAATTTCAATTATTGATCCCCTTGTATTTCATAATTCTGAAATGCATTAACAATGGAAATTGCATGGAGATGCAATGTGTAGGAGTCAGAATGATATTTTCTTATCTTATACCCAGAAATATGGTACAAGCAGAATTAATTAACTGTGTTTTGCATTATAAAAAAACTTATATGCCTGTAGTGAACATTCGTTTATGCCAGAATATCAGAAATATGTCCAAACTATGGGATGGGAGCAGTCACATAAATGTGTTTGCAAAAATATAATTCCTATCATTTGGGTCCTGATGCAGGAAGATATTCAAGGAACTTAAAACATATGAGTTTTCCTCTTGAAATTAGTGTGACTGCTCCTGTGTTAAGTACTTTCCTGAACAAAACCTTTTTGTAAAGTATACATAAATTCTCATCTAGTCTTCTGGATATTTTGTGCATGTCTGAGGGAGAGAGAGAGAGAGAAAGAGAGAGAGAGTTTTTAAAAATGAAATCCAGCCCAACTTTGTAGTGTGTGTGTGTCCAGGAAAGGGGAGGGAAGGGAATGTATGCTGATATTTTAATATTAACATTGTTAAAAAGCAAATGTCTGGATATTGAAAATCATGTCAACAGTTCAGAACTTTTTTAACTTTAGTCAATAGGCTACTAGTGGTCTGAAGAGTCCTATATGGCTGCACACTGTTTATAGATTTCATAGATTTCATAGACATTAGGGCTGGAAGGGACCTCGGAAGATCATCGAATCCAGCCCCCTGCCCAAAGGGCAGGAAGTCAGCTGGGGTCATAGGATCCCAGCAAGATAAGCATCCAATTTGCTCTTGAAGGTGTTCATTGGGGTTAAAATAAGTTAAATGAACTTCCATGAAGATCTTATTGTAGGCCATTCTTATTTTGTAATGGGGTTATGAACAGGAAAAGAAGATCTGTTTAGTTGCCCCTGGGAAGAAAGATAACTAATTTATTGCCCGTTCTGTGAAAATATTGCCATCTTTGCTCTGGATAACTGGGTTCATAATTCTCATGAGCTGATGGTAGCATAAACAGTTGAGGGTGGCAGACTGCCAACAAGCACAGGGGCATATGTGATTACATATAGGCTGAGTTAGTCAATCCCACCAGCAGCAGTTCTCACCTTATGACAACTGAAATTCTATTATCTCCAGGTTTTATAACTGCTTAAATTACTTTGCCTTTTGTTACTTGATATGGAGTAATAGCACTTTGTAAGAAAATTCTTTACCTCCTACAAAAATATTCACTCACTTGCCCTCTGCCTCTCTCTCCTCCCTTTTTGTTCAGTCACTTTTCCTGGCATAGCTGTTTCTGCAAAGGCCCAATCTCACTTTTCTTAATGATTTGGGGTTAGCAAGGATATTATGATTGTAGCCCAAATGAAATTTAAAATCTGATTTAGAATGAATTGGTCTTCTCTGTGGAAGACTGTAGGGATGGGGGAGGAAATGGGAGGAGGGGAACAGGGGCTTAAACCTACTTCTATTATAGTTAGCAGAAGTTTAGTCATTGAGATTAGTGAATTGGGAATGTAGGACTGGAGTGAATCGCATCATCTGTTCTTCAGAAATTTCTACTACTCCATCTTAAAAATAATTTAAGAAGGGCTGTGTCCTAGATAGACAAAAGCAGAGGCACAGGAACGGCCTCCCATGGCAGGACCCGAGGCAGTGTTGACCTGCCCAGAAAAAGAGAAAGAAAGCCCTGAAAAGGGGGCATACTTACCTCCCCTAGGAAAAGCAGAGCTGTGCCAAGAAGGGCAGCTGGCATGGTTCATCAGCCACTTTTATTGCCAGCTGGGGGCAGCGTCAGTAGATGACGTCAGAAAAAACCACCTCCTGGAAGATTCAAAAGCTGGAAGCAGAGAAATGGCAGGGAAGGTAGCAAGGACACCCAAGGGTGAAGCTACTCCCTGGGCTGCAACTCGGCAAGGCCTATAGCTCCAGAAGGGGTAGGATGGAGACCCGCCAGAGTAGTCTTAACTACATTAAGAAGTTTTCACACTCGGCTCAGCAGGACAGCCAGGTCAAAGAAGGACAGCATAGAGGGATCTTGAGGACCGCAGATGCTGGACCAATAAGTGGGATGGGCAATTTATTCTTTACTTCTTTCTTTCTTTCACTTTATTTTGGAGGGCACCTGGAGCCCAAATCAGGGAAGGACCCTCTAAGGGGTCCCGAGTCATGAAGAGAGACCAGGGTGATATTGCAGAAGCCTTGGAGGGACCTGGGACACAGGGACTGAGACGATCCCATGTCTCCATCATCCAGGGCACAAGAGTCATCCAGGGACAGACAGGGTGAGGCGAGGACAGATGGGGACATCAAAAGGGGACAGGCCAGCAACCCATCATCCAGCAGTCCTGAGGGCTGGCACATGGCAGGGGTGTAGAGGAGGTGGAACCCGAAGATCACCCACAGAGGGCAGCACCCGGTCTGCAAGAACCCACGAGAAAGAGCCCTACAACTGAAGAAAAGAAGATCAAGTTGTGGCAGGCGAGTGTCAGGATCTCCCTTGGGGTGGAAAGTAACCTAAAATCCAGGTCCCAGAGATATACCCCTCGGCTGGAACCAGGTGTGTGCTTGAAGGCCACCAGAGAGTGCCTATACGAGACCAGGCGTGGCAGGATGTTCCACGGCTGTTCCAGAGCCTCAGGAATCTGATGGTAAGATTTTTTTTTTCTATTTTCTATCTTGAATTTCTTCATGGCCAGTTTATGGCTGTGAGAGGGGAAGTAAAAGCCCCTCTAGGATGTCCCAGACCCCCGCCCAAGGCACCCAATACCTACCACAGTGACAGGGTCGAGCGGCAGCTGGGGAGAACTGTGGATGCAGGCTCCACAATTCTGGAGCTGCCTGAAGCTGCAGATCAGCACGGGACATGGGCGGAGCCTCGGAGAAGCACAGGAGGCTCAAAAAGCAGCTGGGAGAACAGCTGTGCAGCCAGCAAGGGAGGAGCAATACGATGACATGGAGACGCTGGCAGAGCACAGGAGGATTGCCCAAGTGGAGGACAGAGGGAGAGAGTTGAGAGGCGGAGGGAAGGCTCTGGTGGGGCAGAGAGGAAGCCCAAGCCTGAAGAGCCAGGGGACTATAAATTCTTCCAGTAGAGCCAGACAGGTATAGTAGTGAGAGATGGTGGCAGGGAGCTGCTAGCCTGTGTATGCAGCCCAGCAGGGAAGGAGCAGCCCAGCAAGGGAACTGAGCACCTCACCTGCTTGGAAACAGCTAGGGAGTGACCCCAAGTCAGTTGGGGCCCAGAAGCAGTCATGCAGGGGCGACAAACCGGGGTGGGAAATGGGGCGGATGCCCCCCCTTTCCACGGACACTGGGAGAAAATGTATGAGTAAGTCCCTCCTTTTTCTTTCTCCATTTTGAGTGACCAAGCAGACCCTGGGAGATAGGACCCCAGGGGCTCATCGGCAGAAGGTTGAATATTTTCTGTTGGTTCATTTCTGAAGTCCTAGTTAGCCCTGAGACAGGACAAGTTTATGAGCCTAAGGTGGCCTGAAGCCAAGGAACCGGCAGTGGGGAGATTGTGTTGGCCAAGAAGGCCCGAAGCACTGCAGGTGGGCGACCTGGGTGAAAGGAGAGACCATCCAGGGGAAGACCTGCCAGGTACAGCATCAGTCCAGGCCTTGGAAGTGGTGAGGGTGGGGTAAAGGGGAGGTTTGGAGCCCCATGAAGAAAAGACCAGGATTGAGACCTCTTCACTACTCAGGGGCCACCTAAAGGGAACTGCCTCCCCAACAATGAAGATGTGGCAGGCGAGTAAGGGCAGCACCCGTACCATCTAGGTGGCACCTGAGCCAAGCCTCATTCTGACGTTGCTTAGGAACAAGGCACCTACAAAGAAGAGGCTGAAGCCTTATAACACCTACACATGACAATGGCCATTTTGTTTTCACCATCTTTGTTTTCTAGTTTAAAGCGCTTTAGTGCCTTGATGCCTTTGTAGAAAGCACCAAGCTCCTTTAGTCTCCTTTTATAAATTCTTCCAGTAGAGCCAGACAGAATTAACCACATTGAGTTTCATAGGAAAATTTTGATTTACTGCACCCAAAATGTTTCATGAAAACATCTTAGTTTTGAGTGGGGTATCCAGGCTGTACCCATATTGGTATAGAGGAAAAAGCAATTAGGACTTGTGGTAAAGGTGATATCTTTTATTAGACGACTTAGATTTTTGCCCCAAAAAAATCTTTAATTTCAGGCACAAACACCCTTCATGAAGCATCAGAGAAAAGATTGTAAAAGTTCTCCTGGGTAGAAATTCATATTCAAGTTCATATTTCCATCATTTACTCCTCTGTGGAATATGAAACACCACAACCAAAAGGAAATATGACTTCACCCTGTTTACCAACAAACAACTTCAGAGTACACAGACTATTCCAACATTTTCTCTAAGCCTAATCTACGTAAGTTCCAAACAGATTTTAGCACATCTTCAATTGTCCTACGAAATATGAACTTGAATTTCTACCCAGAACTTTTACAATCTTTTCTCCAATGCCTCATGAAGAGTGTTCATGCCCAAAAGCCTGCAGTTAAAAGAATGTTTTTGCAAAAATCTAGCTGGTCTAATAAAAGATATCACCTCTTAGTTTTGAGGAGATTCATCAGTTTGCAGGCAGGGTTTATCAGAAGGATAATGAGAAGCCTGCCCCCTCACATCCTCAGCCCAAGGGCAGAGCTGCCATATATTCTATTCTACAACCTAGGACCCATTGATTTTGAAGCAACAGTGACACTGACAAAAATGTACATTTCAGACAGAAACTGCAGGAAACAAGGGAGAATTGTTTATTTCAGAAACATAATCTCCCAGGATTTCTGGCATGATTTTGTGGTGTTTTTAATCAATGAAAAATTGGGAAAAAATAGTTTTCATCTGCATGAGAATAAATAATTTAAGTTTCTTACAGACCCCAACTCCTGAGTTTTGGTCAAATCAACCCTCCATTACTTGACTATCCTAGTAACCCTGCTCAACTTCTGGTCCAATTTAAGTTAATATTCCTTGAGCATACATAACCAGAATTGTATATAGCATCCAGATGAAGTCTCACCCAGGCTCACCTAGGATATATCTATCTGTACTGGAATTGCTTCGCCTCATACATCTTAAGATTGTAGTTGACTTTTTCATGGCTTCATCACATTGGCTCTTAGTTATTTTATGAAAGACTAATGCATTCAGATCTTTCTCTTCATCTATTACTTGCAATAGGTGAGGCTCCAATTAAAAGCAGAAATTGTTATTTCTTATTACTACATCACTGTGTATTGTTACATATCATTCCATTTCTATTACTCTAATCCCAGAGGTCATCTACTTCCTCTTGTATGCTATATCAGTCTTCCTCTATATTGACAATGTCACCAAACATTTCTCATCAGTTGATTTCAATAGCACACTCCTACTTTTGAGGCCAAGACCAGTAATGAGTGTATAAAATATAGAGAGTCCCAAGATTATCTTTATTAGAAATCTCCCATAGTTTCTTACCCATATTACAATTCTTGTATGTGTCTATCTACTCACAAATAATATTGTTTCACAAATAATATTCTGAATGGCACCTTTCAAATATTTTACTGGTGTCCAACTACATCTACCACACTTCTCTTTACTAAAATAATTAGTTGTCTCTCAGAATTAAAATATAATTTGAAACCCCTCTTTGGTACATTGGATTTTATTCCACTTTCCTTTTCCTTCCACATCTTATTTTGTGTTCCTTCATAATTTAGACCCTACAACACAAGTTAGACTAAAATATACATAGTTGCTTATATCCTTTTCCCTTCCTTTTTCATTTATAGTTATATGAACTAGCAGCTTGTTCCAACATAATTTATATTTAATTAATCAAACATATATAAGACAAAAAGAGGAGCCTCAAAAAAACCAAACCTCAGATTCATTTAAACAACTTGTATTTGTTTTCCTAGCCAAAAAAGACTGCTTTGGGTTTGTATTGAATGAGTCAGGGGTGGGGGGAGGGGAAGATTATGATGACTCACAAGTATGAAGTGTGAGGGAAACACAAACAACATAAAAGGCAGAGCCAACCAAAATTAGTGAGGCAAAACTAGGTTTGCATAATACATTTATGCAAAAAGAACTAGCCTATTACATGTTGCAAGAGGATTAGGGGAAGTGATTGCTGAAGTCAGAGAATAAAGCTTTGCAAGGTCAGCTCCAGGAACAGTTAGTGATCAAAACCTGAGTGTATGTAGCTCAAAGCAACCACAAACACCACCTTCCACTCTAAATGTGTCTGGTTTGTTTCTGAAACACTGAGATGATCCTGCTGGGCTACGGTGTACTGCTCCTCCTCTGGACATGTTGTTCTGCCCAAAATGGTAAGTACTGTAGTTAAAATGAAAGACATATCTTAACAAAAATGTGCTTGATGATGCATTTTATAAATCAAAGGAAAAAGTTGATATTACACTGGAGTCTGAGAGTTAAAAGTAATTAAAAGTTTGCCCTGTGATCATCATACTCGCTATCTTATAGTGTGAGTGATTTCATCTCTGTATTTGTCTATATTATGCTATGCTGCCCAATGAAGCTAAAATGTAATCTAGTTACATGCAAATGAACAAGAATCAAACCAACTTCTACTATTTTTATCAACTTGTAAATCTATTAATTTGTGGTACAGTAGTTAAAGTAGTGAAATCTAGTATCTAATAATTGCAAATTAAAATTGTGGAATGTATATGACAAATATGAATATTATTTTCTATGTTGAACGATTAATAAAATATTCTGTAAACTAAATTTTGCTATATTTTATTACAGTAAATTACTAAGCAAAAGATTTATGACTGGGATGAGTGCTTCCAAAATATCCATACGTTTTAAATCTACTTTCCATGACTCAATGACAGAGAAATTATTTTTTAAAAGAGCAAAGTGTATGTAAGGAAACTTTTTTGCATTTTTTAGGTGAGTGCTTTACAGCTGGCCTTGAAATTCTCTGTAGCACAGAACTAACACTGAGAAACAGACTTTTTGATTTCTGAAGAGCTTGTTTTCAAATATAAGAATGTCTATATCCTTTAATCAGCATACATAATAATTTGCTATCCATGTCTACTATCAGGGACCTGTAGCTACACTTGCAGGGGAAGAATTTCTGGGTGCTTTTAATTACAGATTATTTTACTGATTTCATGGCTTGGGGCTTTCATTTGATTAAAAATGGCAGGTTAGGCCCAGAATATTTTTCAGGGGTTTTTTTCCCTTTCAAAAGAATTCAGTGGGCTAGAAATAATTTTAGTAGGAAAGTCCATAATTAAAATATATTGTTTAGTATATATTTCTATTTTAACTTGAACAAAAAAAAATTATGAATTGAATTCTAATTTACAAAGATTTTGCCAAAATCTCTTTTGTATTCAAAACAGCATTAATAATAAACAAGTACATTTGAAGTTTGGTGAGAAAACTAAGCGAAATCTGGTTTCTTTTTTTATACCCACCATCTATAGAGGTCAGGGAAATTATAAATTGACTTTATGTAAATAAGACAGTATTTGATTATGTGGGACAGATTTAACTAGGAGGTAAACTACTGCAAATTGGCAGAAAATCTATTTTCCATGGTGGAACAGCTCTAGATCTACACTGATATAAATTGGTTGTACAATTTGTGTCTCAGTGTTGGCCATCAATAATGTTTATGTGAATTATAGATCTCATATTGTCTTTAAAAAGCTTCCAAGGGCTTCCAATTCTTGGAGTTTATTTTCTTCTTTATTTTGAAGCTATTGTAGCTGTTGTTTTTATAATAAGGTTCTTCCTACACCTCAAATTATGGTCATATAATTGTGATGATTTAGATTCTAGATCTATTCAGGTAAATGCCAATGCTCCTACGGATTTAACTGGGGCCTGGATTTTGCCTTATAGACTTTAAGGTCTGGATTTCCTCCCAATTTCTATTTGTGCAAATTGGGAATAATTGAAATTAAATCAATAGAAGGATATCAGGTTATGACTGGAATATAGGCCTCTAAATCATCTGAAATCTATTCCATTTGATGCTATCTTTGTTCATGCCTAAGGGCTAGATCCAGATTGGTTCTATAAGTGCTTAAACAAGATTTACACAAAGTTCTTGGGTCATAGGTGATATATTTTATTAGACCAACGAAGTAGTACCCCCCCAAAAAAAGATTTAGGCAGGATTTAGGCATCTAAATTTTAAAGAGTAATTCATATTGGCAAGACATGACTTTCGTGTAATAATCTAGTGGCTAGATCCCTTGCTCAGGCTTGTGTCACATAGGGTGACAAAAACTCAGAATACAGACCTGCCAATTCCTGGGCAAGTGATCTAACTACTAGGTTATTATACAAGAGATGTACATAATTAGTGATCAGTTACTAGGGTCTTGTTATATAGTAATTTTAGGTGGCTCCTGGAGCTCTTAAATCCTGGCTTGTTCACACATAACACCTGAAACTGGTTTTAATCATTTGCTATGTGGCTCAATTTTATGCCACTGCAGGGTAGGATGATCCATGTTACCCATCTTGTGTTATATTAATATGTAGTCACTCTAAGCTACACCTTAGTGCAGGGGCAGGAAATTATTTCAGGTGGAGAGCCACTTACCGAGTTCTGGCAAGCTGTTGAGGACCACATGAAGAGCCCCACCCCTTGACAGGTGCCCCACCCCCTGGTTGCCATCTTGGGACTGGAAGTCCTGCCCCCTAACCTTTGCCACAAGAAGCCCCTTCTTTTGCCCCCAGAAATCCTCCTTTCAGCAAGGAGTTTTGCCATCTCAGAACGAGAAAAATACCAAATTATATTCTAAAAATCAAACATCAACAACATTCATTAATTTGGTTTCAAAAAATATTTTTGTCCTAATTACATGTGTTTGTGTAGTATACATAGAAGTGATTGCACAATAGTTTAAAATAAAGTCTTACTCTTGTATACTGTGGGGGGTGTGGGCGCATGGGCGTGGGTATAGTTTTGTGGGAGACTATGGATGTGTGGATATGTGGGGGAGGGTTTTGGGTGTCTGTGGGGTGGATAGGTCTGGGGTGAGGGAGCATGTGGGTATGTGTGGATATGTGGGGGGGGTGGGTATGGGGTTTGTGGGGGACAGTGTGTGGGGGGAGGGTGCCTGGGGAGTGTGAAGGGTGTGGGTGTGGGGGTCTGCGTGTATGGCAGTGCAAGGGGGTTGTGGGTGCATGTGTATGGTGGGGGTCACCCTACAAACATACACACATTCTCTCCCTCATTGCGCATGCATACACACACACACACACATACAGTGTGCCTCGTTCGCTACACATGCACACACACACAGATACACATACACTGTGTTCTTCACTTGCTACACACACACACGCACACACACACACTCTGTGTGTGCTTCCATCATTGCACTCTCTCTCTCTCTCCTTCCCTCACTGCTCTCTGTCTCCCCCTCCCTCATTGCACAGACACACATGCACACTCCTCTCCCACTTCTGGACCTGGGGTACCAATGCCACTCCATACTCCCATGGTCCAGTGATGTAGCTGGGGGCCATGTGGTGCTGGAGCAGCTGCAGACAGAGGATTCCAGGTGGGAGGGTAGGGGTAGGGGTAGGAGAAGGTAGGGGGTGGGGTGAGGTGGGGCTGGCCTGGCCTGGCCTTTCTCTTGACTCCTACCAGCTTCCCCTGTCAGCTTCCTTTGACAGACAGCCAGGAGCAGATAAATATGAATTTTCTAAACTTCTTAGGTGCCCTGTGGGCTGGATAGAATGTCCTGGCAGGCCACAGGCCATATTTTGCCTGCCCCTGCCTTAGTGGAAACACCCCATATATCCCCTTTCCCTGCTGGCTTGATTCAGGCCCATTGCCCACCCCGCCAAACTCTCCCCAGCACAACAGATCCCTGCTCACTGCCCCCACCACTCTTCCCCTTCACTTACATGTGGATGCCTGCATTGTCTGTCTCCAGGGAGCAGGCAAGGAAAGGTTAACCTGAATGCCTGGCTGCTGTCTCTGGGTGGGCTCAGCCTAGAGAAGAGTAGCAGCCCAGCAGTGACAGTGGTGGTTGGGCAGGTAAGCTAGCCCTTTCCTGCACACTTTCTCGGCATAGGTAGCACAGGAAGCCACAAGTAAGCATGAGCATTTGAGGGTGGGGAGCAAGAGAGAACCCCAATGTACAGGGAAGGAGCACTGGAGGCAGGGGGAAACTAGTGGAGCACCAGGGGCAGAGAGTGGGGAGGAAATCCAGAATGGGGTGTGTGTGTCTGTGTGTGGGGGGGTGTTGGAGTTTTACCTTTCAGTACTCTGTGCCCCCTGGTGGCCTCAACATGACTGTTTCAAACTTAAGCTAGTACTAACAGGGATCAATGTATGTGTGGTTCACAGTATAGCATTTCACATGACCCTTAGATAGCTGCTCGCAGTAAAGGGGCTAAGCATTCTGGGTCTTAAGTAAAATGCTAGGCCAGATTCTGTTCCACTTATTAAATTAACTTAGATGCTGAAATAGGATCCTATTACCCACAAATTTTTTAACATAGATCTGCCATAGATGCATTAATGGATTTTCAGGAATTTGAGTGGAGTGGAATAGAGTTGCATTTGTATACCTATATCCTCTTAGACTCCCATAGGTGGAATAGGATCTGACTCATAATATGCAGCCTGACATAGAAGTTGAGACTTCCATGAAGGGCAGGTCAATGATCTCTACAGACCAGCTCTAGGTGCCTCCAACATTTCTAAATTGACTTTTAGAGCCATCATTCTTTAAATAGAGAGCGTAAGTGTTTTCCTCTGAGTCACCCTCATAGGCGTAAGAAGTCCCTCTTCTTAGAACTGGGTATAAGCCCCCTGCCCTCCCCCTGCACCCCACTGTTCTCCTTGCAGCTTATTCCCTCCCACATTTCCTTCACCATATGCAGCCTCTGCTTCCCCACCTGCCCCACTTCATTCCCCTCTTACCCATGCTTCATGCCTGTATGCTCCATCCCTATTTTGGTCTGAGGACTAAGGATGGCCCCACCCCAGCCCTGTAGCAGTGGCACACACCTGGATGGCTGCTATGGGGTCTAGGCTGGAGATGTGTTCAGTGCCCAGGCTAAAACAGGGATGGATCCTGCTGCCATGGGGCAAGAGTAAACAGGAAGCAGAGGCTTGTCAGGGAAGGGCAGGAGGGGGAGCAGAGTCTGGAGGGAAAGTGGGAAAGAGGGGAGCAGGGGCAGAAGTGGAGTGGGGGCCCAAGACTGTGGGAAAGCAGTCAGGGCAGGCATAAGCATAAATTTGTTGTGGAGATTTGTGCCTGTGGCCTTATGGCTGTATGCTTGCCAGACCAAGACAGGGACTGCATGGCCACCTGGGCTGTGATACAGGCACTGTAGCAGAGCTGCCTGCACTTCTGGGCTCCCAGTGGGCCATGGCTTCACAGTTAGCCTTTGGCTTGCACTCCTATCATGACTTCTGGTGCCCCTGCTCTGCCATCTGGACAGCTATCACCCAGAAGATGTGTTCCTTGCAGTGGCCCACTTCAAAATGTCGAAGCATGTCCTCCTGGCCCCAAATGACCAGGTCAGTCACCTCATCTGCCCTCCAGCTGGGTCACCAGTGCTGGCCCTGGCTAGGCTCTTCTACCTGGATTCTGCCACTTGCCTCACCAGCAGAGATCCCTGTTTTCCCTGTTTAAAAATTCCAAATTATCTGATAACGCCCGCCAAATTCTCCACTATATACAGAGAGATCAGTTAGGCAATGATTTATTGATATATTTACAATTTTAAAGCAATTTAGAAGCCTACCAGTGTCTCTATCATCATAACAGGTGTGGCTGGTGAACTGAGACTGGTGGGGCGGTGGAGCACCCCACGGGAGGTGGGGAGGTTTGCAGCCTCCCTGCTACTGGCCAGAGTGCCCAGCCATCTGTAGCACCAGGTCCACCCCCCTAGCTGGCTGCAAACCCCACCCTCTCTCACTTCTGTGAAATACTCCACCGCCCCTCGGGTCTCATTTCACCAGCTGTGCCTGCATCATAGTAAAATAAACTCTAAATACCTATGTACTTTGGTGTTTGCTTTTGGTTGTTTTGTCATAGAAAAATCAGAGCTGCCCCTGCCCCTTTTGCTCACCAGGATGTGAGGAACTGAGCAGCACTGATGTGCCAGTGCCCTGTCCCTGCCTCTGCCCCTGCTTCTCACTCTGAACCCACAGCCCTGCCAGTACCCCTCATTCCTAACCCACAGCCTCTGCCTGCCCCCACTAGCTCCCTCCTAGCAGCAGCTCCATACCATGAGTCCAGCTGCAGCTCTTCCACCTGTTGCTTTGTGACTCTGAGCAGTGCCAACCACTGCTGTTCTGCTCCCTGTACCTATTTACAGGCCCCAGTGATCCCTGTGTCACTCCTGGGAAGTCCTTGACTGGGTCTCAGGGACCCAGTCAAGGACTGGGCAAGCACTTTCCCTTCCAAACCAGCCTCCCCCTGCACAGCCTGCTTTAGGGGGACAGGGGGGCTCTAAGCCTGGCTCTGGTGGCCTTTCCTACCCAGAGAGCTTACTCATCCCTGACCCCTTTCTCTCACACACTCTCCTGCTGTCACCTCCACAACCTTCCCCCATCCCATCCCACACCCAAGTGGTTGCTAGGACCTGGAGCGCCCCCGCCAGGCTAAGGACACATTTCCCAGCACTGGTGTGGGCACAGGGCAGGGCTTCAGTGTGACAGTTGCCCTAGCAGCCATGGCTCCTGCCAGCAGGTCCATTCCCATCCTGTCTGGCAACTGGGCACACAGGGTGTGAGATTTATGGGGGGAATATGGGGTGTTGGGGTGGGTTGTGCATGGGTATAGGGTTTGTGGGGGTGAAGTTTGTGGAGGTTTGTATAGGTGTTTGGGCGGTATGTGGTTTGTGGGTGGATTGTTTGGGAGTTTGTGGGGGTGAGAGGACATTGTGGGGTTGGGGGGACTGTGTGTTGGGGTGTGAGGGGATTGTGAGGGTGGAGGCAACTGCTCAGGATACTCCCTCCCAGAAGGTGCACAGACTCTCCCTCTATCCCCCCTGCAGCAGCAGCTATTGGGGTGCTTATGGCTCAGTACTTGTAGAGCTCCCTAACGGCATGGCCCCAGCCACCTCATACTGCCTGTGCCACATACAGCTGCCTTGGCCCGGGCTGGGAGTGGGCATACACCTTCAGGTAGGACCGGGCCATTCTTACTGTCACCCAGGCTCCCAGCACCACACACAAGAGCTGGGTGCCCTCAGGCTGGGCTGGGTCCTGCCTACAAGTGCCCTGTGTGCCATTGGGCTGTACTGGCTCCATGGAAGCAGGACCCAGCCTGACCCAAGAGCGCATGGCTCTCACGTGCAGTGCCGGGACCCTGGGTGACAGCAGGAGTGGCCTGGTCCTGCCTGAAGGCACACATCCCTGGGCTGGGCTAGCTCCATGTGGCACAGGGAGCACTGGGTCCCAGGCATCCAGGCCTTTGCCACACTGTAGGGGCTCTGCCAGTACCGGGCCCTGAATACCCCAACGGCCGCTGCTGCTGCTGCTACAGGGGGCTGTTCACTGTGCTGGGGTAGTGGTGGGGGAGCTATATACTGTGCAGGGGAGAGTGGGCAGGGGACCCACCCCTCCCAAGCAGTTCCCCCACTCCCCCAATCCCTACTTACTGGGACATAGCCTGGGTCCAAGACCCTGCTGCAGCCTTGCCCTGCTCCTATTTGCCCCATCACACTGAGGCAACATGCTGGAGCAGCAGGGGAAGGGGCAGACACAGAGACACTGGCTATGTGCTAAAACATCTCTCTGGAGGACCCAGTCTCTGGTTGTTTCAGGGCACACTCCAGGAGTGTGCTCTGTGTCACCTTTTTTCAGCATGGTTTTTTTTTTTAATACTAGGATTTCCTGGTATCAAAATTAGAGTCTACACTGCAAATACGCAGCGTGGGGAACATTTTTTTGTTCCCAGGGTGCCTCTTGCAGCATCTCAAATTACTTTCAGATGCCGCAACAGCTCACTCGTCTGGATGCTGACTTAGAATTTTGCACTGCCTGTAGTCAAAGCATGATATGTATTTTTTTCTTCCATAATTGTGCTTGATGTGAGGTTTAAACGTATGATGCAGTTCTAAGTGTGATATAGGATATGAACAGGAATTTGTTTCTAGTGGTGGAAATCTATGAGAAATTTTCCACTGCTAAAAATCTTTCTGGAAGAGGGAGTATACATAGGCATTTTAGCTGCAGCCACCCCCTCTGCCCTGCTCCCTATGCCTTCCCCAAACCAGGGTGATCCTGGTCTGGAGAAGCTATGAGATCAGGAGGAGAGGAAGGAATATGGCACTGACCCTGCCTTTTCCCCAAATGGTGTGTGTCTAAAATTCCTGAGTGCCAAGACTATGAGGAGCCTTTTCCTGATATCAGACATGGGGAACTCCCAACCTTTAAAAAGCAGATGTGAAGCTGAATATCCACATGCTTTTTTTTATATATTCCTTGAGTTTTTTATAAGCCCATTTAAATGAGGCACTCATGCAAGCCCCAGGGAATATGGAACACTTCCCTATCCCCAGCTGCATGAGCAACTTAAAGAGGTGCCCAAGAGAATATAAATACCAGGAGAATATAAACTACACTGGAATCTTACATAAAGTTCATATAATTGGAATTATATCATTAAAACACACACAAAAAATTTATAACTTTGGAAATGATTGCAAGACATTTATTTTAATTTGTCAACAAAACATATTGTTAAGGCTGTAACTTGACAAATAAAGCAGTGAAGCTGAAATCAAAAAGTTTATTTACTTTTAAGATATGCATGTGCAATCAATAAGAATTGCCCATATGCATTAAAGAAAAATTTCACCATGTAATTAAATGTATAAATTAAAGGAAGATCTCTATATATGTATCTATATCAGTGATATCCAGATTCTATTCATGCCTTTTCCAAGTTCAAGTTCTTGTTCTTGAATCTTTTCCAAGTTCAAGAATGCAAATGCATAGCAGAGCTGTATTATAAATACACAAACAAAAATGAAGGTCCCCTCACTTTGTAGTTTCATGCAACTCCACAGATTTGTCTGCAGACAAATTCAAGTGAGAAGAAAAGTATGTAGAATTTGGCAATTGGAAGATAGGTAAGAGCTATTCATGAGACAGTCAAGTCAAGGAATATTTTCAATTTAGCTTCTGATTGGCATGTAATGATTCCAGACTGTTAAACCGTATATCAACCCAGCGATTTGAAAAAAAAAAAGTATTAAAGAACAAGTATTTTTCAGTGGGTCTTGATCATCACTCTTAAAGAGTGTCAACCATGTGTTTTTTGACAGCATCTGAGCGCCCTCTGGTGGACACAAAGCAGTAATTTTACTTAACTGTATGTTCTGTTTTAATGAGTGGGTTTGTAATGTTTCCATTTGGTTTGGCATAACTGTTACAGATTGTGCTCTTTACACTATAGGGGCTCATATTAGTGAAATATAAAATACCGAGAGATTATGAGAATTTATTTTGCAATAAAATTAACTTTATTTTTTGCATAAAAACTGACCAACTGGGTTTTCTGCTTCTCACATGCTGGGGAAACGAAACTATACCACCCCTTCCTGGTCATGGAGCAATGATCATTAGCCAGTTCTCCCCAGCCAAGTATTGCAGGTTTTTTCCAGTTTGCAAGCAGAGGATGGTTAGGAGAATGGGATCAGGTGACTGTGTTGTCACTAGGCTGGGGGAAACAAATTGACATCAACAGTGATGGAGATATGGTGACTGCAGAACTTAGTTTCTTGGAAGTACAGGAATATATTTATCCATCTTGCACATTTGGTGCTGGGAAGATTGGGAGTTGCTGTTATGGGAAAGAAAATATAAGGATAAACATGGAGTTACCTCTGTCCTCACTTTTTATATTCTTTGACTGAAGTCATGCAAAAACGCACTTTAGATGCTTAAAAGCGAGATTCTGGGCAGAAGTGCCCATCGCTCTTAACTCAAACTTGTAGTGTGTAACAGAGCACAGAGTGTTACTAGCAGAGGACTGAGTGGCAGCTAGGCAGCTTGCAGCTACATGCAATGCCAATTAGGTAGAGTGGCCTGATTGGGAGTAGGACACAGCTGGGCTCTATAAGGGCTGAGTCCTGAACTGCAAAGAGGCAGCAGTCTGCTGCCAGCAGTTAGGGAACAGCTGGGCTTCTGCTCAGAGTAACATCTTGGAAGTAAGGGCAGAAGCTATGGGAAAGGAGGCAGCCCCGTGATCCTGGGCATGACAGAACACTACACCCTGCTGGGGACAGGTGGCCTGGCAGGACTGTTTGTGGCAGGACAGTCCCCCCAGAAATGCCAAGCCAGTTACCACCCTTGAAGTACATTGGGGTACCTCCTAACCCCAGTCCCACATCCCTGGTGGGTGAGATTGAGCAGGGGGAGCCCAGACTCATCAAGAGTACTGAGGCAGGCTCCACATCAGTGGAGGGACGTGTGGCAGTGCCCAGACTCTTGGTGAATGTCTGAGGCTGCATATAGGAGCCAGCATGAAGCTCCAGGAGGGTAGGGCCCTGAGCCTTGGGGAGCTCTTAAGGAAGCTCCGAGGGCCAGGGATAATGGGATAGCTCAAGGAGGGCTTTGGGAGAGGGTTTGGAGCCCTGATCCCAGAGGTGGGCTTGGAGGTCCGAGGTGTGCGGGCTTGGAGTCCAGTGTACAGGGCCTGGGGCTCAGTGTGTGTGTAAAGAGAGAACCCATGGTGAAGGCGCTGAGACCGTGAGTCCCACATGAGACTCTGGAGCTTGGGTCCCAGTGTTAGCTAGCTGGAGGAAGCATCTGCGAGGCATGGGATATGACAGAGGGGAAGATCAGAGTCTTATACATAGGCTGTTGTCATCGGGGCAGATAAATGGGCAGCCTCCCTGATTAACATTGGATAATTAGTAACATCAAGGCATGGCAGATGAGGAGGCGGGTGGCTGGCCCTAAGACAAGTGGGTGGGCCTATGTTTAGACAGGTCCTGGGACTCCCACTTGTTACATAGTGATACAAAAATAGCTTAATCATTTAAACTTTGACTTTGAATGAAGAAGGATTTAAATTGGCACTATTTTGTTTTGTATCACTACAGAACAATGTGGATATAACAGTTGTTATCCTTTGATATCAGTATAATTTTTACATCTCAATACCTAAAGATAACTTTTTCCAGTGTCTATGTACTTAAGTGTTAGCAAAAGATTGTGCAGTTTCCTGTACTCAACTGCCATGATATTTTAAAGCTGAAGTATATTATAACGTGGGGAACCTGGGGAGGGGTCCAGAGGAGGGCCACTCATATGGCCGGGGCCTATGAGGAGAGGCTGAGGGACCTGAATCTCTTCAGTCTCCAGAAGAGGAGACTGAGGGGGGATCTTGTGGCTGCCTACAACCTTATCAGGGGCCAGCAGCAAGAACTCGGGGAAAGTCTGTTCACCAGGGCCCCCCTTGGAGTCACCAGGAACAATGGCCACAAGCTGAAGGAGGATAGGTTTAGGTTAGATATTAGGAAGAACTACTTCACGGTACGGGTGGCCAGAGCCTGGAATAGGCTTCCCAGAGAGGTGGTGCTCTCGCATTCCCTGGAAATCTTCAAGAGGAGACTGGATAGGCACCTAGCTGGGGTCTTACGACCCCTGCCACCCCCACTGCTCCTTCCTGCCCATGGCAGGGGGTTGGACTAGATGATCTGTCTAGGTCTCTTCCGACTCATCGATTCTATGCTAATTCAGATTAAGAAACTGCACATGTTGCACCCCAGCTTCCCTTCCTAGCTATTACTACTTTTCCTTTCTTTAATTTTGAAGGCATTTACTATGTATTTTAATACTTAATTGTTCATATTTATTTAATTTTTAGACTGTAAAACCCCACCTCCTAGAAGAAGAAAAGAAATACTTACAGAAACATGGAACAAGGAATCTTACCCACATGGTACTCGAGCAACTTATGTGTGTCGACCTGGCTATATAAAACTTGGGCGTGTTATATTCCAATGTAATAATGGAATATGGCAACATGCCCCGCCATATGTAGAATGCCAAAGTAAGTATCTATACAAATGTATGCAAACATTCAGCTGCAAGATTTAAAAGCAGTTTTTCCTTGTTCTTGAAATGAATATTTAGAGCAATGCCATGAAGTTCTTACCTGTTTGATTTCCTCTGGAATTTTGACTTTAATGATTCCAAGATTTGTCTTTCAATGTTTAGCTTGGAAGAAAAATTAAGTTTTTGTTTCAAAAAATCTTATAGGGTGGAGGCAGTAACAACTGAAACATTTCCAAGTGAAACATGCTTGGCAACACTTCAAAAAGGAAAACATTCAGCCAAGGGGGGCACGCACATGCCTCTGTGCCATTCCTTTCTGGAATATTTCACAATTCTGCCATCCCCTCTAATACTAGCCAGGGTAGAGCAGCCTGTAGCAGATCTCTTGGTTTCCTCTCCACTCTCCCTTCCCAGAAACTGGAAGCAGAGAGGAGGGAAAATCTGAGAGCTGGAGAGGAGAGAGAAACTGAGTGGAGGGGGGAAGCAGGGGCATTCAAATCTCTGATCTTTTCCTTGGGGGGATTGGGGCTGGAGGGTCCAGCTCCAGCTCTGGTGGGGCCACCAGGGATCTAGCAAGGAGGACGGGGGTAAGCTTGGCTCTTGCTGTGGTTCTAGATCTGGCTCTGGCTCTAGCTGTTGACCTGGCACAACTACCATGTGCTGTTTCTATGCAAATATAAGCAAAAGTTAAACACTCCAAAATAGTACTTATTTAAAGAGTTAATATTTTCCAATGTATCATCTACTCCTGCAACATTTCAGAAGGCTTGTTAGGTGTGTACAGCTGCCATTTGAAATATGGCAAAGGCATTTGAAACATTTTAATTATTATGTTTATTCACACCCATAATTACGGCAGGGGTTTATGACCAAGACACTAAAGAAACCAAAGATTTTTAACAATTTTTCAGAATAACCACACGCTGTTCATAACAAACAGTTTAGATTAACATCTACTTTACATTTCTGGGGCTTTAAACTACCCTAAATTCTTTCAAAATTGTTTTGTTAATGGTGCAATGATAATTTTTTTAGGGTTAATATTTGTAGATTAGGAGCATCAAGAATTAAGATTAGCTCTCTGGGTCACAAAACTCTCCCAGAGTGAACATAGCTAGCACCTTTAGGAAAAGGCCTCAAAAGTCCTTTCCTCTTGAAGTATGCACTATGCTTATTTTCTCCTTTGCCTTTCCTTAAGACCTGGTATCAGCTTTCTTTCTTTAAGAGTGTGCACTTGTGCTTCTTTCTCAGATTGTGCATATGACCAAATATTGTGCATAGAAGGTTTAATAATCTTATAGTCTTAAAGAGAGAATCATAAGTGTAAAGTTATGTGGAATTATGGAAAACCCTGAGTAAATAGTTCATAAACTAGCGAGTCCCTTTTGCTTAAATACATACATGCTTGACCCAAATGAAACCATTCTTAGGAAGTCTTGGGCCCCAGTCTGAAGCCTTGGATTTTACTTGAGGTTCCTGTCAATTCTTTCCAGAATCAAAGTGAATTATCTTAACTAGGTAATTTTCCACAAATAATATTTTTTTAATACTCTTTATGTTGTATCCCTTGCAGGCAAGATGTACCTAGCTAAAATTGAATCAAAGAAGGTTTTGGTTAAATAGTAGAAAGATCTATCTAAATATAAGTATTTTTAAACACTGAAACAGGCTATGTGGGAAAGTTGTGGAATTCCCGTACATGGAGATTTTCAGGACCTGGTTAGAAAAACTTCTGTCAGGAACACTCTGGGTATGCATGATCCTGGCTCAGCAGAAGAATGCACAGAGAAGATGGTCTCTTTAATTATCTTCTGACCCTTCTTTTATATGATATCTGTTTATATAATTTCAAATTCCTAACTTATAGAACCACTATGAAAATTTGTGGGGAAAAAATAAAAATCTTTATTAAAATACTATTGTTAACTATATTTCTAAGGGGGTATGAAGACCCCTTGTAAAAATTCATACCTTCCTCTGGCTCAGGGGAAGCTCCACTCCAGCCAGCCCTTCTCAGGTAGCCCTTCTAGTCTTTCCTGCCATGTCTTTATATTGCTCAGTGTAGAAGTAGCGTGTAGAGAAGGAGCATCTAGTTGACAGGGTTTGTAGCTTTGTCTGTCTGCCTCATATGCTAGCACTGATTTTTCTCTCACTCCATTAAGTCCTCCTGTTTAGAATCACAGGGCATCTTTACCCATGGAGGTGGTGGGGGGGCACTTTAATTAGAGAGACTCCAAGAGCCCACTGGGACCCGAGCTTCAAAATGATGGTGGCACCACTTTAAATCTCGTTCAGTGAGCTTTAGTTAAAGTGCCCTCACTGCCATTTTGAAGTGCAGCAAGGCTGAATACACAAGATGTCGAGGCTGCTGCAGTACACTAATTAGTATGCTCTAGCAGACTTGATTAATCAAGTTTGCTCTGATATGTTGCAATTACAGTGCATCGGAGCAGCACCCCTGCACGTCTACAGGCACTCATACGGTGGGAAACAGGTCACTTGACACCTCAAGTGTGCCATCATATATATTTTTTTTTATGGCACCATAAATGGTGAGCAAATAGATGTCCCTACCCTTTGCTGTGCCATGTAAGAGGAAAATCAGTGGCATGAGGAAAAGTAGTAAGAGTCTCTGCCGCTTTATTGTGGCAATTGTTGTCTATTAGCTCTGTGATAGGAGAGTAGAGAGACTCTGGTGCCCTGTGCCTCCATGTTGGAACTTGCTTATCCAGACCTACCCCTGGAATCTCCAGGGTCCATCTGGGGAAAAGAAAAAATGAGGGCTTCCCTGCATAGCCAGACCCATCCCTAGAGATCCCTAGTCTCCCAGACCCTCTTCTTGGATCTCTAGGAGTGCCTTTGGGATAGAAGGAAAGTGGGGCTTTCTCTATTTATCCCAAATCACCTCCTAAGATCACATTGCCCCTTATCCCACACTATCAATGGAATCCACGTTGTGGCAGAACTGATCTATTTAATTCAGCAACATCTATTTTTAGGCCTAGAATCATAGAAAAATCAATTTGGAAGGGACCTCTGGACATTATCTAGTACAGCTCCCTGCTCAAGGTTGGATCATCCCTATCCAAGCCACCCCATGCATTTGGAATAAATCTTGTCTAACCTATTACTAAAACTACAAAATCCACCCTGGAGGACACCCCTAGCCTGCTGCAGAAAAAGCAGAGGGAAAATGGTGGTCAGTATCCTGTTGCTGCAAGGGTTGTCAAAATTCACGTGAAAAATTCAAGGGACCATGCCCCAGGCTATAGGTGAAGGCAAAAAAGTCCTACAACCTGTACCAAGCTCAATGTGCTGCGGTACCAAGCCCTGCAACCTGTAGCAAGCTGTACCAACCTGTACAAAGCTGATCACAGGGTAAAATTCCTTCCTGATCCCAAATGTAGCAATCAGTCTGACCCTGAACAGAGGGCTGGAATAATCCACTTCAGGTCAGGATGCTATGCTGTTACTATCTATTGTTAACATGCAGGTCCACTCTTCGACCAGCAAATCCTACTCCAGAGGTGGGCAAAATATGACCCGCAGCCCAGATCTGGCCCACAAGCTCACGGGGCCCCTAAAAAATGTACAAAATTAATACTTCTCTGCCCTTTTTCCTGTCAAAAATGACAGGAATCAAGGGCAGTAGGACCTAGGGAAAGTCCAATAACAAGCCGCCTGGCCCTGCCCCCTCAGCCAGAAACTGCAGCCAGGGCTTCTGGCCTGGAAGTACATGGCTGACCCACACTGGAACCACAGGTAAGTGTGTGTGTGGGGGGGGAGAAGATCAGGGGGACCCTGGGCACAGAAGGAGTGCAGGGGGAAGTGGCTCCTCCCCCACCACATGGCTGGTGGCGCCATGCTCAGCTGCTGCAGCTGCTCACAGTCTGCCTGGGACTGCCTGAGCCTGCTCCAGACAGCCTTGTGCGGGCTGCGAGTGGCTACAGCAGGGAGCACCAGCCATGGGGTGGGGGAGAGGCTGTTTTTCCTCCAATGCTCAGCTTTTCCCTGGGCTCCTTCCCCGTGCAGAGAAAAGTGGACTCTTGCCTGCCCCATGGCTGGCACTCCCTGCTGCAGGTCCTCGTGGTGCTCAGGCGCTCAGGCGAAGTACCGAAGGATTGGAAGAAGGCCAGTGTGGTGCCTATCTTCAAGAAAGGGAGGAAAGTAGATCCGGAGAACTACAGGCCTATCAGCCTGAACTCCATCCCTCAGAAGTTCTTGAAGAAAATCATCCAAGAGACCGTTAATGACAAACTGGCTGAAGGCAACTTCTTGAGGGATAGCCAGCATGGGTTTGTTGCAATCTCATCTCCGTCTATGATCGGGTGACATATCACCTGGACAAGGGAGAAGAGACTGACGTCAGAGATCTTGACTGTAAAAAGCTTTCCATCTGGTATCCCACAATCATCTCATAGAAAAATAGGCGAACTGCAGCCTCAGCTACATCTCAGCTGGTTGGGGAATTACCTTTGAGGTCAGACCCAGAGAGTGGTAGTTGATGGAAGTCAATCATTGTGGTGCGCTGTGACCAGTGGGGTCCCCCAAGGCTCTGTCCTTGGGCTTATCCTTTTCGACATCTTCATTAATGATGAGGACGTTGGTGTCAGGAGCGGACTGGCCAAGTTTGCTGATGACACCAAACTTTGGGGTAAAGCGTCCACACCCAAGAACAGGATGGTGATCCAGGCTGACCTTGACAGGCTCAGAAAATGGGCAGACAAAAACCTGATGACTTTCAACTCTGAAAAATGCAGGGTCTCCACCTTGGGAATTAAAACCTGCAGCATGCTTATAGACTTGGCAGTGCTACACTTGCTAGCACCATGGCTGAAAGGGACTTGGGGGATCATGACTGACCACAAGATGAATATGAACCACCAATGTGACGTTGTGGCTGGCAAAGTGAGCAAAACTCTGGCTTGCATCCATAGATGCTTCTCCAGCAAATCCCAGGATGTCATCCTCCCACTGTACTTGGCCTTGGTGAGGTTCCAGCTGGAGTACTGTATCCAATTCTAGGCTCCACAATTTAAAAAGGATGTGGAGAAGCTTGAGAAAGTTCAGAGGAGAGCCACATGCATGATCAGAGGGCAGGAAAATAGGCCTTATGATGAGAGGCTGAGATCTATGGGACTCTTCAGCCTGGAAAAGCACAGGCTCAGGGGGGACCTGGTGGCAGCCTATAAGTATATACAGGGTGTACATCAGGATCTGGGGGAACGCTTGTTCATCAAAGCACCCCATGGGATGACAAGGTCAAACAGTCACAAACTTCTCCAAAACCATTTCAGGCTGGACATAAGGAAGCATTTCTTTACTGTCTGAGCCCCCAAGGCCTGGAACAGACTGCTGCCAGAGGTGGTGCAAGCACCTACTCTGGAATCCTTCACGAGTCAATTGGACGTTTATCTTGCCGGGATCCTGTGACCCCAGCTGACTTCCTGCCCCTGGGGCAGGGGGCTGGACTCAATGATCTTCCAAGGTCCCTTCCAGCCCTAATGTCTATGAAATCTATAACATTTATTTAATAAGTTTACCCATCTTATTTTTTAGCCTTCTGGTATTTATGTAGACACACTTATATATTTTGTCCTTGCTCAGCTGCCTGTTACTACTCATGGTATTTGCTTGGAACAGTCTGTATTCTGACTTATCCTGACTCTTGTCTATAGTATACTTCTTACTACCCTACTATCCTCTTCAAGATGGTATAAAATCTGAATGATGCTCCCATTTGGGGTTGCATTAATCCAAATAAAAAAATCACATATAAAAAGTGAAGAAGAAGAATAAAACAGTAGTAAGAGAGAAATTCATCATATACTATTTTCCAAACATTAAAAATGAGAAACCAAGAATCAGAGGAAGTGGTGAGTTCTAGAATTACTTAACTGAGAAGTCAGCATCCTTTTGCCTGTATGGGCAGGGGATTGTGATCCAGCTGTTACTGCAGACCATCTTTTACCCATTCCCCCCACTGTTAGCAGCCAGCTGCCAGATTTCCAACCCCTCTGCAGGAAGGGAAGCTCAGATGCTGCAGATGCAGAGAAGATGGGCGGTATGGTGCAGCTCCATGACATTGATGCTCCATGCTGGCTCGAACTCATCAGACCTCTTTGCAGGCCCTAGGTTACTGACACCAGGCTTAAATAAGAATGCATAGAATGACTATGTTCCCTTGGTTAGCAAAAAAGTGCCATTTATCATAAAGGCCCTATTTTCAGCCTGTTTTACTGATTTCTAATCGATAAGAATTAACTTTTCTATATGATAATTAAAATGTTTAAGTGTAATTTATTCAAATTAATTATTTAAATTGAGATGTCCTGTTTGCGATTGAAATCATGCTTAAAATTGGTCATTTAGATCACTATGGCTGCTTACAGATGTTTTAAAAAAAAGAAAAAAATGTACTTTACCGGTAGAAGAAGCTCATGACTTCGACCTGGCTCTTCAGTGTCTGTATAGCTTCGGCACTTAATGGTGCTTTTTGGTGCTTTTATCTAGTAGCTGATTCAATCAGCTATTACATAAAAGTGGCAAAAAACCCCCACTGAAGTTCCTGACTTATACAAATGTTGGGCAAGCTGGGTCCAACTAATGCAATGCCTCTTCTGAGTAGGAGCTAGGCTTGGTGTGGGAGCATGCAAAGTTTAAATCATTGGCATTTTTTTATGTCTGAAAGCATCCTATGTCTATAATGGCGGCATTTTTCAAAAAATCATAGATTTCCTAGTTTTCATAGACATTAGGGCTGGAAGGGACCTTGGAAGATCATCGAGTCCAGCCTCCCACCCGAAGGCAGGAAGTCTGCTGGGGTCACAGGATCCCAGCAAGATAAGCATCCAATTTTTTCTTGAAGGTGTTCAATGTAGGTGCTTGAACCACCTCCAGTGGCAGGCTGTTCCAGACCTTGGGGGCTTGGACAGTAAAGAAATTCTTCCTTATGTCTAGCCTGAAACCGTCTTGCAGGAGTTTATAACCGTTCAACCTCGTCATCCCTTGGGGCGTTCTGGAGAACAAATGTTCCCCCAGATCCTGGTGGTCACCCTGATAAACTTATAGGTGGCCATCAGATCGCCCCTGAGCCTGCGCTTTTCCAGGCTAAAGAGTCCCATAGCTCTCAGACTATCGTCGTAAGGACTGTTTTCCTGACCTCTGATCATGCACATGACTTTTCTCTGGTCTCTCTCAAACTTCTCCACCTCCTTTTTGAATTGTGGGGCCCAAAACTGGATGCAGTATTCCAGTTGCAGCCTCACCAAAGCTGAGTACAAGGGAGGAATGACATTCCGGGATTTGCTTGAGAAGCATCTATGGATGCAAGCCAGCGTTTTGGTTGCTTTACTAGCCTCAGCATCGCATTGAAGGCTCATGTTCATCTTGTGGTCAAAAATACTTTGTGAATGCTGAAAATTTCTCAAAATATCCTAAATTACATAGATAAAGTTTCTGTCAGACAGTGAAAATGCCACCTTTCGCATTACTAGATAAAAGTTAAGTACTACTGTACTATGTTTCCCAATTCTTTTTCAGACAAGCCCTGTGGGCATCCTGGAGACATTCCGTTTGGCTCCTTTGACCTTACAGAAGGAACTGAATTTGTATTTGGTGCTCGTGTTGAATACAGATGTGATGATGGGTGAGTTTTCTTAAATATTCAGTATGAAATTAGTATAACATAGATGGTAAGACTTAAGTAGAATAAGTGTCTAGTTAAGCCTTCTCATTGTAGAAATCAGATTACATTATTTTAATATTTTGTATAGTTATGAAAAGCAAAGTTGAAAGTGAATCCACTTCATTAAAAAAAGATATTAGAGCTCCATAAAGGCATCAACACTATTCTCTCTATCACATTGTTTTTTTTGTTCATCAGGGGGCACACCTACACTGCACTAAATGCCATAATTGTGGTACATTAAGTTTACTACCTGTAATAACAGGTACTAACTGCACTATAATTGGTGCTACTGTGCAGTAGTACCAGCACAGGTCTTTTGCATGATGCTAACATGCAGTAAACTAATTCTACTGTGCATTAGTGCAGCTTTCGCTATGCCATGCTAATATGCAGTAGAATTGGTTTAGTGAGCTTCTAGCATCTCATGTAGATGCACTCAGAGACAACCAAATTTATGTTCAGAAGAGGACCGCATTTAATTTGCCTGAAACTAAGTGGGCTACAGCTGACTTATTTAATATGGAGATTTATGATACAGAACTAGTTGTTTGTGTATTCAGTGATGAATCTTGAGTTAGTAAACCAGAAAAATCATTTGTAATGCAATCATTGCATTCTGGAATCATTTGTTTCTACACTAATGCAAACAGGCAAGGATTTCTTTGGGTGATATATATATATTTTATTAGATCAACTGTGTACTTAGGATAGAGTTAAACAAGCTTTCAAATGCAAACCATCCTTCATCATATCTGACCAGAACCACTTTCTACATTAATGAAATGCTGCTGAAAAAGTCATTGGGTCACTCTGATACTTAATGTTTCAGAGGTCAGCATATTAGTCCTCTGACCCACAGCCCATTATTTCTGTTATACAAGAATATCAGAGAGAAATTTTTCAAATAAGAACTTTTTAGGAGATTCTGTAATTCTGTTCATCGTTTATTTTTACTCAGTTTACTAAGCCTGGAGCTAGCAGGCCTCTATCAATGGATATGCACAGGTGCTATATTTAGGTTGTCATAACTACAGTTAGATTAAACTAAATGCCCATCTGTGCAGACATTTTGGGGAGTTAAATTGGGTGAAAAAAAATTGTGGGCTTGATCTAAATTAGTTTAACTGAGGAAGTAAACTAACTTTTATATTGGGAATGAGCTAAACCACTCTCTCAAACACCTGTAAATGTTTGGAGCACAGCCCTAGTGCAGGGAAAACCCAAGTGCTTGCCCCAGACCTGAGCTGTGTTCTTCCTATGTGCCCTCACCCCCCAGCCCTGAGTAGGTTATTTTGAAGTCTACCCTTCCCCCACTGCTGGATGGACTACTCCTGCACATGGAACAACCAACCACCCCTCCAAATTCTCCACCCCAGCAATGTCCTGTCAACTCCCCATCCTGGACCAGCCAACCCCCATGCAACCCCCCATGCAGACCCAATCACACCTACTGTACCCTGAGTTACTTATTCCGGTTTCCCTACATGGCTCCTGGGGCTGGTGAGTGCCTGTGCATGCTGCTTCCGGTCTATGTTCACATGGCTTAAGTAAGCCACATGAATGTAGACAAGGTGCAGCAAATGATTATACACACCCAATGAGGTTGTACTAGTACCTCTCCTAGATGCCATGATGAATAAGAAGATTAACAAAAACTGAGAAGAAGCTGGGGAAAAAGAATCATTTCTTTTTTAGAAGGACATTGTGGGTTAATCTGTATTAGAGCAGAAGGAAATTACTTGTACTGTTTGGGTGATAACAGCATAATGATTCTTCTGCATTTTAGAATTATTCACTCTGCTTTCTTTCATTTGTTAAGGTACCGGATGCTAAGTCAAAGATATGTCCGTGAGTGTCTGGCAGATGGGTGGAGCAATGATTTGCCTCACTGTGAAGGTAAGTGGAATGCAATACTTAATCCTTTGTCAAGCTGACTAGTAGCTAGTCTGCCAGAAACTGTTCAGGAACAAACAGATGCCTTTACTTACATTGCAGTTGTACCTGACTTAATATGCAGTCTCACTAGTTTCAGTATGAATACTCATGGTGTAAGCTACTATTTAACAAGATCTAGGATGGTATAATCCCTTAATGTTGTTCTTAGGGTCTGCATTAAAAGGGTAAAACAAGGTAAGACAGAGCATGGATTTACAGCATGATAGCTTCTCTATGGCAGCTACCTGCCTGCCTGACTACATGCTTCAATTCTGTAGTAAGTATGAAGTAGCTTATTCCATTGTTACTGGACACAGCTACACAAGGAATTTACTGTGAAGGTGACCATTTAGCTGCACAGTTTCATCATCTACACATGTACCCCTATTAGCCTAGAGTATTAACAAGAACTATCCTGCTATGAAGTAAAAAACTCTGCAGCAGCATACATGTAGATGCTGAAGGGGCTGGCTGGGACATAAGGGTGATTCAATGTGGGGGTTGCCTGCCGGCCCCCATACTGAAGCTCCTTCATGCCCCAGCCAGCCCCTCTGCATCATATTGAGCCAGGGGGAACAGCCCTGGGCTGGCAGACTGATTTTTTTCCCCCCACCTGCCAGTCCCCTGCCAGCTCGGTCTGCTTTAACCTGGCTCCACATGCTGAGTATGAATAAACTGTGGAGCTTATTGCTCCAGCATTAATTGCTCTTGGGTGAACATTCAAATAGTGTGCCTGGGAGCAATAAACTCCAGAAAAATATGCTCCACAGTTTATTAATGTGCCATAATTGAGTGTGTAGAAGTGACCACTGCAAGGTAAGTTACCTCACGCTTACCAAGGGATGAACTTGTGACCAGTTACACAGGAGGTGACATATTTTACAACAAACATATTTTAAACCACATTAACTTAAAGCCATCCCACTTGATATTTTTTCTTAATTTGTCTCTTTAAAGTTATAATGCCAATATGGTAGCTATTCTTCAATAAAAACAATTCACAAGACTCCATAATGCATTGTAATGTTACTATGATTTAAGGCAATAAGAGAAAATATTACTCATTTTTGTTAACATCAAGAAGTCGACAGTAGAGGAAATTAGGGACGCAAGTCTATCATTCAGGCATGTGTAAAATCCTCCAAATCCCTGATAAACTCTGACCTGACTCTGTAGATGCCCAGTGGAGTCCTATTGATGGGCCAGTTATCAAAGCAAACCAGGACTAGGTATTTCTGGTAAACTGTAATCCCAACAGTTTGATATGTAATGTATTTTTGGGTGGGAAGGGCTGGAAAAATGGAGGGTCACCTTCAAGCCCCAGTTTCAATTAATAGTTCATTGCTACAGGGTGGAACAACTTTAATAGGAGAGACTGAGAGAAACCCAGCTCAGGATCTCCAGTAGTTGGTGGTCAGAAGTGGGAGACCTGTCTTCAGATCTCTGCCCCAAATATAATTTAGTAATTCCACACCTATCAGGAAAGCGTTGTAACCACATATTTAATTATAGTAGTATGGAGGTCTGTTTGGATACTCTTAAAAAAGGACTGAGGCTTCATGGCTGAGAATAAGGGTGATGTTACAGGTTACCTTTAAGCCATCATAAAAACACTTAAAATGGTAGCACTCATCCATTAAAGCGTGTTAACCATGCTAAAAACCACATAAACATTTTAAAGATATGTCAATTTAAAAGAAGGTTATTTCTGATCTGTTTTGCCCAGGTCATTCCAGGGTATTATTAGTTTGCTCCAGGGAGATAAAATGCTGTATTTGATTCTTCCAGCATCCCAGGATGCACCATTCCCCACTCTTCATACTCCTTTGCTCCATGGGCAAACTTTCAACCTCCCTGAACTCTACCACCCAGGGGATGGCTCTAGCCCCAAGCCAACACCCGCTCCTGCCCCAAAGATGTGGGACCCCTGACTAGTCCTAGTGCCTCAGTGCAGCTTACTAGTTTGGGGCTTGCTCTAGCACCCCTGTACATTCAATTGGCTTGTACAAGGGGATCAGTTAAAAAACCAATTAACTACTAATGAGCACAGGGAACTGGCTTTTAGTGTTGGGCAACCATCTCTCTCCCCACACACCTGCTTCTCCCCAAAGCTGTGAGCCACTGAACTCTGGCTCAGCTTCTCTTCCCCCATGGTATTCATTTGCATTGAATCATTTCATTTGAAATGGTTCTGTCAGCACTTACTCAACCCATGCAGGATGCTCACTGTGTCCCAGCTCTGATCTACTGTGGCAAGCATGCAGAGAGCCCCTTGACCAAATCCCAATTCAGTGAAGTATGTGCACGATTTTGGTCTTTCTTATTATTCTTTTTTTTTCACTCCTTCTCTTTACTTGTCCCCTCTGCCTATTCACTTCAAACAGGCTTCTCCCCACCTAGTCATAGCTCCCAGCTGGCTTCTGCTGGCTGTGGATTGAGGGAAGCCATATGGTGGTTTCTCCACCCCGACCTTTATGCCACCATCTCCTCTCTTCTCCCATCCCAGAGGAGGGATAGAGTCCTGGCTCCTGTCCATGCCCCTCCTCATTAGACCCTCTAGTGGCAAGTCACAGTTCTGCAGGTCTGGTATTAAGCCTCTACCCAGTGCTTCCCAATCTTTTCCTCAGCACAACCCCATTTATGACTCCATTTCCTCAGCATGACCTCTCACTCCTGACCCACAGCCTCCCAGCCCTGCTGGTGCCAACAACTCCCCACCCACATCCCCTTGGCCCTACCAGTGTCCCTCTCTCTCCACCCACTGTCCCCTATGATCCCAGCCCTGTTAGTGCCCCTCACTCATAACCCATGGCCTCCTGCCCTCCCAAGCCTGTCATAGGAGGCTTCCAACTGCTAGGGCTGTGGAACCAAGGCCATGGCCCACAGCCTCCTGCCGCCCCTTTCCCTTCAGCTCCTGAGCCCTGGATACTGCCCATAGGAGGTGGCAGTTGCTATGGCTGGAGTGAAGCACAGGATGCAGCTCCCCTAACCCTGCTGCCTCCCCCACATATGTGGCACAGGCAGAGTGGAGCCCTTGGCAGGGGCAGAGTGGAGCCTTTGAGAGGAGGTAAATGCTTCCTGCTGCCTTCCACCCCATAGCCTCCACAGCCCTGTCGGGGAACAGGGCCCCAAGGTCATGGTGGGCTGAGCGGTTTGGAACAAACAGACGGGATTAGCGGCGAGGAGTCTGAGCGGTATGAGACATGTGCGGTTTCAAAACAAATGGGTTTTATTTACTTACGCCACTGATGGTGGTGTAGCGTAGGCAGGAGGCTTGCTTGTTCAGTTACAGTATGAGTTGGAAATGAACAACAAAGGGGTCTGTTGGTCCACGGGGTTCTCGAGCTGAGCCCTTGCTTCTAGCCCGGAGGCTAGGTGCGGCTGCCCAACTCAATAGTCCCAGGACTAGTCAACAGCTCATGAATCGGGAGAACAAACAACGAACTAACAAACTGTAACACAATGAAAGAAGTCCAACGTGGATGAGAAGATCAATGGAGGTGCCGAGGTCAGTGCCGAAAGATGCGACGGTGCCATGGTCAATGGTCGAAGTAGGTTGGGTCGGTCAGGATCGTGGTCAGTAGTCGATGCCAGAGATCAGTTTGGTAGCCAGAGAATCAATACAAAGACGAAGTCAAGACGACTTGCGAAGCGGCAACAGTGAGAAGACAAGTAGGGCTAAAGCCCTCCTGAAGACCAGTCCCTGTCAAGACAGCCTCTGCTTTCAGAATGGATCGCTCTCCCCGTGAGACAGTCTCTGCCAAGGCAGTCTCTGCTCTCTGGGTCGAATGTGGTCTCTCTCTCCCCGCCTGGGCGGGGGCTCACAAGCCTTTTAAGACAACTAGGTAGCCAATCAGGTTGCTTTGTTTATAGAAATTTCTAGTCTCCTTATGTCATATTCTTCAGAGCTGAGCATGTGCACAGTAACAAGAGTTTGACTGACAAGCCAGAGGTTGTACAGGGGGCATATGCTGGGCATGCTTGTAATTTTCCATGGGCTTGTCTGTGCATGTTCAAACTTAACCCTGTGTTACCCAGCATACATTCAAAATTTGGTCTGGACAAGCCCAAAGGGCAGGACCTGTCATGAGGGGGTGGGGAGGCTTAGTGCCACTTCCAGGGGCCCAACACCAGCTGCACTGCCATAGCTAGGCGTCCCCTGCCTGCCTGACAGCAGCAGCAGTAGTGGCATGGAGTTGTACATGGTGGTGTAGCTGGTGTGGGGATCCCAGCAGTGGTACTGAGCCTCCCTGCCTTGCTCTCCCACAGAGGCCCAAGGGGGAGAGCAGCAGGGTGGGAAGTCTTGAGATTGCAACCCACATCTGCTGTACTGCCCATCTGCTCTGTGACCTCATTTTTTATCATTGCAACTGCAAATGGGGTCATGACGCAAAGCTTGGAACTATTCCCTTAACCTGTGATTGCTCTGAAACTGTTTTAACTTTCATAGTTTCACAGTTAGTAGGGTTGGAAGGGACCTGAGCAGATCATCAAGTCCGACCCCCTGCCATGGCAGGAAAGAGCACTGGAGTCAAATGACCCCAGCAGGGTGATTGTCTAGCCTTGTCTTAAAGACTCAAAAGGTAAGACCCAGCACCACTTCTCTTGGAAGTTGGTTCCAGATCCTAGCTGCCCTGACCATGAAGTAGCACCTCTTGATGTCTAATCTGAATCTACCCTCTGCCAACTTGTGACTGTTATTTCTAGTCACTCCTGGTAGTGCTTGGGGGAACAGGGACTCCCCCAATGCCTGCTGGCCCCCTCTGACTAGTTTGTAACAGGCCACTAGATCCCCCCTCAGCCTTCTCTTGTGGAGGCTGCACACGTTCAGCTCCTGTAGCCTCTCCTCGTAGTGCCTGACCTGCTACCCCCTGATCATGTGAGTGGCCCTCCTCTGGACCCTCTCCATGTTGTCCACATCCCTCTTGAAGTGAAGCGCCCAGAACTAGATGCAGTACTCTAGCTGTGGCCTGACCAGTGCCGCATAGAGGGGGAGTATCACCTCCTTGGACCTGCTTGAAATGCATCTGTGGATGTATGACAAGGTGCGGTTGGCCTTCCTGACTGCATCCCCACACTGCCAGCCCAAGTTCATCTTGGCATCAATAGTGACTCCAAGATCCTTTTCTGCCTCTGCACTGATGAGAAGGGAGTTCCCCAACCTGTAGGTATAGTGCTGCTTCATCCTCCCCAGGTGCATCACTTTGCACTTGTCAGTGTTGAATCCCATCCTATTCTCATCCACCCATCCCTGTAACCTGTCTAGGTCTGATTGTAGCCTATTCCTTCCTTCTAGTGTGCCCATATCCCCCCACATCTTAGTGTCATCGGCAAATTTGAACAGGGTGCTTTTTACCCCCTCGTCCAAATCACTGATGAAGATGTTGAACAGTGAGGGCCCAAGGACCAAGCCCTGCGGAACCCCACTGCTCACATCCCTCCAAGTCAAAAATGACCCATCCACTACCAGTCTCTGCGTGCAGTCCTCCAGCCAGTTGGCAACACATTTGACTGCGTAGGTATGGACACAACAGTCTCCCAGTTTTTTAATGAGAACGGGGTGAGAGACAGTGTCGAAGGCCTTCTGAAAGTCCAGGAAGACTATGTCCACTGCTACCCCTGCATCTAAGGATTTGGTGACCTGGTCATAGAAGTCCACTAGGTTGGTCTGACTGGACCTGCCTCTAATGAACCCATGTTGGTTGCCCCTAAGAAAAATCTCCCCTGCTGGCCCCTCATGGACATGTGCCAGAATAATTCTCTCAAAAAGCTTACCCAGGATCGAGGTAAGACTAACTGGCCTATAGTTTCCCGGGTCCTCCTTCCTCCCTTTTTTAAAGATGGGACCCACATTGGCCCTCTTCCAGTCCTCTGGCACCACACCAGAGCACCACGAGTGCTCATAAAGCCATGCCAGGGGTCCCGCAATAATCTCAGCTAATTCCCTCAGCATTCTGGGGTGGAGATCGTCCGGACCAGCTGACTGAAATACATCTAGTCCCTCCAAAAGTTCCCTGACTAGATCCCCACTGGCCCTTGGCCTAGGTGCGCCTCCCCTGGGGCCAGTGGGGGGCCCAGTGGGGGGCTGATCCTGTCCCTGCTCAGGAAAATGGAGGGAAAGAAGTCATTAAATAGGTTAGCTTTGTCATCTGGTGTGATGACCAAATTTCCTAGTGTGTGTTTCAGGGCCCCCACGTTACCCGGTACCTTCTTCTTGCCCCCTATGTATTTAAAAAAGGACTTCTTGTTGTCCTTGATCCAGGTAGCTAGTTCCAGTTCCATCTCTGCCTTGGTCTTCCTGACTGCCCCCTTGCATCCCTGAGCAACCGCAGTATAGTCCTCCCTGGTGATGGCCCCTCCTTTCCATTGGGTGTACGCCTCCCTTTTAGCTAGGAGACATTCTTGTATGCTTTTAGTGAGCCATGGGGGCTTTTGCGCCCTCGTGCTCCCTTTGATCCATGTTGGGATTACCTCCCTTTGGGCTTGGAGGATTGTCTCCAACCTTATGACAGCATAACGTTTGGCAGCTTTAAAACGTTTTTAAGATAGCCTATAAGAGCACCCCGAGAAATGAAGAGAAGTACCTGACTTCCTCTGATGGGTAAAGCTTGAATTCCAACCCTGTTCTCATCAATTCTTACTGACTGGTATGGGCAGTTTCCTGTTCAGCCATTTGGCATTAGTGAATTTCATTCTTAGCACCTTAACTGTCCCTGTGCATCCTATAGTCAGAGGTCCACCTGAGTCTGGCTTATTGGCTTAATGTCATTAAGATGCACTGTTTCTGAAGTAACACCACAGAGGAAAAGCAGAGCTAGCATCACATCTGGTCACTTTTTATTCCTCAGCCAGCCTGACCAGGTATCCATTCACATCTGGTGAACTGTGGATGGCTTTTGGCACTGCTTTAGAAAGAAGCTCTCATTTGCACCTCTACAGCTCTCATGAGATGCTTTAAGCATTCTGAAGCTGCACCCCAGTGACTAATTCAAGGCTGAGGATAGTTTTAGCCTCCAAAGTATGGCAACGCCTAAATCTTAAGTGTTAATATCTAGAGTGTATTGAAATGTCCTTTTTATACATGATGTTTTATTTATCAAGTAAAGAGCTTATAACTGGATTCAAGATCAGGTAAAGAGCATAGAATAGATAAACTAGAGAAAACTGTCAGATCAGAGCAAGACTTAAGTAAAGCCATATCCTCAGAAATATGCATGTTGACCTATGTAAGTATCTAATGGTGGAGTTTACTCCCAATTAATTACAGTTTTTATTTGAATATAAAACACAATTTTTTTCATCCAATCAGTATTGGGGGGAAAAGCCCTTTGTCTTGTATATGCATACAAGCAATATTCATTAAACATATCATCTATCATTAACCTGCTACCAGAAGCAGCATATGTTCAATAATGGAAACCAGCTCTGAAGTTAATTGACTGCAACCCATACTAAAAATGCCTGTAAAACACATGACCTATGCTAAGCAATTTTTTTTCAAAGAAATGTTGTGTTCCAAGCCAAATCAAGTCCAAATCCATGAGTTAGTGCAGAACCATAAGTGGCCCTGCAACCAGCAAACATCCCCTTACCCCCACCAGGAGCTTCAGATATTTCTGAAGTCTTTTGGAAGGCATCCTACATGCAGGCCCAAGCCCAGAGGCTTGGAGTTCAGGTGTCCCCAAGGTTAGTCTGCCCTCAGCCATATGGCTACAGAAGCAAGCTAGGGAGGAGTCTCCCATTTCCATAAAGTGGGCTTTAGGCCCCAACACCTTGGTGGGTACTGAACCACACCAGAAGAACAGTTATCCCTGGGAACTGCCTTCATGGACCGAGATACATGTTGGTGGTTTGTAAATATATGTATGTATATGTATATGTATGTCTGTGTGTGTGTGTGTGTGTGTGTATACATACACACACAGGAAATGAAATATGGGAAATGAAAGATATAAAACCAATCATGTTTGCTGTAGGAAATTTAGTTATATAGTTTTATATATTATTTTGAATAAGCCAATTTGAAATGGTTGGCATAGTCTAGGCCACTGCAGTTATCTAACATTCTCCAGATGAGTTGAGTTCAGCCTTGGCTACATCAAGAGCAGAATCTATGACTATGAAAGATCAGTGTATTAATTGCCCACATCAGTAGTCATGGAAGTTCTAGGTGAGTCCTTGGTTGACTACCTGCAGGCAGCAGATTGCAGCAAAGTCAAGATACTCTGTATACTTCTACATGTGAAATTAATGGCAGCAAAAAAATCCAACACATACTGCTCTGGAGTTTATTGTTCCCAAGAACCACATTTACACATGCACCTGGGACTCCAGCACATTGAGCTGGGTTGGAGCAGCCGCAGTGGGCAGGGAGCCCAGGAGATCAGCCTGCCAACCCGGATATGCTCAACCCCACCTCAACATGCTGTGGAGGGGCTGGCTAGGATATGCATGTGAACCCTTGTGTACCAGCCAGCCCCAGTAGTTTCCATACATGCATTGATGAGAAGTAAAAAGCTCTGCCATAGGATAGTATGAGTGTTAACAAGTACTAACCTATGGCAGAGTGAATTTGTTTACTCCATCCTAATAGCACTGCATGTATAGATGCTGAGACATTTACTGTGGAGCTAATTAGGCAACTGCAGTAAACATCTCGTTTTGATGCACCCTATGCATACAATATTCTCTTGTGCCTGTTTGCTAGTGTAGGGTAACATGTTGCTCAGATAACAGTGCTATCTGAGTACATGACAAATTTAAACTTGCTGTCAATTTGATGTCCATTTAAAGTAATTCTACATTTTTATCTATAATGTTTAGTTATTTTCTGCTGACCATTTTGTTTTACAATCCAGGTTCAGTTTCAAATATAGCTTTATTTTTACAGTGATAAAATGTCTGCCAGTAACAGCTCCAGAAAATGGAAGAATTGCCATGTCTGGTACATATGAGATGGACCAAGAATTTTCCTTTGGACAAGCCATACGATTTGAATGTAATGCAGACTATAAACTTAAGGGAGACAAAGAAATATATTGCTCAGCTACTGGTGATTGGAGTCAGGAGGTACCGCAATGTATAGGTGGGAAAATAAATGTTTTTACTTTGCTAATGTTTGTCTTTAGCATATGTGATTTTGAAAGTACAGTTGCAACTTCTGGGCCATATCTGCACAGTAAACATTGTGAGATTGTGTGTCCTTGGCAGATTTACTGTGCTCCAACATAGTATCCTAAAGCATACTGTGCTTTTCCAGGCAGGCTGCACCCAAAATTAAAAGCAGCAGTTGTGGCCATACAGTGCTTAAACTGGGCTTCCAGTAATTATCCCTGATGAGTTACCTTACCAGTTTTCCCAAGAAAAACAGTTTCCTAAGAAGCCTGACCATGGCAACAATACTCCATCAATCTTAGGAGATGCTGAGCATGTCTACATGTGCCATTAATACACAGAAATAAACTGTTGAGCAATAAACTGTAGAGTTTATTGTTCCTCAATTTATTGCTCCTGCAAAGCTCTCAAGTGCATAATTTGTATGTGCGCCTGGACCACAGCTCATTGAGCCAGGTTGCAGCAGCCCCAGTTAGCAGGGGGTCAGCTTCACAGCCTGGGGCTGCTCTGACCGATCTCAATGTGCTGTGGATAGGCTGGCTGGAGCACAAGGGTGCTTCTCTGTAGGGCTAGCCAGCAGGTAGCCCCCACACTGAAGCACCCTCATGCCCCAGCCAGCTGGCTTGGCATCTACATGTGTGCTACTGTGCACAAGAACTCTGGAGCAGTGTAGGACTTGTATTTACTTGCTCCCTACTGTGGAGTTTATTCAGTTTTTGTGTCCTAATAGGGGACTGAGATGTTTCCTGTGTGGTTAACTAGTTAGCTGCACAGTAAACATTTCATGTAGACACACCCAGTTTTCCCAGAACAGCATAGTGTCCTTGAGGATTCCTGTCTTGAGCACAGTAAATTGATCACATGAACATCATCTTCTTATGGTGCTAAAATTCTCATGAATTTGTTGCTACAGGTGAGTCACAGTACCAGTTAAATACATACTCCCAGAATAATCATTTATTATGCATTAATCAGTGTATTGATGTTCCAATCTTCAATTCATGCTGCATGTAAAAAAAATAGTATAATGCAGGGCAATAAAACAATGTTGTGGTTATGCATTAATCTCAGGCCTTCACTGTAGCCTGTACGTGAAGACTCCATAGGACTTCACACAAGTACAAAAATGGAAAATGAAAGTATTTATAATCAAGACTGTTTATCATTTTTTGCCTGTACCCAGTAGGAAATAGACCTTCCACAATCCAAACATGAGCTGAACCATATTTCTTCATATGCATTTACACAGTAGTATGGTAACTTCCACTCACCAGGCACGTCTACACAAGATGCTATATCACCATAGCAACAAGCTTTGGCAACATAGTTTGTCACTATGGCAAAGTAGCATCAGTGGGCACCAACTGTGACACCACCACTACTGAGCAGTAGCAATAGGGTTGGAAACAACCCATGCACCACTAGGACAGCACAGTACTGGCGTGTACTGTGCAGTCATTTAGTACTTACTAGAGCAAGTACTAAATGACTGTCCAGTACCAACTGCACAGTGGGGTGCATGTGTAAACATGCCCACTCACATATAACATGTTGCATAATTTGTTTCTATTGTGTTCAGTGGCAAAAGTAGGGTGGAGTAAATGGGGCAACTAACCCGAGCGCTGACTTCAAAGGGTGAAAAAAAGTGGCTGCTGTTGTCCGCTGGACGATTGTGATTGTGGCAGCAACCAGAAGTCACTGCTGACCCTGCATCTTAGGTGCCCACCTTCATTTGTACACCATTGGTTATATTGAATTTGACCATTGGTTATATTGAAATATATTTAGGCTGTGTATCCTTTGAGGTTGTTTGTTCAGTAAAGCACATAACAAACATTTAGGGTTTTCTGTTTTTGTTTTTTCTTAATGTATGCCCCAGCGTTCTTCCAAAGAAAGGAGATTGTATTCCGTTCTTAAGTATTAAAACATAGTAAATTTTCATTTGACCTGAAATACTATGACACAGCACATTTGTTGTATCTTCCTTCTCAGCATATCCTTGCTGTAACACCACACCTGACAATGGAATATGAATTCCATTTTATTTGGAAGCAAACCCATAACAGTCTTCCAGTCTCTGAAAATAAATGAGTCAATAAAACATTTTGCTTATGTTGTTTTAATAAGGAAATTAAGACTGAGCCCCTGTTGTGCTCCAACTCCATAGCCTAGAGATCAGTGCATTCACCAGTGAGAGAGGAATCCTAGCAGAGGAATCCCTGTTCTAAGAACTAATGCACGCATTTTATCCAGTGACTATTTCTTTGAAAATGCGTAAGACGTCCTGGGAGTAAGGACTAGAACTCAACTCCCTTCTCCTTATGAGTGCCCTAATAATTGGACTAGTGAGCACAAGAAGCATGAGTCCGTCTGTCTGACCCCATGAATCTATGATTTTTCCTCCAAGTTTGTGCAGCTTGAACAGGAGGCCTAGAGAGTACTTCTAACCAAGCTTAGTAAAGCACAAAACTGTAGCATTCTTTAGTGCTTAGAGAAGTCTCCTAGGAAAGTGGGAAGTGAAGGTTTGAAACACCCTCAGGATAAGGTAATTTAACTTATTTTTCTTTTTTCTTGGGCGAATGCACTAACCTCCTATATAGAATACATTCAAAATGTATAATGGTACAAGCCACCTTTTTGGATGAAGATGGCCGTACGTACTTTGTTTTGTGTGGAAGCAAATGCTGCCAGGAGCACTGCCTACCAAATTAGGCTATGCAGGTACCCAGCTGGAGGGACATCTACTGCATAGATCCCGCAGAGGCTTAGAAATGATATAAAAGTGCTGACCCACTCACTTCTGGCAGGATGATGGTAACTCTGAGTATGAATTGGAGAACTCCAGGTTTCTAGGCTACTTCACTGGTGACAATTCAGGGGTCAAAGTTTGGGCCTGGATTATGAAGGTTGCAATTTGGGGCTTAGCACTTGAATTATGCCTAACCCTGAATTTAGGTTTCTGAATCCTTGTGTGGTTTTGAGCTGTATTTCCTGCTAGAGGTATGAGTAATATTACTGACTAAAACAGATTTAATAAGTTCCTCATTAACATAACACAGTTAGAACATTCAGGTGAAAATTTAAATTTTGTATTTTTTTTTAGTATTGCTTTTATTCCAGCTCAGTACGTATGTATTTTGTTTCCCTTATATTTAGAAGTAACATGCACCCCACCAGTTATTCTGAATGGAGAGGTAATGGTTCCAAGGAGACTTTACAAGGAGAAAGAACGAATACAATTTAACTGTGATACAGGGTTTAAGTTCAATGAAAGATCAGATGCAGTATGTACTGAAGATGGATGGACACCAGCACCATTATGTATAGGTCAGCTTTTGCTAATTTTATATTGTACATTATGTCAGATTTCTGTGTCAGTGTATTTTTAGTGATTAATGCAGTCAATGGAAGTTGGTAAATCTAACCACAAAGAATATCAGGTGTGTCAGCAAAATGGGAGACTAAATTCAGAAAAGCAATGCTGAAAGCTTTAAAGCTTGTTTAACGGGTAGGATGTGTGGTTCTGGGAAAATCTCTTTAAAAATTCGGTCTTCTTCTAGTATGAGTTGCAATTGTTTAAGGATTTTCTGTATAGGTTCCAGGGCAGGATGGTACGTCGTAACTAATGGTGTGCAATTTATGGGGATTTTCTTTTTGTACTGCAGCAATTCTTCACATGGTATCTAGGTAGCTCTTTCAAAAGTGTGATCTATCTCTTTGTAGGACTTTTATTGTTGAGTGAAAGCCCTTTTGAGATTTGTGAGGTGACGATCGCAAGTGTTTTTCTCGGTGAAAATTCGGTGGTATTGAAGAGTATGACTGTGTGTTACAGCTTCCTTGGTGTGTTTAGGGTGACTGCTGGTTCTGTGAAGATATGTATGTTTGTCTGTGGGGTTTTTTGTATATGGTAGTTTGTGTTTTACCATTCAGGATAATGATCATAGTATCTAAAATGTAATGGTGGTGTTGTAGTATTCAAGAGATAGTTTGATGGAGGGGTGATGATTACTGAATTACTTATGGAAAATCAACCAGATATTACAGATTTTCAATCCAAATGATGATGTTATTAGTATATATAAAGTATAGTATGGGTTTGATGCTGCAGTTTGTGGCAGGCCAACAGGGTGTGCTCCTGCACAGAGCTACCCACCTCACTGCGTCCAGCCGTCCTGGCTCCGAGTGCCTCCCTAGGGGCATCTCACATTTGGCCAACCCCCTTCCTGGATCACGCGTGCTGGCCTGGGGGTAACGCCATCACCACCCAGGGTCTGGACTAATCCTGGCTATGTGCCCCCTTGGAAACATAGACCTAGTAGCCCTTGAGGGTACTCGACCTATTTCAAGAACCTGGGGTGCTTCCCTAAGTCTAAAGCACAAATAGTGCTCTCCCTTAGCCAAACCAAGGGGACCCCAAGGCATAATCTAGACCCACTCCCAATAAGTATCGCATGCCTGGTACAAAGGAGAACTTTATTGGTTACAAGGAGTAGGTTTGGAATAGGGTACAGGGTAGAGTGATATCAAATAAATCCCATAGAGCAAACTGGCATGGCTGGCTAGCCTTTGATTATGCATCTGAGCTACTGCATGCTATATATTTAGTTAGATCGCAGGTAGCTTACTCACGAGTATCATCCAGAGGTAGGTGGAGATTCCCTCTGGAAGCAGGCACTTAATTTCATAGATTTCATAGACACTAGGGCTGGAAGGGACCTCGGAGGTTCATTGAGTCCAGCCCCCTGCCCCAGGGGCAGGAAGTCAGCTGGGGTCATAGGATCCCAGCAAGATAAGCATCCAAATTTCTCTTGATGGCATTCAAAGTAGGTGCTTGAACCACCTCCGAAGGCAGGCTGTTCCAGACCTTGGGGGCTCAGGCAGTAAAGAAATTCTTCCTTATGTCCAGCCTGAAATGATCTTGAAGGAGTTTATGACCATTCAACCTTGTCATCCCTTGGGGCACTGTGGTGAATGATCATTCCCCCAGATCCTAGTGAGCACCCTTTATAAACTTATAGGCAGCCATGAGATCACCCCTGAGCCTGCACTTTTCCAGGCTTAAGAGTCCTATGGCTCTCAGCCTGTCATCATAAGGTCTGTTTTCCTGACCTCTCATCATGCATATGGCTCTTTGCTGGTCTTTTCTAAGCTTCTTTACATCCTTTTTGAATTGTGGAGCCCAAAACTGGGTCCATCTGCAGCCTCATCGAGGCCAAGTACAATGGGAGAATGACATACTGGGATTTGCTTGAGAAGCATCTATGGATGCAAGCCAGCATTTTGCTTGCTTTACTAGCAGCATCAGCATCACACTGATGGTTCACGTTCATCTTGTGGTCAATCATGACCCTCAAGTCCCTTTCATCCATAGTGCTAGCCAGCATAGCACTGCCGAGCCTATAAGCATGCTGTGGGTTTTTCTTCCCAAGGTGGAGAACCTTGCATTTTTCAGTGTTAAACACCATCAAGTTCTCATCCACCCATTTCCTGAGCCTGTCAAGGTCATCCTGGATCACCCTCCTGTTCTCAGGTGTGGATGCTTTACCACAGAGTTTGGTGTCATCAGCGAACTTGGCCAGTTTGCTTCTGACTCCAATGTCCACATCATTAATGAAGATGTTGAATATAGGTCCAAGGACAGAGCCAAAGACATTGATCATGAGTTCAAGAGAGAGAGCAAGTTTAAGATGGTCCATCTCTACTCTCTTTGAGTTTTTATCATACTCCTACTGCTCCTCCTCATGGGCAGTCTTTAACTTATATAGACCTTATGACCTCATTTACCTGGTCCAATTAAGGCCAACACCTGTTGGCTGCCAGCCAACTAATTTGAAATGCATCACTGGTTGCTGGGTAGACTGGCAGGGTCTCTAGCCCTCTCCCATTGCTTAGAACAATAGGGAGCATATTGCTGCAAGCCCTTCACCCACGTATGCAATGCCAATCATGTAGGTAGAGAGAGGAGGTTTCCTCCCTCCCTCAGGAATGTATCCAACTCAGGTTACCAAGAGAGATGGGATGTCTGTCCTCTGCAGGGACCATGTTAACCAAATTGTCACATAGCAGAGTTTTGGGGGAGAGACAGAGGTGGTGTTCTGCCACACAGTTCTTGAGGAATTCTTCTTCCAGGTGGCATATAAAAAGGTTGTCATATTGTGTGGCCATTTTGGTGCCCATGGGCTGGAGGAAGTGTTGGTTATTGAAAGTGAAGTTGCTGTGTATGAGGACAAAGCATAAGTTCAGTAATTTCTTTAGGTCTGTACTCTTAAGTTGTACTCTTGTTCTTGTACATATGTAAGGCAAGCTTGGATGCCATCCAGGTGTGGGATGTTGGTATATAAGCTGGTATGATGATGGACGATGGCTTGCGAACAAGTAAGATTGTCTTCCAAGGATCGTAATAGTGAGTTCGCAGGTGGCTCTATAGCCCAATTCTAGATCCACATGTCTTGTCACAGTGAGAACGGGTGTTTCCAGGAGTGATGGGCACTGTGTTGCTGCATTGGATGTTTTGATGTTCTTTTCCCCCTTTCCTCTTTCCCTCTTCTGCCTGTTGACAAGCTGTTTCAAAGTATTGAGGTCCCTCCCAAAGAATCTTCCTCCATTTTGGTCAGTCTTGAGTGAGGGTCTCCCAAGTGTTTGATGTCAATGTTACACCTCTTCATATTTCCCTTCAAGGTGTCTTCAAAGTGCTTTCTTTTCCCTCCGGTACTTTGCTGACCTTCTTTCAGCTATGAGAAAAAAGATTCTCTTTGGAAGGCAGGAGTCAGGCATGCAAACAACATGACGTGTCCAGCAAAATTGGTTTTGGATGAGCATGGCTTCAATGCTGCTGGAATTTACTTCAGCCGAGATGCTGATGCTTATGCATCTATCCTCCCATCTAATCCAAAGGATTTTGTGAAGGCACCCTTGATGGTACTTTTCCAAGCTCTTGAGATGTCTTCTCTGTGTGGTCCAAGTTTCTGAGCCATTCAGCAGAGTTGGAATGACAATGGCTCAATAAACCAAGAGCTTCATTTCAGCAAGGATGTCATGATTTAAGAAGACACTCTTACTCAGGTGTCCAAAGGCTGCGCTCATACATTGCAAGTGGTGTTGTATTTCCACATCAATGTCTGCCTTTGATGAAAGATGACTTCCAAGATAGGTGAAGTGATCCATGTTCTCCAGCAATTCTCCATTGATCTGAATGGACAGGGGTTTTTTTCTCCTTTTGGAGCAGGTTGGTAAAGTACTTGCATTTTCCCAATATTTAGAGTTAAGCCAATACTCTCGTAGACTTCTGAGAATGTCTTAAGGATGGTTTTGAGGTCCATTTCAGATTGAGCAATGACAGCATTGTCATCCATCATGGTTGTTGTTGTGGTCTTCATTTTGGACTTATGCTTGTTGAGGTTGAAGAGTCTTCTATTCATCCTATACACAATTTCAATTCCTGGTGTAAGTTTTCTATCAACAAGGTGCATTATGGTGGAGAAGAAGATGGAAAACAAAGTTGTAGTGATGACACAGCCTTGCTTCACTACAGTTTTCACCCCAAACGGTTCTGTTCAATTCTCGTTTGTAACAGGGATTTCTCAGGGCTGGTCAGCCGTTGGCACACCCACCTGATCTGGGCCAACTGCCCACCTCCTCTCCTGCCACGACTTGATGATACATTATTATGGTGTTAATCAGGCAGGAGGCTGCCCATTCTTGCCCCAATGCCAGGAGGTGCTATCTGCAGTTCCATTCCTTCCCTACACCGCAGCCCAAGCCTCACAGGTGGCATCCAGATGACACAATGCTCCCAGCCTATAGCCAGACCAAGCTTAGCCCCCATTGTCAGGCCTCAAACACACACACATTCATACCACTCTCCTCTCACTAGGGCCTCTCACCATCCTCTCTCTAGGGCCTCTCACCCTCCACCCTCTCTCACAGTTTCACGCATTGATAACTTGTACTGCCTTGTACCCTCTCGGAGCAGGCCCCTTCATCCATGGGCTTTATCTAGCGCACACCTCAGGTGGCAGATATACCATCTTTTGGGCCTCTCCCACAACCCTCACCAGGGTAGTGGCCAACCACTTACCTGACCAGGTCCAAGCTTGCCTTGACCCCTCTTGGGGCAACTCTACACACTTGTACACACATACTGGGCTCCCAGCCCTCTGGTCACCCCCTCACTGGGGCCCTTCATCTCTGCCCCTTCACTGGGGCCATGGAGCTTCCTTCTCCAGTGGGGGCTTAGGTGGCTGTAGGTGTACCTGGCCCCCTTGTACCCATGCTATTGTAGGGGCTGGGGTTAAGGCACCCCAATCAGCCTTTCACCAAAGTGGTAACTGGTCTGGCATTTCCTGGGGGCCCCTGCACCACAGGGAACTCTACCAGGCCACCCACTCTCAGCACGATGCAGTTTTAGGTCATGTCCAGGACAAGGAGCCTTCAAACCATCCCCTTAAACTCCTGCACTTACCTCCAGGATGTGCCCTGCCATACTGTTGCTGAGAACACTTGCTGACATTGTCATGGAGAAGTCTCAGAACACTGATTAACTTGTTTGGGCAGCCAGTTTTGGACAGGATTTTCCATAAGGCTTTACAGTTTACAGAATTGAAAACTTTAGAGAGGTTGATGAAGGCCAAATAGAGGTCAATTTTGCTCATGACACTTCTCCTAGATTTGATGTGATGTATAGATCATGTTCGCAGTTTCTCCAGATGGTCAAAAGCCACTTTGAGATTCTGGAACAATTTCTTCCTCAAGTGGGAGAAGACAGTTAGTGAGGATACAGGTAATGACTTTCTCAGCAGTGGCCAACAATAAGATGCCTCGGTAGTTTCCACAATCAGCTCTGTCCCCCTTCTTGAAGATGGTAACAATCAAGGCATCCCTTAGGTTGGCTGGGTTTTCTTCCTTGTTTCAGATTAAGGATGAGGACATGAAGCTGAAGCGTAAATTGTTCTTCTGTTTCACTGAAAATCTCTGCAGGTATTCCATCAGCACTGACTGCTTTGTTATTCTTCATTTTCCCCGATGGCACTCCTGACCTCTGCTAGCGTAGGTGGCAAACCAAGGTCTTCTCCGACTGCTTTTTATGGAAAGTTGTCGATCTTATCTTCTTTGTCAGTCGAATCATGATTCAGAGGGTCCTAGAAATGTTCTTTCCAGTGAGCATTGATGTGAGCAGTGAGTCTTTCAGGAGTGTTCCATCCTTTGATCTTAGAGGATTAAGGCCTTGAGTGTTAGGGCCGTACACAGCTTTGGTAGCACTGAAGATGCCACGAATGTCAGAAAAATGTTGCATTTCTTGTTGTTTCTGAACACACCACTCATTCTTCAGTTCTTGTGTTCTCCTCTGCACTTCTGATTTTGCTTGTTTTGTGTGTGTTTTTCTTGATGGCAGAGTTGATGGCATTCTTCCAGGCACAGAAGGCTTTCCATTTCATGTCAATGAGATCTTGAATTTCAGTGTCATTTTCAGTGTCATAGCTCCTCCTTTATATAAGCTGGTAATGTCTATGGTGGTTATGAGGGTGTTGCTGTGAAGGTGGTCTATGTTTTTAAGGTTTCGTAGAAAGTCTGTTGTGTTTTGGACAAAACTCGCTCTTCGGGTGACAAGAGTTTTTAGGATTCATATTGCCACAGTGAGATACAGCATACAGAGTAAGAAGGGTCTGAAGTCTGACCCAACATGGTATATCTTATTTTCTTTTTTGGGAGGGTTCCCATAGCTTTCCCTTTTAGCTGCTATGGGCAAGCTTTCACAACAGGATTATAGGGGTGGTTGTGAAATGATGGCAGTATAGTGGCAATATGGCTCCTGCCTGGCCTGATCTCTAAGATACTTTTCCTCAATTCCTTACCTGCCATGCTTTGTTCTTATTAAAAAATTAAAGAAGGGAGGATGCCCACAGATCTCAGAGTAAGCCCTACTCAACTCCAGCCACATGCAGGTCCCTCCCAGAACCCACTGGTTTCAATTTTGCCCTTGAGCTGAGTAGGCCCTCTCAACCCATCTGTGCCCCAGGATATTTGTAGCTTTAAGGGCTAAATACATAGCTCTGACTACCCCTTACACCATACCTATACCTCACAGATGTTGTTGCACTTCCATTCCCTTTTCTGGGGCATCAGCCTTCTCAGCCTCCACCCCTTTTCTCTAGCTGGGCCTTCTAGCCTGGGCCCACTGTGCTAGGCCTGGCTTCTAGGCATCAGCACTTATATTAGGGCAAGAGGACCAGAATTAAATTACTTATCTCAGCCCTGCCCTGGGTAATGAGTCCACTATGGCTTGGTCTGGGCCCCCTGGCCCTATCTCAGCCCCACTTTGGACACTGAGCCTGCTTCAGGTCTCTTGGCCCAAGATCCTTCCCCTCTCTAGACTACCTTAGTCCTTCTCTGGGTGCTGGCCCCTCTGGCCTTAGCTGGGCCCTACCCCCAAGAGCTGGCCCCTCTGCCAAGCCACTGACTACACCTTGAGCCTGAGCCCTGGCAGGACTCAAAGTAATCACATGCCTCCTGGGCAATAATAGGACCTCTGAACTCCCCCCACCCCCCTGGTCTAAAACTATAACCCAAAAGAAGTCCTCTGGCTATAACACAAATCCCCAAACCTAACCCCAGGTCCTTGGCTGTATCACTCAGCTCCACCCTATCCTATTTCCCTGCAAATCAGCAGCATTTCTACTTGCATTTATCCCAGGGTAGTCCAAGCATCAACCACAAGCTTCTCTGTAGCTCTCCTGTCCTGGATCTCTTCCCTCAGCAGTTCCCAAAGCTGGACTGACTGCTCTGTCTCAGGGCCTGGGTTTATATGGCTGGAAGCCACTGCCCCATTTGGTCATGTGACTCCCTGAATTACCAAAGGTGCTTCCTGATTTAGGTTGCCAGCTCAACCCCTGGGAAACTTACTGCTGACCTCTGCTGTAACAATAGCTTGTCTCCTGTGCAGGGCACTAGCCAAGTGCACTACTGCTGTGCAGCTGGTTTGGCAGTAAGTACTTGTAGCAGGTAAATACTGAGGTCTTTGTTCCTTGGCTGCTCATAATGGGCAGCTTTCTCCCTCTTGGGGCTCTCCCTGCTGCTCCTTCACCCTTAAAGTAACAGGAGCTGCTTGGCTCTCTGTTACACGCATGTTCTACAAAGATCATAAAAACATAATACTTACTTGTAGAGGTCAAGGAACATGTTAGGATATAGCGAGCAAATATGCTTTTCAGCCACAGACCTTTCCACAGTGGGAGAGATAATGCTAGAACAAGAAAACTGTTTAGCAATCAGGTAATGACCCTTCATCACCTATTAGAGGTAACTGTCTACACTGAGCAGTGCAATATAAATCATTGAAAAGAAGGGGTTGAATTTACAGTCTGAGGTCCCATCTACAAGTTACACTTAAGTGAGATTAATCAGTTAATCATGCACTAAGTGGTTGCCCAGTTACAAATTCAGTTAATTAATGGTGTGATGAAAAGCAGAACAAGCTGCAGTTATTCTACAAAATATGTGTAATATCTTTTGTAGTTGCTTCCTATCACACCATTAATTGAATGTGTTGCCAGGGCCCTCTGTGTCTGAGAGTCCTGTCACCTGATCAGAACTCCCAGCTCTGGGGGACTTGGTTCATTCCTGTGGCTGGGAGACCATAGCTTATGAGGTGTCCCAGCCATAGGGGTACACGGTGCAGCCCCTGGCTGGGAACCCAATCAGCTGAGGGAGTCCCCAGCCATGGAAACTTGCTTCTTGCTAGTGCAGGGGAAGCGTGGGAACAAGATTCCCCTGTATGAGCAATAAGATACAATGGGAGCCGATTCATGATGGTGTGCATGACTATGTCCCATTGAGCCTTTATCTATACTTGTAGAGGTGCGCTAATGTCCCATTTCCAGTTGTTAATCTTGTGTGTTGCTTTCTGTTTAGAAGTTACATGTGATCATCCAAAAGTGGCTGATGGTAGCTTTGTCCCTTCAAAGACAATATACAGAGAAGAGGATGTAATCACAGTGGATTGCAAGCGTGGATTTCACTTTGACTCATTCAGTGGGAACACAGCTCAATGCACCAAGAATGGCTGGATACCTGTTCCAAAATGTGTCTGTAGGTTATTTTTGCATCTTAACAGGTTTATAAAATATCAGAACCAAAAGTGTGTTATAACAAATTTTAATCCAAACAGGTCATGACATTTTGTTTTACAATACAAAATTGAAAGGTATTTGCAAATGCTTTGTTCATTTTACACTGGGTACAAAGTTCCTTCTCAAATGCTTACCCAGATTATTCCCAGTGATTGCAATGAAACAGTAAAAATTGAACAAGGACTTCATAATTGGGTTCTCCGATGATTCAAGTAAGTGACATCTGTTTAAAACAGAGATAAAAAGAAACTTTGGAGCCCAATTGTTTGGTTATAAAATACCCTTCCGATAATAAAGCTCAAGATTTCCTGACAAACCTGTAGATCCTGAGACAATGAAGAGGAATTTTGTTATGTAGATCGTCTCATTCTTGTGCATAAGGAAGTGGTACCTTCCAGGTTACTGACCTATCCAGAGATCACAGATTGTATACAATAATTTCTTCTGCTAGTAAACATGGTTTTGGGTGAATACCAGAAGGACATGGGAGAGGAGGAACCACCTTTTTTTCTTAGGGGTTTTTTAGGGGTTTTTTAGGGGACTTGTTTTGGATGTGGAACACCTAGGTCCCATTCCTCCCTCTCCATTAGCAATTTGAAGCAACTTGCTGCCACAAAAAAAACTCTGCAGCAGGATAGGACTTGTATTTACACATCCTATCCTACTGTGAAGTTTATTAGTTTTGTGCACCCCAATAGGTGTTAATTAGTTGACTGCAAAGTAAATTTCTCATGTAAATGCTCTTGATCTTCTTTTCAATTGCATTAACTTACTAGTGACCTCAAATCAAGGAAAAAAAAGCCCAGCTTGCTTTGGATTAAATGAAATGATCGATCCAAAACAAATTCCTTGGGGTTTTTCAATCAGGGGAGAGAATTTTTCTTGATTCCAGTTCAGTTACCAACCAAAAAATTACCTTTTGCATTTCTAGCATTTTACAGTTCTGACAGGCAGAAAAGGCTTTTGTGGGATGAGAAGTAGGATAATCCAAGTCATAATGCATTTCCAGGGGCATGTCTACACAGGACATTTAACAGGCAGTTGACTAATAAACTGTGCAGTAAACATCTCAGCATCTACATGTGCCTTTATTAGTGTGCACAAAACTAATAAACTCCACAGCAGGGAAGGAGTTGTAAATACAAGTCCTAACTTGCTGCAGAGTATTTTTGCACATAGCAGCGCAAGTGCAGACGGTGTGGCACAAGGGTGCTTCAGTGCGAGGGCTGCCAGCAAGTTAGCTGCATGCAGAAGCCAGCCCCACTACAGCACACTAACCCTGGTTTGAGGAGCCCCAGCTGGTGGGTGGACCCCCATGGTCCCCCTGCCAGCTGGAGCTGCTACAACCCAGCTCAGTGTGCTGTGGTCCAGGTGTATGTGTAAACCACACACCTGGGAGCAATAAATTGTGGAACAATAACCTTTGCAATTTACTGCTGCCTTCTAATGACACATGTAGATGTGTCCCCAAACTCCTTAATTTGGTTAATGCAGCTCCCAAATTATCAAGTGTAAAACTGGGGAGAAAAAAAGACTTGTGAAAATTTGCAACATAATTATTTCAGCTTCTTTCATGTATCTCATAATAGTTTATTTTAAACCTCCATTTTTTCCAGTGCGACCTTGTGACTACCCACAGGTAGAAAATATCGAATTAAGTGGCTATTATCAAAGCAACAGAGAACGAGCCTTTCCAGCACAGATAGGCTCATCAGTGTACTACAGCTGTGCCAATGGTTATGTAACTGCAACTGAGCAGAATTGGGTTTTAATCAGATGTACAAGAGATGGCTGGGATCCTGCACCAAAATGTATAAGTAAGTAAATGTAAAATTGTGTTATTGCCTCAAATCCTCTTTCACTATAAGTACTAATC